>NC_137888.1:170992642-171592642 GCF_963455335.1 Martes martes | reverse complement strand
TCAGGATGTTTGGGGTATCTGTGAATCAACAGACCAATAGACTTGTGTTTGGGATTTGGTAGGTTTGTGGTTGTTTATTAAACAAAACTGACTTTATTTAAAGGTTGTGTTGGTTTGCTATGGCTGCCATAACACAGCACCACAAATTGGGTGGCTTAAACAACAGAAATTTATTGTCTTACCTAAATTAAGGTGTTGGCAGCCTCTTCTGACAGCTGCAAGCAAGAAATCTGTCACCAGTGTCTCTCTTCTGGCTTGTGGTGATGTGCTGGCCACCCTTGGCCTTCCTTGGCTTCTGCTGCACCACCCTGAGCTCAGCCTTCATCCTCACATAACATGCTACTCGCGCGTGCACGTGTGTGTGTGTGTCCCCATCCAGATCCCCTTTTTATAAGGCACTGGTCTTATTGGATTAGGGGTCACCCTATTCCAGCGAGACCTCGTCTTAACTAATTAGATCTGCAGTGACCCTCTTTTCAAAAAGATCACATTCAGAGGTATTGGGGATGAGAACCTCAACATCTGAATTTGGTGAGGGGACAATCTATAATAGACGTGTATATAATTTGGCCAAATCATTCTCTCTCACAAATGGAAAAATGGGCATTGCCTGAATATTACCTGAAGCTCTTAACCCATTTTTCAGCTTCCATACCTGGAAGCCATGCCCCCTTTTCCATTTTATAACAACTAGTGTTTATGGAGCACTTACTGGGCACTGGGCCGCTCTGTGCTAAGATCTTGACAGGTGTGACCCTATGGCCTCCTCATGAGCACCCTCTGGGGACAGTTCTGGAATCAGCCTCCCTTCCAGTGGAGGGAACTGAGGCTTCCTTCTGTAAGGAACCTTTGGCCTTGTGATCACATCAGTTCTAGTTTCAACACTATTCTTCGCATGGATTAAACTGGTGGACTTGGTGAAGTCCTAGGAGCCTGCCATGACCACACTCCTAGCCCCTCCAGGTAAAAGGAGTTTCTTATTGTGGGGGCAGTTTCTTACCTTCTGAACTGTACTCCCTCACATTCAGTGCCTCCCTTGGTCTTTATCCTTGTAAGATCTTGTGTCATTGTGCAGTAGTACTGTGATGATTAATTAGTTAATATCTGTGAAGCACTTTGAAGATGAAAAGCTCGTGGACACAAAGTAAAATTAAATTTTGTCTCATGGTGCCAAGGAATAAACAGTTTTTTCTTTTCTGTTTGGGATCAAAAGCTCCCCCTTATCATGCAGGAGAGCTCGCGCTCGTCCTTGCAGAGAGCAGGCTGTATCGATTATCTCCCCCAAGGGGAAGCTCTGAATGGTGACCAGTTCTCTTTTACCCTAGATTGGATTCTGCAAACTATTGAACAGTTGACTCCTCACTAAATAGAAATGTGATTGATTCAGAGACACATTTTAAATCTTAACTTCTAGGAAATTAAATTGAGTGCAACCCTGGAAATTCGGAGATGAATGTCACTGTAGTTTGAAAAGTGAGTCTCATGTTGGGCTGAGTATATAAACGCCAGAAGGAATATTGATGTTTCAGGACATTAGGTTGCAATTGTTTGCTTGTCTCTTTCATTTGTTACCTTTTGGGCCTGAGGTTTGTGCCAGGACCTTTAGATATCTCACTCTTAATGAGCCTGAGTGGCATGGTATTGGCTCAGTCTTGTCCATTGCTTTTCCTGGTACCAAATCCCTGAATAGTGTGCTGTAATGTAGCCTCAAATGAACTACATAAAAGTGTATCGGGGATGGGGGAGAAGATAAACTCATAGGACAAATCAATGTAAAAAATCATGACTTGGAAGAATGTGTGAGCCAAATTGGGAACCAGCCTGGAGATTGAATCTTAGATTTCTGAAAGACTGTATTCTTGCCTTCTCCTCTTGGGTAGATGTTTTAACACAGTGCTTTCAACTCATGAGTTTAACAATTGCTTTTCAAAAGGACAATATATATCAGCAATATTTTCTTATGCAGGAGTTGTTTTCCCAGAATATATTGACCTTTACCTCGTCTCACCTATGCACAAGCCTCTGTTGAATTTAGCTCCTATAACCTCAACTATGAATGAATAGGCACAGGAAGGAATAAATGACTCAGTTCAACCAAGACCGAGGCCAGGTGAGCTGTGTTCAGGGCCAGGTGAGAGTTGGGGGTGGAGAGAAGTAGCCAGCAGTGTTTGACCCAAGAGACAGACTCATGTACACACACACACTCCCACACTGCAAACATGGAGGTGTTTCCCGGGTTCTCCCTGAAGGCAGCACCGATGCCTCCCACTTGCCTTCTCTGCATTGCTCCACCTGTCTAACCCGTATGACTCTGGATAGTAACCAACCCATCCTGAGTCTTGGCTCCTACTAGATAGTCTCCTGGCACCAAGTGCAGTCAAGACCAGTTTTCTTTGTCTTTGTTTTTCCTCAAGAGAGTTCCTTTCCTTGCCTGTGCCTCCTGCATTCCTCATTTAGGCACTCCTCCCTTCAGTTGTCTTTCTCCTAGATGTGTATCTTGAGTGATACCACAATGTGGGTTAAGACTTCCTAAGTATGAATTCTGGCTCTGCACTTAGAACCTACATGACCTTGGGAAAGTTACTTAGTCTCTCTTTGCCTCAGTTTCCTTGTCAGTAAAATGGGGACATTAGTAATACCCACTGGGTCACAATGTTTTCAGAATTAAATGGGTTAATATATGTTAAGCTCTTAGGGTGTGTTCATAATGTGTTCAATTGGTGTTAATTGAAAAGGAAGGAAATTTTCCTCTTTATCCCTTTCAGTTCTTATGTAGGTAACATTGGACAATCGCTGTTATTGTTTAGTTCTTCCTCTTCCTTATTCACTCTTACAGCACTAGTGAGAAGAAGAAAAGACCCAATTGCTGACAGATCAATTCCTTGTTGAAGCCTTGTAATGCTGCAAGTCAGAAGTGAAACAATAAAGCATAAGAAGATACAGCCTTTCTTCATGCGACTTAAAGTGTAATGGGACAGGGGACTTGCCAGCAAGGGATTACAATATAGTATAGAAGCTCCTAGACCCCACGTACAAACCAAAATTAGAGCTAGGACAAAGGAAGACAATAGTCAACCATATAGAATAGGCTTGGGGGGACAGGGGTTGGTCATGGAGGGCTTCACAGAGGAGGTGACACTTGAGCTGGTTTTAAAAGGATGAAGATGCATTTTCTAGGCACAGAGAATAGGAAGAATTCCAGGGAGAAATAAACTCACATGTGAAAGAATGGACATACAAATAGCATTCATAATGGGGCCTGAGTGGCTCAGTTGGTTAAGTGTCTGGCTCTTGACTCTAGCTTAGGTTGTGATCTCACAGTTGTGGGATCAAGCCCTATGTTGGGATTAAGTCCCAGGTCTGGACTGAGCCTGCTTGAGATTCTCTCTCACCCTCCCACTCTCACTCCTACCCACATGCTCACTCTCTCTGTCCATGAAATAAATAAATCAATCTTTAATTTGTACCCCCCCCCCCAAAAGAAAAACCAGGGGCAGCACCTGTGTGGCTCAGCTGGTTGAGCATCTGACTTCAGCTTAGCTCATGATCTCCTGGGATTGAGCCCACACTCAGTGGGGGAGTCTGCTTATCCCTCTGCCCTTCTCCCCCTCTTGTGCTCTCTCTCTCTCTCAAATAAATAAAATCTTAAAAACAAAACAAAACAAACAAACAGCATTAGGAGGACTAGGCAAGAGGTTCACGATGGCCAGAGGAGGGTCTTGCTGTAGGGAAGGTGAAGCTAGATGAACAAAGACCAGGGTCATAGGGAGTCTTGTGTGCAGTGCACTCCTGGGACTTAACCTTCCGGCAGGAGGATCATTGAAGGGCTCTAGCAAAGGAGTGAGTCTGGCACGCTTGCATTTTAAGAGGACAGCTCTGCTAGCCCTGTGGATAAGGTGTGTGGTGTGGAGAGGGAGTTCTTCAGAAAGCCAAAGACCAGGTCTTCTACAGTATGGGTGAGAGATGGCAAGTGAGAGTGGTCAGGAGAGAAATCTAAGTACTTCGATGGCCCTTAGTTTCTGGTAGGATATGGGTGCTGATGTAATGGGAGGCTCTGGGAACATTCCCCAAGTTTCTGCCATGGGAGCTTGAAGGAATGGCAGCACAGTCAACCATGGTAGGGAGCATGGGAGGAGAAGGTGAAGTGATGCTGAGGGCACCATAGGGCATGTTCGGTATCTAATAGGCAGTTAGAAAAAAAGCGTCTGGGAGTGAGATGTGGCTAAGGTTAGAGTCATGTTAAGAAGATAGTAGCGGGTAGTTAGCAAGTGACAACTGTGGGAATGGAAGAGATGAATTACAGGAAAGAAAGGCAAAAGAGTAAGAGCTAGTAATTCAAGGAGCACCAGCATTTAGGTAACAGATAAAGGGAAGGGAGAAAACAGAGGGTCAGAGGCAGTGGGGGGGGGGGCAGATAGCAGAACATGCGGGAACGGACACCAAGTGGGGCAAGAGGTTCAGTGATGGAATGTTCAACACCTCCAGCACCACCAGTGAATCACTTATGTTGAGACAGGAGAGCCACGCATTGGATTTAGCAGACGTGTGGTCCCTGGAAGTCTCTGCCCAAGGGTTGATGGAGGAGCCTGAATGCAGGAACTGAGGAGAGGAGGAGGTTAAAAAACAAACAAAAGAAGTATTCTTATTACGAAGTTGGGCCACGAAGGTGATAGTTATTACTGTAGAGTTTTATAGTAAAACTTCCTGGAGCTAGTGATATTTTAGAGAAATACAGAAGACAAAAAACAGGATGTGAAGTGAGACATAGTAAAAATAAGTCATCTCCTGCTGAGATCCTCACTGTCCTTCAGGACACATGCATGCTTTCATCTGTTTCTATTTTAATTCCCCTTCCCTTCCCCTTCCCTTCCCTTTCCTTCCCTTCCTCCTTTTCCTCCCCCCTTCCCTTCCCCTTTCCCCCCATTCCATAGAACTTTGCTGAACACCTATTATGCGCCAGGCACTAGGGAATTAGCAAGCTGAGTGAGGACAGTATCTGTGCCCTGGAGGTGGTCTCACCTGCTGGGGGCAGCTAGTTGTGTGAAGAACTAATGACAATGTCAAGTGTGGCCAGTGGGGTATAGAGATGTGTGTGCTCAGGAGGGACCATGTCCTGCATGACTTGTGGGGATGGCTTCCGTTGACATAGGTCTTGCAACATGGATAGATACTGACCAGGCAGGGAAAAAGGCATTTCAGCAAAGGGAGCAGAGCCTGCAAAATCACAGAGGAAAGGCCAGAGCTTGAGTTAAGGATGGGCGGAGTTGTGTGTCTGATGTGGAGGGCAGGAGTGATTCCAGATGAGGCTGGAAACGCTCCTGAGGGCAAGTATACGGGACAAGTTTCTACACTCTCTTCAGGGCATGTGGTAGAAGCCAGAGATTCTATGAAAGTTTTTAAGCCAGAAAGTGGCTTAAAAAGCATTAAATTTGGCTTTCTTTTAACAACAGAAGTTAATTCTGGGGATAGTGTGGAAGATGTTTGCTTCCATCCATTCTTTTATATAAAACTTAAAATTTGATATTTAAAACATTTAATTTCTAACATTATAACAGTATGTATATTTTATGCATGCATATAAAATCCCTTTCTAACAGCGTGATAATAAAGCATTATAGCAATACTTTTACAAATTTTTAAGCAAATTTTATTTTAGGTTTCTATAAATGAAGTCGTCGTGACCATTGTTTTTATGAAAAAATGAATATTGATTGTCAAAGAACAGAACTTAGTGTATGAGAACCCACAAGACAGAGGATTTTAAGCTCAGATCTCTGGTGCCTTAAAAAATGCTTTACTTTCTTTTTGTGTATTATGGGAGATCCCAGAGACCAAGATCTAAAAACTGGGAACCAGTGATTCCAAGCGTTTACCAGCATAGGTAACACAGCTGTTTTATAGATGGCTTTAAAAGGGTGCATGAATATTTTGATATTCAAGGAATAGGTCTTTGAGCTTGTCATGGGAGTTGCATAGTTTTGGAAACCATTTTTTAACCTTAAACTTTGTTCACGTTGAACTCTAGAATAACTGTGGTTTCTCAAGACCAGCTGTTGAATGCATTCTTGCATATTTAATTAAGGTTTTTTGAATTGCTATTAAAGATCTGAAGGCAATTATATTCAGGTTCAAGGAAAGGACTTCCTGTGGGAATTTAATATTTTTAAACTGTTGGCTCACCAAGGACTGGTATTTACTGATATTCTTGACTTCAGGAGTCCCAAGTATAACAGCTGAGGGTTTTATTGCTATTCATTTCCTCTCTTCTCCCAACTCTACAATTGAGCTGCCCTTCAATTTGGAGCATTGCATATTTTCACACTCCAGCTTTGAGGCTTACTATTTCAATGTACAATACAAGTACTGTTGCTGAGAGAAAATGACAACATTTCAAGCTTGGTCAGAGGCAAGTATGAGGTTGTTAGTTAGGCTTCCTTTAACAATTCTTAAACTCCTAAGCCTCATGGTATCATCAAATTAAAAAATAGAGACTGTTGACAGAGAAAGGCAAATACGATATAATTTCATTTATATGTGGCATCTAAAAAACAAAACATATTAACAAAGAAAAAGCAGAAACAGACATATATAGAGAACAAACTGATGGTTACCAGAGGGGAGAGGGTGGGGGTTGGGCAAAATGGGAGGAGGGCGGTGGGAGGTACAGGCTTCCAGTTTTGGAATGAATAAGTCATGGGAATGAAAGGTACAGCATAGGGAATACAGTCAATGGTAGTGTACTAGCCTTGTATGGTGACAGATGGGAGCTACACTTGAGGTGAGCATAGCATAATGTGTAGTCTTGGAGAATCCCTATGTTGTACACCTGAAACTAAATGTAACATGGTGTGCCCCTGTACTTCAGTTAAACAAACAAATAAAAACAGAACAGCTGTAAAAGGACCCTTACAAGGGGCAAATAAAACATCCTTAGTAAAAGGCCATGGCTATCTGAGCAGGTAACCTTAACTTAGTACATCTGCCCAAAGTACAGTGTGAATTCAGCTATTCTTTTGTGGGTTTTGTGGTTTGTTCTTTTTTTCTTTTTTAAGATTTTATTTATTTGAGAGAGAGAGCATGGGGGGGAGGGTGAGAGGGAGAAGCAGACTCCCTTCTGAGCAGGGAGCCCAATGCAGGACTCGGTCCCAGGACTCCAGGATCACGACCTGAGCCGAAGACAGTCACTTAATTAACTGAACCACCTAGGTGCCCCCACTTTTGTGGTTTGTTCTTGATTGGTGGCATGAATTTTAAAATGAAACTAAGGTGTTTGTTTTTGTTTTTCTATATGTTATGTATGTCTATGTATGTATGTTATAGGTATATCATATTTTCTATTTCCAGATGGTATTGACAATATTAATTTATAAAAGAACTCTATTTAATTGGTTTAAAGAAAAATAAGCACTTATGGGGTGCCTGGGTGGCTCAGTTAAACATCTGCCTTCGGTTAAGCATCTGCCTTCGGCTCAGGTTGTGACCCCAGGGTCCTGGTATCAAGTTGCGCATCAGGCTCCCTGCTCAACAGAGAGCCTGCTTCTCCCTCTCTTCCCTGCTCATGCTCTCTCTTGCTATTTGTTGCTATCTCTATCTCTCTCTCAAATAAATAAATAAAATCTAAAAAAAAAAAAAAAGAAAAGTAAGCAGTTACAAGAATTAAGTATTTCAGAAATGTAACAGAAACTAACCCAAAGGTTTTTCAAGTTCACATGATCTGAGATAATCTTTGATAAATAAACACTGGTTTTTAGTTTGCTGGTTTAATAAAAACAGGCATTAAATATAGTACAGATAAATACCTTTGTCTACCTGGGTTTACTTATCATAAAAGCTCATGCATTCTCTATATTACAAAATTTGCCAGTGAGAAAAATAAGATGATGGCTAGCCATTTAATGTGTCATCCAAGTTCAGTTGTTAAAAGCAGGTAATTTAAATGTAAATTAGATCAGTTTATACTAAGTTACACTAGATATTGGATGTTCATGGAAAACCTAGATTATTTCCAAATAAGATAATATATTGAGATATTGATTGCTAAACATAAAAAAGTATGGACTTGAAATATTAATTTTGTTTCATTGAGAACTTTTGCACTCTCATAAAATACCCAGCTCTATATTCACGATTTTTTATCATTTATGAATAGCATATATGAGTGCTATGCTAACTTGAGTTCATGTAAAATCATTCTCTAAGTAATGCTTTTGGACAGTGTAACCACTCATTGAAGATGAATGAGGTTTTTATGCTGAAAGAATAAAAGCCTGGTTCTTAAAACAAAAAGTTTGCTTCGTGACTTTTTTTCCCCCACCTGTATAGCAAATCATGAATAGAAGAATCTGAATGCCTGATAGCCAAACAATCAAAGAAAACAATATGGAAGACTGCTTCTTTATTTTACAATAACCCTTAAAATTATAGTTAATTCTTCAGTATTTGGGAATAAGTCAGCTAGGTCCTCTATCATTTGGATATTTTTGAAGCTCCATTTTTCATTCTATCAATTACTTTTTGTTTATGTTGGGCCATTTTTGGGGCCCAGGTTTGTCTTCACTTACCAGTGGTGATAATCGAACAGGAAATAAATTGATGAAGTCCAATCTGTGTTTTTATATACAATGTATCAGTTACCTTTGTTACATAGCAATTGAAAACACATCAGGGGCACATGGTAAGTGTTTATTGCTCATGTGTCTGGGGTCAGAGGTTCTGCTGATCATGGGTGAGCATACCCATGTGTCTGGGGGTTGGCTTGTAGTTGAATGGGGTGACGTGACTGGGTGACTTGGTTCTGCTCTACTCGTCCCTCATTGTCCAACAATCAAGGCAGTGGCTCTAGAGAGCCAGTCTCAGTGCTCGAGCTCACAGTGCTTGCATAGTTTCTGCTTACCAAAGCATGTTGCTCTGGGCTGAGCCCACTCAAGAGGCAGAGAAGGCCACCCCACTCAGGGTAGGCTGGCACCATGAAGGGCACCGCAAAAGGCATGGGTACAAGGAGGAGTGAAGAACTAGGGCCCAATGTTGCACTCCACCACATAGGACTTTTATTACCTATTACCCAATAGGTAAGCTTGCAGACAAGTAAAAGAAGACAACCAAGAGTAGGCAGTTCTCACTGGGACAGCTAGATGTTAGCCTTGGAGGCTGTTCTCTTTTGTCTGAGGGAGTCCATGTGGCTTCTTGATGCTGCTCCCACTTCTGCTTTTTTGCCCAGGACCCTATGTGGCCTCCTCATTCCCAATTGCGTGGCCTTTCGGTTCAAGCCCCCACCATATCTCCATGTCTCCCAGTCTCAAATTCATGTCCCCAAGTGCTAGCTCATGGCTTGGTTATTCTTAGTTCTACTCTGAGTCTCCCAGGGCTGGGTTCTCAGACTTACTCTCTTTCTTTACGTCTTCACTTACTGATCTGGTCCAGTGTTATGACTTTAAATGCTTTCATGATGCTGATGACTCGTAAGTTTCTATCTCCAACTTAGATGTGTCCCTTGAATTCTGGACTCATATATACTCCATATTATTCCACATCACCACTTAGTATATATCTCCTAGGAATCTCGAGCTTTTACCCCTATGGGCCACTTCATTTCCCCTTTAGAAACCCTCACTTCCCAGCCTTTTTTCAGTTAGTGGCAGTTCTAATTTACTATTTGTTTAAACTTTAGAATCTTTTTAAGTGTTTGTTTATATATTTATTTTAAAATTATATATAGGGACACCTGGGTGGCTCAGTTGGTTAAGCATCTGCCTCAGGCTCAGGTCATAAACCGAGGGTCCTGGGATTGAGCCCTGCATTGGGCTCCCTGCTCAGCAGAGAACTTGCTTCTCCCTCTGCCTCTGCCTGCTGCTCCCCCTGCTTGTGCTCTCTCTCTGACAAATAAAATCTTAAAAAATAAAATTTATATACATATACTACAGTTCTAATATAGTACCTACATTATAAAAGAAAGCAGATTTGCAAACTTAATATGAGATGAACTAAAATCGATCATAAAAGTCTAGATGTTGCATATTTTCATTTATGAATATCTTAAACACAGTAAGTACTTAAAAGTGCCTTAAATTTGAGTTTAATTTTTTTATTGTGGTAAAAACACTTAACATAAAATTTACCATTTTAACCTTCAAGTGCACAAGTCAGTGATGTTAAGTATATTCACATTGTTACAAAACAGATCTTCCAGAACTTCTTCATTTTGCAAGTCAGAAACTCTATACCCATAATCAACAGCTCCTTTCCCTTCAGCCTCTGGTAACCAGCATTCTGCTGTTTCTATGAATTTGACCGATTTAGATAACTCATGTAAGTGGAATGATACAGTATTTGTCTTTTTGTGACTGGTTTATTTTCCTTAACATATTATTCTCAAAGTTGACTCATGTTGTTGCATGTGGCAGGAATTCCTTTTTTTTTTTTTTTTTTTAGGAATGTCTTATTTTTAGGGCTAAATAATTGTTTGGATCACATGGTGGCTCTATTATTAACTTCCTGAAGAAATCCATACTGTTTTCCATAGCTGTTGCACAATTTTACAATCCTGTCACTGGTACCCAGGGATTCTAATTTCTTCATATGCAAGATTTAGAGTCTTTGTAACTTCTCTCTCTTAATGTAGGTTAGATTGCTAATGGAATCCATCAGCAAATGCTCTTGATTTATGCTTAAAATGTATCCCCCATCTGACTGCTTCTCATCTTGTTCATCACTCTCACCTTGCCCCTAATCATCATTGGCTCTTGTCCTGACCACAGCACTTGCCCCTTACAGTCTGTTCCCTATAGAGCAACCAGAACTATAACTTAAAAACAGAAGCCAGACCTTATCACCCTGCTCAGACCCTGCTAATGGCTCCTATCACACCGACACAAAATCCAAAGTCCCTCCATTGATTATAATGTCCTAAAAATTCTCATTGACCTCCAACTGTGCCTTAAATACACTAAGATTGTTCCTGCCTCAGGGCCTTTATACTTGATGTACCCTCAACTGGGTGGCTTCATTCATAGACTTTTTGTTTTGTTTTGAGTTATTTATTGATTGATTTGAAAAAGAGAGTGCGTGGTGGGGTGCAGGTGAGGAGCAAGAGGGGCGGGGAAGGGGAAGGGGGAAAGGATCTCAAGCAAACTCCATGCCTAGTGCAGAGTCAAGGCGGGGCTGGATCTCACGTCCTTGAGATCATGACCTGAGATCACGCATGACCTCAGCCAAAACCAAGAGTCGGCCCCTTAACCCACTGAGCCACCCAGGCGCCCCTATAGATGTCTTGATTCACTTCTTCCCTTAATTCTGGTGTCTGCTCATTTGTGATTTATTGAGAAAGGCCTTCCTAAACAACCCTATACAAAAAGTCACTCACTGTCAACCTTTCCCTGAGCACTTACCATTCTTAGACATTATACTGTTTACTTGTGACTTTATTATTGGCCTTTTTTTTTCCCCCCAAAAGAATGTAAGCACTGTGAGTTATACCTCAGCATCTGGAAGACTGCCTTGAAACACTTAGAATATGTTCTATTAATATTTGTTGAATGAATGAATGAATGAATGAATGCTTTGTACTCTTGTATCTAAATAGCTTTGACCAAGGTGACAGAGATGCCTTGTGCACACATGGTGTCCTGGATAGGGGTGACCTCCAAAGAAAATACCTATGGTGTATCTTCCTGCTCCAGCTGGTTTCCCCAGCTCTTATTCACTCGTGGGCTGTTCTGAGATCTGAGTGAGAAAAATAAAGATGCCTCATCCAACCTCTCATTGAAAAAAATAATTCAAAGATTGATGGGGGTTGTTTGCCTCTGTCCTGTTGGCCTCAGATCACCCTTCCTAAATGAGTCTTGGCTGCTCTTTAATACCGGCAATCACATTTCCAATTGTAATGTGAGGGCAATGCCTCATTTGCACAATGAATGTTGGAAATGGGTTTTAAAGCAAAAAGCAAAGCCAGAAATTCTTCCTGCAGGGGAGATGATAGCTTGACAAGTCTGCAAGTCTGCAAATTATATAATGGGATCTCCTTTAACCTGTTTTACCTGTTACTTTTTTACCTAAAGATGCCAAAATATCAAAAACAATGGGCTTTTCTTCCCAGTTCATTTGGGATATTCTTGGCACTCTCCTACCTGCTGTCCTGTACTTAAGGGGCTCTGGGATTAGAATTATGTGTAATAGTTTTGTTTTCCCCCAGCTGGGTTTGTGATGAAGTTATTCTGATGGAAACATTCAGTTAATTCTAAAGGATTAGCACACACTTGCTGAGCAGAACGCTGCTGCCTTAAATGGTCTTCCATGCTGTGGAAGAGAGCTTCTGATGCATCAGAGTGATAATGTCACAGGCTTGGAACATTGTCTTTGTCTACTCACAGCCTCCTCAAGGCATAGAGAAGTCTATTTCAGTTTTACTGGTCAGTTAGAAACAAGGATATTTAAAATGGGTCTTGTAGACTCCTGGGGTCTATCAATTTCAAGAACTTCAAAGATGATTGCAACATAGTTTCAGATGCTCCATTTGGATACTATTGACACAAGTGTGTTTGTTTCTGAAAATTCAAGTTCTCTACTTAGGGTTTGGATACTTTTCTGTATATATGTTGCACTTCAGTAAAAAAGCTTTCTGAAGAAAAGGAACCAACTATAATTCCTACTTGCAAGAAAATCTCCTCCTGGTGAAGATATTCAAATAGATCATATTACTCAGATTAGTGCTGGGATTAAAGAAAACATATTATGGAAGCACAAATAAAAGGGGTTGAACTCATCTTTTAAGGGGAGGATGGAGAAAAAAATCAAAGAGGAGACTTAAATGGAATTTATCACCTTTTCCTGGCTTCCTCTACACATGATCAGGATTTATATAGAGGAAACCAGAATAAGTAGGTTAGATTCTAGTTCTGAGATGAGCATGCTTGCAAGATAAAATATCCTTGCTTAAAAAACAAAAAATTCATTAAAAGTATCATTGCCCTCAGAGAGCTTATCTCCCCACACCTTCCTCTCTTTTGGCATCTAGATGGGTGAATGAATAGAGTTGAAAACATGACTGTGGATTGTCCATTGATGTGTTCTGTTATTGGGAAATACTTAGTACTATTGATGGCTGGCAGTGACCCTTTATTGGAGTTGACTCGTGTTGTGTGTGTGAGGGGTGGTGGGGTAGTAATTCTTTTCTTTTCTTTTCTTTTATTTATTTATTTGACAGACAGAGATCACAAGTAGGCAGAGAGGCAGGCAGAGAGAGAGAGGAGGAAGTAGGCTCCCTGCTGAGCAGAGAGCCCGATGCGGGGCTCCATCCCAGGACCTTGAGATCATGACCTGAGCCGAAGGCAGAGGCCCAATCCACTGAGCCACCCAGGTGCCCCAAGGGGGAGTAATTCTTAAAAAAAAAAAAATTGACATCACTATTTTTAAAAAATATTGCTGTGAAAGGATCTGATGAGATATACAAGGTTGTTCTGTTTCTTTTTATCATAATGATTGGACAGAATTGTGATAGGCAGTGATTAAAAGCATTGCAAAATAATAGAAAGCTAATTTCTCTAAAATAAATGCGTCGAGCTCATAGAAGGAACGGATAACAAAAAATTGATGGATAGGGAATGGTTGGGCGCTTTTAGTCATTAGACCCAAACTGGTTTCTGAACAGTGGATTCCAAACTTGCAGGCACCTAAGAAATACCTCAGTAACAAGTTCAAAATGTAGATTCATAAGTCTTGTTCCCAGATTCCATGGGCCTGGGGGAAGCCTAGCATTATGCAGGTGTGGGTGGTTCACAGGCTGTGCTGTGAGAAGTGATGGTTGGAAATGATGTAGGGAGAGAGAGGAGGATTGGTGGAAGGCAAATGCTTGGAAGTAAAAAACGACGATGTTAAGTAAGGAGGCAGGCTAGTTCCCAAGATAGAAACAAAAAATTTGTCTAGAAGGAACAAATGTGGCAGGCTGTCTCTAGTATTGGAAGGACTGATGTTGGGACAGATAATAGTGATTGAACCTGTTATCCGTAGAATGCTATATGGTCTATTTTAATATTTTTATTTGAAGGTGGCTTAAGAATGAAGTTAATATTTAAATGAAAATGTCATTCAACATGAATTTGTGTCTTCACACATTAGAGCTGGAACTAATCTCAGAAAGGAGCCTCTTGATCTAACCTGTCTTTTAAGATCAAAGACTCAGAGTTCCAGAGTCGGGGAAGTAACTTGTGAGGGGTAGCAGAGCTTTGGCTAAAAGAGATCTCTGATAAGTAATCATTCCACTTGTCTCGTTGTTCATCACTTATCACTTATTAAGCTCTTATGATATGCTTGGTCCTGGACTAGGCTCTGAGACCCTACTAGGGGGAAAAATTCATAGAATTCTTGCCCTTAAGGAGTTTACAGTCTAATGAAGATATCAGTTGTAGAACAAGTACAGGAACTTCCACTGTGTGTTCTTTTACCCAGGAGGTCAGTTAAATATAGCAGGGTCATTTTACTAGGAAACAAACTGCATTATGTATACCCCTACTGATTACATTTTTTTCCTTTTTAAAATTAATGTAAGTTTTTAGTTTAATTTCCATTAGTTAACATGCAATGTTATATTAGTTTTGTGTATACAGTACAGTGATGCAACACTTCCTTCCAAACATTGCTCTGTGTTCATCAAGACAACTGCCCTCCTTAATCCCTACCACCTATTTAATTCTGCCACCCCCCCCACTAGTTCTCTATACTTAAGAGAATCTATTTCTTCCTTCTCCCTCTCTCTCTCTCTCTCTCTCTCTCTCACTCTCTCAGTCTCTCTCTTGTTTCTTCCCTTGTCTTATTTGTTTTGTTTCTTAAATTCCACATAGGAGTGATATCATAAGGTATTCGTCTTTCTCTGACTGACATTTTGCTTAGCATTCTACTCTATAGCTCCATCCAAGCTGTTGCAGATGGCAGGATCTCAATTCTTTTTAATGGCTGAATAATACTCCACTGTAGATATAGACCACATCTTCTTTATTCAGCAGTCGATGGACACGGGCTGCTTCTGTATCTTGGCTATTGTAAATAATGCTGCTATAAACATAAGGGTGCATATATCCCTTTGAATTAATATTCTTGTATTTGTTGGATAAATACCCAGTAGTGCAACTGCTGGATCATAAGGTAGTTCTAATTTCAACTTATTTAGTAAACTCCATACTGTTTTCCACAGTGGCTGCACCAGTTTGTGTTCCCACCAACAGTGCACGAGTGTTCATTTTTCCCCATATTCTTGCCAGCACCTGTTGTTTCTTGTGTTGATTTTAGCTATTCTGACAGTGTGAGGTGACACCTCTTTGTAGTTCTGATTTGTATTTCCCTGATGCTGACTGATGTTGAGGATCTTTTTATGTGTCTGTTGGCCATATGTATGTCTTCTTTGGAGAAAAGTTTGTTCATATCTTCTCCCCATTTTTTAACTGGTTTGTTTGTTTTTTGGCTGTTGAGTTGTGTAAATTCTTTATATATTTTGGATACTAACCCTTTATCGATTGTGTCATTTGCAAATAGCTTTACCAATTCTGTAGGCTGCCTTTTAGTTTTGTCGATTGTTTCCTTTGCAGTGCAGAAGCTCTTTATTTTAATGAAGTCCTAATAGTTGGTGTTTTTTTTTCTTTCTTTCTTTTTTTTTTTTTTTTTTTTTTGCTTTTGTTTCCCTTGCCTCAGGAGACCTATCTAGAAAAAAATTTGCTACCACTGATGTCAGAGAAGTTACTGCCTGTGCTCTCTTCTAGGATTTTTATGGTTTCAGTTCTCACACTTAGATTTTTAATCCATGTGGAACTTATTTTTGTGTTTGGTGTAAGAAAGTGGTCCAGTTTCATTCCTGTGCATGTTGCTGTCCAGTTTTTCCAACATCATTGTTGAAGAGACTGTCTTTCCCATTGGACATTCTTTCTTGCTTTATCAAAGAGTAATTGACCATGTAATGGTGGGTTTATTTCTGGATTTTCTATTCTGTTCTCTTAATCTATACGTCTTTTTTTTGTGCTCCAGTACCATACTGTTTTGACTACTATCGCTTTGTGATATAACTTGGAAGTCTGGAATTGTGATGCCTCCAGCTTTGCTTTTCTTTTTCAAGATTGCTTGGCTATTCAGGGTCCTTTGTGGTTCCATACAGATTTTAGGGTAGTTTGTTCTAGTTCTGCGAAACATGCTATTGGTATTTTGATAGGGATTGCATTAAATGTGTAGATTGCTTTGGGTAGTATAGACTTTTTAACAATAGCTGTTATTCCAAGGCATGAGCATGGAATGTCTTTCCATTTATTTGTGTCATCTTCAATTTCTTTCATCAGTTTTTTCTAGTTTTTAGACTACAGGTCTTTCACCTCTTTGGTTAGGTTTATTTCTAGGTATCTTACTAATTTTGGTGTGCTGATTAGATAGTTATCGAACTGGCAATCTGGACACATGATTAGCCATGCAGCTTTCTACATAGCTGTATTTCTAGGGCCGCAGGTTGTGGACAGCCCTCATCTCTTTCATTTAATGCATGCTGCTGTGATTTATTTGGACAGTGTCCAGCTCTTCTTCTAAAATTTTCCCATGCAAGGCTATCACCCAGGGTATTGTTAAAAATGCAGATTCTCTCGGTTAGAGGAGGGACTGAGGTCCAGTATTTCCAGCAAACTCCCAGGGATCCTGATGCTTCTGATAGGTGGACCACACTGAATAGCAACAATGTAGAAACCTAGGGATATTAGCAGGGCTTCTGAGTCACTGATGATGATCTCCATGATAATTGGTTAGGCCAATTGATTTTTTTTTCTTAAGTTTGTAGTAACAATACAGTATAATTAGAAAAATACCTTCACTATTGAAATCTGTCTAGAAAGACAACTTCTATGATTGCAATTCTTCTTTTCTCTAACTCCTTTTAACATCATAGAAAAAATTATAACTTCATTTTGGTTATAAGAAGATGTCTTGAGTTTATCAACTCTCACAGTAGAGCAAGAAAGGCTGTAATTGCAAGTGTGACCAGTGTTATAAAGGAAATGGGGGGTACTGGGAGTGTCTGTAACAGGGTATGGACAGAAGTCGTGTTGGTTTCTTATTCTCTGCCCGCCATCTTATCTTAGTGCGTAAGATAGTATCTTATGCACAGAAAATCTTGGAGGGTAATAACGTCATTACTGGTAGCTCATCTAACAACCAAATGCTAGTGAAACTGCATTTTTCATATGTGTCTTGAAATAATAGCCCTTTTACTTCTGGCTCATAGTTTGTTTACAGCAAGCAGGAGAAAAATTACTTGTAGATTTCTGTAATGCTTAACATTATTGGGTCTTTTAAAGGTCGTAAGTGAATACATTGAGTTTCTTGTTTTAAATTGAGGTTAAAAACTTAATTACGTAAGATTCTATAGAAAACAGATTTTCTCTGCCACTTTTTTTTAAAGAGTGATTTTTGAAGAGAAAAATTCAGTTTGACCTTCTTGTTGAATTTCCTTCTATTGTGTATTGGCTTCCATGTTCAAATTAGAAATTTCCATGGCCGACAACAAGGGCATCAATCCAGTTATTCCAGGATCCTTTGCCACTTTAAATTGTAGAACGTACGGTGTTTGTAGGGTGAAATTGACCTTAGTACTCGCCCAGCCGGGTAATCATGTGTTGTAGGATGGGCTTCCTTAGCGTTTGTGTTTCTGTTGTTCATATGCCCCGCCCCTAAGTGCCCTCGTGTTCAGTAATCTTCTAGTCCACATTTGTGCAGGGGACTTGACCGTGGAGGGCTCTCATGATTGCCATAACGGAGTATTTGGTTTCCAAGGAACAGCAAAAAACATTATAAATGATTATAAATGACCAAACCTTGAAAAGGTTTTTGTTCTTTTTTTTTCAAATTGTAGATTTTTTTAACGCTCTTTACATTTTGTCTATGTGAGCACAGAGTTCTAGAAATAGGCCAGATGAAGTGTTAACAGTGACTTTGTAGTGTCATCTAGAGGGTAGGACTCAAGGGATCAAAGCATCTTTTTTTTTTTTTTTTAAATCTTGTAATTTTGAGCATTCTACAGTTCTGACTGGAACAAAAATTTGATTGCTCTTCCAATTTCAACCTACCCAAATATTTCATTTGGTTCTACGTACCCAGTTGTATGAGTTGGTCTATGGCTGTCATGACTTGAATATTAAGAAATTCCATTTGAGCAGTTGACTCTGTGTGGTGGGCTTGGGATCACATTGCCTGGATTTAATTTCCATCCCCACAGCTTATCAGCCATGTAATGTTGGGGAAGATCACTTAACCTCTTCCAACCTCGGTTTTTTATTCTAAAAGATAGTTGCTTTGATGATGAAATGAGATGATACTGTAAAGTAGTTACATAATACACAATACACTGGAAGCATTTATTACTATTTTTTTAAGATTTTTATTTTTAAGTGATCTCTGCATCTAACATGGGGCTCGATCCTACAATCCTGAGATCAAGAGTTGTAGGCTCTACTGAATGAGCCAGCCAGGAAGCATTTAATAATAATAATACAATTGAGAATTTTTTGAGCTCTGTAATTATTACTTATCATAAAATGATCATACCTCATTAATATCAACATATTAGTATATTTGTTTTACATTTTTTATGTATATATGGTTTGGAATAATTAGAGGAAGCATTAGGTAGATCATGTAACTTGAGCAAGTGCTCTCTTTATTCTTTTCAGGATAAATAGTTGTGAGCTGGTTGGTTGCTGGCTTGGTTGTGTTTAGAGGAAATATTGGTCAGTCACCCACTCAGTGTGTCCCTCTTTGGTGGTTTCCTTTAAAAACAAAGTTTATTACTGATTTGGTTCTTTCTTTCTTTCTTTCTTTCTTTTTTTTTTTAATCCCCCGCCCCCACTTTGGTTCTTTTTTTTTTTTTTTTTTAAGATTTTAGAGAGAGAGAGAGAGAGAGAGAGGGTGCATGTGCTCCAGCAGAGGGGAGGGACAGAGGCAGAGGGAGAAGCAGACTCCCTGCTAAGCAGAGAGCCCAGTGCAAAACTGGATCTCAGTGGGGCGCCTGGGTGGCTCAGTGGGTTAAAGCCTCTGCTTTCAGCTCAGGTCATGATCCCAGGGTCCTGGGATCGAGCCCTGCATTGGGTTCTCTGCCCAGCGGGGAGCCTGCTTCCCGCCCCCCCTCTGCCTGCCTCTCTGCCTACTTGTGATCTCTGTCTGTCAAATGAATAAAACTTTAAAAAAACAAAAACAAACAAACAAAAACTAGATCCCAGGACCCTGACTCAAAGGCAGACGCTTAACCCAGGTGCCCCTGATTTGGTTCTTTTCTATAGGAAAGACTGTATTAGACAAGGGAACTGAACTAGAAGTTTTTTTTAATGATAGAGAGTTGAAAAGTGGTGTTCTCAGATGACGTAGTGGTTTTGTTGTTGTTACTGTTGTTGTTTTTGGTGCTGAGTGAAAAGAAGTGAAATATAGACTTTACGGGTAATTATTTTCTTGCATTGCTTTTTCTTTAAAGCACATCCCTCTCTAGGCAGATTATAGGTATGTTTCATCTAGATTGGATAACTAGATATAACTGCATTTTGAATGTTAAATAAAGTCTTCTTTGTAAACCATATGATTTGTTGCAAGGCTCCTCCGAGGGAGAATCTTAACTTACAAAGCATTCAGGAGTAAGATTCACAATAGTGAAATAAGGACTTGGTTGGTTGATGGTTTTTCACAGAAATTGGTTTTTCAAACAGGCATAAGCTATTCCTTATGACCTATGTCATCCTTTCAAATAAGAGACAGAACTAAAGAACCCCACAGATTCCCCATATTTTACTTTGTGGAAACTACCACATCAAATATTCAAATCAGCATAGTTCTCTAATCTCCTGAGATCTGTGGCAGGCAGGAAGAACAAGTGTTGCAGGGAGGTTATAGACGAGAAGAGTGGAGAGCTTTTTGTGTCTGTGTTCTACAGCTCACTGATAAAGCACGTGAAGGATGTGGCTTTAGCTCTGCTGTCCCACATGTTTGCTAACGCTCCCCAACAACTGTCCTTATCCCCAGCCTCTCTCAGGAACAGAGTTTGCATGGCTGAGCTGATCGCAACAGACTCTGGGCAAGCCACAGGGCCTGAACTGAGCATGCCCAGCCTTCTCCAGGCCCTCCAATCATGGAATGGGACTTCTTTGCACTGTGAGGTGGGATTGCTGGGGACTGGAGAGAGGCTAGGTGTGTCACCCTTGGGTAGATTCCCCTACCAAGGGAAACATCATGGAAGAAGAATGAATGTTCCTAACGTGTCCCTGTAAATATTTATTGTTTCTTTTTTCTTTTAATTTAATTTTATTTTTTTATCAGTGTTCCAAAATTCATTGTTTATGCACCATACCTAGTGCTCCATGCAATATGTGCCCTCCACAATACCCACCACCAGGCTCACTGCCTCCCCCACCCCCCGACCCCTCTCCCCTCAAAAACCCTCAGTTTGTTTCTCAGAATCCATAGTCTCTCATGGTTTGTCTCCCCCTTTGATTTCCCCCAACTCACTTCTCTCCATCTCCTAATGTCCTCCATGTTATTCCTTATGCTCCACAAGTAAGTGAAACTGTATGATAATTGACTCTCTCTGCTTGACTTATTTCACTCAGCATAATCTCTAAATACCAAGTAGTATGTTAAGTTCTAGAGCTGTTCATTAAACTCTCTGCCTCTGGACTTCATAGCCCTTAGCTTAGGACTTAACTGTATGGACCCCATGATATAAACCTGTTTCAAGTACCAGTAAAATTTCAAAGTGATTCTCTTAAGGAGCAACCCCATACTGCCCTGATAGCCCAATCATCTTGGATAGTGTTTTTGCTGAGGCAGCATTAGGGTGAGGAAGAATGTCAAGTGGCAGTCTCTCTTGTGCTCCTGGGAGGTCCATGAGATTCTTGTCCAGAAGAGTTGCCGGTGTGGATGAAACCCATCTACTGTGTTCTGTGGGTTCATGTCCCGAGTACACCTTGTACTCAAAACTCCCAGGAAAGATTTCTTTATTGTTCCCAGACCACTGTTGTATATGTCAATTACTCTTACATAATTTTAGGTTCCTTGCCATATTCTATATAAACCTCTTTTAGGAAAATTTAGCATAGTAGTTGTAGTCTATATTGGGAACCATCCCTCTTTGGTATTAAATGAGCCCAGGACAACAAGTAACGCCTACCCCATTACAAGTTTCATATGAAGTAAACATCTATTTTTGCTTGGTGCCGACTCCACTGTATAAAGTACTAAAAATAACCAAATGCTCAGAAACAATTTGTGATACAAAAAAAATGACTGTAGGGGTAACTGTGTTGTTTTCTGCCCTGGTTTTGACTGGTTAGTATAGGCCAGAAATCATGCCCTGGAACTAGTTTTGTTAGGTCTTTGCAAGGCTTTTCTGGTGTTGAAGGCCCTGCAGATTTCCCTGTGGGCTTGAAATGTCATCTTGCCCACGCAAACTGTTAAAGAAACTTAAAATAATTTAGACAGGCTTTATTTATTTATTTATTTATTTATTTATTTTGATTGCCTAAAAGAAATGGTCTATTTGGGTTGTGAAGACTTTGTGAGTTTTTTTGTTTTTTGTTTTTTGTTTTTTTTTTAGGACTTAAAAAAAGGAAATGGAAATAAACAGACTGCAGGTTAGAGTAACCAGAAGGCAGAGATATTAGGCCTTTAAAAATCTTAACCACGTTTCCTAATGTTAATATTGTTTCAGCTCTGCTAGCATGAGACTTGAATATTCTTGTGCTCGCACGCTGGCCTGTGTCCTCTAACCAAGAAGTATATCTGCCAATGTTGTCAAACTGGCATCAGCAGTGAAGCTCTGAGCTCCTAGGTTGGATGCCTCTGATTTTTATCAAGTAGGCAGTTTCCCTCTCCCCCAGCAAATAAACAAGCTTTCCGATCCAGAAATGTTACAGCGTGCCAAAGGAACAGCTGGTTATTTTAATGCCCAAAGACTGCATTCCTAATGCATCTGTAGGAAAATGCTCTTCTAGTTTGAGTATGTTCAGGATGAGCCCCCGTTGACCCACTTCCCGGTGTGCCTTGAAGAGCGAGTAGTCACCAACTCCTTGCCCCGCCTGCCAGCAGGTGTGCATTTAGAGATGCACACAGTCACGTGAGCCTCTGGATGCAATTTCAGTTTGTGGTCTCGTATCCACACTTCAAGGGAAAAAGGAAAGATCCAAGATGGTAAGTGACTGGCCATGTTGCATTAAAAGGAAGTGAAGAGAGGACACACATTTTGAATTTAAAGGGACTAGCAGTTGTCTGAATGGGTGCATTTTCTCCAAGGCTTTTAACCCTTTGAATGCATCCCTTCATGTCTGTGAAAGTGTCTTACCCTGTGTTTGGTGTATTTGTGAGATGATTAACCTTCAGCATCCTCAGTGTCTCAAGGAAAGTGAAAGCAGTCCTAGACTTTCTGGAAGAATTTATGGAATGTGTCATCCTTCTCACAGTGATGTGTGTGCCTAAGGGAAGCTGTCTCCTTTTCTATAAGATACCCATACTCTGTGGGCTGGTGACATATCTGAAAACTTGCTGAAGACAGTGGTGAAGTCTGCATCCAAACCCTGCAGAGAATCGTTTTCTCTGTTTCCATTTTAGCAATCTTTCTTTCTAATATTTATTTAAATTCGTCTCCAGCATGTAAGAGACTTGTGGCATAAGTGGTGGGGGAGAAAAGAATTTTTAAAAAATTAAGGCATTTTTCCTATGAGAGAGATTTGCTAAAACAGGAAATTGGATTTGAAGCTGCTTTGGAAGCAAATATATATATACTTAAATAGATGTTTAAACACAAGTAGTCTCATAAATAATTTCATTTAAGAAAATGAAAATTCAGTGGGTAATCTCGTCTGTAATGATGTCTAACTGTGCTCTATCAGAACTTTGCTATAAAACTGTACATCTTTGACATTGAAACAAAAAAAGGTTAGGGTTTGAATCATAGCACCGACTCATTTCAGTTTGAGTTACGTGTTTCACAAGAGTATGTTCAGCAGCTCAGTGGGTTTGAAACTTCCTGAAAGTTTCAGTAGTTGGAATCAGTACGTTACAGGCCTCTCCTTGGCAAAGTATTCTTTCTTTTGTAGTTTCTTTGCATTTTCTCTTTGCATTTGCAGTCCTTGCTAGTTGAATCGGGATACTCATATTTCTATCATCCAGCTGGCTAGTTTTAGGAAAGATAGAGCTGGAGCCTGTTCTTCCTTGGCTTTTAGCTTTCACTTGCCTTATTTGGTAAAGCTGTGGGCTTCGTTGTTCTTGGAAAGGGCTGTTTCACCAGTTTCAAGGACTCTTTCCCACTTTCATCGAGATCTGAGCTGGAAACCAGAGCTTTCTTGCAGCTCCGTGGTGTCTGTTTTGAACTGCGGCAATTGCAGGGTTGGAGTATCCTGAAGAATTCTCAATGTATACATGGCTGATGGTGATATATCCCTCACTAATGAGATGTTTACATGTAATATATATAGTGCAGTGTAAACTTCCCCTTGAAACTAGGACTCATGAAAAGGAGGCTGGCTCTTTTGCTTTGTCCAGGGCCTGGAAGGGGCATGTCCTTCTCGTTTTTCCCTCTATCTTGCTCTCTAGATCGCCTTTCCCCCAATTATTACTTCCGGTTTTGCTTTCTTGCTGTCTTTTTTGGGGCTTTTCCGATCCCATTTAAGGAATGGATAATTTTGTTCACAAGAGAGCTCCACATCCCAGGTTTTAACAGAGCTCAGGGTTTATTATTCTTAAGTACCTCTTTTGATGTTATTTATAGGAAAACTTGTTCTTAACATGTTCTGTTATATATGAAGTCATGGTCTTAGCATGCCCTTCAGCTCCCCACACCTTCCCTTAACCAAGTGAAATCTAGAATTCTGACAACACATCCTTCTCTAGTCTCTAAGTAGCATTACTTTAAAAAGTAATTGGCATACATTTTAGAAAGATGAAAAGGTGTGGCTTAGTTCTTGGAGCTTATATATTTTGTGTTTTACCCTAAAAATGAAGTTTGTAGGCCCCTGGTCCTCAGAAAGATAGTTAGGTTCTTTCTGATAAAAGATGGGATGGAGACGAGGGGGAGGAGAGGAAGCGAGGTTGATGTAAGCTAATCCTCCACTCATTGCCAAAAGGACAGTCATTTTCTTGTTGCTTGGTGGCTTTTTTTTTTTTTTTTTTTTAAAGTAAAAGGAAGTTGGATTTATTACGGGTTCGGAGGGAGGGGGCTGAAGGAAATGTTTTTACCTCCCAGAATGCGGAGGCTGCCACTCAGTGGGAGAAGCAGCAAAGCTCCCGAACTCACTTTCATTTTCAAGGACCTGTTGGTGGAGCGTTTTTTCATCTTTGCTGCACTTCTTTCTTTGCTCTGCATGTCACGGAAAGACTTCCTGTTCTTCGTCCTTCCCCTGCATTTTGTTTTTCATGTGTATGTGGAGTTAAGGAATGCTGGCATCATAGGGCATCCCAAAAGGCTAATGAAGAGGCACATGTGTGACATCTAGAAATTTACTGGGATGGAGGGCCTGCAGGAGAAAATCAGGACAGCCTCCAAGTGTTAAATACCAGAATTAAACTGACCTTAACCCTGTGAGAATGTATTACCTGCCTGTCCAGGCCTGTGAGGGGGACACTGGTGTAGGCTACCCTCCTCAGATACTAATTCTGTGTCATTCCCTGAGCAGGCAGCTATTTAGGGCACCCAAATGCTCTGTTCATTCCTGTTAGGTTTAGGTATCATTATTGTTATTTATTTGTAGAAAAGATTTTATTTATTTGACAGAGAGAGCACAAGCAGGGGGCGCCGCAGAGGGAGAGGGAGAAGCTGAGCAGGGAGCCTGCTATGGGGATCCGTCCCAGGATGCTGGGATCATGATCTGAGCCGAAGGCAGACGTTTAACCGACTGAGCCACCCCAGCGCCCCTAGTTTGGGTATTATTGTTTTCTTCCTTAGAAAATCACAAGTTTTAGAGATCCAGAGCTATATAGTAAGTATGTTATGGAAGTTTGCCTAATGCTGGGTTAAATGGGAAAAACCCAACCAATTATCTGTCCGTATAGGGTAGACAAGAACATTTTGATTTAACGACCTGTCGTTCTTCTGCACTAGGGTTTAATGACTCTTGGCTGGAGTTAGTTCCTTGATCCTGTTTGTTATTCCTTCTTATCTGTCCTGAAGCATGTAATTCTTTGTCACACTCAGTTGAATGCTTACCATGTGCCTGGTCTGTATGGAAAGCTTTTGCCTACAGTTTGCCATTTTTTCTGCATAGCAATGCTGGGAGGCTGGTACCCGTTCTATCTTTGTGTGACTATTGAGGAAACTGAGGCTTAGGGAATTCACACGCCCACAGCAACACAGCTAGAAATGTACTTCCTTGCCAGATGCTTTGCTATACTGCCTCCTAACACTGTTTAAGTCACTGTCTGGCTGCCCGGAGCCTTGAGCATTTTTTGGGTTGAACTAGGATCTGGGCACTATGGTGCAAAGACTCCCACCTAGACTAAATGCACATAAGTTATTTGCTGTGATGGCTATTTCTTCAATAAGGCCACCTCTTTGCCTTGCTTTGTTGCTATGCAGTCTTTTACCCTACATGTCCCTTGTTCACTTCTTGTGATTTTTCTCTGACTCAGGTTCATTTACATTTCAGGCATCGCTGAGACCTTTGGGTCCTTTAAGGCCTTGGTTCGTGAGCTTGATTCTGCCTCAGAATCACTTGAGAGAGTAAAAAAACAAATTGCTGGGCTCCATCCCTGCAGTTGAGAGAGGGCTTGGGAATATGTTGTTGTTGTTGTTGTTGTTTTGTTTTGTTTTTACATTTCCCTGGAGATTTTCATGACCAGCTAGCCTGGCTCTAAGGCATTGTTTCTCAAACTTGACTGTGCAGGTGGAAGGGTGCAGTGATCTTGTTCAAATGGAGATTCTGCATCTGTCTGCTGATTGTTGTCTACCTGCCGGAGATCCTGCCTTTCGGATAAGCACCTAGTGGTGCTGAAGCTAGTGGCTCACAGTCTTTGTTTCAGGTAGCTGGCGCATCGCCTGCGCGTCTTGACCGTGCGTCCCTTACTTTTCCAGTCGGTGTAACGAGTAGTATCTCGCCGTGGCTGGAATTTGTGGCTTCCAACAACCTCCTGGAGGTACTTGCCTCTGGGGTAAAGTGAGAAGAAGGAGCAAGGTAGAAACTGTGTTGGAAAAGGACTTGTTAAAAAGGCAGGCATTGTTAATTACCAGCTTTGTATCTTATCTTTGTCACTGAAGTCTGCAAATCAAGCTGCCTGGAGTCTTCTTGAAGACAGTTTCTAGCTGCAGAGGTTTTTAGCACTTCTCATCTGACTCTGCTAAATAGCCTGCTGGAATCCAAAATAGAAGCTGTGTAGGGAGACTCTCTCCTCGCATATTTCAGCTGCCAAGCATGCTCTCTTAAGCTTCGATTGATTTTTTTTTCCTTCTTGGTATGGAATCAGTCATACACAGTCTCAAAGCCCTCAAAGACATTTTGTTCAATCTGATATTTGATCCTGGAGTATGTCCCCTTGAGCATCCCTGCCTGGTCATACCTAGACCTGGCTGTCTATCAGAATCATTTAAGAGCTTAAACACTTTTTTTCCCCCATTATGGAAGAAATACCGTCTCCTAGTGAAGACTAGGAGTGAATACAGTGAAGTATTGGGGCAAAGCTTGGCCTCCTTTTGTTCTATTCCTAACCCTGGTTGACCACTATTATCAAATTGCTTTGTAACCTCTCAGATGTTTTTTCTCTGCATTTCTACTTTTTAAGCTTATTATTGAGAGTGTATTTTAATAGTACAGTAGGTTTTTAAACCTAGTATTCAACGCTGTGATGACATCCTTTTCTCACTTGGCTTAGAGACACCCTTCCTGGCTTGTTCTCCAGAACCTGGATGTCTGCTCCTTCAGGATCTCCCAGACAGTCTCTTCCTCTTTCTCACTTCCAAGTCTGGGTCTTGTCTAGGGCTTGGTTCCTGGCCCTCATCTCTTCTCGGTGTTCACTCCTCATGTTCTCATCCAGTCCTTTGAGCTGCTAAATGTGTTTCTCCAGCCCAGGGCCATCTCCCAAGTGTTAACCACCCACACTTCCTACTTTCTAGGTGACCCTTCTACTTGAATGGGCTATGAATCTGCCTCAAACTGGCTGGTTCTCCTTGGCCCAAACCTCATCCATGGCTGCTTTTCCCCATCTCAGTGTGTGGTGATTCTTGTTGCTCAAGTGAAATTCTAAATTTTCTGATTCCTCTCCATCCTTCACATACCACATCCTAGCCAGCTGAGTCTTTGCTCTGCTTTCAGTTATGTCCCACAGCTGCCGACTTCCCACCTCCTAGTCTGCAGCCACCGATATCTGCTTCTCTGTGCTGGACCTCATTGCATGAAATATTTAATAGTGCAGTCCATCAGGCATATTCATATGTGTATTGGGGTGTGTGTGTGTGTGTATGTTAAATTTCTATGTGTATGTGACTGAAACAGAAGGTTCACAAAACACTACTTAACCTTTACTGTTAGAGTATGCCCTGATACTGTACTTTCTTTTACTACGTGGAAAACAAAAATTAGTCGAGACCCATAAAACTGATTTCATTGACCCACTTTCATTCATGAGCTGCAGTTTAAAAAACACTGGTCTGGGGACACCTGGGTGGCTTAGCTGGTTAAGCCTCTGCCTTTGGCTCAGATCATGATCCCAGGCACCTTGCATTGGGCTCCTTGCTCAGGAGGGAGCCTCCTTCTCCTTCTGCCTGCTGCTCCCCCTGCTCGTATACTTTCTCTCTCTCCCTCTCTCCCTGAAAAATAAATAATCTTAACACACACACACACACACACACACACGCACGCATGCACGCACACACACCCCCAACTGATCTTGATCCTTATTGTTTAAGGTGATCCATGGAGCCAAGAACCGTGCCATTCACCTGGGGCTTTTTAGAAATGCCGCTCTGCTGGCCCATTGAACCGTACTCTGCATTGAAGGAGATCCTAGGGGATTGGCCAGCACTTGAAGTTTGACTGGCATTGTCTGGAATGACTACTGTGCTTGTCTGCTAGCTGTGTTTTTTCCAGCCGTGTCCCTGGAGTCTTCCTCACTGTGCGCAGAGCTATAGCGGTCTTTCTAAGACCATTCAGGCTAAGCAGTTCCTTTGCTTACAGGGCTTCCCACTTAGAATAAAATCCTATAGGACACTGTATCAAGCCAGGTTCTCAACTTGGCAGGCAGCCCATTAAGATCACCTGGAAGAACTGAAAAACAAACCCAAAAAACGGTACCCAGAATGCATCACAGAATCGGATTGGAGTATCTGCCTATGCAGCTGGCATTGAGAACTGCTGTTTGACGTGCCCTCTGACCCCTGCCTATCATTCAGAACTGACCTGTGTGTGGCCCTTCTGGCTTTCTCTGCTCTAACCACATTGGCGGCTTTCCCGTTCCTTACGCAATGGTGAACTAACATTTGCCCCAGAGCCTTTGTCCTGCCTGGAATTTTCTTCTGTGCTATTGCATGGCTCGTGCCCCTACTTCTTTTGTGTGTTGGCATAGATTTCAGCATCTCACGGAGACCTCCCCTGACCGTCCTGTCTTATTATTTTCAGCTGCTGCATCCCTTTTTGTCCCTCCACCTTGCATTATTCTTCCCCATAGCAATTGTTACTCCCAGCACTGTATTTAGCATTGTTGCCTTATTTATTTACTCTTTATCTTCCCTTCTGAAGTTGAAGCTATGTGAGGACAGAGACTGTGTCTGTCTCGCTCCGTATTGTATGCCTTGTACCTAGAATAGTGCTTGGCCCACAGGAGATGCTGAATTAGCATTTATGAATGAATTAGAGTCAGTAGAGTAAGTACATGACTGTATCATGGGTTTTTTTTTTTTTTTTTTTTTTTTTTTTTGTTTTTTTTTTTTGGCTTTTTACCACTGAGTCTGCCCATGCTGTTTCAAGACCACGAGGCAGGAAGAATGCTTCATCCCTAGTAAACTGTAACTCTGGTCCGCTCCATATATTTTGATTCAGTACAGTGTTCCTTGTCTGAATGGCAGGATAACTTATTTTCCTCAAAGGATCTGAGTGTCTTCAGATCACCACATCTTTTTTTTTTTTTTTAAGATTTTATTTATTTGACAGAGAACACAAGTAGGCAGAGAAGCAGGGGGAAAAAGAGAGAGAGAGACAGAGAGAGGGAGAGGGAGGAAGGGAAGCAGGCTCCCTGCTGAGCAGAGAGCCCAATGTGGGGCTCAATCCCAGGACCCTGGGATCCTGACCTGAGCCGAAGGCAGAGGCTTTAACCCATTAAGCCACCCAGGCGCCCCAGAGATCACCACATCTTTACCTTGAGCTGGTTTTGCTTTTTGTGGTAGGATTTGGGAGACTTTTTCATTTAACCTGGCCTTTTTTTCACCCCCTTTCTGAACAGAAGCTTGTAACTGAATAACAGAAACCTATAGCATTTAGGACTGATATCAGAGTGTTAAGTGTCAGAGGTTATTTTGGCTTGGATTTGGAGTTGGTGTACTTAAATGATAGCTTGCTTTAATCTTAGTTGAGTTCTTTTTAAGTCCTCATTTGGAACAGTGTCAGTTTAACAGAACTGACATAACTGCATTACATAATCAGGCTTTTAAAGGATGCAAATTGAAAAGTCATTGCAGTTAAGTTTTAGAACTTCTTTTATGTGCTTTGAGGGTTGGTCTTCCTGCTTTTGATCTGAGAGCCTTGATCCCTCCTTCAGTAAGTTAATTCAGGGCCAGGGTTCTAAGGAATTCAACCAAAAAAGAACACAATGAGAGTCATATCCATGTTTAATGATCAGATGTGAGTAAGGGCAGGGGACAGTATCAGTTTTAAGAAGTGTCACTAGTACCTATTTGCCGTACCATGGAATGCCAGGAGGGTGCTCGACTGGCCGTGGTTAATATGCAAGAGTCGGTCTCTGTGTGCAGTGTGGACTGGCCTGTTTTAGGTTATGTGTTTGTTCACTGTTGTCTCTTAGGCACCTTGTCTTTTAGTTTTAATACTTCAGTGATTTCCTTGTACATTAAGCATTGTTTGCATCAAATTTTCCCCATTACTTATTTTTAAAAACTTTTTTTTAAAACTTTTTTAATAAAGATTTTATTTATTTATTTGATAGACAGAGATCACAAGTAGGCAGAGAGGCAGGCAGAGAGAGGTGGGAAGGCAGTCTCCCCACCGAGCAGAGAGCCCAATGCAGGGCTCGATCCCAGGACCCTGGGATCATGACCTGAGCCAAAGGCAGAGGCTTCAACCCACTGAGCCACCCAGGTGCCCCATCCCCATTACTTATAATATATATAATCTTTCATTTACTGTGAGACCCAATCTGTTTGTTTAATCAAAGCAATTCTTCCCTTGATGGCCTTTATATTAGTCATGATTCTTTAGGGTGCAGACTGAGAACCCAGCTGATAGAGGAATTTGTTGGCTAGGGGCGGACATGACGTCACTGTGTCTTGACAGCCTGTACTCTGCCATTTTCTCCTTGTTTCATCTCCGCTTTCCTATGGTTGGGCCTCATTCTCAGGCAGGCTTCTCTTGGTGATGTCCACACTGTGGTGTGTGACTCTGGATTTGCAGGCTCTTCAGCTAAGCCAGGGGAAGGAAGGTGTCCCTTACTAGTTTCTCCCGCTGATTAAATCCCATCGACTCTGGGACCACGGACTCTTAGCACTGTGGCCAGGGGACACAATTCCCTCTTCAAAAAGGCTGGATCACAGTCCCACCTTTGGAGCAGGAAGGTAGAGTGAGCCCCACCCAAATACAGGGACTCTGGGAGGAGGTTGATTCCATGGGGGAAATCTAGTGGGGTTTGGTCTTAGCTGGGCATGCTAAGAACAATCAGCTTCTCTGATATGATCATTGGAAAGTGACCTATTTTCTGATAACTCGGGACATGCTCTGTGCTAAGATGAAAACTTGCTCGGTCGGGAGACTTCCTTTGTCACTTGGTGTCATGTCTAACAATATCTGTTGTTGATGCTTTACTCATAGCTTCCACGTTTAGTATTAACTTGCGTGTTTTATGAACTTCGACACATCATTTTCCTTCTCTGTGTAACCATTACAATGATTTTGTAAGTGGGAGGCCTATATAAGGCTACTTTCAGCTCTAAAACCTTGTGATGTCATTTAGGCCACTCTCCTTTTCCAGAGTAATAATGTGCGACTCCATGTGCCACTACCAGTGGCAGCGTCTGGGTTGCATTTTATATTTTATCTTAGAGCTGACATTAGAAAGAAGTGAAGACAACAGCCAGGGTGCTGGTGATGGTATTTTTTTTTCCCCTTACAGCCTTGAAGTTGATTCAGCAATAAAAACTAAATAATTGTGTGCAAAGTTCTGACGCTAGTTCCTTTGGAGAATTGAGAAATGAATAGGATGTTTCCCTGCAGTCATGTAGAATACTGTAGAAGAGAAAGGCTAGTTTATTCTATTATATTTCTATTATAAGGCATGAGAAAATAAATACTAAACAGACTCATGTCCTAAACCAGAAGAGCCCGGAGCAGAAGTTGAAGACATGTTGCTAAAGATAATGCGGGTTGAGGGGAGAGCTGAAGTTGGAAATGTGGATTGAAGCCCCTTGAACTTGGGTGCTGGCCTAAGGAGCTCAGTCCTTCATTTTGGCAATGAGAGCCTCTGAAGATGTCTGCATAAGGAAGGATATGGGCAACAAATGTTTAAGAAAGCCAGCTCTAGTGGAGAGGCGGAATACAGCAGCCAAAGAGGCTATGGGGAGAGTCCCTGTGGGAGATGATGGGACCAAAAACCAAGACAGAGGCAGCACAAAAGGTGGGGTGGCCATGAGTGTAAGGTAGATTCACTAGAACCTGCTCACGGGCTTTGGGAGATAAGTAGGAGAGATAGAAGTTGGGATAATTTAAGCATTCTTTCCTGATTTACCAGGAGGTTAGTGGTACCAATAATCAAGACAGTGGTTAGAAGAGAGGATGGATTTAGGGTAGGAACAGGGACAGAAAGTGAGTTGACACTGGTTCATGTCACGTTGCCGTGGCCATGGTGGGAGGCCTATGTAAGGCTACCCATATTTTCAGAGAAGCCAGGTGAAGTATGAACAATTGTGGAGACACGTATCAGGCACTCATATCTGGCCTGCAGTTTAGGAGAGCCATTAGAGCTGGAGATGCAAGGGTGGATGTCTTTAGCGGAGAAATTGCATCACTCAGGACTGGGTCTGGCTATTACAGAACAGAAATACAAATTGCAGGCACTTAAACCAAATGGACATTGTAGTGGCTGCTGTTGCTGCTCTGCCTGATCCCTTGGCATCCCCATGTGCTCCTCCTGGGTTTTGTGCACAATTGCCTCCTACAGCCTGAGCTTTCGCCTCACCATCAGAAGAGTGCCTTTGGGCTCTGGAGGAGACTTTGCTTTAAAACATGGACAGCCAGGGGCACCTGGGTGGCTCAGACAATTAAGTGTCTGCCTTCAGCTCAGGTCATGATCCCAGTGTCCTGGGACTGAGTCCCGCATCAGGCTTCTTGCTCAGCGGGAAGCCTGCTTCTCCCTCCGCCTGCTGCTCCCCATGCTTGTGCGTGCTCTCTCACTCTCTCTCTCTGACAAATAAAGAAATAAAATCTTGAAAAACAAAAGTGAAAACATGGAGAGCCCAAAGTGCCAGGGAGTCTCTATCATTCTCCACCCTAGCCTGGGACTGGCTGATACAGAAGAATGAAAACCCAGCACCTGAGCCTCAGGTTAGGATAATAGGAGGCATCCTTTATACTCCAGAGTTCTTCATAAGGTTGTCTTCTGTAAATTCTGCCTAGAAGTCCACCCTGATGGGGCTTCTTTCTCCTCTCTTATGCTTTCTTTGCCTCTCTCTAGGTCTGTCCTGGGTGCATTTTCATAATAAATCATTGGTACATGAATTTTTAATCCATTTTCCCCTTCTGGGGGACTCAGCCCAAGATAGGTCTTTACCTCAGATGAAAAGAAGTCAAGATACAGTATCCTGGGTCTGATGTGGCAGATGCATGGTTAATGAGAGCTGGATCCCTTGTCTCTGTCTGTTCTCCTTTCCCTACCATGTGCCTTAGGTTGTCTCTTTATCATACGATGGCTAGTTTAGCTCCAGCCGCCCTGTTCGCGTTCCAGGGTCTGGGAATGGGGAAGGGGCGCAAGGATGCACCTACCCACTGATTGAGCCTCCTTTAAACGCCTTGGCCAAAAGTCCTTCCCCATGGCCGTCTTACTGGGAGGCTGGGAAGTGTGTGTGTTTAAAGCCAGTCCCATTGCCACCACCAACGATAAAGTGTTCTGTTAGGAAGAAAGGGAATGAGCACTGAGTAGGCAGCAAATAATGTCAGCCATGGAGGTTAAAATCAAAACTAAGCCTGTAGCTGGTAGTGCTCATGGAAGCCTGTGTGAGGTGGAGAAAGTAGAGCATAGTGTTAAGGAAATAGTCTCTGGACTTAGACCTGGTTTTAAAACCCCTCCCCTGCTCTCATGTTTACCCGATATATGTAACTCCGGCCGATTGCTAAGCCTCTGTTTCCTCATCCGAAAAATGAGGATGGTAATAATAACTGGACCTAGCTCAAAAAGCAGTTGTGTGAATTATTAAGGTAGACATTGTATGTGAAATGCAGTACAATACCTCGTATACATTACAGTCAGTTTGGACCTTTACAGATGAGGATGTTTTCAAGAGCAGAGAAAGAGCAGGTAGTGAGGAGACCTCAAGAGGGACAGTGAGGCAGAGAGTGGGAGTTTGGAAATTGACGGGGAGGGTAACAGAGAGTATCAGATGGCACCAATATTAGGGAGAACGCCGTCTGGAAAGGCAGTTCACTTTTTAGCATTTAGGTCATTGGTGACCTTTGAGAGAAATTTTGGTAGTGTGGCTGGGGCAGAATGTTTCTGTGAAATCATAAAGGCCAGGTATGACCATCATTTCGTAGGTGGACAACTAGGGCATATGTTTGTTTTCTCTTTGGAGTTTGCCTGAGCACACCCTGCCCTGCCATCCCCTGCCCTGCCCCCACTGCGCCTCCCCATTCCCCCCAACCCCTACCTAATCGATTAAAGTGAAACCAGGCATTAAATCTAGATACCTTGCTTATGAAGGCCTTGCTGTGAATGCCAGCAGAATTTACAAAAGAGTGATAAGCCCAAATTATACATAAATGTTGTTCTAAAAGGTCCACATTTCAGAAAGCTCGCTAAGCTTGAATTGGGATGTGTTTTTCAGGTAAGCCTCTAACAGTAGAACTATCAGCCAAGAATTGAGAAAAAGTGCTGTGATGTTGGAAGGGTTGCGTTTATGGTTGAAAACTAAGTCCTTAAACAGATGAACTCTTTCCATGAGTTTTCTTTCCTGCTTTTTAAGTATTAGTTTTTAATAATGGTTGTTGTGCTTGTCCTGTATTTAGTTCCAAGCCTTGAACTTAGGGGCTGAGTGAAATAATAGTCTGTTATTTGTGTAAAGTGGTGTCTGTGCTCTGCTGATTCCTTGTTTACAGGTGGCAGATGTGGAATGTGGGGTTTATTTATGATCTGGAGGGTTTAGTAAGTGGTCACAGATGAGTTTTCAGTTCTTTGAACCTGGTTGTTATTGCAATGAAGGTGTGAAGTGTCACCTTTCCAGTTTGGGGTTATGTGGATCAAATGACTACCTTTTTGCTAGAATCCTTTTTGTTCTCATACATGGAAATCTCTCTCCTCCCTAAAATCTTAGACAACTTCTTAGGATCAGAAGTCCTCGTTAGCTGCTCTGTCTTTTCATAATCCCCTTCATTTGTTTACCCTGTTAGTGTTTAAAGCCAGCAAGTACTCCATGACGCAGGAAAAGGCACAAGTCACCCTACGAGGGAATAGGAATATGGTTGTAATTCACATGAAAAAAAGTTGACTTTATCTTGTTTCTCTGGGTCAATAAAAGTGTGTCATCTCTTAGAGGCTGATGTTCTCGTGTATTGATAGGTCAGCAGTGGTTTGGGGCTAACTCATTTTTCAGCAAACATGGGTTAGAAGAGTGAGGAATGAGTAAATTAGCTCAGAGAGACCTGGGCAAATGAGAAAACAAGTATATGTCCTGTCTACAGGGGACCTCTCCCTGGCCTCCTGCTGTCTGTGCTGCCATGCAGAAATAAGAGCCAGTGTTGCCAGTTCCTGATTTTGTTTGTCTTCTAATGAAAAGTTGGAGAGGTGGACTTTAATGTGAAATTGACTCCTTTTACATAGTGGCAATTAGGTATCAGTCTGTTCAAAACATTGTGCAGGCCAGATAGAACATTGTCTATGAGCTGGATTTGGCCCTAAGCCCACCAGCTGGCAACTCTGGCTTGAGATAATAACATTTTTAAGTGAAGCTCCTATTCATTCAGTCAATGTGTCCACACGCACAGAGGAAGGTTTTGTGGGGCTGGGAGGGTCTGTGTAGGTGACGATGGTGTCCCTCGAGCCCTCCCGTGGAGCTGGTGTCTACAGTGCAGTGGACAAATGAGACAGCAATCCAGGGCCATGCATGAGCAGTTTAGTAAGAGAGGAGGGGTTTCCAGATTGGAGAGATGACTTGTGGCGGGCGTCCCCGAGGAAGGGTGCATTGAGGTGCACCGTGAAGGCGATGGGACACAAGGGGCCAGAGTGGTGGAGCTGTGGAAGTGAGACCTAGCACGTGTGTTTAGGGAACGGTCAATGACCTGCGTGGGCTCGAAGTAAAGTACCAGCTCACTTTGGGCCAGAGATTCTGATCTGGTGTGAAGTGTGATCCCGTTCAGCTGCTGTTCATCACAGGCTCCCCGTCCTAGCTTGGCAAGCCATTCCTGGCTGTCCGCTTGGCATGTAAAGTACACGGAGTCATAGTGATCTCCTGTCTTGTGTTAATCCTCGCACTTGGATCTGCAAACACCCACAGAGACTCGTGCATTGAGAGGCTAGTAGTGTTGGAAGACTGCCAGAGTCTGAGTGCTGGGTTGAGAGACCATCCTGGAGCTCACCTGCGGTGTGGTTCTGTGGTGTCCCCTTCAATCTACCTATTGGGGAAGGGGGTGCACATGGCATGAGGCTTATACACCTAACTAAGGTCTGTATGACCTCGTACAGCTCTGGATAGCGACTCATGCTGAGCTTATGTCCTTCTCCCACTTAAGGTTTTTTCCTGGTCTTCTCAGTGCTCCTGGTTGCAGGGAAGCAAGTCTTCCCTTCGGTGACTTGTCATTACTCTTTTCTGGACATAACCTATGGTAGATCGCTAACTGTGACATGATTCTTGACAGCAACAAGAAGGTCTTCTCCTTCCTTCCCTGGGTATGTTTCAAGAAACCCTAGTTTGACCAAAGAATTAAAAAGTAAAAGCAGAAAACTTAGGAAACACAATTAATTACTACATCCACTTTTAAGGTGGTCATAAAACATGGGAGTTATATTAAAGTCTCCATCCAGTCTTACAATAAAGTAGTTTTAGCTTTGTTCAGATGAACTTTTCCAAAAGTATGCTAAAAGTTAGTCTGTCAGTTGGGAGTATCCCAGTTGAGGTGTGCTGTCATGTAAGTCACTTAACTTCTCTGAGCCTCCCTTTCCTCCCAGAACATTGTGACGTCCACTGGATGTCCGGGTTCCTCTCTCTGGCTAAGATGCAGTTTGTTCATGTCTCCTAGTGGCTTTCAAAATGAAAGAGCATATTCTCTGTGTGTTCTCTTTAGTGTACTGGATCATTACTAATTTTTTTCCTGGCTGTTATATTTTGGTGCCGCGTAACACCAACACATTCTATTCCCATCACTCAGACACCTTCCCAAGACAATATTCCCTGTGTCTTACTCAGGAAATGAGTTTGTTCTGTGTTCGAGTGTGGTAAGGTTTGTTCTGTCCCCTTCCTCTGGCTTGTTGAAACCCATTTGCTGCTATCCAGTGTTCTTAATGAGTGCTCCAAGCTACAAGCCATCTGTAGCTTCAACACAAAAGAGAGAACTATTTTTGGTGAGATCTATTGAAGTGAGGCATGCTCTCATTTGGATACTAGTATTGGTAATATTTACTGTAGGTTTTCCATGTGTAGAACATTTCATCTTTACTGCAACCTTCAGATGTGGGTCCTGTATTGTGAGCTCTTTGTTGCTGGTGAGGATATGGGATCTTAGAGCACTTGGGTTTGTTATCTAAGGTCATGGAGCCAGAAGTTATAGAGCTGGTCCTGAACCCAGAGCCTGTTTTCTGAGCTTTGTCTGTAGTTGCAAATCAGCTCCCCAGAGGCAGACTGCTGCTCTCACTTTTTTGTTTAACCCGCATGTTGTTTTAAAAATTGAGTAACTTGCTTCACCTTTAAAATTTTCAGATTTGGGGGTGCCTGGGTGGCTCAGTGGGTTAAAGCCTCTGCCTTCGGCTCAGGTCATGATCCCAGGGTCCTGGGATGGAGCCCCACATTTGGCTCTCTGCTCAGCAGGGAACCTGCTTCCTCCTCTCTCTGCCTGCCTCTCTGCCTACTTGGGATCTCTGTCAAATAAATAAATAAAATCTTTAAAATTTTCAGATGTGACATGAAAAGACAAATTTTTGGCTTTTTGGGAAAATTCATATCTAGCCCCATTGGATTAGCATTCCCAGATGGTAACATTTGTCAGAAAATGAGTAGCAGCTTTCCCCTTTTCTCAGGGGAATTACTCTACAGTTTGCTCACATTCCTCCATTTCCTGTGGCCTTCCCTTAGAATTCTGGAGTGGCTACTGCAGCCGGTTGGGTTTGTGATGCTGTGCTTGATCCATTAAAAACTGGAAATAAGAGAAGTAGTGGAAAAAAAAAAAAAGAGAAGTAGTGAATTCTAAAAGTGAAAATTCCTTAATGAAATCAACTGGCTGAAATTAATTAATCCGTACCCACCTAGACAGTGGCAGTGGTTTTTCACTTGGATTCCTTGGGGCCTCAACTTTACTTCCCTGGCATTAGCATGAGTCAGATCTGCTCTGTGCTGAATCAGTCTTGGACTAGACAGTATCAGGTTGGCATGTCATTTTATAGAGTTGTAAGGTTGTGGATGTAGTTCCGTGGTGGTTTTAAATAGCTTTATTGAGGTGTCATTGACATACAGTGTATCCCACATCTTAAAAATGTACAATTTTGATAAGTTTTGACATGTGTGTTCCTGTGAAACCATCACCACCATTATGATAATGAAGATAGTCACTACCCCCCAAAATCTTATCCTGCCCCTTCATAATCCCTATTCTTTCTTTCCTACAACTACCTCCCCACCCCCACGCCCTGCCCCCAGGAACCCTGATGTGCTTCATCACTATATATTAGTTTCCATTTCCTATAATTTTATATTTAAAAGAAATCATACAGTGTATACTCTCTGTTGTTTGACCTTTTTCATGAAGCATCCTTATGTTAAGTTTCATTCCCGTTGTTGGGTCTGTCAATAGTCTGGTTTTTGTTTTGTTTTGTTTTGTTTTGTTTTGTTTTACTGCTGAGCATGGTCCATTGCATACCTTAGTTTGTTTATCCATTTGAGGCAGATTTGGGGACATTAGGGTCTTGGTTTCTGCCCACTCATCATGCTCCCTCAAATTCTTCCCATGGGTTAGAATTGAAATAGAGGATTTCAAGATCTTTTTTTTTTTTTTAATTATATTTATTTATTTGAAAGACCAAGATCACAAGTAGGCAGAGAGGCAGGCAGAGAGAGGAAGGGAAGCAGGCTCCCCGCTGAGCAGAGAGCTGGATGCAGGGCTCAATCCCAGGATCCGGGATCATGACCTGAATGGAAGGCAGAGGATTTAACCCACTGAGCCACCCAGGTGCCCCAAGGATTTCAAGATCTTAAATGATTTTGTGATTCTAAGGAAATACTAGCCATGGGTCTTGTAGATGGCTTTACTTGGGAGTGTGCACATGGGCTTTTGGAAGGTCCCCAGCCTAGAGCCTCAGAAAGAATGCCATCTTTGTATGTCTTCCTATCGTGTGTGTGTGTGTGTGTGTGTGTGTGTGTGTGTTTTGTGAAGAGTCTAAAAAGCTTTAATTTTTAGCTTCTAAATTGAGAATGCTTTCCTGGCATTTGTCAAATATATGTGAATGTTTATGTGTCTTCTATGTAAAATGATAGTCTGTGGGCTGTTTAGAAATTATAATGTGGAGATTATGGTGTGAAGAGTGGTATTCTGGGAATTTAAAGTTGATGGTGGTAGATACATTCCTTGGAAAAAGGTCAAGATTGTGTCATACAAGCTAATTTCTATGGCTTCCCCTCTAAGACTTACTTGCTCCCCAAAGGTAGGTTCCACAGAACATCCATAGCCTTCATAACAAAGGAATGGAGAAATAAAAATATGAATTCCATTGAATTTCTTGGTTGGGTAGTACAGCTCATGAAACCACATCATAATTTTGTGGTTTTCACAGAAATCCATTCACTGTTTTAAGTTGCATTTATTCCTGGAAGAGAACTTGGTCAAAGCTAACTTGGCCAAATATGGTGTCACATCCATAGTTTAAAAAATCACTGATCATAAAGAAAATTTGCCAGGGAATAGCATCTCACACTTTTATGTCAACAAGACCCCATTTGGAAGACATTCTTTCCTCTTACTATATTTGAAAAGCTGGGTTTTCAAGACCCAAGTCTTACATTCTTACATACTAGAATGTATTATAGATGGTACATTGTTGTTGTTCCATTATGCTGTGTTTTACTTTTAGAGAAATTATGCTAATTTTACATTTCAACAGTCTTTAATTATATTTGTAGGCTTTCTTGTGAAATTCCAGAACAATTTTTTGAAGTAAATTTTTTTTTTCTATTGGTAAGAGTTGAGCGTGGAAAAGTTTGCTGGACATTAATTACCTGTTAGAAGTGAAAGAGAAGGAAATGCATAATTTATACTCATTTCACTTGCAATATGTATCCAAGACAGTTAGGTGGGGAAAATAGTAATTTCAGCAGGTGATGTGGGAGGCAAGTGGATTTTCACATGTTGGACCCCTACTTCACATCATAAACAAAAGTGAATAATATGAAGGGTCGAAGATCTAAATATAAGAACTTAAACTATAACCTGGAAGAAAACATAGATATAATTCTTCATGACCTTGGATCAGGCCATAGTTTTTTGATATGACACCAAAAACACATGCAGTAAAAGAAAAAAACTGTACTTAATGAAACATGAAAACTTTTTTGTGTTTCAAAGGGTAGTATCAAGAAAGTGAGGAGACAACTCACAGAAAGGAAGAAAATATTTGCAAATCATTTTTTCTAGTAAGGGAGTAATATCTAGGGTATATAAAGAACACTTACAACTTACAATTAAAAAATAAATATTCCATTTTAAAAATGGCAAAGGCTTTAAATAGGCCCTTCTCCAAAGGAAATGTATAGTTGCGCAATAAGCACATGAAAGGATGTTCTATATCATTAGTCATTAGGGAAATACAAAGGGGAACCACTAGGATGACTAGAGTCAAAGGTGGAAGTAATAAGTGTTGGTGAGGATTGGAGAAATTAGAACTCTCATTCTGCTGGGATCATGAAATTATGTAATCACTTTGCAAAACAGTTTGGTAGTTTCTCAGAAGGTTAAACATAGTTATGACTTGACCAGCAATTCCACTTTTAGTATATACACAAGAGAATTGAAAACATGTCTGCATAGAAACTTGTACATAAATGTTCATAACAGCATTATTCCTAATAGCTAAAGAATGGAAACAACTCAAATGTCCATCAACTGATACATGGAGAAATGAAATGTAGTCTCTCCATACAGTGGGGTATTATTCAACCATAAAAAGGAATGCCATAACGTGGATGAACCTTACAAACACTATGCTAAATGAAAGAAGCCAGTCGCAACAGACCATGTATTCTGTGATTCCGTTTATGTGAAATGTCCAGAATCCATAAAAGCGGAAAGTGGGGTAGGAGTTGCTAGTTGTTGAGGGTCTGGAGAATGGGGAAGGACTGCTAATGGGCCTGAGGTTTCTTTTTGGGGTGATGCACATGTTCTGGAATTAGAAGTGGTAATAGTTAAACCAACTCTGAATTTCCAAAAAACCTACTGAATTGTATAGTTTAAAAGTGTTAATTTTGTTGGATATGGATGAAATCTCAATTAAAAATGAGTACATATAGAAAAATTTGAAGCTTACTGCTAACAAAACATGAAAGTGAAACACATATAAAATACTAGTTTTTGACTAAAACTATAAGTGAAAAAAGAGGTAAAAGGGGAGGAAATAAGGCAAGACCTATTTATTTTATTTATTTATTTTCTTATTTATTTGACATATAATGTATTATTTGCCCCAGGGTTACAGGTCTGTGAATCATCAGGCTTACACATTTTGCAGCACTCACCATAACACATACCCTCCCCCATGTCCATCACCCAGCCCTCCTATCCCTCCTCCCAACCCCCAGCAACCCTCAGTTGGTTTCGGGAGGAAGACCTCTTTTTTTTAGGTGACAGTTTTCAATTGTATTTGTGGATATATTCGGGGGGGGGAGCATTATAATTCATTCAACAAAGGTTGTTGAAGGTTTATGTACTGGCTAGGCCCTTTGGAACACAGTGATGAATAAGACCCAGAGCCTGTATTTTCAGGCCTTTGCAGAATTGTGGAGGTGGGAGGTAGGAGGAGATCAGGTAGACAGGGTGGAAGTTGTAAGTCTCTGCTGAAGCACCAAGGCACAAAGGGTAATGCATTCATGAGGATGGATTCTGAGCATTTATGGAGGCGGATTCTGAGCATTTATGGAGGCATTATCTCTAAAGCGTTACAACTGGATTATTTGTCTCCTCTGCTTGGGAAGAGATGGGGGTGTCTGATTATAACTGGGGACTAGGGGATGAAAGGGGCTGTCCAGGTGTGTTAATAATAAGTAAAAAAGTATTTCTGTGACATGGGTATCAGTGTGCCCAAGCAAAGAATTCATGATTTTTCCATTGGGTGTGGATGGGCCATGTGTGAAAGAGTCGGTATGGAGATTGTCTTAGCTGGAAAGCAGGCCTCTGTGGAGAAGAACCTGGGGGCACAGTGCTGGATCTTCAGTGACCAAGGAGGGCCTGTGACTGCCAGAATAGATCAGGTTCCCCCGAAGAGGGAATGCAGAGGAGGGATCTCTAGCAGGGGCAGGCTGATCTCCAGGCAGAGGGACACCATGTCCTTACAGAAGTGATGCCCTGAGAAGGGTATGGTATCCTTTATGTAGTGTTCCAGCTGGAATTGAACTGTGAGGAAACCTCAAACCCCAAATGAGAACTGCTCGGTTTAAAAAAAAAAATAGGGGATTGTGTTGTTAAATGTCATGGTCATAATAGGCAAGGATCAACTGCAGTAACGTTGCAAGTAAATATAGTCCCTGGCCTCACTGGATCTTGAACTGGAGTGGGGAAAGTGCTAGAAAGGCCACTGTTGGATCAAATGACAAAGTAGAGATGTGGACTACAAGTTAGATAGAAATATAAAATCAATGTTAAATATACCGAAACTGATAATATGCTGAGGTCGTATTAGAGGATATTGTTGTTCTTGGAAAATGGACATTGGAAGAAGTGCGAAGGGCATAATGTAATGCAACTTACTCTCAGATGGTTCAGGAAATTATTTCATATGTCATTCATATATACACACCTATGAAATATTCTATATTCTATATGTGTATATAGAATAGGAATGGTAAAGTAAATGAGCAAAATGTTAACAAAACGTGACTTTGGGTAGAGAATAGTTTATGTATTACTACTCTTTCAACTTTTCTGTAAGTTTGCAATTATTTATAAATAAAAATCTAAGAAAAATTGTCCAATGAATGGAAAAGTCAGCTGTAGCATCTGTCATTTAAGTCTGGTGTATAAAGCTAACTTGATACCTCCAGCCAAGTAGCAACTTTCCTGCCCTTCTTCCCACATCTCCTGCCACTACCCAGATGGGATCCAAAGTAAAGTAGGCAAGATGGGAGTAGGGTGGGGAGGATGGAGGCATAAGGCGGGGATTGGGAAGAGTGGAATCTTAGCTCCAAATAATATTGGGAACTTTGATCATTAAATGGGTCTAGATACTTGTAATTTCTAAATTGGCAGTATTTGCAATCTAGGATAGTTAATGTCTTGCTGTTGTTAGCATCTTACCCAATGTTTTTTTTTAATCCGGGGATATAAAAGAACCTTTTCTACTGAATACATTTTAAAACGGTATTAGATGTTTTGGAATTAAATCACAAGTCCACACACTGATTACACAGACAAATCATGAGGCAGTCCTAGAGTGAAGGTACTATTTGGGATCCTGGGGGCGGGAATGATGATCCTGTGTGGTAGGGAGGGTAGGGTGGAGGACATGCATATCTTCCCTGGGCAGCTGAACTTTGAGGTGAACCTAAAGCACAATAGACGAAGAGTGGCCAGGGCAGAAAATGACGGTTTTGTTGATTGAGATGCTGGCATGGGAAGACGATTTCTGGCAGGGGAAACAACTTGGTAGAGATATGGAAGAGTGACATATGGCACATGTTTGTGAGAATTGTAAGTAGTTTGGAGTGGCCGAAGTGGGACGTTGGTTGGAGGAGTGCTATGCAGAAGTGGACCTGGAGATGGACCATAAGAAGGACCACGCATTCTTGGCTACCATTCTTTCTACCATGCCTGAATCTTTGAAGAATCTGAACATTTTCTTTGCTAAGCTCTTTGATATATGTACCTATAGGACTTGGGGATCCAGGTTGCTGGCCATCTCTGGAGTCTGTTAGAACCCTGCTAGGTAGAGTGGTCCCCAGATCAGCACTTCTCATTACCTGGGAGTTTGTTAGAAATGCAGAATTCCACATCCCTCCTCAGAGCTGCCAAATTAGTGCCTGCATTTTAACAAGATCCTTAGATGATTTGTCTGCATATTAAAGTTCGAGAAATGCTGTTCTTAGAATTCATTTATTCTACAGGCCACTGTTTCTAAGAGTGTGATTGGGGGCCATTCACATTAAAAGCACCTGCAGAACTTGGTAAAAATGAGGATTCCTAGGTCCCACTCTCCCTCCAGACATCAGTATGTTAGTAAAATCCCCTGGCAATGATGCCCTACCCCTGTTTGAGCACACCGCTGCCATGTGAAGTCCTGAAGGAGCTCTTCTCAGTGGAAATCTCCTGGGGAGTTTGGGTGGGAAACCTTGCTCAGATCCGACCTTCAGACCAGAGAATTTAATCTGTTAGGGAGGGGCCAGAGCCGTGTATTATTTTGAAAGCCCCCCACATGACTCTGAGGACTAGCTGGCCTGGAGAATCACAACCCTGCAGGGTCTTAGGCAGGACAGTCACTTACAGAGAGAGAATTCCAGCTGTCAAGTAGAATTTCAAGGATAGCAAACAAAATAGCTGCTTCTGAGACCAAATTTGTAAGGGTCTAGAATGCTTTTTGCCTCTCTCTGCTATCTTCATCAGTCCGTCTTGTCACTTTTGGTAACTTGAGGGCACTGATTCTCAAGAAGGATAGGAAGGGCAGTTTAATCCTGTGGTTCTCAGTGAGGGGTAATTTTGCCCCACCCAGAGGATATTTAGCAACATCTGGAGACATTTTTGGATCATAAGAAACTGGGGAATGGGTCACTTCTGACAACTGAAGAGTACAGGCCAGGGGTGCTGCTAAGAATCCTATAGTGCACGGGACAGCCCCCCACAACAAATAATTACAGGTGACAGCCACAACTGTCAATAGTGGTATTGACATTTGGTGTATAACCACCTTGTTTGGGGGGTTTTCATTTCAGAGGTGCTTCTTGGAGAACCTCTGTTAGAGCAAGGCACCTTTTTGGGTGGCAATGTGTATCTTTCAGGTAGGTGTTTTGGGGAGAGAAAAAGTTTAGTTATCCTCATTCATGGCAAATATTTTGACTTCAAGAGGCTGCTTGTTGGTAGTCTATGTTTGCAAAGGTAAAAATAAAGTGTAAGTAAAGGTAACCTACGTCATGAAATTTAGAAAGTGACTCTTCTCTTCATTTAGAGAAGTAAATGACCTCTTTGACTCTTGATTCGTTTGGGTAATTCCTTTTTGATGGATTAGAGTCAGTGAAAGGGCCACTTGGGAAGGAATCTCTTCACTGATGATATGAATAATAAGTAAAAAGTCAAAAACATGTGGAGGAGAGGCCCTGCTCACAAATGGTGGGGGCTGACTGGGAAATCCTCACATTGGGGAGAAATACTGAGGGGCACTGCGTTGGGTTTCTGGGTCTTCAGTGGAAACCAGTAAGGAAAAGACCAGAGCGAGACAAATGAGGTCATGTCTTCTCTAGCTAGTTGGTGTTTACTGACCCTCTTATTTCTGTGTGGAGAGATGGATTCAAACCAGTAATGGCAGGTTTGTGTTTTCTTGAACACCAGGCGGAGAACCAGTGAAGAAGACACAGTGTTGAGGTTTCTAGGTAGGGGAGTGTAGGGGTTGGTAGGAGCAGGCTGATGGTATCAGCCTTTCTCATTGTGAACTGTGGGCCATATCAGGAGGTCTGGCCCACATCACAGAGTAAGTTAATTCTGGGCTAATATGTGTACGTGATGCAACAGATTTCTCATTCTTTCTGTATTGTCGGTCCCTCTTCCTGCCCTGCCCATTGACTGCAGTGGTAGATCCTGCAAAGCTCTGTTGAGGGACCTTCTCTCACTGACTCTCCCATCTCTCTCCACATTGGATTAGGTGACCTTCTGCTCCATACACTCTAGAGTTACCGGTTGGCTCCCCCTCTCCCTGAGGACATTCAAGACCAGATTTTACTGACTCTTTATCTCTAGTACACAGGCGCTTAAGAAATGTTTGTTGAATGAAGGAGAAATCCAATTACTTTGAGACAGCGTATGTTTCCTTTGTGTAATGGGAATTTCTAATGGTAAAAGTATTTTTCCAGGAGGATCCCAGGATGACCAGTCCAATAGCTTATGTAATTCCTTTCAGACTAGATGTTCCAGACCTTCTAAATGCCCTTTTGTAGAAGATTTGACATATTCTCAGAGGTTCACAAGTGCTGTAGTTGTTTAAATAGCCAGAGCTGTTTAACTCTGAGAGGTGCCAAGGATGTAGAGTTCTATTAGAGCAAAGCTTTCCAAAGTCCGTGGAATTACATGGTATTCACAGATCTTTTTTTTTTTTAATTTTTTAATTTTTTTTCAAAGATTTTATTTATTTATTTGACAGACAGATCACAAGTAGGCAGAGAGAGAGAAGGGAGGACGCAGGCTCCCCGCTGAGCAGAGAGCCCGATGTGGGGCTTGATCCCAGAACCCTGGGATCATGACCTGAGCCAAAGGCAGAGGCTTTAACCCACTGAGCCACCCAGGCGCCCCAGATCTTTGTTTTTTAAGATTTATTTTCTTATTTATTTGACAAAGAGAGATGTGTGTGTGTGTGTGCGTGTGCGCACAAGCAGGGGGAGAAGCAGGGACACAGGGAGAAGCAGAATACCTGTTGAGCAAGGAGCCTGATGCTGGGCTCGATCCCAGGACCCTGGGATCATGACCTGAGCCAAAGGCAACCCTTCACAGATCTAACTTAGAGCTGGGCATCCTGTCATTTTGGGGTCCACTTCAGTCTATTGTATTTCCTTTTTTTCTTTTTTTAAAGATTTATTTATTTATTTTAGAGAGAGAGCACAAGAGTGCATTACAGAGGGGGAGGGGCAGAAGGAGAGAATGTCAAGCAGACTCCTCGCTCAGCGTGGACCTCCCACACAGGAGCTTGAGCTCATGACCCTGAGATCATGACCTGAGCTGAAACCAAGAGTCAGATGTTCCACTGACTGAGCCACTGAGGTGCCTCTGGTCTATTGTCTTTCTTGTCTGACCAGTCCCTCCATCTATTTCTTCCTTTACAGAGTATATTGGTTTTCAGGTAGATTGGCAAATTGGACCAGGTTGGTTTGTTTATACTTTATATATATATACATATATATGTATATATATGTGTGTGTGTGTGTGTGTGTATATATAAACTGGGTTTCCTTCTTTCCCTCCTTCCTTCCTTTTAACTTAAAAACAACCTTGTTTTGAACCTGGTGAATACTTGTGTGGTTTTTATAAAAATTTCATACTTGAAATTTCACAGATGATTTTATTATATAAAATTTTAAGCTTATATTAGCTGAGAGAATAGTGGTATAATGAACCTCCACGTACCGAAACCCCAGCTTTAACAGTTAACCAACTCATGGCCAATCTTGTTTCATCTATATCCTTTATTCCCCTTTCCCTGATTATTTTGAAGCAAATAGACATCCTAGCATTTTGTTGCAGATTGCATTTTTAAACTGCTGCCTATTAATGGTATTATATTTGGATAATACAGGGAGTCAGCAGAGAAAAGCGTCCCTTGGTCACAGTCCCTCTGGGTATTAGGCTTTGGGCCAGGGAATGCTCATTGCCCAGGGTGTCCTGCAAGTAACACAAATAACCAAGGCCATTTGGGGAGTCAGTGATGTAATCTCTGTTGTGCCTTTCCTCCTCTCCATTATAAACCAGCAAATGCCCAACCCAAAACCCTGACAAAACAAAGCATGTTTTCCCAGCAATGGAAATCAGACACTATTGTTAACCTTTCACATAAAGGGAAAATGTGTTTAATCCTCCTTTTTAGGAGAACAGCTATTTCATTTTTATCTTTTATTGCGGTATTATGCACACACGAACACACACACACACACACACACACGTACCTGAAAAGCAGATCTCATTGAAGTTTTAAACACACACATCCATGTGTACCTTAAATGGAGATCTCATTGAAGTTTTGCACACACACACACAGTCTCTCTCTCTCTCATGACCCCCACCCACACTGAGGTAGAGACCACTTCCAGCACCTCAGGAGGTACCCCTTCTCAGGAAATATCACCCCCCAACAAAGATAACCAGTATTCAGACTCTGTAGTTTGCCTATTTTTGAGTTCATATAAATGGGTTTATTAAGTATAAATTGATTTTTTTTTTTTTTTTTTGCTTTTGACTTCCTTCACTCAGAATAATTTGTGAAATCCATCCGTGTTGTCGTGTATGACAATAGCTGGTTATCTGTTATAGTGTATCCTCCCGGCGTTGCAGTGTAGAATGAATATGCAGTTTGTTTATCTATTCTATCACGGGGGTGAATATTTATTGAGTGTTTTCTCTATGTCAGGATCTGTACTGTTTTAAACGAAGTAGTTCATTTAATCTTCTAAGTTAGTTTGTAGTTCGCTGTTGTGGTTATTGCCCTTTTATAGGCAAGAGACAAAAACCTGCAGAGATGCAATGATTTTCTCCAAGATCATACAGCTAACATGATAGAGCTAAGGTTTAAACCCAGCCAGCTAGATTGCAGAGCAGTGTACACAGACGTCCATATCTGGATTTTCTGTGACTGACCTGACCTGAAATACACACTTCCACCTACTCCATCCCGTCTCAAGGCTCTGTGGTCCCTTAGGGATGACTCGTTTGCTATAGGAAGAGAACTGTAGAAACCTGGGCAACACTGCTCCGCTAGTGAGGGGTGGGACCAGGGCGGGAACCTCCAACTTCCCAGATTTGCTATCTCTTACTTTTTGGCATTCTTTTTGGTGATGGTAAAAGCCCTTGTTTATTTCCATTGCCAGCAGAGTGCAGTGGTTTTTCAGCTAGGACTCTTGGTTGTAAACAACAGAAACTAAGATAAGCCAAGGAAGCAAACTACTGGCAGAATATTGGGTAGCTCACAAAATCAATAGGGAGGCAACCAAGCTCAGGCACTAAGGGAGCTATAGAGGCACAGCAAGGTTCTTGCTTGGGAACACTTCTGGCGGGGAGAGGGCTGCCTCTGTTGCAGTAACCAGTCGCTCCTCACTGATACATTCTGCATATTGCCCCTGGACATCTGACCCTGCTGTCAAAGTGATCTTTAACTGGCTCTGGGTCTCTGCCTCTGTCTGTCCGGGTGCAGAGGGCAGGACATCTGACATTCCAGTGGTTGGCAGATGCCTGTGGGGAGGCTGCAGCTGGAAGGACTTGTGTGTACTTTTGTCTTGTAGAGTGGGAAGAGGTCTTGCTTTTTTAACTTAGTAATATTTTTATTTTCTATCTCTGGGTTAAAGCTGATCCATTTTCAATAATGCGTGCAAGTAAGTAAATAAAAATTTACTTGGTTGAGCTAAAGTAGATCAAAAAGGAATTTTTACCTGCATTTCCACTTTATTACTGTGTTTGTGAATGATGGCACTACAACCAGGAAAGATGATAAAGGTAGAGGATAACAGCCTTGCTTGTAGTCAGCTTGAGGTTTTTTGTTTTTTGTTTTTTTTTGGTATTGAATTTTTTAAAATTGAAATATATTTGACATATAACATTGTATAAACTTAAAGTATACAACTTGATAATTTGATACATTTACATGTTGTAATATGATTGCCATTGTAGCAATAATTAGAATCTCTATCACATTACATAATTATCCTTTTTTATTGTTTAGAATAATTAAGTTCTGTCTCTTAGCAGATTTGATGCTTATGATGTATACTACTGTTGTCTACATTCACAGTCTTGTGCATTAGATCTCTAGGGCTTATCTACTGCTTGTAAGTTTGTACTCTCAAACGGTATCTGTCCTGAGTTTTCTACTCAGAAAAAGCACCTGGTTGCCTAAATGGGAAAATGTTACCTCGTTTTCCTTGGTCTCTTAATAGCAATGTGTATATTTTTTTACAGACAGGTAATGGAAGGTTACTTTGGCAGTCCCAATTGGAAAATGTCACTTAACTTCAAAGGGCTCCTGTCATGACTTGGGAAATGTGATTAGCAAGCAACAGACCCAACAATGTGTTGTACTGGTTTCCTCTTTTAGTGAGCTGCAGTTAATTGCTTGTTCATGGAAGGCTTCTGTTGGAATTAAGAGTAGGTTTTACTTTTGTGAACTGCCATTTTAGAGTATTCTTCCGCCTTGAGTATCCATTTGTTCCTTGGCCCAATATTTCACTGAATGCAGTGGGGACAGAATGATGAATAAGGCAGGTTTGTCCTGCCCTTGTGAAACTTTCAGTGCAGTAAAGTTGAATTGGAAGAATAGTTAAACTACTGGACTGTTTTGTAGTCCCCTTTCAACACTTCTTTTTAAATCTTAACTCCCTTACTGAGGAATTAATCCTCTGCCTTTTCTTTGTTAATCATGTTGTCTTTTCTTTTGAAATTTTTATTCCTCTTTCTCCTCTTTTCAAAAGAAGGCAATGTATGAATGATCAACACTTAAATTTTTCATACTTGTAACTTAAATAACTTTCCCCTTGATTCCTCCCATATAAAGTTGCATTTATATATGATGGATGAATAAAGAATTTTGTTTAAAAAATGATAGATTGTTGATTATTTCTGTTTTTTGGTCATTGAAATAGGTTTGAAGAGCTCATATTCTATGAGAGAGGGGACTATTTTTGTCTAGTTCACTGCTACAACACCAGTTGGTGGATGGTGGTAAGAGGGTGAAATGGATTGTTGGCATTCTGAAGGACAGGGAACCGTAGAGTTTGGCTACATACCCAGCAAACGCCTTCTTCTTCCTGGGCACTCAGCTGAAGTACACTTTTTAGCTCCTTGAAGCACAGTGAGGTCAGGTGATGGGCAATCACTGATGACTGGTGATACAGGTTTTGTGTTACTCCCAAGCCAGTACAGTTAAGAGCAGGTGTGCCTTCTCATGGCTCGTTTCCCTAGAACCTTCTCCTTCAAGTGGAAGTGGGAGACCTGGGGCCTGTGAGACATGTCTTTGGGTGTCTGCCCGGTAGCAGAATTGCTGGATTACATGTTACAGGCTGTGTGTATCTACAGAGCTTGACTCATCCCTAGTAGCCACGCTAGTCTGCGTACCCATCACCAGTGCAGAAGGGTTCTGTATCCCTGGTGATCTGTGACACTATCCAGCTTGCTGCCTTTTGTCACTTATTTGCAGAGTGGTCACTCAGTAGGAACTGAGATGCCTTTGACTACAAAAAGGTTGTTCAAAAAAGTTAAACATTTTCACATAGGTACACATTCTTTAAAAAGTGAAATATGGGGGGTTGGGAATGAACATCCTAGATATGGGGCTTTCTTTTGTGGGCAATGAAAGTGTTTTGGAACTAGGTAGAGGTAGTGTTTGTCCAACCTTGTACTAAATGCTACTGCACCATTCACTTTAAAACGGTTTATTTTTATGTTATGTGAATTTTGCCTCAAAGAAGTTCAAATATTGATAAAATGCAGAATAAAAATAACAGTCCTATGTCTGACGCCTCCTGCCTTCCACTTTCCAGAGGCAACAATTTAGAATATTTTAACATTTTCTACTGGCATTTACCCCTGTATTTCTAGGTGATGTGTACCTCTTGATGTCTGTAGATGAACCTATTATAAATATCTTCTGCTGACTTCCTGTTATTATAGATGAGGCTGCCTTTCCGACACTCCGGGCTCCTCTTCCGTCCTCCCATTAGAGTTGTACCACTTCTTTTTGGCCAGACAAATAATATTCAGTCTTGGATTTTTATGACTATGTAAATATTGTTCACCGTTGAGCTACCAACATACGGGACTTTAATGTGCAGCTTTCCTGTGGAGTTAGCAAAACTCATTTTTCTTTGTTTACATAACTCTTTCATAGCATGTGCTGAGTCTTCTCTGCCTCTGGGACCTTCAGTATGTTTCCATGTGGCAGGGGGATGGAATCCCTGGTCATTCCTGCTTCTCATGCTCAGCCCCTGGAGCCCTTTGTTCTTGCTCCGGGTTGGGCAGTGATGTGTCCCACACAGTGTCACCCTGGGTTCCTGAGCTCTTCCAGCGTTCCGCTGGGAAAATTGGCTTCCTTCTCCCTGGTACCCCTCTGCAGACACTCAGGCTTCACTTCTCCCTGTCAAGTTCCACTCCTTCATCTTCTGTCCATCTTCATTTCTTGCGACTTGGGAAGATTGAACTGGGTTTCATAGAGGATGCATTTGGGTTTTTCTGTTTTCTTTTGGGAGGAAGGAAAGGGGGAGGAGTGGTCTTTTTTCTGCCCTCCCTAGTCACAGGTGGGTATCTAAATTCTATTTGTAATGCTGACTTCCTTGACGCGTCTCCTCTTCAGCATCCCCATCCTTCTTCGCCGCCCCCCCCACCCACCCCGCGCCCTCACTCCTTAAATAACTACTGTATTTCCACCCTGCTAGTTGATGGATGGCTTACTCAACATTTCAGCTTGGATGTTTCATAGGCATCTCAAATGAAGCATAGTTAAAATTACCGATCTCTACTTTTCTCCCCAAATTCACCCCTCCCTTAGCCTTCCCTTTCTTAGTAGACACCAACACCAAAAAACAAGGCTCCCTTCCGAGGTTCTTTGTTTAAAGCCCTTTGGTAACTTCTCACTGCTTTTAAAACAAGAATTCCCTGCCTCACCAGGGTCTACAGCACCTGGGTGAAGCAGCATCTGCTTGCTTCTCTGGCCACATCTCATAACTCACCCTGTTGCCCATTACCTTCCGGGCCATTGTTTCTTTCTTTTCTTTTTTTTTTTTTTAACCTTTTCAAAATTTCTTTCACTTAAGGGCCTTTGGACTTGCTAGTCCTTTTGGCTGGAAAGCTTTGCCTCCGGATGTTTATCAAGGTGGCTCCCTCACACCCTTCAGCCATCTGTCAAATGCCACGGTCCTAGGGGGGCCCATCCTGACGACCCTGTGTAAATGCCACATATCCGCAGTGGCCACACTGTGGCAGTATAGAATTCATTCCTCCACAGTACTTTTTTTTTTTTTTTAAAGATTTTATCCATTTATTTGACAGAGATCACAAGTAGGCAGAGGAGCAGGCAGAGAGAGAGAGGAAGGGAAGCAGGCTCCCCGCTGAGCAGAGAGCCCGATGCGGGGCTCAATCCCAGGACTCTGGGATCATGACCTGAGCCACCCAGGCACCCCTCCACCTTTTTAAAAGACTTTATTTATTTGTCAGAGAGAGAGAGGGAGAGAGAGTGAGCACAGGCAGACAGAGTGGCAGGCAGAGGCAGAGGGAGAAGCAGGCTCCCCGCCAAGCAAGGAGCCTGACGCGGGACTCGATCCCAGGATGCTGGGATCATGACCCGAGCTGAAGGCAGCCGCCCAACCAACTGAGCCACCCAGGCGTCCCCCCTCCACAGTACTTTTGACTTGATGCCATTCAACTTGTGTCTTGAGTTTTTTGCTCTCATTAAGAAACATGTGAGCTGGGTTCAGCATTGCATTTTCAGCACCCTGTACTGCACCCAGCTCACAGTAGGCACGTTAGTAAATGGTAACTGAAGAGTGAAGAGATTCCCAGGGGCTTAGACCTGGAGGTGTCTTGAGAGGACATACCTGTCATCACTTGGGGAGCTATAGAGATGACAGCACAATGAAGAGATTCTCAGTGAAGAGATTCCCAGGGGCTTAGACCTGGAGGTGTCTTGAGAGGACATACCTGTCATCACTTGGGGAGCTATAGAGATGACAGCACAATGAAGAGATTCTCAGTGAAGAGATTCCCAGGGGCTTAGACCTGGAGGTGTCTTGAGAGGACATACCTGTCATCACTTGGGGAGCTATAGAGATGACAGCACAATGTAGTCACTAACTTAGCAACTATCGCTGCGCTCCTTCTGGACTCCTAGGCTCTGGTTTACGAGTGCATGCCAAACAGACAAAATGTCTGCACGCAGGAGCCTATCATTCTAGAGTTCAAAACTTACGGATGTGGGTGGAAGATGGTATGGAGGGAGCCAGGGACCCTATTGCAGAGGACTCCATGAACACCTGTGACTCCTCTTGACTTCTCCTTCTTTTGTTTTGTTTTTGTTTTTGTTTCCCAATGTGGGGCTTGAACTCATGACCCTGAGATCAAGACCTGAGCCACGATCAAGAGCCTGACACTTAACCAACTGAGCCACCCAAGTGCCCCCTTGACTTCCTCTTTTAATGGTGCACCACAAGTGCTCATTTCATAGTTAATGCATCTTCAAGCAGTTGACTCTTCTCCTTCCAGCCAAGCTCTGGGATGCTGTTTAAACCACAGAAGATCCCCCATGGCCTGTTGAATTTGGGTTCCAGCCCACTCAGCCCTTCAGCACCTAACCCGACCCTCTATTCAGCTAACAACTTCTGTGTTAGCCCAGTATGGCATCTGTGAAAGCTTAGGAATATTCAGGAGTAATTTTTTGAAAGCTTAGTTTAGTTTATTCTTCAAAGGCCTAAAATAACACTTGTCACATAAGGTATTCTTTGTGGCATTTCTTTGGGGTGAGATCAGACCACTGTGTATGTGCACGTGCGCGCACGTGTGCGTGTGTGTGTGTGTGTGTGTGTGTGTACACACACATATGTATATATACACACACGTGCATGCACACACACACACGCATACACACACGTACTCCTTTCTCTCAAATATGTATTATATATATTCTTCTACTGGATTTGCTGTATTTGTGTATTCCTATACTTAGCACAGTATTAGAATCCAGTGGAACTTTAATTTTGCCCCGCTGTGCCATCCACATAGCAAAGGGCAATGTGGAGCCGCTGACTTGCAGAATTTTGGAAGGTTAGTTTAACATCACATTTGAGTTGCTTAATTTAATTTTCTCTTTGAATCAGTTGCTAAGCAACTGGGAAGACAGGACAAAATCAGCAAGGCTAATTTGGTTCTGTTACTAGTGTGTTAGCATCTCTTATATTTACATAGCTGGTTGGTTGTAAATATGCTTCACCCAATGCAGTGCTTTGTTTTGTCCAAGGAAAGTAGTTGGTGTGGAAGTTACAGCAAGGCTTTGGTTGGATTGTTAGTACTTAAATTGACACTCTCATCCTAGATGAAGGTGAAGTCACCTGAAGTTTTGAGCCTGTGTTGTGGCCCATTTATTTAAGTGGGGCATTGGACTTGGCTGTCCCATGAACACTTGTCGAATGGTACCTTCCATTGCATGTTAATCCCTTGGCATTATGATTCCAGCCTGATTGTTCCTAGAACCAACTTAAATTCTTTTGTTTGCAATTCATACCATTAAGCTATTGTCATATGAAGTGTGTTGGAGGAAAAAATGCAGACCATTTTACTCTTATTATTGATGAAGTTTGAAATTGTTCACCTTATTTGGCCCATAAAGTGAGTTCTGTGTCAAATATTAATACTGATGGCATTCATGTTTTGAATGTCCTTTCAGTCACTGATTATCAAGGATGTCACCCTTGTCCAGCCCACCTCTGTCCACCGCCAAAGCTAGGACCTTTAAAGCTGACCAATAGTCTCACGGTTGTGTGTTCTTGTTCATGGGGTTAATAGTCGGGGGGTTCACATAGGTGAAACTGGTGGGGATAGTGTCTTAATGATGTCATTAAGTTGCCACTAATACAGTAAATGACAGTGACCTGTGGCTTTCATAAGAGTTGGGGATAACGGCTCTATCTTTTAATAGGTTACCTGAGGTGTCCTTTGTTTTCTCTCTAGATGGCATCTTTCATACGCCCTAATGATTACTTTGAGTAATGGGTTAAGGATTATGTTCTTGATAAGGGTGGATATCTATGCTTTTATATTTACTTTGTAACTGCTGGTGATTAGGTAGAAATATTTAGTGAGGAAGAAGATTATGGAAAGGGGGAAAGTACTTTTTAGTTTTACAATTAAATGATCTTTTATTTATTTATTTTTTTGTTTCCTGAACAGTGTCAAGTGATTGTGCAGTACTTTGTAAAAATTCACTGATCCTTCTAGAAGAAACAGTGATTGGAATTAGAGCAAAGCCATTGTGTCTACCTACTCGATAGCAAATGAATTTTTGTTGCTTTGAGAGAGTTTTTGGGTGTAAACTATAATTAGGTATTTTCCTATTTGAGGTCCTTTAAGAGAATCTGTTTCAGTGAACAGATGAGAATAAGCGTGTGGTTATTAGATTGAATATCCTTGAGAAGTTTGTTCTGAAATATTTCAGGGTATACTTTTTCCAAACCTAGGTTTTCATTCCAGAGTTACTAATTTTACTCTATAAATACTTAACCTCTTGAAAACCTAATTATGTCAAAATGTAAACTTCTCAGGGAATAGTGTCAATTTTTGTGTTAGTTTTTTATAGAGCAACTGTTTCTAAACTTTTTTGGTGGCATGTCCCTATCAAAAATTTGACAAGTATACCCCTAAACTATGTCTGTGTATATATTTGAAAGTTCTGAATATCTGTTACTATACTAATATATTGTATATATTATAAAAACAAGCAGGAAAGTGAACATTGATGAAAATATTAAGATTAAACAGTGTAGTATCCCGTCTATCGGGATTATCCTATTATGATTATCCTGCTGGGAGGCCCAGAGGTGCTGTAGGGTTAGGCTCATCATTAGAGACAATGCTTTAAATGGTTTTATTAGATTTATTATCTAGGCGATTTCAAATTTCCTTTTTTTGGATCATCATTATTTTCCCCGTCTAGTGGCTCACAAAGGGAATGCAACAAGAGTTGATTGTGCCTTTTTCTTACTTGCTCAGTTTGCATTACCATTATCTTTGCTGGTTGGACTTCTTTGCAGAAATACTTTGAAGCCAGTAGTCTGTTGTGTGAGGGCCAGTTCTACCTACTCTCTAAGACAGTATATGAAGTTGTATGAGCCCAGGCACACCCACATGGAAGCACATCGTGACCCACTGACACTGAGGGGAAAGGGCTTGTGCTGTTTCTCTCCAAGCCCCAGATATTTTATTTCTGCCCCCGAGAATCATTTGTATATGGTGCTCAAGAGACCACTGCCCTAAGAGGTCCCTATAAAAAAGCTTCTCTAGGGTTTATTTATTTCTAAGTAGGTTCCATGCCCAGTGTGACGCCCAACTTAGGGCATGGACTCACAACTCTGAGATCAAGACCTGAGCTGAATTCATGAGTTGGAGGCTTAACCCACTGAGCCACCTGTGCCCCTTCTCTAGTTTTGTTTTGTTTTGTTTTAATGTAGTTGGATTGAAGAGAGTTGTATTTGCATATGAAAATGCTTGTGTTGTTGCATATGACAAGGGTGTCTGTTCTCCTGTCTGTCCATCACAAAGGAAAGGAGATAACTATGGGGTAGCTTTAAGAGCCCCAGACTCTGAGTCCTAGCTCTGCCACTAACTGGCTGTGAGACAACAGCTAATGAATTGACTGACTTTTTGAAAGCCTCAGTTTCCTCACCTGGCACCTCACATTGTGGTGGCATAGATTAAAGGTCAGAGGAGAGGTTCCTAAAAGGGCCTTGTAACTTTATACTTAAGAGAATGTTTTTTCATAGGTCGGATGCATATACTTCCTCAAAAACATTCTTATTTGTTTCACTTCTAGATTGCCTCTTTAAGCTATGTCCCATGAATCGCTACTCTGCCCAGAAGCAGTTCTGGAAAGCCGCCAAGCCAGGTGCCAACAGCACAACAGATGCCGTATTGCTCAACAAATTGCACGTACGTATCGCGAGGGACCTGTCTATGATAAGGGTCTTAGGAACGGCCACTTGGGTTGTGTCTGAGTGAAGTGGATTAGCTTTGCAACCCTCCAGCTCTGGGCACGGGCTTTCCTATGTTCTTTGATAAAGAGGTAAAAGGGAGCTGACTCTAAGGAGAGATGGGTCATAGTCACCCTGGGATCCCTTGAGAGTCACTGTTTTCTTAGGCATTCGCTTTCGGGGATAACTCTAGCTACAGTACTGGTTATGAGCATGAGCTCTGGAAGCAGACTCACTCAGTGCTGATCTTGGGAAGGTTAATCAGCTCTTTGGGGCCTTCGTTACCTGCTTATAAAATGGGAATGGAATAATATCCACATCAAGAGACTGTTGTGAGAATTATATGAAATGACACATGAAAGGCACATGAATAGTGCCTGCAACATACAATAAGTGCTTAATAAATTTTATCACTGTTTTATCTTGATTGCTAGTTGGCATATAAGCTTATTCTGCTGATGTGCTCTGTGACCATGAGCAAGTTTTTGAGCCTCTCTAAGTGTATTTCTCTATCTGTAAAACAGTGACATCATTTTCTAGTGTCTAGTATCTAGATGACCTAATTCTTCGGTGAGGCTAATTTGTGTGGAACTACTTGGAGATGTTTAGAAGAAGGACATGACATATACCCAATGTAGTAGTATTAAAATTGCAACCCATTCACTGTCCCCCTTTCTTGCTTTATTTTTCTCAGTGTCATTTATCATAATCTTTCTAATGTATTTTATCAGCTGGCTACCCCCAACTCATGTAAACAAACTACTTGCAGGCACAGATTTGTGTCAGGTTTGTACAATGCTGTGTCTCTCATGCCTACAAGACATAGTAGGCACTCAGATACTTGCTACCGGAATGAAAAACAAAGGTCCCTCTTGAGACTTAGCGATAATAGTTGAAGACACAGTGTATCTGTGAGCCCCATGGAGCTTACCCGGTCATCTGTCACACTGGCTCCCTTTGAGTAATACACGGCAAAGTCGCGACAGCTGCATTTGGTAAAGAAAGGCTCACACGGAGGGCCTTCTTGATCCCGTGCATACCGTTTTGGACGGGGGTTAGGTGCTCTAGGTCTGATGAAAAGACCTGGTTCCTAACCTCAGTGAGCTTGTGCAGGGTGAGAACACACCGGCAGTCACCGCCATTTCACTTACAATGAAATCCAGACGATGTCCTTGCTGGATCCTGCTTTCATCTCTGAGCCTTCTCAACTGCACGCACTCTGCTCCAATAGCTTTATTTCATTTTATTTTTTTGAGCACCATAGTCTCTTAACAATTTTGCTGCCTTTGTGCTTTCAGTTTGTCAATTTAGAACATTCTTCTCCTGATTCTTCCTAAGTGAAGACTTTTGCCTCCTTCATATCTCTGTTGAAGCATTATCTCAGCGAGGTCTCTCCTCATCTTCTTATCTCAGTGATGCCCTGCTGGCTTTTCTCCACTGCAACACAGTCTCTGTTTTTCTCAGCACTGATGATAGTCTGCAATTATATTTAGTACTTCCCTTAATTATCCTCTTTCGTTCATTAGAAAGGCAGCCCCACAAGATGAAAAGGAATGGCTGGCTTGTTCACCACTGTGTCCCCAGTGCCTGTGATAGTATCTGGCACATAGTAGATGCTCAAGAAATACTTGTTGAATGAAGAAGCACTGTGCTAGGTAATCAGGATAAAACTGTGACAGTGTCTGAACCCTCTGGGAGCTCAAGAGTTAATAAGGAATAAAGAGGTGGTGACAAGACAGTATGGCAAGTACTATTACCGGTGATCCTAAAAGCACCTGGGAGAGTATGGGAATACCTAGAAGGAGCACCCAAATCCATCTCTGTGAATAAGTATGAGTAATGTGGTAGTCAGGGAGGGCTTCCTAGAGGAAGAAGTGCCAAGCCTCAGTCTGAGGCATCTGTGGGAGTCAGAGGTTAGGAGAAGAAGAGAAAACAGAAACAAATAGGTTGCTTTGAATACTTCAGGAATTGTGTCATTATTTTCATGATTTTAGGGCAGACATTCTCAACCTTAATAGACTTCCTCTTAGTAGAAAATACTGTGTAACTCTATAAACAGGAAATAACATTCATACATAATACAACCTCTGAAGATACCAGATTTAAAAAAAAATGAATTATAAAGAAGAAATAAGAGGAAAGTAATAAATCTTATAATCGTGTTCTTTAGTTAATGCTTGGGCAGGATTACTCAAGGGGACTTAAGGAAGTAAATGCTCACTCCTATTTGTATAAACTCTGAATGAGGCAGCCAAAGACTATGACTCAGGTAGGTGTGTAGTACTGCCACTAAAAAGCATGTTTTTTTGTAAGTAATTTTCCAAAATGGTCAGCAGATCTTGGTAGTGTTACAAAGAATGCAAAATACACTCCTCTCTTTATTAAACAGCACTTGCATTGTAGGTATATGTATTAGTGGTAATTAAACCCTATCAAACTATGCTTTATGTTGATACGTAAAGTGGAGTGAGGAGCTAGACCCAGAAATTGCAGACTTCCTTTTAACCCATGTAAATGTCAGTCAGACATACAACTATACAGGACGAATGATGCTTTGTCCTTAGACGGGATTGTACCACGCATCTCGGGGCATCCAACATCCCTGGCTTCTGTGCACTGAATATCAGTAGCAACCCCTGCTTCCCCCAACCATTGTGATGACCCAGGGTCCTCCTGATATTTGTGCTGGGACTGTGGCAATCTAGTTGAATGGTTTGGGCAAGACCGTTTAATTTTGCACATCTCTCTCAGTAGCTGTTGAGTGCTTATGCCTGTGGGGTTATCTTGGAAGAAGTACATCTTTCGTAGTTTGGACTTTTCTTTTTCTGATATGAAAATCATTCTGTTCTATCAGATCTTATTAGTACATCTCAAAAACCTTCCTTTTCCTATGCTTTTTACAGCAGAAGTTGGAAATTCAGATTCCTCTTGACCATACAGGAAGCCAACTGGAATAAAAGGAACTTGGTGGGCCTGGTTGCTAAGTGGAGTGTGCACGTGTGTGGTTCCAGAGCGGGGCAGTTCCGTGCCCCTGCTGTTGGTGCGTGGGGACATGGGCCCAGAGCTGTTCCACATCTTATACTTTTTCAAGAGAAGCTAAAAATTCATGCTTTATATCTAATATCTCAATTTTTCAAAAGACGTTGGCACCTAATTCAATTAAAGTTTAAAGCATCCATTCAGTACAATAATGTCTCAAGCTGGATGGGGTTCTTTAGCCACCCGTTTGCAACCTGTAATGAACTGTCATTTTTCCTTTCAATGAAAGTTCCTTTCAGGGCTCCTTTTCATGAATGAACTGTGAAAAAAAACTGCACAGTTGAAAAAAAATGCAATCTCGAAGGTGATCAAGAACTCTGAACGCATTTGAAAAGAAAGAAAGGAAGCAAAAGAAGAAAATGAAATAGCTCTTTCATGCTGTTGGTTCTTTAAAACATTTTTTAAAAAGGAAACTAGTACTTTCCCCTGATTTAGGGTTGCTGATGTGACTTGGATGTTGACTTCGTGCATTTCCTACTTTGCTGCTTATTTGGACCTTTTTTCCCCTCTAGTGTCTGGAAATTGTGTACGTGTTTTAGTGCAGTCATTAAAATGTTGTATTTTGGGCAGCTGCTTGCTTTTCGGGGTTGATGGCGAGTCTCCAGTAGGTTTTCATTTTTATTTTTGTCAACTACTGTGCAGCACCCCAATCAAAGGTCAGATTATTTTAAATTAATGCCATTTAAGGAATTAGTTGTCTAGACCACTTGACTTCCTTTTCACTAGGATAAGCAACATATAAACAGCGTTCTGAGGGAGAATGACATCTAGTGGCTGGTTACTGTGTGTTCATTCCCTCTGCAGGACTAATTGGATTGTGACTCTTCTAGTCATGATTTCTCAAAAGGCTTTTGGCAAAATGAGCTTCTCCCACCCACAAATCAAATAATGTGTTCAGAGGCTTTGACTACTGTTTGCTGACAGCATTTTGACCTGCACTGTTTTGGTTCTGAGAAACTGTCAATTACATTAAGTCATAGTCTTGACAAACTAGGAAAAGCCAGAAGAGTGACGAGTCTCTTGTCTCCCGAAGCTTGGGTCCTATATTGCTTGTTTTCGGAAGCCTTAATTCCATATCGTATTACACATTGTAGAACTTGTTGACCTTAAATAACCTTTCCCCATGTTCCAGTGACCTTTCTGTAGTAACTGAATAATGGTTTCTCTGTTTTTCTGACATAAGCTAACAGGTGGCTCTAAGATTGACCTTCATGTCGCTTAGGGAGCATGGTAACATCCAGGGTGAACCATGGTGATAGAGACCATAGCATTAAGTGTGATTTTTTTCCTTGGAAATTCAACCCAGTGTGTAAGGGAGAAGGGCAACAGGTGTTTAAATTACTAGGCTTTAAATTTTGAAAACATAACACACTTAAGATGAATTTTAAAAATCCAGGCTATCTGTCACAGAGGTATGATGAGGTTTTTGAAGAAACAATACACATGAGTATTACAGAAAAAGAATTGAAAAATATATGAGTAAGAAAAGGAAAAAAAAAATACAATCCCTTAATCTTACTCCTCAAATATAGTCTTGGTTTATATTTGGCATTCCCCCCCCCCCAACGTATATTCCTGTATTTCTACATTTTGAAGTATCAATGGGAACATACGGCTCTCTTCTCTTTCTTTAACTCACTTTTTTTCACTTAATATAAGAATAAGAATCTTTTATTTTCCTGTTTAGTGGCCACATGGCCACTTCCTCTGTTGTATGTCAACACTGTGATTTTACATAGTCGATCCGTGTGGGGTGGGCGGTATTCACCATCCTGGCAGTTTTTACAGTACTGAAACTAGCTGTTATGGACCTGTTTGTATGCAAGATTATCTTTTCAGGAGAAATTTCTGTAAATAAAATTGCCAAATCAAAGTGGCACCCATTGAAAATCCTTGAGAAACATGGCCAGATAATCCTTCAGAAAGATTTGTCAGTTCACCGTTTCACAGCGTGGGCCATTCCTTAGAATGTACTTGAGGGGTTTAACAGACCAAGTTGTGTTCTGTTCAAGGGCAAAACAACCTCAATCAGTGGGCCCAGGCATAGTTAGTACCTGACTTCCTTTTTATCGATCTGTGCCTCACCTATTGAACACAAAAATCATGAAGAATGGTTTTGTCTAAGGCTGGAATTTGGCTTTGTGGAGGAAGTTATCTAAGGAGCGATGGGCGAACTCAAGTGAACACATTTGGCATTTATGTATTTAGTAAAAAGTAAAATGAATTGGAGAGTTTTCTCCTTAAGCAAAGTACGCTTATGCTTGTAGGAAAAGTGAAGTCTTCAAATAGTCCTTGAGGTTGATGCATTGAATGTTCTTATATATAGTTATATAGGCTTTGTTATCATTAAACCTTTCAACAGTATTTCCGATGAGATAGTCAGCATTTTAAGAGAGGTTCTGGGGTATTTGTTCTCTACTATTTTCTAATTTTACCTTTTATATCTTTTTAAACAAATACTCTTTAATATGTAGAGCTGGTGGTATTTAATTTTTAATATGGACTATATGCCTTCTTGATGACTGGCCTGATGTTTCTTTTTAGACATGCCAGCAAACACTGAGTTGCCACTTTTGTACTTCATCTGAGTGTAGGTAGGAACTTAATATTTTAGATGAGTGCTTCTTAAACTGAGGCCACTGGAAATTGGGAGTAAGAGGAATGCCTAAGAGAGTTTTTTCTCTTAAACTGTAACCTTTATATCATTTATTATTTATTTATTTATTTACTTTTAAAGATTTATTTATTTTAAAGAGAGGCAAAGGAAGAGGGACAGAGAGACTCTCAAGCAGACTCCTGGCTGAGCACAGAGCCTGAGCCAGGCTCAGTCTCCTAACCCTGAGATTGTGACCTGAGCTGAAATCAAGAGCCAATGGCTTAACTGACAGCCACCTAGGTGCCTTTATATGATTTAAGTCCAAGAAACACTGCCTTGTGAGTTACTAAAGATGAGTTCTTTCAGTAGGAGGTATTGAGTAGAGGAAAAACTATATTTGTTGGAAAACATTGTGTCTTATTTTATTGAATGTATGATTTTTCCCACTTGGACATTTTTTTCTTTCTTGAGTGTTCTGTCCATATTAACAGAGACAGCTACTTAGCAGAAAGAACAAATGCCTCTCTAAGAAGTCTAAACCTTCCTTCCAAGTGCATTCAGTCCAGTGTTGTGTTTGGGAGACTACCTATAGAACACGTGGGGTACTCCAGAGATCTCTGGAGGGGTGCACCACAGGCATGAAACTAGGGAGAACAGAAGGTGGGAGGAAATGTAGGGAGGGTATGGATAGAGGGGAAGGGAGAGCTAAGCTCGGTGCTTAGGGCAATTCAGATGCCCAGGATGGTCATGTTGTCCATCCTGGTATTATTTCTGGATGTGTCTTGAACCCAGTAGATTCTATCCTTGGGTGACTGAGAGAAGCAGACAGGTACCTAATTCCAGGAGAAAGAGGGAGGGAAGTCTCTGAACAGACCATTGTTTTACAGGGCTGAGACAGATGGGAGAAACTTAACAGTGATCGGCACTAACATAGGCAGGTCATTCCGTCCTGTAACGTGGTTTCTTTTTGGTTTAGGATTGCTTTCTGCAGCTTATTTTTGTCAGAAGATGTACCTTCCTAAAAATACCTGCACTGAAGGCAGAGATGGGGCAGATGCTGAATTTGAAGGAAACAGAAATATTCTTTTCCCACCCAGACACCCAGTTCACCAGTGGAAGTTCTCATCATTAGAACATTTCTTAACTTTGGTGATGTAGTATAATAATGTTAGAATTTATTGAATGCCTATTATATACCAGGCGTGCATTTTCTCTGATCTCCCTTGCATTGTCCCCATTTTGTGAACAAGAATGCTGAGTGGGGCTTGGGAAGATTAAGTAACTTGGCCAAGATGGTAAAGCTGGTATGTGGTGGAACCAGGCCCAAGCCCGGAAGGTCCTATAAGAATGCAGACCGTTCTTGGGAAAGAGACCCGTTTTCCCCTTGGCATCTGGGGACATCTGGCCTCAAGGAGAGGGAAACTCTGGGAAGGGAACAATGGGAACTATTCTGAAACGCACAGCTGGTCACCGGGGTTTTATTATCCATCAGATTAGATACTGATTTCTTCCTGCTAATTTATTTCTGTTTGACCCAGCCTAGGTTTGGGGGACAGAGCTTGGAACAACAGTGTCTTTATTGCCTAGGACAAAGCTAGTTCCCCTTCGGCTTTGTTATAATATGATAACAGTGCTTTCTGAGGTGTACAAGTAAATGAATAAAAATGCCTGTTCTGGTTGATGGCCCTGGCGGACTCTTCTGGAAACCTGTCTCCAGCTTTCCCAGGTTCCCGAGCATGCCAAATTTGGACTAGTAATGACTGCTGTCCCCTTTTGTACCTATAGATTTGCAGTTAACCCAAATGTGGGTTTGAGGACTATCTCTGCTACTTAATAGATGTGATTTTTTAAAAAATGCCCAACATCATTATATTTTACTTATTTTTAAATTGAAGCGTAGTTGGCACACAATGTTAAATTAGTTTCAGGTGTAAAAATAGTGACTGGGCATGTTCATAGGTTATCCTATGCTCACCGGAAGTGTAGCTACCATCTGTCACCGTATAACACTATCACAGCATCATTGACTCTATTCCCTGTGCAGTGTCTTTCATCCCCATGGCTTATTCCATAACTGGAAGCCTACACCTCCCACTCCTCTTCACCTTTGCCCCCTCCCTTCTAGCACCTACCAGTTTGTTGTCATTATATATTGGTTTGTTTCTGCTTTTTTGTTTGTCCATTTCTTTTTTTAAATGTGGGGCTTGAACTCACGGTCCTGAGTTTGTGACCTTGAGATCAAGAGTTGGATGCTGAGCTGAAGGAGCCACCCAGACGCCCTTGCTGGTTGATTTGTTTTGTTTTTTAGGTTCAACATGTAGGTGAAATCACCAGGTGGTTGTCTTTGTCTGACTTCCTTCACTTAGCATAATACCCTCAGGTTCATCCATGTTGTCACAAATGGCAAGATTTCATTCTTTTTAATGGCTGAGTAATACTCCTTTGTGTGTGTGTGTGTGTGTGTGTGTGTGTGTGTGTGTGTGTGTACATAGCACAGTACAGATGTGAGTTTTTTTTTTTTAAGATTTTATCTATTTATTTGAGGGAGAGAGAGAGCATAAGCAGGGGGCAAAACAGGCAGAGGGCAAAGGAGAAGCAGGCTCCCTGTTGAGCAAGGAGCCCCATGCAGGACTCGATCCCAGAACCCTGAGATCATGACCTGAGCTGAAGTAAGACCTTCACCAACTAAGCCACCCAAGTACCCCAAAATAAGACATTATTAAGCAAATTTTAAATATACACAGAAGTAGATATTATTAACAAATACCTTGTGTACCCACTATTTACTAATTACAGTTTCGAATAAACCTTTTAATCTCTGTGTCTATGTTTTTTCTTTTTAAAATGGCGATAACAACCCCCCCCCCGAGGAGCTGCTGTAAAAATTAAATAAATTACAATAATGTCTAATAATAATAAACAGCATTCCATAAAAACTGCAGTGACCAAGCGCTATGGTACATGAGAGTATAGGTACTATTTTTATCTTCATTTTACAAAAGTAGAAACTAAGGCTCATGAATTTTCCAGAACAGAGAACCAAAAATCACCCAAAATCATCATTTAAATTCAGTTTTATTTTATTCCAAAACCTTAAAAGAGGACTTTTACAAATCATAAAAGGGTTATGCAAATTTTCTCCCACCCTTACCCTATTTTCCTCAAAGATACATAAGCTTTTGACGTAATCTTAACCTAAGCAGATGTCCATGAAAGCCTGAAAGAAAAAAAAAACATTTAAAAAAAGCCAAGAAGGCCAAGAAGGGCAGAGTGGGATGGCTTCCTGAACCCCTTGCTCATTTTGCTTACGTATTTGCTTGCAATTTCTGCGTTTCTCGTATGAACTGGTGACACGGGTTTTGCATCACTGTGGAGAAACACAAGCCATTGTTCCCTCTTTGTGACCAGTCTTCCTTCTCCATGTACAGCATGCTGCAGACTTGGAAAAGAAGCAGAATGAGACAGAAAACAGGAAATTGCTGGGGACCGTAATCCAGTATGGCAACGTGATCCAGGTAGGTCATGGCCACTCTTCTTTTCTGGAGCTGGAGTGTTACAAAGAACAAAACTGAAAAATAAACACATAAGATTGGGTTTGGACAGCTTTCTAACAGGGCTCCCGTGGAGACAGCTGGTCTGGTGCAAAAGGTCTAGCATTTCTTCTTATATGGGTTGGATTCTTGGGCTTTTGAGTTGGCCCTCTCTCCGTGCAAGAAGCCGCTACTCTGCCCTGTGGTTGGTAATTTAAGTTCTGTGCAAATATTTGAAGTGGGAAGTTCCCTATCTGGAAATGAGCCTGAGGGCTGCACTTTTGTTTCACTTGCCTTCCTTGAAAGTTCTCTCTATTGGGTAAAAATTGGCTTCCCTGTAACTTTTATCTGTTGGTTCAAGAGCTGGTCATGGGGCAATCACTGCAATTCAGTACCTTCAGGTAGAATATTTGATGATAGGTTTCATGTCTTGTCTCACGGGTTGTGAGGTTCATTTGTTTATCCCTTGTGCCTTTAAAGTTGGCATGGGGTTAAATCACACTTTGGGAAATAGCTATTGTGGGGTTTGCTAAGAAAATCTATCTGGGTCTATCCTTGCAGAAAATAGTGTGAGAGGAGGTCCAGTGCCAAACGTAGCCTTTTCCTTTTTTTCTTTTTTAAGATTTTATTTATGTATTTATTTTAGAGAGCTGGTGCCTGCCTGAGTGGGGGTGGGCGGAGGGGAGGAGCAGAGGGGGAAGGACAGGGAGGGGATAGAATCTCAAGCAGACTCCCCACTGAGTTCGGAACACAATCAGAGGCTCCATCTAGAGACCCTGATACTGACCTGAGCCAAAACCCAAGTCCAAGGCTTTACTGGCTGAGCCACCCAGGTACTCCTGTAGCCTTTTTCTACTTACCTAGTTGCCAGGTCATTTTGATAGAGACACATAGGGTAATAGTTACCAACTTTTGAAGACCTGACCCATCTGGTTATCCTGCTCCATCATTTACCTTTTGGAAAGATAGCACTTACCATTTAAACTTGATTGGTTACAAAGGAATTCTTTCTCATTGTTACTTGTGTTAGATAGCAGTGATAATCTAGAGCATGGGAAAAGTAGAATTGCCACATTGGTAATAGCAACCTTTTATGTTTAAATGGGTTATTATTATTTGGCCTTTTGCAATAGTAAAGTAGCTTTAAAATCTGTGTGAAGATACGTCCTGCCAGTCCCACTCGACCATCCTTTCAAGTTCTGTCCAACTGAGAAAGGACACAAGGGTCCAGGTGGGTCCAGAGTTCAGTATCCACTTTATTACTGGGCCAGACCAGTGCCTTCAAACTCTGGACTCCCTCCTGTGGTTAGATCAGAGAATATGGCTTGAACTGAAGATGGAAGGTCGGCACAGGGGCTAAGAATATAAACGCTCCATGTATTCCAATTTAGATTTTGTGACTTAATAACTGTGAGATTTGGGGCAAGAAATGGTCCCATGCCTCAGTTTGCTCACTAGCAAAATGGGAATAATAATGGAACTAGTTTTCTAGAATGATTGTGAGGTACCTGTCTCAGAGTGAGCTCTGAATACATTTTAGCTGATATTACTTATTATTACTTCTTGGAACCCTGGATCTTGGGATCCATCTCCATCTCTGTGTAATGTCAGCTCATAAACCAACTGAGTTCAGCACCTGGACAGGTGTGTGGAGGATTAGGGGCCACTCACCAGGGTAATGATGAGACTTAAGAGGACATTGCCTTCCCCTTGTGTATAATGGCCAAAGCATGCCAGGGACTCACAAATCAGACTCATGACCCATGACCCTAACAGCATTGATTGAATGCTGTTGAACTGATAGGAGAATGTGGACCTTCTAGGAATGTTCTAGAAAGTGTACCTATTAACATGTGAAAAGGGGATATTGGCATTTGGCAATGCAGTTTCATGCTGATCTTAGTATTTCTCCAGGACTGGGGCAATCTTTCACCTACCCTTCCATCTTTTCTTATAGCCTGTTAATTTGGGAGGCATTAATCAGCACTTCCTGGTGTAGACTTACTATGGGACAAGTTGTTTCCCATTTAGATCTTTGGTTTTCCCAAGAATCAAGAATAAAGTGCTTAGCAGTTGGAGGTGGAAATTTATAGCAGCCATGTTATTCCACATGAAGTGACTACCCCCTTATAGGGTCATCTCTTCAACTATTTCTTGTGCTCAAGAGTGCCTTTCCTCAGCGCTGTGTTAGGGTCAGCGGTATTCGGATTGCAGTTCCTCAGCTTCTTTATATGGGATTAGGCTCCTACCTGTTAAAAGATGGTATGCTCTTCCTTGCTGATGGTGCACTTGACCTGAACAACTTCCGTCTTGTCCATGGCCATGTTGGGGTGGGGAATAAAATATTTCTTCTTCCATCTACTTCTTCCGTTGCTCTTCCTTATTTTCCAATTATTCCGTGCCTCAGACACGTTGACGACTTTCTAACTTTATAGTTAGCTCAGGGGTGGAAGGAATGTTTGAAACATATTTTGTGACTGAGACATCACAGAGATTCAGAGACCTGCTGACACTCACCTTATTTCCTCCGTGGGTTTTCAGCTCCTGCATTTGAAAAGTAATAAATACCTAACTGTGAATAAGAGGCTTCCGGCTCTGCTGGAGAAGAACGCCATGAGAGTGACTTTGGACGAGGCGGGAAACGAAGGGTCCTGGTTTTATATTCAGCCGTTTTACAAGCTGCGATCCATCGGAGACAGCGTAAGTGCAAATTCCCAGCCTGGGGAGTGCCCCATGCCAAGTCTCCAGCCCTAACTGTATATAAAAGTCAGTGGGGAGAATTTTATAGTTGGAACCAGAGGCTCATCCTGGATGAAGAAAAGGGAGTCACTATGGAAACCAATGTTTGGGAAACAGGGAAATTTGGAGAGAAGTGTGACCTAAATACAGTAGCTGTGTTTTTCCTACTGAGTTTCTGAAAAAATTGGATGAATAGCCTATTACCTCAGTAACTTCACCATGAAAACAGCCATCCTATATAAATGTCCTGGGCAGTGTACCTGTCATTCTAGATCACTAGTGGAATGGAAATGCCTCTCTATTTTGGAAATACAGTTAGTAAAGAAGGAGAAGAGAAGAGAACTAGATACAGTAGGGAGGGAGAATGGATTTTAGGATGATGCTTCACTTGTTCCTTTATTGGTAAGCTGGCAGATTCTCCATCCCGTGTCAGTGACTGGGGTTGGTCCTCAGCTGGCTCCTCTGCTTGGGGTCCCTAGGCTATAAAGCCACCAAATACTTGTCCATGTGACTCAAAGCATTCTGGTAGTTGTCAGCTGCATTAGTACATCATTATGTGGGCATCTACTTGACAACAAGTATGTTTAAATGCTATTAAGCTGTTTTTCTGACCTTGTTAAGATTTGACAATAGTAACTTCTTACTAACACAAAATGTGTTCCTTAAACAGTTTGAAATCTGGTCAAAATGCTCAGCTAGCTTTAATCTCAAACTGAGTTTTGCCATTTTTCATATTGCTATTTAAGTTTGCAAGCTTTGGGCAGGGTAGTATTCGTTTATATGCTGGGGTATATATTACATTATAGGCTGTATCCCAGAAGCAGGTAGAAACAGACCATACTTTCCCAGTTGGTGTGCAGTAAATACCGATCCTCAACTGAGGAGAGAAGAACAAGTCCAGTAAAGCTTAGTTTTCACCAGAGGTTTTGGTTTTTTTGAGGTCCATATCTATCTATCTATCTATCTATCTATCTATCTATCTATCTATATTTGTGTGTGTGTGTGTGTGTGTATTTATTTGGAGTTAGGGAAAGTTTAATTGTATGCCCTCCCCAAATGTAGCAAACTGAAAATAGATGAGTTTTACCCCTTAGGAAGCCATCAATTTGGTTTTCCTTCCCTCTATCCTCATAATAAAAGAGCAATGTGCTTTGTCCTGAATTTCATATTTGGCAAATCCTTGGCTTTCTTTAAAACTTACCTGTTTAGTTGTGCCTTAGTTGAGAAGCCATGATGGCGTTGAAAGGTTGATTATCCTTTGTAGGATAGTGTTTTACAAACAAGTGTTGATCTATTTGTGGACTCCCATCAGTTTAGTGGCTTGTGACTATCATTTTAGAAAGTGGAGAATAGATAGTATCAGGCTGTCCTAAACATAATGAGGATAACAACTATTGTTTTAGGGAGGTAACTTCTGTTTTAGGTAAATATAGATATGTGTATCTATATATGTACACACACATACATATATATATATACACACACACATAAGTGCACATAAGTAGGTATGAACTGGAATATAATAGAGATGAATTTCTTATTGTGGCTTGTACCAAAAAAGTATGAAAGTCATTACTTTAGATATAGACGATTATAGCTTTATTCATTTAAAAATAGACTTCCTTCAGGCAATGTTCTGCTTCTATTCCTAATACTCAGAGCTTTTTTATAGATCTCTGTTAACATTGGAAGGGGGGGATATTGACAGTTGGCAGTGGTGTCCCATGCTGGTCTTGGTATTTCTCCAAGGACTGGACGGGTATTGTGGGACTTCACTGCTTGGCCTGCATTTGGCTGTGATGGGTGAGGATGTGCCATATCCAAGGGTGTGGTCTAAACATCCCCATCTGCTCTCACCAGGACGTCTGACCCTTTTTTTAAAAGCTCTGTTGGTCTCTTCCTTTCCAGGTGGTCATTGGTGACAAGGTTGTACTGAACCCCGTCAATGCTGGCCAGCCCCTCCATGCCAGCAGCCATCAGCTAGTGGATAACCCGGGCTGCAACGAGGTAAGGGAAACCACGTGATGGCTTGTGGGCAAGGAGAGGCCACAGGAGCAGGGCTTCTTGGGGCCACAGAACGTGCATGATGAAAGTGACCTTATTAGTGACTTGGGGCAGCATACCTGTTCTGGAGGGCAGTAACCAAGGCCCAGAATCAGGGTTGGGGGAGGGCTGATAGCTCCCCTAGGACTCAGTTTACTAAGCCTCCTATAACTGGGAGATTGTTGCCTAATTTGTTAAGCCAGAGAAGGGCCTCCTCTTCACATTTTTCTGGCTAGATGGGCACCTTTTCCCAGTTTGTTTGCCTTGGGTGAATGTCTTTGGCTGCTTATTCCAACGGGTGTGCTACAGGCCATCGGTGGCCTGGCAACGGGGATTTATTGACTTTGGCAAAACATCTCCTTGGCCTCAAATTTGGCAATTGCAGAACCAAAGGACAGTAACTTGATTGTGACATAAATATTTGTCTATGGGTTAGGATCGCAAGCTCTGGAGTCAGATAGATGTGGAAGGAAATCCTGAATCTTCCATCCCCTAGGTCGGCGTTTCCAGGCTAGTTACCGTACATGTCCCTAATCTCCCTGTGCACTAGTTTTCCTGTCTGAAATAGGTGTGATGGTCCTTACCACTTTTCAGCGTGTTGCTGAGGACTGAACATAGTTGTGAGTATTAGTGCTTCACCCAGTGCCTGGCATGTGTTTAGTGTACCAGCGGTGGCCGCTGTTGCCAGTGATTATCATTCACATTTTAGAATGTGTTCACTGCAGTCTTTGTACCTGTATGTTTCTCGGTCCTTGTTTCTACTGAGCTTTTACTTTTTGGCTGCAGAGCAGGAAAGTTGCAGAAGAAAGGCTGGAAAGAAGGTACCCTTAGTCATTTTGAGCATACATGGTGATGGGCACAAATGCACCCTTTATTACCCAACACGTCTGCCAGGCCAGTTAAATTTGCAGTTCCTATGATCTTTTTTTTTTTTTTTTTTTTAATTTTTTTTATTTTAATAAACATATAATGTATTTTTATCCCCAGGGGTACAGGTCTGTGAATCGTCTGGTTTACACATTTCACAGCACTCATCATAGCACATACCCTCCCCAATGTCCATTTCCCCACCACCCTCTCCCATCCCCCTTCCCCCCCGCAACCCTCAGTCTGTTTCTTGAGATTGAGTCTTTTATGGTTTGTCTCCCTCCCAATCCCATCTTTTCATTTTTTCTTTTCCTACCTCCCCCCAAACCCCCCCACCTTGCATCTCCACTTCCTCATATCAAAGAGATCATATGATAGTTATATTTCTCCGATTGACTTATTTCGCTAAGCATGATACCCTCTAGTTCCATCCACGTCGTCGCAAATGGCAAGATTTCATGTCTTTTGATGGCTGCATAGTATTCCATTGTGTATATATACCACATCTTCTTTATCCATTCATCTGTTGATGGACATCTAGGCGCTTTCCACAGTTTGGCTATTGTGGACATTGCTGCTATAAACATTCGGGTGCACGTGCCCCTTCGGAGCACCACGTTTGTATCTTTAGGATATATACCCAGGAGTGCAATTGCTGGGTCGTAGGGTAGCTCTATTTTCAGTTTTTTGAGGAACCTCCACACTGTTTTCCAGAGTGGTTGCACCAGCTTGCATTCCCACCAACAGTGTAGGAGGGTTCCCCTCTCTCCGCATCCTCGCCAGCATCTGTCATTTCTTGACTTGTTAATTTTAGCCATTCTGACTGGTGTGAGGTGGTATCTCATTGTGGTTTTGATTTGTATTTCCCTGATGCCGAGTGATGTGGAGCATTTTTTCATGTGTCTGTTGGCCATCTGGATGTCTTCCTTGCAGAAATGTCTGTTCATGTCCTCTGCCCATTTCTTGACTGGATTATTTGTTCTTTGGGTATTGAGTTTGATAAGCTCTTTATAGATTTTGGATACGAGCCCTTTATCTGATATGTCGTTTGCAAATATCTTCTCCCATTCTGTCAGTTGTCTTTTGGTTTTGTTAACTGTTTCCTTTGCTGTGCAAAAGCTTTTGATCTTGATGAAATCCCAATAGTTCATTTTTGCCCTTGCTTCTGTTGCCTTTGGCGATGTTCCTAGGAAGAAGTTGCTGCGGTGGAGGTCAAAGAGGTTGCTGCCTGCATTGTCCTCAAGGATTTTGATAGATTCCTTTCGCACATTGAGGTCCTTCATCCACTTTGAGTCTATTTTCGTGTGTGGTGTAAGGAAATAGTCCAATTTCATTTTTCTGCATGTGGCTGTCCAATTTTCCCAGCACCATTTGTTGAAGAGGCTGTCTTTTTTCCATTGGATATTCTTTCCTGCTTTGTCGAAGATTAGTTGACCATAGAGTTGAGGGTCTATTTCTGGGCTCTCTATTCTGTTCCATTGGTCTATATGTCTGTTTTTGTGCCAGTACCATACTGTCTTGATGATGACAGCTTTGTAATAGAGCTTGAAGTCTGGAATTGTGATACCACCGACTTTGGCTTTCTTTTTCAATATTCCTTTGGCTATTCGAGGTCTTTTCTGGTTCCATATAAATTTTAGGATTATTTGTTCTATTTCTTTAAAAAAAATGGATGGGATTTTGATAGGGATTGCATTAAATGTGTAGATTGCTTTAGGTAAAATAGACATTTTCACAATATTTGTTCTTCCAATCCATGAGCATGGAATATTTTTCCATTTCTTTGTGTCTTCCTCAATTTCTTTCATGAGTACTTTATAGTTTTCTGAGTATAGATTCTTTACCTCTTTGGTTAGATTTATTCCTAGGTATCTTATGGTTTTGGGTACGATTGTAAATGGGACTGACTCCTCAATTTCTCTTTCTTCTGTCTTGTTGTTAGTGTAAAGAAATGCGACTGATTTCTGTGCATTGACTTTATATCCTGACACTTTACTGAATTCCTGTATAAGTTCTAGCAGTTTTGGAGTGGAGCCTTTTGGGTTTTCCACATATAGTATCATATCATCTGCAAAGAGTGATAGTTTGACTTCTTCTTTGCCGATTTGGATGCCTTTAATTTCTTTTTGTTGTCTGATTGCTGAGGCTAGGACTTCTAGTACTATATTGAACAGCAGTGGAGATAACGGACATCCCTGCCGTGTTCCTGACCTTAGCGGAAAAGCTTTCAGTTTTTCTCCATTGAGAATGATATTTGCGGTGGGTTTTTCATAGATGGCTTTGATAATGTTGAGGTATGTGCCTTCTATCCCTACACTTTGAAGAGTTTTAATCAGGAAGGGATGCTGCACTTTGTCAAACGCTTTTTCAGCATCTATTGAGAGTATCATATGGTTCTTACTCTTTCTTTTATTAATGTATTGTATCACATTGATGGATTTGCGGATGTTGAACCAACCTTGCAGCCCTGGAATAAATCCCACTTGGTCGTGGTGAATAATCCTTTTAATGTACTGTTGGATCCTATTGGCCAGTATTTTGGTGAGAATTTTCGCATCTGTGTTCATCAAGGATATTGGTCTGTAATTCTCTTTTTTGGTGGGATCCTTGTCTGGTTTTGGGATCAAGGTGATGCTGGCCTCATAGAATGAGTTTGGAAGTTTTCCTTCCATTTCTATTTTTTGGAACAGTTTCAGGAGAATAGGAATTAATTCTTCTTTAAATGTTTGGTAGAATTCCCCTGGGAAGCCGTCTGGTCCTGGACTTTTGTTTGTTTGGAGATTTTTGATGACTGTTTCAATCTCCTTACTGGTTATGGGTCTGTTCAGGTTATCTATTTCTTCCTGGTTCAGTTGTGGTAGTTTATACATCTCTAGAAATGTATCCATTTCTTCCAGGTTGTCAAATTTGTTGCCATAGAGTTGCTCGTAGTATGTTCTTATAATTGTTTGTATTTCTTTGGTGTTGGTTGTGATCTCTCCTCTTTCATTCATGATTTTATTTATTTGCGTCCTTTCTCTTTTCTTTTTGATAAGTCTGGCCAGGGGCTTATCAATCTTATTAATTCTTTCAAAGAACCAGCTCCTAGTTTTGTTGATTTGTTCTATTGTTTTTTTAGTTTCTATTTCATTGATTTCTGCTCTGATCTTTATGATTTCTCTTCTCCTGCTGGGTTTAGGCTTTCTTTGTTGTTCTCTCTCCAGCTCCTTTAGGTGTAGGGTTAGGTTGTGTATTTGAGACCTTTCTTGTTTCTTGAGAAAGGCTTGCACTGCTATATATTTTCCTCTCAGGACTGCCTTTGTTGTGTCCCACAGATTTTGAACTGTTGTGTTTTCATTATCATTTGTTTCCATGAATTTTTTCAATTCTTCTTTAATTTCCTGGTTGACCCATTCATTTTTTAGAAGGATGCTGTTTAGTCTCCATGTATTTGCGTTCTTTCCAAATTTCCTCTTGTGATTGAGTTCGAGCTTCAGAGCATTGTGGTCTGAAAATATGCAGGGAATGATCTCGATCTTTTGGTACCGATTGAGACCTGATTTATGACCCAGGATGTGGTCTATTCTGGAGAATGTTCCATGTGCACTAGAGAAGAATGTATATTCTGTTGCTTTGGGATGGAATGTTCTGAATATATCTGTGATGTCCATCTGGTCCAGTGTGTCATTTAAGGCCTTTATTTCCTTGTTGATCTTTTGCTTAGATGATCTGTCCATTTCAGTGAGGGGAGTGTTAAAGTCCCCTGCTATTATTGTATTACTGTCGATGTATTTCTTTGATTTTGTTATTAATTGGTTTATATAGTTGGCTGCTCCCATGTTAGGGGCATAGATATTTAAGATTGTTAGATCTTCTTGTTGGACAGACCCTTTGAGTAGGATATAGTGTCCTTCCTCATCTCTTATTATAGTCTTTGGCTTAAAATCTAATTGATCTGATATAAGGATTGCCACCCCAGCTTTCTTCTGATGTCCATTAGCATGGTACATTGTTTTCCACCCCCTCACTTTAAATCTGGAGGTGTCTTCGGGTCTAAAATGAGTTTCTTGTAGGCAGCATATGGATGGGTTTTGTTTTTTTATCCATTCTGATACCCTGTGTCTTTTGATTGGGGCATTTAGCCCATTAACATTCAGGGTAACTATTGAGAGATATGAATTTAGTGCCATTGTATTGCCTGTAAGATGATTGTTACTGTATATTGTTTCTGTTTCTTTCTGATCTACTACTTTTAGGGTCTCTCTTTGCTTAGAGGACCCCTTTCAATATTTCCTGTAGAGCTGGTTTGGTGTTTGCAAATTCTTTCAGCTTTTGTTTGTCCTGGAAGCTCTTTATCTCTCCTTCTATTTTCAATGATAGCCTAGCCGGATATAGTATTCTTGGCTGCATGTTTTTCTCGTTTAGTGCTCTGAATATATCATGCCAGTTCTTTCTGGCCTGCCAGGTCTCTGTGGATAGGTCCGCTGCCAATCTAATGTTTTTACCCTTGTATGTTACAGACTTCTTTTCCCGGGCTGCTTTCAGGATTTTCTCTTTGTCGCTAAGACTTGTAAATTTTACTATCAGGTGACGAGGTGTGGACCTATTTTTATTGATTTTGAGGGGCGTTCTTAGCATCTCCTGGATTTTGATGTTTGTTCCCTTTGCCATATTAGGGAAATTCTCTCCAATAATTGTCTCCAATATACCTTCTGCTCCCCTCTCTCTTTCTTCTTCTTCTGGAATCCCAATTATTCTAATGTTGTGTCGTCTTATGGTGTCACTTATCTCTCGAATCCTCTCCTCGTGTTCCAGTAGTTGTTTGTCTCTCTTTTGCTCAGCTTCTTTATTCTCTGTCATTTGGTCTTCTATGTCACTAATTCTTTCTTCTGCCTCATTTATCCTGGCAGTGAGAGCTTCCATTTTTGATTGCACCTCATGAATAGCCTTTTTGATTTCAACTTGGTTAGATTTTAGTTCTTTTATTTCTCCAGAAAGGGCTTTTATCTCTCCGGAGAGGGTTTCTCTAATATCTTCTATGCCTTTTTCGAGCCCGGCTAGAACCTTGAGAATTGTCATTCTGAACTCTAGATCTGTCATGCTACCTATGTCTGTATTGATTAGGTCTCCAGCCTTCGGTACGGCCTCTTGTTCTTTTTTTTGAGGTGAGTTTTTCCGCCTTGTCATTTTGTCCAGGTAGGATTTGCTTTCTCCTGCTGTGGAATTCCGCTGTTCTTGGTGACTGAAGTTGGTTTTGGATGGTTTCTTGTTGATCTTCTGGGGGAGGGGCCTGTTGTAGTGATTCTCAAGTGTCTTTGCCGCAGGCGGAATTGCACCGCCCTTGCCAGGGGCCGGGCTAAGTAATCCGCTCGGGTTCGCTTTCGGGAGCTTTTGTTCCCTGAGCGCTTTCCGTAGAGTTCCGGAGGACGGGAATGAAGATGGCGGCCTCCCAATCTCTCGGCCCAGAGGAGCCGAGAGCTTGGGGTTCCGCTCCTCAGTGCGCTCTCAGAGCAAAGCGCCCAACAGCCCCGCCTCCCTGGCTTGCGGTCGCGCCTCGAGGAAAGCAGTCAATTGTTGGAGCTGGAGAAAAGCGCCGGGTCGCTTTTGTCTCCGTGGCCTCCGGCCGCGCTCCGAGCCCACCCAGCCTGCGACCGGCACAAGGTAACCCCGGGCTTAGAACTCACTCCTCGGCTTTGTCGCTATAGCCGGCTTCCCCGCTCTAATACCTGCGAGCTCTGCGGCACTCAGACACCCCCAGTCCTTCTGTGACCCCGCGGGTCCTGGGGTTATGCTGACCCCGCCTGGGTTTCCCCCCAGTTTAGCCTCTGGAGCGATGTCTCCCAGTGGAGCCGACTTTTAAAAGTCCCGGTTTTGTGCTCCGTCGCTCCGCCGCTTGCCGGGTGCCGGCCCCTCCCCCCGGGGTCTATCTTCCCGTCGCTTTGGATTCACTTCTCCGCAGGTCCTACCTTTCAGAAAGTGATCGATTTTCTGTTTCTGGGATTGTTGCTCTTCTTCTCTTCGATTTCCCGTTGGATTTATAGGTGTTCACAATGGTTAGATAAGCTATCTAGCTGATCTCCTGCTACCCGATGTCGTCTCAGCCTGCTACTTCTCCGCCATCTTGACTCCTCCAGTTCCTATGATCTTAATGCTATGAGTTGGTAGGATTTTGGAACAGAAGCAAAGCCCTGCCTCTTAGGCAGTAATGAGGAGTTTTTGGGCTGGAGAACAGTCGTGGGGAGGAATGTGTGAAAAAATAACTAATTGTTTTTCAGGTCAATTCTGTCAACTGCAATACAAGCTGGAAAATAGTCCTTTTCATGAAATGGAGTGACAACAAAGATGACATCCTGAAGGGGGTGAGTTTGGTACTTCCCAGGCTGGCTGCACTTGGCTCTACGTGGGGCAGTAGCTAAGTTCTCTGGTAAGATTCATGGTCCTTAAACCCTCTATGTGCTGACTTTTTAGGGTGACGTCGTAAGGCTGTTCCATGCGGAACAGGAGAAGTTCCTTACCTGCGATGAGCACAGGAAGAAACAGCATGTCTTCCTGAGAACCACCGGCCGGCAGTCGGCCACATCTGCCACGAGTTCAAAAGCCCTGTGGGAAGTGGAGGTAAGGGGTGGGACTGGAGAGGGAGAGAGAACATTCGGGGGTCTGTGAAGTGCTTAAGCTCACCTCTTTCCGAAAATGTGTTGGGATGAGAGATGAATAAGCACATCGTGCCGCATCCGAAGGATGTTGGGTGTACTTGTGGGGAAAAATGATGTCGACTTGGGAAGCAAACTCTCAAGTGAAGCTGGAAGTTTCTTACAGCGTCGCATCATCGTTTCTTTCCACATCTACCTTTCCCGTGCTCATATGTCTTTCCCAACAATATGTAATTGAGTGTCTATTCTGCAGCGTACATCAGTGACTCATGTCAGGGGTGGGATAGAGAGAGAGACATCCAGATCACTGGATGGCGAAGTGGCCAGAGACTCTTTCCTCATGCTCTGGGGATGGAGATGAGGGAGGGGGAAGTTCAGGTTGGGTGAGGGAGGTTGCATCTGAGCTGGTACGGACAAGATGGTGTGTATCTCTGAAGGCAGAGATGCGTAGAGCGTTAGTCACTTCATGTCGGACGGTGGCATGCAGTTGGGACTCTGAGGCAGCAGTGAGGTAAGGCTCAGCGTCCCAGTTCAGTGGGGAGCAGAGGATGGGCATGGAAGGGAAACAGAAACTGGGCTCGGAGACTGGAGCCTGAAGGGCACCTCTCCAAGCTGTGAGGAGTTCGGATTTAAGTCAGAGGCGGGAGGGGCGTTTGGAGAGGCGTTTCGAGCAGGGGAGTAAGGCATTCAGTGCGCTACTTACAGAGATAAAGCATTCTGCTACTTGAGATAAATGATTCTGCATGTCATTTATTGAGAGGAGGTGGAAAGAGGCTAGAACGGTGGGACCCCCAGACAATGGCATGAGTGCTTGGTGACAGAGGTGATGAGAGCCTGATCTGCAGGACTTAGCCTCTCCCGGAAGCCCTTCTCTCTGTGTAACTGCACCTGTTAGGGTACATGCATTTCTCTGTCTCGGCCTGCCTTCTCTCTTCTTCCTCCCTTGCTCTAATGGTTTCATGTTTTTATTGAGGTATAGCAGACACAAAGTGCCCAGGTCAAAAGTATACAAGTTGATGAGTTTTTACATACACACACAGTCACACGACCGGCACCCAATCAGGAAGTAGAAGATTAGAAGCAACTAGAAGGCTCCCTTGAACTTCTTTCCAGCACTATCTTTCTTTCCTCCTAGAGAATTCGCCAGTGATTGGACTTCCATTTTCCATGTCCACAGTTAGGTGTTCTCTATTCTTGAACTTGGTATAAATGGAGTCAGAGAGTGTGTAATCTTTATTGGGTCTTTTTCTCTACTGAGCATGATTGAGGTTCATTCATGTTGTTGCACATGTCAGTAGTTCATTCCTTTCTGTTGGTGAGGAGTGTTTCACCATGAGGTACACCGCAATTTGTCTCTTCACCTGTGGATGGACCTTTGAGTTGATTCCAACATTTGGCTGTTAGAACTACAGCTTCAGAGGGCATTACAAATGTGCACAAGTCTCTTCATGGTTGTGAACTTTCATTTCTCTTGGCTGACTGTCTAGAAATGGAACAGCTGGATCACATGGTGGGTGTATGTTTTAAAAAAAACAACAAAACTACTGAACTATTTCCGAAAGTGTCCATATCATCTAATGTTCCTCCCAGCTGGGTATGGGAGTTCTAGTTCTTCCGCATCATCATACCAACTTTGTATGGTTCGTCCTTTCCATGCTAGCCATTTTAGTAGGTGCATCATGGGATTTCTTAGTGCTTTAATCTGCATTTCCCTGATGGTTAATGATAGTGAGCATTTCTTCATGTCTTTATCTGCCATCAGTGTATCATCTTCAGGGAAGTGTCTTTTGCAATATTTTGCCCATTTAAAAGAATTGTCTTATGTTTCTTCTAACTTGAATCTTGCAGTACTTAGGTTTATCTTGACTGTTGTATAGAATAATTTCTACAGTTTTCGTAATGAAAGAACTCTGCATAAAGTTTTCAATTTCTATCTTCTTCGTACTCTTTTTCTCCTTCTCTCCACACCCAGAGCACTTGTTGGGAATTTTTTAGTCAGTGCCTACATAGAGACCCTGTCAATCCTGTTAGATTAGAAACCCCTTGTGAGCCAGACCTTTGTCATTGTTCACTGATGTCACTGCTGTACTCAGCACAGCCAAAACGATCTTTCAGAACTACTTTTCATGTGATTTGGATACTACTGCCCAAACCCAAAAAACCCAAAATCAAAAGAACTTATTCTCACGTGAATTTAAAGTAGTCAGTAGAAACTAAGGGAAAATTGAAAATACAGGAAAAAAGGAAGAAGTAACCCATCATTTCATTAACTTAATGTACCCATTTCATTGGAGCTGTTTGTTCTGTGAGCCGGTTATTTTGCACAGTTGACATCACTTTGTCAAGTGATGACAGACATTTTTGCATCTTGCTTTAACATGTTGTCGTAACTCCCCCAACCAAAAACAAGTCCAAACCCTGCAGGAGTCACTGAGGCTGACTTGAGTAAACTTACAAGCAGGTACCACCATGTCTTACTCATTTCTAAATCGGTAGAAATGAGTTAAAGATCACAAGTTTGTGTGGAGGGTGTTTAAGGTCTGGACTTCTAAAACTTCAGATACTTAACTCAGAAATCCATTTCAGAGCATCTTCTCTCTTTCTCTTTTTTCCTCTGAGAAGAAACAGCTATCTAATTCTTATTCCCTAAAAAATTGTTTCCTGCCGGTTTTCCCCTGCATATCCTAGGAAAACATTGAGGGTCTTCCCCGCTTTTTTGTCTCCCCCTTTTGAATATTTTTCTTGCAGATTCTGGAATCATTAGTGCTCCTTTAAAAAAAAAAAAGGAAGCCGGGGCGCCTGGGTGGCTCGGTGGGTTGAGCCTCTGCCTTCGGCTAGGGTCGTGGTCTCAGGGTCCTGGGATCGAGTTCCGCATCGGGCTCTCTGCTCAGTGGTGAGCCTGCTTCCCCTTCTCTCTCTGCCTGCCTCTCTCCCTACTTGTGATCTCTCTCTTCTCTGTTGGATAAATAATAAAATCTTTAAAAAAAAAAAAAAAAAAGGCCAATACCACGTATAGCATTTCTCGTACCTGTTAGTGACCAATTCTCTTGCTCTCATTTGAAAATGAGGAAACATATTTCACCTTCATTTTAAAAATCTGGGTTTTTTTTTTTGTTGTTTTTTTTTTTTTTTAATAATAGCTTCACTGAGCCACAACTCCTAAATTTAAAGTGTACAATTTAATGGTTTGACTTAGGTCTGTATAGAGTTTGGCCACCATGACCATAGTGAAGTTTAGAACATTTTCATTACTCCAAGAGGAGCCCTGTATCCCTAGTGATCATGGCTTGTTTCTCCTCAAACTACTCCCCTCCTGGCAATCAGTTTCTTGTCTCTATAGAGTTATCTATGCTGGACATTTCCTGTAAGTGGTATACTACACTATGTGACCCTTCGAATCGGACTTCTTTCACTTATTTCAGAGTGTTTTCAAAGTTCAGCCATTTTGCCGCGTGTATCAATACTTCATTCCTTTTTATTGCCAAATGATATTCCATTGTATGGATACACCATACTTTCTTACTTGATGGCATTTGAATTGTTTCTGCTTCTGGGCTCTTCTGAATCATGCTTCTGTGAACATTCACCTACCAAGTTTTTGTGAGGATACAGGTTTTTCAGTTCTCTTAAGGGTGGAATTGTGGGTCCTGTGGTAATGCTGTTTAACTTTCTGAGGAACTGCCGGATTGCACTAGTTGATACTCCCACTGTGGTGTATTAAGGTTCCAGTTTCTCCACATTGGCCTTTGTTTATGAAGGCTATTTTTGTTGGGTGCAGAATTCTAGGTAGACAGTTTTTTTCTTTCTGTACTTGAAAGTTGCGCATCCCTTGTCATCTTGTGTGCATTGTTTCTGATGTGAATTCAGTGGTTTCTTACCTTTGTTCTCTCTATATAGTGTTTTCTTTTCTTTCCTGGCTGCTTTTTTTTTTTTTTTTTTTTAAAGATTTTATTTATTTATTTGTCAGAGAGAGAGAGAGCGCAAGCGAGCATAGGCAGACAGAGTGGCAGAGGGAGAAGCAGGCTCCCTGCGGGGCAAGGAGCCCGATGTGGGACTCGATCCCAGGACGCCGGGATCATGACCTGAGCCGAAGGCAGCTGTTTAACCAACTGAGCCACCCAGGTGTCCCATCCTGGCTGCTTTTTTAAGAAAATTTTTTATTTTATGATGTTATGTTGGTCACCAGACAGTACGTCATTAGTTTTTGATGTATGTATAACACGCAATGCTCCATGCAATCCGTGCCCTCCTTTAAGACCCACCACCAGGCTCACCCATTTCCCAACGCCCCTCCTTTCTAAAACCCTCAGTTTGTTTCCCGGAGTCCTCAGTCTCTCATGGTTCTTCCCCTCTCTGATTTCTCCCACTTCATTTTTCCCTTCCTTCTCCTAATGTCCTCCATGCTATTCCTGGCTACTTTTAAGATTTTTCTTTTTATTTCTGATTTACATTAATCTAATTATGATTTGCCGTGTGTGTGTGTGTGTGTGTGTAGGTATGTATGTATGTGTGTGTGTGTGTGTGTGTGTGTTTTCCTGCTTTGAGTTTATTGAGTTTCTTGAATCTGTATGTATGTATCAAAATGGTAAAATTTGGGTTCATTCTGTCTCAGATATGTTTCCTGCCCCCACCAACGCACACAGAAATGCTGGATCATTTGATATTGTCTGACAGGTTGCTGAGTTTATGGGTCACATTCTCCTGCTTCTCATCTGTCCAGTGTTTCATGATTATATGCTGAACATGGCGGTTCTACTTTATGGAGTATCTGTATTCTGTTACCTTCCTTTAAAGAATTATGAGTTCTGTTTTGTCACACTGTAATGTTACTTGTGAATCAGATTGATGCTTTGGAGGCTTATTTTAAAGCTTTGCTAAGTCAAGTGTCCTACAGTCTTTTCTCTTTTTAGGGTTGGCTTGGCCCCATCACTAAGGTGTAATTCTTCTGACATTTTATTGAATGCCCAAGGTGTTCCATGGAATCTGTCAGAACATCTCCCAGCCCCAAATAAGCAATGAGAACATTGGACTTACAGCTTTCCTATCATTCTTCATTGGGCCTTGTGTGGTCTCCCCTTACACATATGCAACTTGGTATTCAACGAAAAGCTCAAGGAGGCTCCTGTGTAGTTGTCTGGAGCTTTTTCTCTGGGTAGCTCTGTATTCTGGCCCCATAAATTGCTGCTGCTTTAGTCTCCCTAAATTCTGATGTATCTCCTCAACTCAGACCGGTGTTTTCTGCTTGGATTCTTCTTCCCGGTGCTACCGTCCAGAGAGGACCTTAAGGCAGAAAGCTGGAATAATCATGAAGATCACTTTGTTTGTTTCCCTTTTCTCAGAGATCACATTTGTGTACTGCCTGTTGTCTAACATCGGAACACAGTTGTTTCCTGTATTTTATCCAGTTTTCTAGTCATCTGTAGCAAGTTCATGTATTTTGTGCAGTGTTTAATTGTTCATGGCACCAACTGCCAGTGCCAGTTATTCCATCATGACCAGAAGTTGAACTTACATATATTTTAATGGTAAATTGGCCCAGGCTCTGTGAGTTTCAAGTTCAGAGCACTGGCTTATCTGTGTGTTTCAGCACGTGAGTACAAGTACAGAATTCTTTCAGTTTCCTCTGAAATTTAGTTTTGTCATGCCTTTTATGGATGCATTGTGGAATCTTAACTTCTACTTTATTATGATTAAAGCAAATAATCTGAAAGCCCTTCAACTTTTTGCTGGAACCACTTCATATGAACTGGGAGACTGCTTCTTCTTCGGAGAAAAATAACACTTCCATATATTTGCTCTCTGACATTACATGTGATACTTGCAGTGGCTTTGTTGGAAGGTATTCATTTTTTTCAGCTAGTAAATATCACTCCTGGACTATGACTTAGGAGTGAAGTCTCAGTGCTGTCTTACTATGGGTTGACATTTTTTCCACTCCTGGTAATCATTCCTCCTCTTGTAGGTAGTTCAACATGACCCGTGTCGGGGTGGAGCAGGATATTGGAACAGCCTCTTCCGTTTCAAGCATCTTGCTACAGGGCATTACTTAGCAGCAGAGGTAAGTAACAGCCTCTGTGTCTTTCTCTTTCAAGGCTGACACGTTCCTTTTTTTTTTCATTTACCTGTGGCCATTGGGTAGTTAGATGCTCAGTCACCTTGCCTTTCCTTCGGCTTTTCTGTTTCTGCCTGCCTCATTTCCCTGCTTACAGATGAGAAAAGGTAAAGATGATTAACACATTTTAGTACTTCACAGGGATTGGATCAAGATGTGGGGAGAAAATAAGTTAGAAAATAATACTGACATGGGAATATAATGTACAGCACGATGACTGTAGTTAATTATATTGTGTATTTGAAAGTTGCTAAGAGAGTAGATTTAAAAAAAAAAAAAAAGGAAAGAATGCTTCTCTGGGATTTAGGATTATAAAATTTTTGCTCTTGCATTTTGGTCTCCCCATGTCTTATCTACCCGCTCTGCTCCTAACATGAATGTCCGAGACTCAGCTGTAGTGAAACATGGTTGTAAAGCTGGAAGCATTAAGACACATAAAGAATTAGACAACTTTGCCAAGTATTCTGGTTCTCAGAGCACTGCTGGAGTAGACAGGGTCTTATCTTTACTTGCAGGGATGCCAAAAATCAAAGGCATTAACTTAAATGTCTGTGAAGGGTTTTTGAGGAAAGGCAAGACTCAATACTGAACGGGAGGAATTGACTTTTTAATTTTTGTGCTCAATTAAGGTGCCATCATACTGTGTGGCAGATGCTGAGTTTTACTCTGATCTGCTGGAAGATGTACGATACATATTTATATCAGATTCTTGTCGTACATCAAAAGATACCTCCCGTTGTCCGATTCCACTGTGGGACGGCTCAGAGATCTTCAGGGTGATTCAGTATTTCTTTTGCTGCTGACCCCAAAGAAGGCTGAATCGAAATGTACTGAGCCCCTCATCCTGGAGATGCCTGATACTTGGAAGAAATGATGATTTCAAAATACTTATGAACCCAAAGTCAAGACCAAGTTGAAATTTAAAATGAAGCCATAAGGAGTTATAGACCCAGCTAGCCAGCTGTGAGAAATGTTGATTCCATGGTTTGCCAAAGATCAGTGGTGGTTGCATTATTTGTTATGTTCTGAAGTGAGTGTAAGTCTTGCCGGAGGCTATAAATATTTTATTTCTCACTAAAACTGAGCAGGATTATCAATGACTGGATACTCCTCTTTTATTTATCTCACGGTTGTAACTGTTGCCTTGCTAGTAAATTCATTGTGTTCTTCTGTCGACACTTGAGAGCCGTCTTTTGGTGACTGGTCGATCGTTCCCTGTGTGTTGTACTCATGTGATATGTGTTGTGGCATGCTGGTCTCATGAACAGAGGGAAGGGCCAAGTTTTTAGCTGTTCAGAGATGTTCACAGGCTTTGAAGTCTCCTGCAAGTGGGGCCGAGTCCTGGAGAAATCAATGGATGTTTTAATTTCCTAATGATTCTTTTTCATCAGGTAGACCCTGACTTTGAGGAAGAATGCCTGGAGTTTCAGCCCTCAGTAAGTATGAGCAAGAGCCTTCTTGTCTCCATCTGGTAGGGTGAGGCCAAATGATCTGGAACCCCATTTAAGAACTGCCATTTGTCATTGAGTGATGGGGAAGGGGAAACCATCGGATGCCTTAAGAGAGGGTCTTTTTCTGTGCTTCCCTTGAGGGCAGTCATATCTTCCTGCGTTCTGATTGGTCCAGGACTAGCAGTGATGATGCTCCTTCTGTGTGCTTAGTCAAAGGGTTTTCACCTTTAAGTTGCAGAAGTTGATGCTCTCTTGGAATGCCCTTTGGTAAGAGACAGTGATGGCCCCTTAAGAATGAATATCCAATTGCTGTTGACCTCAATCTATGACTCACCCAGATTTTTTCAGGGAATGAGTGTGTGAAATGGATAGTGTCATTTAGATGATGGAGGTAATACATGAGGCATGTACATGTGCATGTACATGTACATGTGCTCCTGACATCAGATTAGACACTCGATTGTCTGACTATCTGTCCTTGCTTTCTGCAGACTCAGGAGTAGACTTTATAATGTAGTTTGGAATTTAATGCCAACAGAATCCTTCTTTGGAAGACAAACCAGTTAATGCTGATTTGGGGGCACTTGCGGGTTGAATTTTCCACAAATACGTGTTAAAGAGGACAGTGGTAGTGTTATATGGAAATGATGGCTATCAATAAAGCCCTTCTCTTATACAGTGCTTCATTCTGGTTTAGGATTTAAAAAAATGCAAATAGTTACTACTCTGACATTGTGTGTTCATGTGATCATCTCTGGTGAATATGGTAGGTGGTTCTGAGCTTACTTCTTTTTGACTTGGAGGGGGGCATAAAATTTTGGAAGAGCTCACAGGTTTTAAAGTGGATCCATGGATAAAGGGGTTTGGGATGGAGATAACAGAATGCAGTTGTCTTTGGAAGGTCCAAGTTCTGTGGAAAGGATGAACCTTGCAGTTACGTTTGGATAGAATGTTAGCTCTGGAAGGAATGAAGAGGAGTGCTAGCTGAGGGATTCACGTCATGAGTTCCTGGACTTGCTGCAGGAGATCATGTCTTTCCCAGTTCTTGAGGGAGCCGCTGCGGGTCCTGCTCCTTCCTTTTATCTGCCTTGCCCTACTGCCAGAGCTCGTTTTGAAAGCTGCCTGCCTCATTGCCTGGCAGGTTGAGAGCACTGACCTGGTCTGACTTCTTACCAGCGTGCAGTAAAGTCTTTGCCCAACATTGGTGTATAGTGTTCATGTGGCTGGTCTTCAGAGGCTTGGACTGGTGGGGGTGCCATTTTTCATAGGGCACTTCTTGTCACTGCACCTTCTTTACTTTGAGAGACCTTGTGGGACTCGCCTCTAATGGCATTAGCACCGCCATTTGGGCTGAAAAAGTAATTTTCCTCTCTGAGATGACTTAAAAGGAGAGCTGTGGCTTCTGCCCGTGAGAGCTGATATCCATTTGAACATTGAGCTGTGTGAGGAATGGGGCTGCCCTCCTGGCCTGTTGATGGGTGCAGGGAGGTTGGGCATTTGTAGCACAGGAGGAAGAATGTAGTGATCCAAAAGCAGGGCAGGAAGAGAGGCAGAATTGGGTTTAAATAGCAGACCCTCCCCTTGCATGAGCTGTGGGACTGAATGAGCTGCATTTTCCTCTCTGGCCCTCACTTCCCTCTTCTGTAAAAGTGGCGGACCTGCTTGTTACAAGGACCAAGTGAGCTGTGGTACCTAAGACGCGGCCCATAGTAAGCGCTCAGCAAGTAGCATTTGTGTAGGTTGGACAAGATCATTAGCATTTTTAGTGCCTTTACATCCATCCATGAGTTCATCTGGACTGCGCAGCAGCTGTGTGAAAGGAGTTAGGGGAGATTTGATGATGTTTGTTGGACCGATGAGGAACCAGAGCATGGTCCTAACTCGTCAGACCTGTCTTGGTTCAATCAGAGTTCAGTCATTTTCTATTTTCTCCTGCTTCTCCATGCCCCGGTGGTGGAATGTGCCAGCAGGCGTAGGTGCAGATCTAGACCACATTGTTCTGGCTGCTTTGGATGTTGCTTGGGTGGTGGTCTTCACATGGAGCCCAGTGGCCCATATGGAGACCCTGAGCCGAGCGGCCCAGCTCCTGCCTCTCTGGGGAAGGTTGTTAGCATTGGGAGAGTCCTATACCCCTCACCTTCTTGTAGGCTGGGAAACTTGAGCGGAAAAGCTGGAGATGGAAAAGCATGGGAGAGGAAACTTTGTTCTGCTCGTGGGTCACGTACGTCCCCGAGACTGGCATCCAGTGCCTGTAGGAATCTTTGCCTGGAATCTTACTTAGCTTGTTGAGCTTGTTCTTCTCAATTTAGCAGAACCCATGAGCTGCATTCTTGACGCCAGAGGGAGAGAAAGGACAATCCCAGGCTGGCTCTCGTCTTGCAGCCTGTTGTACATGCGCCTTTCCTCCCACTAGGTGGCAAACGCCGACTGCACACAAAGAACGTGAAGACGCTGTCTTGCGATTACAAGTCCAGATACAGGCACTCCATGCAATTTTCATTTTTCTTCAGTGTCCCGGCAGGTCTGAAATTGAACTGCCAGCCTGTAGCCGAGCTGTGTGTCGTAAGCCAGAATCAGGTCAGGGCTTATTTTAAAGTGGTATGTGGAAGACTTTGCAGGTCAGAGTAGTTAGAAGAGGACTGAGCTTTTCCTTGAACTGGGGTAGTTGGTGCTCTCCAGTAGATTCATCCTTGAGGGTAGAAACAACAATGAGTTGTGGCTTTGTTTGGATAGTACTATAAGGTATTAGGGGAGAGGGCACAGGGAGGAAGACACAGAGCTTCTGGGTATTAAAGGGTATTAAAGGAAGCATTTGTATTTTTTTTTCTTTCTCCCTCCCTCCCTCTCTCTCCTTCCATCCCTCTCCCCTCATTCTCCCCCCATTCCCTTCTTCCTTTTCTCAAACAAAAGTTGGGGCTGCCTGATGAGCTAGAGCAGACTATTGCCTGCAATCGTAGATGTCAGGCCCTGGAATTAAATTCTCTCATCCTCCCTCCTTTGCGTGTTAAACTTGATTTCCTTTTATCCATTCCCCAGTTGGAAAAGAGTCAGTGCCTCAGCCCAAGCCAAGCAAGTTAGTGACAAAGAAAATGTGATTTTCCCAGTAGATACAAGTGGATGTTGTCTTCTTGCAAGGACGTTGAAAATTAAAAATAATCCCACGTAGAGTCTCAGTGCCGGGAGACACCTAGCAAAGCCTATGCGAGGACGTGACAGTCTAAGCATGCTGCTTAAATCCACTCAGGCAGATGGGCTCTGGAGCCTACAATGTGTTTTTATAGTTTCTCAGGAAAGCTTTCGTCATTGTTCATTAGTCTTAACTGTCAGAGATTTTCTTCAGCCTCTACCAAATCCCTTACATAGCAAGAGAGGCCCCCTTTTCCCTGAATTGTCGTCGGCAGCGCTCCTTGATTAATTATGAACTTTTTTTCAGGGCTAGTCTGACTTCTCAAATATTTTTCTTGGCCACACTGGGATCTCTGCTTACGAACACTTGGATGCAGGCTTATTTTATTTTACTTTTTCTCCTGGGAAGTAGATGTATCATATTATTGCTAGACCATTTAACTGTAGTTTAACACAATGACCCATAACCAAAGCCACAGGACGAGTTTTTCTCAAAGTGCTTCTTCTCTCTTCCAACTACTGCAGACGGATGTGCCCTGTGGACTTCTTCATCACCTCTATAGCACTCTTTCCGTGGACATCTGTTACTGTAACCCTGCATTGTTTAAACATTTTTTTGCAACACAAGGAGGTAGAGTGTAAATATTCTTGGCGTGGGTGGCCGACTGTCCTCTTTCATGACTGCTCTGAAACTGTGGTTCTTTTCCTGCCAACTGCTGATGTTTCTTCCCTGTTCCTGTGGACTGTGCAGTGATTGTAGTGAGGGAAGTTCTGGTGTGCAGAATCCATGACTTGATGACTTTTCCTCCTCAGGTGGACCCTGATCAGGATGCCTCTCGAAGCAGGTTGCGAAATGCCCAAGAAAAGATGGTGTACTCCCTGGTTTCTGTACCTGAAGGCAATGACATCTCCTCCATTTTTGAGCTAGACCCCACCACTCTCCGTGGAGGTGATAGCCTTGTTCCAAGGTATGATTCTAAAATGGCTTATCCTGAGTGAGTCAGAGCTGGTATATGTGACCTGGCTGGGCTTCTTGGAATCCAAATCATCATTGCCTTTCTTGAAGCTTTTGTAAAGGATTTGTTCTGGTTGCCCATTGGAATGGTGGCTGGTTTGTTTATGGCTCATTAGTTTTAAGTTCTCAAGAACCTAATTTATTTTTATTTATTTAATTTGCTTTATTTAGGTGAACAAGTCAAATCATAAGCCTAAGTAGCTCCATATTTCTGATTTCCTCTACTCATGTCCTCATTTCCCAACTTGAGAGATCCCCTAAGTCAACTGAATAAACAACTGTAAAGAAATCCTGGGAAATGGAATATTTGTAGTTCATTGAGTATGTAGTGGAATATGAGAAGTCAGACCAGTGTTCTTTGGTTATTTTGTTAAATTTGACTCTTGGTTTGGTTGCACAAGAATGCATTTTGCTGGAGGGAAAAACTGGACTCAAGTGGAATGAAAACTCGTGCTTAAACCAAAATCAGCAATATTCTTAATAACGGCTTACATTTATTAAGTGCTGACTACATGCCATGTTTAATGCTAAGTGCTTTTATTTCTGTTACATGATTTGATCTTCACAAACCTGCCCCCCCCCCCCCGCCCCCAGCTGTGAACTAGGTGTTACTACTTGCCCTTCTTCTAGGTAGACGCTGAAGCTCAGAGAGTTTAAGCAACTCATCACACATCAGCCAGTCCCTTTGCAGAGCCCCAAATCTTAAACACCAAAGACAGACAGGGTTGTTGGGGGCAGTTCTGACTCTCCAGCACAGCATTGGTTAGTGGCAATCTCCTTGGCATCTGTAGGTTTTACACATGGCTCCTCTGACTATCACTTTGTGTTTTGTTATTCGTGTATGTCATTGCCGTGTCACTGTTCAACCTGTCGATGAAATGGTAAGTGCCATGTGGGTGCTGTCAGCAGTAGCAGAGAAACTTCTCTTGTACTGTTGGAGTGATGGACCAAGGACAGTGTCCACATAGAACAGATTTTACAGTGCAAGGAGGCCTTCCATGGCCATCCAGTTAAAGGGTTGTTTCATTCTTAAACTCTGCTGGGTTTTTAATTCCTTGAGATTTGGGGGAAAGCTAGGGATGTTTCTCTAGAAAATCTCAAGTGTGTGCACAGCTTTGCATTCTCCAGGGTTGGAACTCCTGATTTAGATTGCCTTTTCCTTTTCTTTCTTTCTTTTTTTTTTTTTTAAATAACAGATTTGTTGAGATCTAAGTCATGTTCTATACAGTTCACCTAACATGCTCAATTCAGTGGTTTTTAGGGGATGAGCAGAATCGGGCAGCTGTCATCACAGTTTTAGAACATTTTTCCCAAAAAAGAACACCATATCCTTTCTCCATCACTCTCATTTCCCCATGTTCCACGTCCAGCCTTAGACTCAGCTGTGTCCTGTCTTTAGTGATCCGCCTGTTCCGGACATTTCATGTAAATGTAACCTGTGATCTTTAGTGACTGGCTTACTTTACTTTCCTCCATATTATAGCATGTATTAGTACTTCATTTTCTCTTACTGCTGAATAACATTCCATTATGTAGTTTTATCCCATTGTATTTATCCACTTATTTTTTCATATTTTTCTAAAAGAAGGGTTAATGCCATTCTTAAAAAAAAAAAAAAATGTTATCGGGGCACCTGGGTGGCTCAGTGGGTTAAAGGCTCTGCCTTCAGCTCAGGTCATGATCTCAGGGTCCTGGGATGGAGCCCCACATCCGGCTCTCTGCTCAGCAGGGAGCCTGCTTCCTCCTCTCTCTCTCTCTCTCTCTCTCTCTGACTGCCTCTCTGCCTACTTGTGATCTCTATCTGTCAACATTTTTTTTAAAGATTTTATTTATTTATCTATTTGTTTGTTTGTTTAAAGTAATCTCTGTGCCCAACATGGGGCTCAAGCTCACGACCCCGGGATCAAGAATTGCTTGCCCTACTGACTGAGCCAGCCAGGCACCCCATATTTATCCACTTATTAGCTGATGGTCATTTGGGTTGTCTGCCCTTTTTGGCTAATATGCTGCTGTGAACATTTGTGTACACATTACTGGGGAGGGGACATAAGGTTTCCTTCTCTTGGGTATATATCTAGAAGTGGAAGAAGGGCACATCATATGCTAACTATCTAACCTTCTGAGGAACTGCTAGACTGTTTCTCAACACGGATACACCATTTTACATTCCCACCACCTGTGTGTGCGGGTTCCGATTTCTCTATGTTCTCTCTCTCCAGTACTTGTTACTGTCTTTTATGTGAGCCGTCCTGGTAAGTGTGAAGTGGCACCTCATTGTGGTTTTGATGTGCATTTCTTTGAGGCCTAATAAGGTTCATTGTCTTTTCATGAGCTTGTTGGTTACTCATGTATCATCTTAGAAGAATTTTTTTCCATTTAAAAAATTGCATTGTCTTTTTATTATGGAGTTTTAAGTGTTCTTTATTCTAGATATAAACCTCTTACTAGGTATGTGATTTGCAAGAATTTTCTCCCATTCTCTAGGTTTTTTCACTTTCTAGATAGTATCTTTTGAATTAGAAAGGTTTTGAATTTTGTTGAAGTCCAATTTATCTATTTTTTTCTTTGATTGCTTAAGTTTCTAGTTTCTTAAGAAACCATTGCCCATTTCAAGGTCAAAAACAATTATACCGATGTTTTCTTCTAAGAGTTTTATAGTTTTTGCTCTCTACTCTTAAGGTCTTTGACCCATTTGGAGATCCCTTTAAAATATGGTTTGTAGTATGGTACATAGATTTTTATGTTTTTTAAGATTTTATTTATTTTGAGAGAGAGAGTGCATACAGGGGGTGGGGCAGAGGCAGAAGGTGACAGAGAATTCCAAGTGGACTCCACGGGGAGCACGGAACCCCATACTGGGCTCAGTTTCATGACCCTGAGCTGGAATCAAAAGTCAGATGCTCAACAGACTGAGCCACCCAGGCACCCCAGAGATTGCTTTTTAAAAGCTTTCTTTCTCATTGACTTGTTAACTAGATAAGTACAGGTCTGTAGAACCCAATTGCATTTTAGTTTAAGTAAGTTTCCATATGTTGTGTCCTCTGTTCTGGTAGTGATTTAATAAATTTGGTTAGGTTCCCAGGAGATGAGGGAATGACATTTATATTACACGCTAAACGTTTTAGTTTGCAAGGGATAGCAAAGAACAGGACCCTGTGATTTGAAATATCACATCATTTTATTAGGAGGTGTCTCATGACATTCCCTCGGCATGGGGAGTAAGGTGCTAGCTAGTTGGCCATATTCCCCAATGGGTTGAAAATCCGCATGATCCTGTAGGAAAGGGGGAAGTTGAGTCTAAGCTTTTAGATCAGATGGCCAAGCAGCTTTGGCTGGATAGAGACCGTGCTTCTATATCCACTTCAGTTTATTTCTGTTTCTCTGTTGGAAAACTCTTGGTGGATAGTTGTCCATAGGTAGATGGATTCTAAACTCTTAAACGAGGCAAGTCTTATATTCACCATGGAAAAGTGTCCAGTATGGTCTACCATTGTTAGTTAGCAGTTATGATCTTGGACTTGGTCTTAGCTTTAAAAGTTTTTATCCATTTTTGCCTTTGACCAACAACCCAAGAGCCAGAATTGAATGGGCTCCTTATGCATTAGTCCTGTGGAGAGATAAAAAGCCTTAGGGGTAGTATACTCATTTCCCTGCATCTTAAAGCTGTGCTAAATATTGCTTGTTTGAAGATCAGGAAGTCTAAAGTAGATAAATGAATGTCTCTGAAATGATGTTAGCAAAGGAATTTTTGGGATAGTCACTGCTTAAAATCTTTCCAAGCCAAAATGAAAAGGACAATGGCAAATTCTGGATATACTAAACAAGATAGTAAAATTACAATATATGTAAAATAGATGAATTAAACGAACTTTGGGAGAGCATCCAACCTTGTGGCTGTTTTATAACTGTCCTGATCTCATGACTTTTGAGTTAAGGATTGGGAATGAGACTTGGGATGAATGGATACAATGCCCTTTGTGTCTTAAATATAATTTGGCTAGAGCTTTATAGAATGTAATCATCCAATTAAAAGCTGAGCTCCAAGCTTTGGTTATACTTTGAAACTAAGAAAATGAGTCTAAGCCACTCAGAAGAAAAAGAACTGAAAATCTCTGTCAGATTTCTTGTTCATGTTGTTTCATGTATATTCATTCTAGTTTACATAAAAATCGCTAGGGTTGCCCTTATAGTGTTCAGGGCAGTTAGAATGAGGGAAAGCAGAAGGCAGAGAGGATGTACTAAAGACGTTTGTTTGGTTTGATGCTGTCCCTGCCCTCACCTCTTTTCCACGTCTATACCATTGTTCTAAATTCCTCTTAACTCAAGTGATGTCTGTGGTCCCTTATCTGCCCAGCCCCAACAATGTTCAAAGTTCCAACTCAGGGTTTCTGTAACCAAAAACTATCATGATTTTCTGAAGCCTCATTGATATCTTCTAAAAGTCCTTCAGTACTTAACCTTGACTGTCTCCCAACTTAATGCTTTTTAATGTGCATTTCCCATTACTTGCTTTTGTTTGGTATTCATTGATCTTGTCTCACTAATGTGGTAGGTTCTTGATGTAAGAATTATGCCACTATTTCTACTACTTCCTAAAAGCAGATTGAAAAACACTGTAGAATTATCCATGCTCACTGTAAAAAGCAAAAACAAAAAAGTGTTAATGTCACAGAGAGCAAAGAAGCAAATAAAAAATTACATAAAATTTAATTACTGAGAGATAACCACTGTTAACATTTATGGTTTATTATGGTTATAGTTTGAGATAGGTCTCTGGGCACACAGGTAACATGTATATAATTTATCATAAATAGAATTATAAACTATTTTTAACATTTTTTATTGGGGATGTTCTGTACATACTTCCAAGTATATATGGATTATAATCACTTACATTGTTAGTATTCTACTGCATGTACTACACAGTTAACTAGTCCACTGTTGAGACATTGGATTGTTCGCAGTTTTTCACTCTTGTAAGTATTGTTTTGTTGAATGTCTCCATGCCCCACTTTGTACTTGTGCTATCACTTTAAGTGAAAAAAAATCTAAAAATGGCATTGCTAGGTGAAAAGGTAGATACATTTTACTTGTTTTATAAAGTGCCAGACTCCCTTCCAGAGTTTCACCTGTTTACACTCTCACCAGGAGTGTGAAGAGAGGTTATTTCCCTAAGCTCTTGTATATACTGGGTTATATCAGTCTCCAAGATTTCTGGACTGTGGTAGAGTAAAATGATACATAGTTTTAATTTATATGAATTGTATACTAAGGAGATTGAATGTATACTTTCAAGTTTATTGGCCATTTATACTGCGTTATTACATTACCGGCTTATGTCCTAGTCTCATTTTCATTTCCAGTATTTATGTTCTTACTCATTTTAAAGATCTCTTTATAAATGCAGATTAATGACCTTTTTATGCTATGTGGTATTCTTTCATTTTCCCAGGTTGTCCTTTTTCTTTCAGCTGTTCCTGATGTTTTTTATTTGTTTGTTCTTTTTTTTTTTTTTTTTTTTTGCTTTACAGAAGATAAAAAATTCAAACTATATTATAAGATGTATCCATCTTTGACTTTTAAAACTTATAAAACTTGTATGTTGCTATGTGCTTTAGGGGCTTTCCCTACCACAAGATTATTAAATATTAACTCATATTTTATCCTAGTAATTTTATTTTTTGTTTTTTGATCCATATGAAAATTTCAAGTGTTGCTTTATCAACTCTCATGATCTGCATTAATATATACTCAGGAAGGACTTCTTGTTACTCTGTCTCCTACACAGTTTGTTCTGAGATACTCATTTAGAAGAATGATCTTATATTTAGAGATACAAATATCCCAATGTTAGAATCCTTAGGAATGATTTCTTTCTTTTTTTTTTTTTTTACTATCATTTTTAAAATTATTAACATTATGGACTTTGGGGAGGGCATGTGCTCTGGTGAGTGCTGTGAATTGTGTAAGACTGATGATTCACAGACCTGTACCCCTGAAGCAAGCAAAGGAACGATTTCTTATTATAAATATATCAGAATATATCTCAGTAGCCATTTGCTTCTCAGTCTATATTTTCTAGTGTATGTAACAAAAACCATTTGGTATCCCTTTTTATTTTGATAGAATATATTCTAGGCCAGTGGCTACAGAGAACCTAAAAATTCCTATGCCGTAAATCCTTTTTTATCCCCCCCCCCCTTTAGAAACTCCTATGTCCGGCTCAGACACCTGTGCACTAATACCTGGGTTCACAGCACAAATATCCCCATCGACAAGGAAGAAGAGAAACCCGTGATGCTGAAAGTAAGTCCTGGAACTTGGCTGCCTTCTTGGGTCTTATGTTCCCTAATGAAAGGGCTCCTTTGAGAACCGTTGGAAGTGTAGGGACTGCGTTGTTTTGGTTTGGCCAGTGTGTGGTCATGGGCAAACTTGAATTCAGTGAAAGAATTCTCTCCAAGGGACCTGGCTAAAGCAAGCCCAGGCTTTTTGAAATAACCAGAACTTTTTTTATTCCATGGCTTTTGCCCTAAAGGTTGAGCAATTGTCTGGATTTCACGTCTGTCTGAAGGATCGTTTTTGGCTGGGAGAATGTTTGCTGGTGCCTTGAGGCACCTCAGATACCTAGTCAGTTTTCCCCAATCTTTATTATTTCTTTATCTCTCTGCGTCTTTAAATATACTTTTATTTTTTGAAAGTTCTCTCAGCCCCTTTAATTTCTCTCACTGAATCCCCCTCTCCTTTACTACCTTCTCCAGGGTCATAGAGCATAATTCACAAACAGGGACTTTGTTTTTAAAAAATGAAATGATACTCTCATTTTTTTTAAAGATTTTATTTATTTATTTGACAGACAGAGATCACAAGTGGGCCGAGAGGCAGGCAGAGGGGGGATGGGAAGCAGGCTCCCCGCTGAGCAGGGAGCCCGATGCGGGCTCGATCCCAGGACTCCGAGATCATGACCTGAGCTGAAGGCAGAGGCTTAACCCACTGAGCCACCCAGGTGCCCCTGGTACATTGTCTAGCCTTATAATACTCAGAGTCAATAATTACCATTTTGCTCATTTGCTTTTTCCTTATGTGTTTATAAGCATATTTTTTTTATAAGCATATTTTTAAGATACAACAGTCTTAATATGCTTCCTTTAATAAATGAAGGTATAAATCGATAGCAGAGCCCATTTTCTGCCTCACACTTATCCACAGTAAGAATCTCCAGAGGTAACAACTGTTAATGATTTGGGGTACTTCCTTCCAGATGTTTGTCTATGTCTAGTTAATTTTAACTGCAAGATAGCTTCAGCTCTTTGAATAGCCCAGTGTCCCGTAAGTATAGTGTTTGATTAATGTGTTCCTCTCTCAATCCAAGAAACAGTTCCATAAAAACATTCTGCTTTTCAGATCGGCACCTCCCCTGTGAAAGAGGATAAGGAAGCATTTGCCATAGTTCCAGTTTCCCCTGCTGAGGTTCGGGACCTGGATTTTGCCAATGATGCCAGCAAGGTGCTGGGTTCCATAGCTGGGAAGCTGGAGAAGGGCACCATCACCCAGAATGAAAGAAGGTGAGGGCTTCAGCAAGAGCCAGACGTACTCATCCTCAGCCACTGTGGACTTTTTAAATCCCTTGCTTGCAGAAAGAGAAAATGCCAACTCTGAACAACCTTGTGTGAGAGGAGCAGGTCTTAGCATTTATATGTGACTTCAACTTGTGGTTTTCAAAAACCACATTCACTTCTTTGAAAGTCTCTAAAGTTGAAAAGACCAGTCTATCTCCAATTTGGCTTCTGGAACTACCTAAACGTCAGGGGCCAGTGTTACTCTGAAATGAAGTTTGATGGCTCCTATTTTATGAAGATGGTTATCCTTTTGTGGACAATAGTGTGCTCTGTGTATTTTACTCTTTCTGGTAATTGGTTGTCACTTGCAGGGAAATTGGGAAGAACGGATCCACTTGGGTTTAACTACCTCATTAGGCCTGAGTCTCCCAAGGTGACGCTTCCAACTTATTGGACGTTAAACATTTCCTGTTTCTAATAGCTTCTTTCCCCCTAAGGTCTGTAACCAAGCTGCTGGAAGACTTAGTTTACTTTGTCACCGGTGGCACTAACTCTGGTCAAGATGTACTTGAAGTGGTCTTCTCCAAGCCTAACAGAGAACGGCAGAAGCTGATGAGAGAACAGAATATCCTCAAGCAGGTTTGTGAGATGTGAGGTACTGGGATCTTTGTAAGACATGGATGAGATCCCTGCTCTTACACAGGGATGTGGGTGGTTCCCGCCTGGAAGGCTTGATCAACTGACTTCTGAAGAAAACACACTTGATGTTTGTAGAGCAGTTTTGAGTTCAGAACAGTAGCGAGTGGAAAGCACAGAGTACGTGTACTGCCGGTCCACACACGTACATAGCCGTACCCATCATTCACATGCGCCACTGCAGCAGTCCATCTCTTACAGTTGGTGGACCTGCATTGACACATCCTAATCCCCCCAAATCTATAGTTTACATTAGGATTCATTCTTGGTGTTACACACTCACTCTATGAATGTAGGCAAATATATAATGACATCCGTCAGTATAGTATCACGCAGAATATTTTCACTGTCTTAAAAATCCTCCATACTCTGCCCATTCATCCCTCCCTCCCCTCAGTCCCTGGCAACCACTGATCTTTTTATTGCCTCCATTGTTTAGCCTTTTCTAGAATGTCTCATAGTTGGAATCTTATAGTATGAGGCCTTTCCAGACTGTGTTCTTTCACTGAGTAATATGCATCTGAGGTTCCTCTGTGTCTTTTCATGGCTTCATAGCTCAGTTCAGTTGAAAATGCACTTGTTGAATCTCAACATGTGAGAATTCATGTTAGGAACTCCAAGAAAAGTTCATTTGACTACTTTATTTTCATCAAAAATAATGAGTGCTATGTGACCTTAAGGTTTTTTCACATGTCTGGGAGAATTGGAGTATTCAATAAATAGGGAACTCTATAAACCACCACAAAATCTTACCATAAGAATGAGTAAATGGCTTATAGGACATATGTAGATAGTATTATCTGTCATAAATTTACATAAACTGGTGTAAAGACAAATGACAAGGAGGTGGGTGACAAGGGTAGATGAAGTGCACAGAAATGCATACCATATAGTTCTCTAAAGCTATATATTAGCTATATGCATGGCTTGGAAATTCCTGGCCACTAAACCCCAAAGAAAACATATTAGTTACTAGTCCTACAGTTCTCCATAGGAACTTGGGATTTGAGACTCCTTTCTCCTGTCAGTTGATGATAGACAAAATTTATTAACACTCCATCATGTTTCAACAAGGAGTTCCCATCCAAGAATAAATTATATCCAGCTGGTTCATGGGATGACTCCCAGATTAGACCTCTGGCTCCATGCCAATGCTCATTTTCCAACACAGTAGTAGTTCCTTGAGGGGCCAGAATGATCGAATTCCATGGCAGAAGCTTTCATTGAGCACTATATTTAGGCAATTGACAGTTATTATCCCCTTTTATCCTTAGAACCCCTTTGAGAGCTGGGTGGTATTCTTTCCATTTTACTGAGGAGAAAACCAGGAGTTACCTCGACTGTCCTTTATACCACTAGGGAATAATGTAGAGTGTGTGATTTCAACCTAGAATCTGGCAATTCCAGAGTCTGTACTTTAAAAAAAAAAAAAAAGATTTTATTTATTTGACAGAGAGATCACAACTAGGCAGAGAAGCAGGCAGAGAGAGAGGAGGAAGCAGGCTCCCCACCCAGCAGAGAGCTCAATGCGGGGCTCGATCCTAGGACCCCGAGATCATGACCTGAGCCGAAGGCAGAGGCTTAACCCACTGAGTCACCCAGGTGCCCTCAGAGTCCGTACTTTTAACCATTGCCCTACACCGTACTTGCAAGTGCTTGAGGACCAGTTAGGTCCAGGTGGCCTGAATTCAGTGAGTAGCCGGTCCCAGTTGGTGGATGGCATGTAATGTTCAAGTTATTGATGTTGATCTAGAGAGAGTTGCCAGCGCAGTCTGGCCACCTGTGAGGTTAGATTCGTTTGAGACAGAGGGCTAGCCATTAGCACTCTAAATGATGGCGGTGTCTGTTCTTCCTTCTGACAATCAGATCTTCAAGCTGTTACAAGCCCCGTTCACTGACTGTGGCGATGGCCCCATGCTGCGGCTGGAGGAGCTCGGGGACCAGCGGCACGCCCCTTTCCGACATATCTGCCGGCTCTGCTACAGGGTCCTGAGACACTCCCAGCAAGACTACAGGAAAAACCAGGTTGGGATCTAGGACTGACTGAAGTTCATATATGTGCCTCATGGTTTTAAGACTTACATCTGTTGTTACTTAATTGCTAAAGAATAGTTTACTAAGTTTGTGCTTAGCAAGGAAATACAATTTTGCAAGACTGTGAAAAAGACAGAGTCCTTAAGAAAGATATCAGAGAAGTCCCCTTCTGCAGCCACCTTTCAGTGAGTTTTTTTTTTCTTTTTTTTTTTGGACATTGGTACTGCATTTCTAGTGTTTTTTTAAGGTGCTTTACATTAAGGTTCAGGGAAGTGATTGCATGTGTTTATATTAAAGGTAGAGCAGAATTTTTTTCTTCCTGCTCCCTTCCATACCCTCCATGTCTGCTGGTAACTTTCTCTTTATTTTGGTTTTGTCTATGTTTTACGACATCCGAAGCCCTTGGGAATGTCATGGCACTGTCTATGTTATCCTCTTCCCATAAAATAAATGTTCTAACCTCTCTGAGGGTTCCCATCAATTTGAGATTTTAAGGAAACCTGTGAACTGTGTTGTCACATTTAGTAGTTCTCAGCTGGGACTAATGCTGTCCCCCAGGAAATACTTGGCAATGTCGAGAGACTCTTGTGAGTGTCACCACTGGCACCCAGTGGATAGAAGGAATATCCAGAACGCACAGGACATCCCCCGACAATAAGCAGTCATCCAGCCCTGAAAGTCGGTAGTGCTGAGGTTGGGGAGTCCTGCCCTTGGTGACATAAAGTGCTGTAGGCACACAGAGGGCGCTTGGGATAACCTTGAATCCCGGTCTCTGCATTGGGTTACAAAAGGCCTTTGTTGGTAAACTTTTGACTGCCACGAACCCTGGCCTTTAAATTTAAACTTCTCTCTGTAATAAAAAGTTTCATGTGTTGTCGTGAAGATAGTGTTAAACGGAGACAGTGATCCGAAGTATCAGAGAGAACCTTGTGAGCAAGAACACTGAGCTTGTGACGTGGCCTTTGCTACTGTTGAGATCGAAAGTACCCTGTACCTGTGAGGCTGTGTTCCTCAATGCAGACGGCTGGTCCTTGAGTGCTCTGGTGGCTTTAAATCCACCTGTAGTGCACTAACACCATCCTGGAATAGTGCCAAAGAGACTCTTTTCTCCCTCTTCAGATGAGGTCACACCACAGCCTCCGGGGTCTGCCCGCCCATTTTGCTTGTACATGAAGACCCGCAGCAGTCCCTCTCACTGCTGCGGCATTGACTGTCTTTGCTTGTTGTCTGTAGAGTCTTTGCCGCATGGCAAAAAGGCTGGCGATTTCCCACCCATGCACCCTTATTGAGCATGGGCTGAAAAGGGGTCAGTGTCCCCTGTGGACACCCCGAGGAGTTTTTAGGATTTTAGAATTAATTTAAAAAAAATTAAGCTAAGTTTCAAGGGCTCTTAGTACTTTGTAAGCAAACAGTCTGTCTTGGGAAGGGATATATCTTTGACTAGAAACAGACAAACATGTGCAAGAGACTTCCCCGAGTTCTCATGTATTTTTATGGAATGTCACGTCTGGTCCCCCGAGAGAGAAGCCAGGGATGTTTTTGTACGTTCTGTGAATCTGACTGATGGGCTTAGGTATTCTTCACTTGATCCTGCTACCCATTGGCTATAAAAATGTATTTTCACCCCAGATACAGAAAACAGGATGGGGTGATATTGTTCTAAATATCTAGGTAGGCTTAAGTATGTTTATTCAGCAGCACAGAGCAGTAAGGCACAGTTAAAGCCTCTTGAATTAGTAATAAAATCAGAGCTGAAAAACAGCTTTTGACCTTTTGGAAAAATAAGTCACCACATTAATATTTATACTGTGCACTTAATAAAATGCCCATCTGTACATACAGGATAATTTGCTTAATTACATTTGTGTGGCAGGTTTAGTGAAATGAAGGATGTGGGCGCATGTGCAGCTGGTGTCCTAGATTAGAAAGTTGTGGAAAGATGCTCCACTAGGATCTCCCTTATGAACGATAATTCTCATCAGGGACTGTTGCTACTTTCCTTGGTTTTGGGTTAACCTTAATATCTTTCATTGTCCCTGCTAACCTTTCTTTTCTTCCTTAAAAGGAGTATATAGCCAAGCAGTTTGGCTTCATGCAGAAGCAGATTGGCTATGATGTGTTGGCCGAAGACACCATCACCGCCCTGCTTCACAATAACCGAAAACTCCTGGAAAAACACATCACCGCTGCTGAGATCGACACATTTGTCAGTCTGGTGCGGAAGAACAGGGAGCCCAGGTGAGGCGGAGGTGGGCCTGGTCGGCAGAAGGTATCCAGGCATCGAAGGGGCAGTCACTGAGCTAGTTATTGTGCTTTGGGCTAGGTTTCCTTTTTGAGGGTTGCCAGTGACAGATTTCATTTAGGCCGGTCTTGAGAGACCGTTGGATGAGTAGTTGAAAAAACGTGGTATTGGAATAGACCTTTGGTGGAATCCTAGCTCTGTCATTTACCAGCTGGGTGACCTTCGCTTTCCCCTTGAGCTTTAATTTTTTCTATGCTAAATGAATGGTTATGAAAATTGAATGAGAATAAATGCATGGGAAGTTGCCTGGTACTTAGTCCTTGCACAGTAAATGACAGTTAGTTTCGGCCACTCAGTCCTAGTTTAGCACCCTGATTTTCAGTTAGAACACCTCCCCAAATATCAGTAAGAGTCTTTTGCAAACTTAATTGTTGCTTGAGTATTTTTACTTAAGTTGCAGTTCCATCTTTTCTCATTTCTGTAGCTCTCCCCCCTTCTTACTTTCTTCCCTCTTCTCCTAATTAAGATCCACAACATCGGGGCACCTGCTTGGCTCAGTGGGTTAAGCATCTGCCTTCGGGTTGGGTCATGGTCCCAGGATCTTGGGATTGAGCCCCACATCAGGCTTCTTGCTCAGCTGGAACCTGCTTCTCTTTCTCCCTCTGCCACTTCCACTCCCACTTGTGGTCTCTCTCTCTCTCTCTCTTTCTCTCTCTGACTCTCTCTCTCTCTCAAATAGATAAAATCTTTTTTTTTTTTATGATTTTATTTATTTGAGAGAGAGAGTACAAGCAGGAGGAATAGCAGAGGCAGAGGGATAAACAGGCTCCCCACTGAGCAGGGAACCTGATATAGGGCTTGATCCCAGGACTCTGAGATCATGACCTGAGCCAAGGGCAAATGCTTAACTGACTGAGCCACCCAGATACCCCTAAATAAATAAAATCTTAAAAAAAAAGCAGGGGATCCACAACATTTTTAGGAGAAGTGGGAAATAGTTTACAATATAGGTATTGTGAATGGTCACATGGGAAAGCTGATAGTGTTGTTGTAAAATGACTCCTCCCACCCGTGAAGATAAATAACATTTGTGGAGAATTCTCATGTACAAGGGAGTGAACTAAGTCAGCATTTGCCATGAATTATCTCACTTAATTCTCAGGGCACTTCTCTGAGGTTATACATTACCCTCTGCTGTAGATGAGAAGGACGAAGCACAGTGAGGTCCAGAAATTTCCCCAAGTCACACTGCACATCAGAACATAACTAAGGAGAACCAAAGCAGGGATTCAGCTGGCGCACTCGGGCCTCCCAGCCCGTCTTTGCCGCTCTGCTTCCCCTCCCCCTCCCCCATGGCTCCCTTATGTGACCTTCCTTGTCTTGTTCTTTCTTTGCATTTTTGCCTCATCACTTCTTCGTCTGCCCCAGCCACTGCCGTCTTTCTTCTCTTATGGTTACTGGGTTTCTGTAGACACTGGCCCCAAAACCGAAACTGTCTGTGATTTCTTTGGTCCGAGCTCTGTTGGATCTGACCAGTTGCGAAGAGTCGGGCTCCGAGAGTCAAACCTCTCTCTAGTCATGGAAAATGTCTTGTTTGCTTTCTCTCTCTTGACAGATTCTTAGATTATCTCTCTGACCTCTGTGTGTCCATGAACAAATCGATCCCAGTGACCCAGGAACTGATATGCAAAGCCGTGCTGAATCCAACCAATGCTGACATCCTGATCGAGACCAAGTGAGTGGCAGTCTTGGGATTTAAGATTCCGATGAGAGAGGGATGTAGGTAGAGAATGTATGGCTCAGGGGAGGCCTGCATTCCTGACTAATAGAACTTAACTCTTTGACTTTTTCAGACTTGCTCTGAAGTCAGATGGGCTGGCATGGGATCTCTCTGAGCCAAAGATCTTGGATAGGGATATTAAGTTTGCTTTTGGAGTGGCCATCTCTGCACTTACTTTGCACACTGGTTGAAAACCAGTATGTATTCACCAGAGAGCATTTTGTACACACTTGTTTTCATTCTTAAAGTTCTTTAAGTATGATAATCAGTTTTAAAATTTAAAAGAGGTAATTCAGTGGTGATATTAAGACACGGTAGGGCAGAGCTTTTTACATCATCACTGTTAAAAAAGTATTTAGTGGTACCTAGAAACTTCAGTGACTGTAGTGATTCACTTTTAGCAAGGGAACAGTTTTCCTGGTAAGTACCATGCCAGTAATGGGGCCAATGTGGGAAAAACAAGTCAAAACAAAACTGCAAACTCAGGCCCTGAACTAGCGGGTTTTTTGTTTGTTTCTCACGCATAACTTAGTTTTTGGCTTGGGCTGATGCAACTTGAGCATTTCAATATTTGTGCCTGAATAATTGTCATGGGGGACTGTCCTATTAATTGAGGAGCATCCTGGACCTCTACCCAGTAGATGTCCATAATACCTCTCCCACTCCGTTGGGACAAACAGAAATGAGAACATGTCCGCGGACATTGTCTCCTCAAGACGGGGCAGGGCACGCAAAACCACCCTGCTTGAGAACCACTGGGATAAAGTATGTGAAGAAGTTAATGTTGGGCTCTTTGTGATTCTGCCACCGAGGGAAACACCGGTTTTCGTTTTATGTTTACGCTGAGCGTGAAGCTAGATTGCCGTATATTGCTGTAGTCGAACCGGCAGTAGCGAGTATTTCAGCATAATGAGTTTTCCCTCTTCCTCTTATTGTCCAGGTTGGTTCTTTCTCGTTTTGAATTTGAGGGTGTTTCCACGGGAGAGAATGCTCTAGAGGCAGGAGAAGATGAAGAGGAGGTGTGGCTCTTCTGGAGGGACAGCAGCAAGGAGATTCGCAGCAAGAGTGTCAGGGAACTGGCACAGGATGCCAAAGAAGGACAAAAGGAAGACCGAGACGTTCTCAGCTACTATAGGTGATGGGGGTCCTGCCAGGCTCGGTTTGGGGTGCCCTGAAAAGAATTGAGGGGAAGTTTATTGCTTGTTGGTGGATGGCTCCAAGGAATGACGAGTTGTCCCCTGTCTGTCTAGCAAATGCTGTGTATTGTAGGAGTTGGGAGTGTTAAGGGTTGGTTGATACTTACGTAGTAAATTGATTTCCAGATACGGCCGAGGCGACCGAAGAATGAGTGCTTGTATCAGCCCCCCGTTACCGTTTCCCCTTAGCAGCACAGGACATATGTGCATATCATAGGAGCTAGGAGTCAGACTGTATGGTCAGACTGCTCGGGTCCAAATCCTCACCTTCCTACCTATGAAATTTTTGACTGTGGTCGAGTTACATACCTCTGTATGCCCCGGTTCTTTAATCTGCAAAATGGAGACAATAGTGCCAACTTCCTGGAACCTTTGCAGACAGAGCTAGGAAATGAGTATGTGTATTCACACATATATGCATATTTATGTACACGCACACATATATCTATGTTCTCTGTCTGTCTCTACAAATATGTAATGAAACTGTGAGTCCACATCAGTACTTCCAATTCCATTCCAACACCCACGGGGTTATTCTAGGCTTCACCTTCCTGTGTGCATGACTCCATCCTGTGACAGAGAAACCTGGCTGGCCTTTGCTCTGGTGGGTACCTATTCGCTCACTGTCCACCTCTGCCGGTCACCTTCTTCAGCCCCAGGGTCTCCCCATGCCCAGCTTTAAGACCTGTGGACCCTGCCACCTCAGGGAAGGCAATGGAGAGGAAAAGGGTGGGGAAAGAGCCTCTTCAAAGAGGAGAGAAGGGAAGATGGCAAAGTGCTCATGGCATTTTTTTAATAAGTAAAACTTGGCAGTTACGGCACTCTGTTACTTCCTGCATTCCTTTCTCCTCCCTCCCATTTGTGCCTGTGGTGCGCACCCCTCCACATTCTTGGTATGTTCATATTTTACTACGTTAGTACGCAGTCCTAACAAATAGAGAGGTTTTTGCCTGCTCCTAGAAATGTATGTAAATGGTGCTATATTGTTCCATTATGAAACCTGCCTGATAGATTCTGTGTTGCTTCTGAAATGTTTCATGTTAATCGAGGTAGATGTGTCTAATTTCAGCAGCTGAGCAATATTCCTTTTTATGACGCCACATTTACATTGCTCTTTGATATTCCATTTTATGCCACAGTTTAGCCTTTCATGTCAGGGGACATCCTTATTCAAAAGTGTGCATATGAGTAAGAGTTTCCATTTCGTATCAGGAGTGGAATTGTTGAATTGGCGAGGATGCATATTTTAAAACTTCACTCAGCAATCCTAGATCAGATATTTTGGCGCACACACTCACCAGTTGTAAATGAGAACTTTGTTTCTCCTGGTCTTTGCTAATTCTGAATATTGCGATACTCTTTAATCTTTGCTAATTTTATAAGCATGAAATAGAATACTATTTTAATCTGCATTCACTGGTATCTGGTGAGACTGAGAATATTTTCAACTAATGGTTATTGATAGCAAATAGGGTTTTAGATTGAGAAGCCAGTATTTGGCACCTTGGAAGCTAGTGGCTTGCTTATTTCATGTCAGAAGTTCTTTACTCTTTTAATATTTGATATGACTTCTCCTGAGTGTGAATGCGAAAGTGTGCTTCCCTGGTCCAGTATGGAAGGTGACAAAGATGACACGTAGTTGGATAAGGAAGAAAGCATAAGTCATTATGAGGAGTCCCCTACCTTGCACACATGGTTCTCATGTAGAAATCAAAGAGTAGGCTTATATGAGATCCTAAGCATATTATAAAATTTCTAACTAGACTCAACATGGGAGATATCTTTAACATTTCCTACATGGTCTTTATATACTGTATAAAAAAACAGCTGAAGAAATAGACAAGCATTTTAGATGTAACATTTTACCCCATTTATTTCATAAAATAAACAAGGCCAAAATGGAATCAAATAGTCACGTAATTACTCTCAACTCAGCAGGGTGAGCATGTAGGCCTACTGGTGTAGCTTCAACCGTTCCTTTATTGGCCTGATACAGAAGCCGTTTGAGTGTGTTGATATTTAAGTTCAGGAGGCCAAATGTCCCTCTTATGAAAGTTGGGGATATCTCGACTGTCCTGCTGTGAATTTCCATTCATCCTCAACGATTTCTGATTTCTTCATGTAACTTTACCTTTCTCCAGGTATCAGTTGAACCTCTTTGCTAGGATGTGTCTGGACCGCCAATACCTGGCTATCAATGAAATATCAGGCCAGCTGGATGTTGATCTCATTCTCCGCTGCATGTCTGACGAGAACCTGCCCTATGACCTAAGGGCGTCCTTCTGCCGTCTTATGCTTCATATGCACGTGGACCGAGATCCCCAGGAACAAGTCACTCCCGTGAAATACGCCCGCCTGTGGTCTGAGATTCCCTCGGAGATTGCCATTGACGAGTGAGCCTGGCTCCTTCTCCCTGCTAAGAGCTCACGCTGTTTTAAGACCTCATAATGTTTTGTGTCATGGTAGACAAACCACTTACGGTCAGGTTAAGTCTAGTTAAATCACAGAAGCAAAGTGAAGTCTTTTTTTTTTTCATTAAGCTTAAAATTAAAAAGTATGTGGCAAATCTACTTTTTTTTGAAGAATGCAAAAGATGGCATGATTATATTTTTTATATCTTGTCCCTTTTTTAAATTCAACAAATATCTGTTTCTACTTGGTGTCAGCCTTAAGTAATACATCAGTGAACCAGCCAGAACACTATCTCTATTCTAGTGGGGAAAAAAGATGCAAACAAGATAAATGATTCTATATCTTGATGATAGGTGCTAAGGAGGGAAAAATAAAGTAAGAACAGAGGGTGGGATACAAGGTTTTGGGAGGGCTTCTTGGCTTTGTGGCTGGGGAAGCTTAAGTGCAAAGATCTTGAAATGTGATTTCCTTTTCTTTTTCCTTTTCTTTTAGCTATGACAGTAGTGGAACTTCTAAAGATGAAATTAAGGAGAGGTTTGCACAAACCATGGAATTTGTGGAGGAGTATTTAAGAGATGTGGTTTGTCAGAGGTTTCCTTTCTCTGATAAGGAGAAAAATAAGCTTACCTTTGAGGTAACTCATGATGAAATGATCTATGTGTTTTATCTGCTTTTCTTTGGTCATTTTTCCATCAGGTAAATAGAAAATACTTTAGCATGTGGTGATTTCTATCATGAGACTCTCGTTTGATAATAAAAAGGAGTTCAGCTCAATTTTATTCCAGAATAAAATAAAACTGTTAACCAGTCACTTGGCTTAATGGAGTTCTTAGAAGTACTCAGGGCAAATTGTATCATCTGAAATGGTAGTATATTAGGTATACTCTGTACATTATATTAAAAACTGCAGGAAAGGGTGCCTGGATGGCTGTCAGTTGGGCGTCTGCCTTTGGCTCGGGTCGTGATCCCAGAGTCCTGGGATCGAGCCCTGCATCGGGCTCCCTGCTCCACAGGGAGCCTGCTTCCCCCTCTCCCACTCTCCCTCCTGTGTTCCTTCTCTTGCTGTGTCTTTCTGTCAAATAAATAAATAAAATCTTTAAAAACAAAAAAAATGAAAAAAGAAAAAAACACTGTAGGGAAGAAACAGCCTCTGCTTGGGATCTATCACAGATGAATCATTTCAGGTACATAAATCCTTGTTACCATTGAGTTAAAATGTTTCTCTTTGAGACTTTCCTTGTGAGGAGTTCTATTTCTGAGGATTACAATGTTGTTACCTGTGTTCTCTTTGGCTGTAAGGTGGCTGGTCCTGTATTATCTTTGGGTAGCTGCACAGACAGATGATTAGGTTAGTTATTGAAATAGGTCAGGAGCTTGGCAGTTTTTTGTTTCTTATTTTTTTCTCTTTATGAAACAAAATGAAATTTGAGCAGAAATGGCAAGCAAAGTATGTGTCTTCTCTTAACATAACGAAGGTCAGAATGAGTCATTTATCAGCTAGTCAGCGTAAAACCAAAGGGTACAGTTTATTAAATACCATCTTTCTGTCTCTTTTGTTTTAATATAATAGGTTGTAAATTTAGCTAGGAATCTCATATACTTTGGTTTCTACAACTTCTCTGACCTTCTCCGATTAACCAAAATCCTCCTGGCCATACTGGACTGCGTGCACGTGACGACCATCTTCCCCATTAGCAAGATGGCAAAAGGAGAAGAGAATAAAGGTAAGAACATTGCAGCAAAGTAGAGGAGTGGGATTTGCTGGCACCCACATGCCCCGGGCACAACCTTCCAGCTTCTCCCCTTATTACTCTTGTCATGTGTTTCCCTGTGAGGTCCTTTCCTTCTCCTTTTCTCCTAGACTTTTCATTATGGACATTTCCATTTAATTTTAATTTAAATTTAATTTAATTTATTTGAAAGAACGAGAGCAGGGAGAGAAAACACACACAAGCTAGGGGTAGGGGTGGCAAGTAGGAGGGAGAGGGAGAACCCCATGTGGGTCTCAGTCCCAGGATCATGACCTGAGCCAAGGGTAGATGCTCAAGTGACTAAGCCACCCAGGCGGCCCCATTATGGACGTTTTTTTTTTTTTTTTAATAGATTTTTTTTTTTTTTAATTTTATTTATTTATTTGAGAGAGAGAGATGACAAGTAGGCAGAGAGGCAGGCAGAGAGAGAGGGGGAAGCAGGCTCCCTGCCGAGCAGAGAGCCCGATGCGGGGCTAGATCCCAGGACCCTGAGATCACGACCCGGGCCGAAGGCAGAGGCTTAACCCACTGAGCCACCCAGGTGCCCCCATTATGGACGTTTTTAAACAAAAAGCAAAGCTGAAGGAACAGCACAGCAGACACCTGTAGATCCACGACCTCAGGTCCTTAATTATTCACATTTTGCTCGATTTCCTTTATATTCATATATGAGTCTGTGTGCCTATTTTACCAAACCATTTGAAAATTATCTAACAAATTGAATGCTTATCTGTGAAGAACACATGTCCTACCCTCATATATGATGTGTTCTGAGGCATTTAATGATGATAGTAGCATATGCTGAAATAAAATCCAACCTTGTATTTCCAGTCTGTGAAGAGGACAATCTGCCTTTGTATGTGTATTTTTTTCCTCTGTTTTAGGGTCAGAGTGGGCATGTACTAGGTACTCATGTCTGGATAATTGTTGAACTTGTCTCTACAACTAGAAGAGAAAAAGTACATCTTCTTACCTCCTGCTCTCTGTCAGGTCCTGTGCTCAGTTATTTCATGTGTTTTTCACCATCTTATCCTCTGACTGAGCTCTTTTATTCTCATTTTAGAGATGAAGAAACTGAGCCTCAGTGGTAATCCAGTGTACTCAAGATCCGTGTTTGTAGCAGCACCCGATTTATGCCTTGTTAACTCCTGTACCCCTAATTTTCTGCATAGCAACAAGCATGTGCTAGGTGACCAGTAAAATTTGACAGGTGAATTAATACACAAAAGTGCCCCTTTGGGGATTTCGAAGCCCATGTGTTTTCCGCTACTCCTGAATCCCCAAATTTTTGATGGGTATTAACCTTTTCCAGTTCCTAGGGTCCTGAGAATATGTCAGAACAGAGACATGTTCAGTACTATGTCTCCAGCCTGTGCCCCCCGCCAGGCATCTCAGAGCACTCTCCTGGAATGTTGTCGTGACTGAGGTCTGTGCTGGCCCTTCCTAGGCAGTAACGTAATGCGGTCCATCCACGGGGTCGGAGAGCTGATGACCCAGGTGGTGCTCCGGGGAGGAGGCTTTTTACCCATGACTCCCATGGCTGCTGCCCCTGAGGGCAATGTGAAGCAGGCAGAGCCAGAGAAGGAGGACATCATGGTCATGGACACCAAGTTGAAGATCATCGAAATACTCCAGGTAGCCGTCAGTCGGAGGTGGAAGGGGTGTGCTCACAGGGCTGCCATCGGGACCGTGTCCCTGCTTTTATAAAGCCCTAGACTTTCTGGGGAGAGAACGGAGATGAATTCTTAGCTCGTTGTTAAGTGCCATTCATGAACCAGCTCTCTTCATCTGTCTACTGTCATCTCATGCCCCTCCCCAAAGTTCCCTGGTCCCTCCAGCCATGACGGAATTTCCTGTAAATTACCTCAGGTTTTCATAATCCTTGCCCTCTGTGTCTTCACCCAAGCTAATTCACTTAGTTAAGCTTCTACATAAAGCTGGCTTCCTTGCTTATCGTTCATAACTAGTTTAAGCCTCCATTAACTTGGCAATGCTTGCCTCCCTCCCTCCCTTCCCTTTTCGTTCATTTATTCAACACACATTTATTGAAACTGATTCCATGCCAAGTACTTTTAAGCATCGGAGATCCAACACTGAACAGCAAAGATTAAACTCCTGTTTCTAAAGAACCCGCATTTCGGTAGGAGTCATAGGCATATTAAATGGCAGGTGTACTATGTCAGATAGTGGTAAGTGTTAAAGATGCTAAAATCTAGAGGAGGGCCAGGATGGTTTGGAGGCCACCAGGAGGTGGGGATCATGGATACTGTTTTTGATGGGGTTGTCAGATGTGGCCTCTCTAGTAAAGGTGACTTGATCAGAGACCCGAATGAAGCAAGGAAGCTAGCATGTGGGTATCTAGGAAAACCCTCTAGGCAAACAGAATAGCAGGAGGAAGACCCTGAGGTGGGAATATACTTGGCAGGTTTGGGAATTGGTTGGGTTCAAGAGGGAAGAGGAGATGAAGGGGAGTAAGAATAAACAACTCTTTTGAGGGGACTTGCTACAAAATGCGCAGAGAAATGGGGAGATGTCTGAAGGGTGATTGTTGGTCACAGGAAGTTTTTGTTTTATTTTTTTAAGTTGGGAATTTATGGCAAGTTTGTATGTGGAAGGGAATGGTCAGTAGAGCGGGCACGTTGTTGACATAGGAGAGAGGAGTGAACAGTAGGAGTGAAGACCTTGCATGGGCAAAAGGAGGTAGGGGACCCGGTCTGCTGGAGACAGGGTACGAGAACCTTCCTGTGCTTTCCCCTTTCTGCTCGCAGGTCATTTTTTTCATCAATAAAACCATTTACTCCTTCATGAAAAGAATACTGTTACCAATTTTTTCTCTTATCCAATGCTGCCTAATGCCGACCCTAGAACATGTAGTAGGTGATTACCAGTGTTTATAAATTTTAAGAGTTTGTATTTTGAATCTGAAATCACATTTTATCAGTAGTTTGAAACCATTCATGAGAGTCCTCAAATAGTTAAGGCCATAGAGAATGACTCAGAAGAAACATCATTGAATTTTTGCCCATCCAAAAGTTGAGAAGGACTTTTTAGGCTATGGCTTATGTGTCCCAAGTATGTTAGTGTTATGACTGTGTATCAGCAGTGATCTAGTGTAAACCTTGATCACACCTTGAGGTCCTCTCATTGTCATCATCTTAGAACAGCTGGTCAGTGGAATCATTGTTTCAGTAAATACTTGCTGAGCCCCTACCATATGCAAGGCACTTGGGGCACTAGGAGGAATCACAGATGATTTGGACAGAGACTGTATCCACAAGAGATTTACAGTCTAATAGGAAAATAAGGAAATAAAGCTCTGAGAAAAGTGTTCTCCTGGGACACAGGGGTGGGTCATGTGATCTCATTTAGTAAGCAGCAGAGAAGGTTTTTCAGAGGAGGTAGGATTTCATCTGCGCTTTTAAGCCTGGACAGGATTTATAGTATAGAAACAAGGGAACATGCTCAAGTGCCCTTGAACTTGGACCAGGTTGGATGAGGGCATGATATCACATGGGCCAGTAGCATCTTCTCCTTGGGCAGAGACCTGGAATGTGTGGAATGGAAGTTGTCAGAAATGAGATCAGAAAGGAGGACCAGGCCAGGTTCTAGAGAGCTCTAGGTGCCTCAAGTGTTAGGACTTTATTCTGTGGTGAGACTTTGAAGATTTTTATACAGGGGACTGACATAAGAATGAGCACCTGTGGGAGGTGGATTTGGTGATGACAAGGTAGAAGAGAAGGAGGATGGGAGCAGGGGCAAGTGATAGTTGGGAGAGATGCAGGGGAAGTGGTGGAGGCAGAACCAAGAGGACTGTCTCTGATTAGATGTGTGAATCAGGGAAGGAGGAGTCGATGTTCCTGAGGCTGACTGAGAGAACCTGTGCAGGATTGACATTGTTTTCTACAATACTGAATTTGAGACTCTGGAAAGACCCCAAATGGGATGTCTAATAGTCGGTAGGAAACAATGACCAGCATCTCTAAAGGCAAGCCAAGGTAGTGTCTCAGTCTGGGAGAGGTGACTGCCCTGGATTGGGTAAGGTCACCAAGAGGGCAAGACAGAGATGGGGAGAGAATGGAAGGGAGAATGTTAGTAAGGTCCTCAAATAAGGCCAAGTGGTTGTTTTTTTGGGAGGGGGTGTGTGGCTCTAGCAACAATCTGGGAAAAGGTAACCTTGCTTCAGAGTAGAGGTCAAGGGAATGTAGGAAGTGAATGAAGAGGAACCCAAGTGTTGATAATAAATCAGAGGAAACCATCTGAAATGAGAAATACGGACCAAGCTAGTTTCTAGTAGTAAAAACATATTTTTCTCTGTTAATTCTTTTAAATTAAAGCAGCCAACTTCACCATTCTCAGGGCCCAGAATTGGCATTTACTACTTGCTGAAGTAATGTTTTATAGAGGATGGAGTAGGAAGTGAGTGATTTATTATTACAATTATTAAATTAATTGTCTGGATGTTGAAGTTTGCACTGGAAGCTAAGGTGCTGTGGACAAGTTTGATATACCCCATGGAAGTCTGTTGTTAAAGTAATTGTTGAAATCTAAGCCAAATATTTGGCTCACTTAGTGCTTAAGCTAATTGATGCAACAGTTACCAGGCCCAGCCAGAGTGCAGTGGCTTGGCAAAGTGTTACAGGTGGTATGCTAATGTAACCAATCTGTTTCCATTTCCACTTGAATCTTTAGTTTATTTTGAATGTGAGGTTGGATTATAGGATCTCCTGCCTTCTGTGTATATTTAAGCGAGAGTTTGATGAAAGCAATTCCCAGACTTCGGAAACATCCTCCGGAAACAGCAGCCAAGAGGGGCCAAGTACCGTACCAGGTTAGTGATTCCACAATGGGATTTCAGCCGTAGAACGGGGTGTGGTCTAATAAAAACTGGGGATTCCAACAGTACATACTACAGAAAGGGCAAAATATGAATATTTTGAAGATTAATGGAGAACGAAATCCTTGGAGTTACCCTTTTTGAGCAGAAGAATAATCTCTTCTGGGTTAGGTCTTGTTTCTTTCCATCTTGGAGTGTTTTCGTCATAAGACAGCTGAGGGTTGTAGTGTTTTGGTTACATGAAATGCCAATAAAAGCAAACAAAACCCTGTAAGAAAATGTTTTGTCCACTAGCAACTTTTACTCATAATGGAAGTTTTTCCCTGACCAGGAAATAGTGATGAAGGGTACTGGGGAAGGTGGTAGTGGGGAACATAATCCCACCTGTCAAGGCCTGAGCTGCCTTGGCGTGGGGTCATCACTCTGCTCTACTAAGGGGATCATGAGCAGGTAGGAAACTGACAGAAATGTAGAGCAGTACACACCAGAGCCACTGTACAGTGTGATCTGGGTTGACCTGGTTGCACAGCTTTACGAGATAAGATTCTGGGAGACTCGAGGTTAACCTAGGGGTGGGGCAAGGCCACTTTTGGGAAAGTTCACCAACAGCCTGGTTTTTTTTAGACCTTTCTACATGTGAAGCTACGTTCTCTATCTTTTCAGGTACTCTTGACTTTGAACACATTGAAGAGCAAGCAGAAGGCATCTTTGGAGGAAGGAAAGTAAAATTTCAGTGTTAAATGTTATGGGTGATTCTAAGAGTAGGAAGCCTCCTTTTGTGTAAAGGCTTTTCCTTCATTTTTCTAGGAAACAATTAGTCTTGGGTTTAGGTTATTTTTTGGCTCTATTTGTAACCCTTAGTGCTCAGGTCAGAATGATATTAGTTGGTTCTCTGTGTGTGAGTGTGTTCCCTGCTTGGGATGGAAGGAATGTAGGTTTCCCCAAATACACATATTAAAATATATTTTTTTAATGGTGCAAAATAGGTTGAAAGAAAGAGGGGATTGAAAACAAAGTGAGATTATCAAGGTCATATGTTTCTGCTGCTGGTGGATTGCCGTTTTTGTCCGTGCAACGACAGCAGAAGCACACATTGTCCCAACATTAGATGAATGTATGATCCCCTTTTTAAAAGATCAGATTACTCAATGTTGACTTAAAACATTATTATGAGACTCAAATACCTCCAAGACTCGAACAGCCGCAAATTCATATAAATACCCTATGCACATAGTCTTTTTTTTTTTTAAGATTTTTATCTGTTAGAGAGAGAGCATGAGGAGGGGGAGAGACAGAGGGAGAGGGAGAAGCAGACTCTCCACTGAGCAGGGAGCCTGATGTGGGGCTTGATTCCAGGACCCTGGGATCTGACCTGAGCTGAAAGCAGACACTTAACTGACTGAGCCACCCAGGTGTCCCCCACATAGTTCTTTTCATACACATACTCGGTTCACTTATCTATTGCTGTGTAACTTACTACATATATTTAGTGGATTGAAAAAATAGTCTTGTTATTGCCTCTCATCATTAAGTGGGTTGGCTGGGGCTCAGCTAGACGGCTCATCTGCTGGTCACTGTTGAGTTGATTGGGGCTGGTGATTGGGGCTGGCACACGCAAGCTTTTTAACTCACATTTCTGTCTCCTTGGTAGGAATATCTTAAGGCTGGGAACTCTATTTCTCCCTTCTTCCTCTCTCTCTACACGTGACCGTCTTGGGCTTCTTTGTAGCTCAGTGACTGGCTCTAAATGCAAAGAACCCGACCGGATAGGCCAACAGCATACAATAATAATCAAGCCTCTGCTTGTATCGTGTTGCTAATATCCTAATGGCCAAAGCAGATGCCATGGCTGAGCCCAGTGTCAGTGGAGGAGGGGCCTACATAAGGATGTCTATACCAGGAAGGTCTCTTTTGTTGGGAGGGCACCAATGTTAGCGGTCTACCCCAGCACTTACTGTAAAACCTGTGAAATTTAAATTAGCAATATTATTTAATACAATAAAAGATGTTTTTCTGGAACACAGAAGATGTTGAATTCATCATGATGACACTCCCATGTGCTCTTGGGGTATCTCAACTTTCCCATCATTTTCTACTATTACACAGTAGTGACACTGTCTTCACAACTTTTTGGAGCATGTAGCCTGAACAGAGTATCATCCTGTGAAATCCCCTCTGTGCTTTTCTTGCTAACCTGCAAGCATGAAGTTCCCACCATTTGGCATTCATTTGATGGTAACACAACATAGCAGGCCACTGACACAGCAATGGAGTGGCAATGCTCAGGTAGGCAGCGGTCTGCCATCTGATCCAGGACACGCTTATTAATGTTTTAATTATTTAAATGACACACAGTTAAAATAGATACAGAGATAACCCCTGACAGTTTGCTAAGGGACCTCAGTTTGAAGCACACCGCGTCGTCATGGGTCATGGCAACACGCCTCAAAGTGGGGTCTGCAGACTGCTTGCTCCAAGTTTGTGACCTGAGAAGTTCAGAGCACAGGAGTAATCACTGGGACACTTTTATGGTGACTTGATGCTGCCACAGCCACGTGTGGGATCAGGGGACTTGGTACGGACTACGTCATCAGTTAGCTGTAAAGTGGAAATAAACACAACTAGTCCTTTGGTAGGCATTGAATTACAGCATCTTCCATAAAAAATAAACGCCTGATTTAGGACAAACACGGCTGTGTGCAGTTCTCCGCCCATAGATGAGACCCAGCAGCAGAGCCCTGAAACCGAGGAGTCGGGAATCTGGAGAAAAAAGCTAGGTCCTGTCACTGTGGGAGGGTAGGGACCTTGGTTTAAAATCAGACAGTGGTGAGATCTTCACTGTCCTCTCACCTTACAACGTAGCGGAAGTTAAAACGATTGCGTTGTTAGGGGGGCTTGTTAAAACTCAAGTCCCCCGAGGCTGGCTGTGGGGTGAGAACTCTGACTGGTGGGTGTGTCCAGGTCTGAGCACGTGAGAGAAGGGCGTCTGTGGCTCATCTGTCCTTCCCCCTTCCATGTGCTCCTTTAGTGAGGAGAACACCCCTCTGGACTTGGACGACCACGGCGGCAGAACCTTCCTCCGAGTCTTGCTGCATTTGACGATGCATGACTACCCACCCCTGGTGTCGGGGGCCCTGCAGCTCCTCTTCCGGCACTTCAGTCAGAGGCAGGAGGTCCTGCAGGCCTTCAAACAGGTAGCTGGGGTTGCCATTCGTGTGTGTGTGTGTGTGTGTGTGTGTGTGTGTGTGTGTGTGTAGTGGTGGTGTTATTGCTTTCTGAGTGACTTTCCGAGAGGCTGTTGTCGCCGCTGACCCATTGCTTTTGTTCAGGTCCAGCTGCTTGTTACCAGCCAAGATGTGGACAACTACAAACAGATCAAACAAGACTTGGACCAGCTGAGATCCATTGTGGAAAAGTCAGAGCTCTGGGTGTACAAAGGGCAGGGCCCTGATGAGGCCATGGACGGTGCCTCTGGTGAAAATGAACATAAGAAAACAGAGGTGGGTGAGACGAGGCTCACACCGTCCTTGCAGATGGATGGGCTCCTCCAACCACGGGATATCCTCCTCTAGTTTTAGGAAAAAGCGCAGATTGTGGGTTGAGCGTCATTCACAAGAGATTAGCTCGTGAAGTAGCCGAAGTAACAGCCATTCTCCTAGGAAATAAGCTGCAAAATGGAAGTTTAGCTACTTCTTCTGTGTCACCTTGGACCGTGGGGAGTAGGCTTTGTTGCTGAGTGGATGAGCACCAGCTTTCCCTTGCAGACCCGCCCGGGAAAGAACCTGTTCTTAGTAGGCTGCCCCCCCACCCCCTTCCTCTCCCACATCAGTGAAATCATGTCAATCAGAATGAGTCGGGCTGAAACCCAGCATGACGATAGGAAAACTGCCAAACTCTCGTTGCTTCCTAAATGCCGATGCCAAGCTGAATGAACAGATTATTGCCCAAGGGCCAAACAAACCACACTTATGTTTATTTTGGTCTCTAGGACGGGAATAACAAGTCACAAAAGCATGAGAGCACCAGCAGCTACAACTACAGGGTGGTAAAAGAGGTAAGTGGCCTCCTGCCTTCTTTCCTCTCCTAGGAGCTACAGTCTGTGATAGTGAGATTGAAGGTGCTTCAGCTTTTTCCTTCATGTAAAGTTTCACAGGGTGAAAGAAGCTCACAGAGGTTACATACATGGGTTTTAGGATCAGAACTTGGTTCGAATCATCCTCTGCCACTTTTTTTTAACTTATCCTCCATTTTCTCACTTTTGATCGGTGCAGCTAACACCTATATTTCTGAAGGGTTATAACTGACCAGAGGATTAATTGATAAAACCATCAAGGTTCTATCTCAGTGGCTGGCACATAGTGTCCACCTGAGGGCTCTAGCTCTTTAGAGATCTTTGCATAAGGTGGTTGAAAGTTGGGAGGTTGGGAGCTTTGTGGGTTTTTTACCCCCAGAGCACACTCTTCTCAAGTCCCTGGCAATGATGCTGAGTCTCATCATTTTAGGAGATATTTCTGAAACTATCCCACTTTGGGTTGAAGCCTTAATCCACTGCATACTCTGGAAGGGCATGTTCTTAGCCACATCTCCATGTGATTAAGTTTGATGTGATTAACAAGAATACTGCGTATTAGAGCACAATCTCCCTCGTTTTGGGTGTTTTAATATGCTGTGATCACTTCTGCCTTCCTGCCCATGACCAGCACCTATGGTTTTTTTCTCAGTTGTGCTTCCTAGTTTTTGGAGGTTAATTTCTTTCATTTTGTCTGCTTTATTAAGGCATAATTGACCCAAAACAAAAATTATAATCTCACTAAAACATGACATGAAATAATTTGATAGACATACTCTGTGGGATGATGACCACAATCAAGTCAGTTAACACATGCATCACCTCGCAGAGCAAGCTCTTTTGAGGCGGTGAGAACACTTGGGATTTGCTTCAGCAAATTTCACATGCGCATACACCTTTATTGCCCGTTGTCACTGTGCTGTACACTGGAGCTCAGAGCTGAGGTTTGGTCAGAGGTACAAACTTGGGATCTCTCTCTCGGACAGATTCTGATCCGCCTCAGCAAACTCTGTGTCCAGGAGAGCGCATCCGTGAGGAAAAGCAGGAAGCAGCAGCAGCGGCTTCTGCGGAACATGGGCGCGCATGCCGTGGTGCTGGAGCTGCTGCAGATCCCCTACGAGAAGGTGAGCCAGTCCCCCTCCCCAGAGGGCGGCGGGTCCCCGCGTTTTCCTCAGCGCTTCACGTTTGGTGGTGTTGGTGAAGACATGAAGCTGATGTGATGAGCTGAGTGTGAGGCACTTGTAGGTCACTTGTATGAAACAAATAGCTTCATAAAGTGAAATCGCCCATAACCTGCCTCCAGTTCTAAGATTCTAAGCAGAAGCCCGTTGATTCTCACCTTGCTCCCACACCACGCTGGATGTGAAGGTTGGCTAGATGGAGCTCTGCACACGGGCTTGTGCTCTCCAGCATTGTCTGCAAATGCCCTGCAGGCAGTTTAAGCCCTACAGGTTTCTTTTCTTTTTTTTTTTTTTTTTATATTTTATTTATTTATTTGACAGACAGAGATCACAAGTAGGCAGAGAGGCAGGCAGAGAGAGGGGGGAAGCAGCTCCCCGCTGAGCAGAGAGACCGATGCGGGGCTCGATCCCAGGACCCTGAGATCATGACCTGAGCTGAAGGCAGAGGCTTTAACCCACTGAGCCACCCAGGCGCCCGAGCCCTACAGGTTTCTAAACACATGTGGGAACGTGGGGCTTGCCCACTTTGGAGGTCCTCAGTAGCCTGCTGACATCTGGCCAAGTATTTGGGTCTATCATATATGTTGCTCTAAGTCCTCTTTTCTCTCATGAGAAGTTACATGCTCTGTCCCATCCTTTCAGGCCAGCATTTGTCATTGACAGTGATAGGATTTAGGGAAGCAGGGTAATAGTGCTTGGCACTGTGCAGCCTAACAGGGCATTTGCGAAAGCCCTGTCCCTTCGCTTCCAAAATCCAGTGCCATTATATGGTGTTCTCACTTGACAGATGAGGAGACTGAGGCTTGGGGAGGTTTAGAGCCCCAGGGCGTGGACTCCTGCCTCTTGAGTTTACCAGTGACTGCCAGAAAACTTTGCTGGCATTGAGTTGCCTGAAGAAGCCTCACTGCTCGTGCTCGCCGGGGGCCAGGCACTGCACTGGGTCCTTTTCTTCACTCGTTCACTTCATCCTTAAGACAGCGCATGAGACAGGTCATAATCTTAGGAGCCCCGCTTTAGGTGAGAAGGCTGTTGCCAGAGGTTCGATACGTTCCCTCCATGGCGCAGCAACATGACAGAGCCAGCCCTGCTTGGTTGTGGAGCCCAGGTCTTATGTGCTGCAGCAGCTGCCTGTGCTCAAGGAAGTTCTTGGCAGACACCACCACCGCAGTCACGGGGGCCACAGGATTCAGGCTCGTCAAGCCTTTCAGTAGCCACCAATAAAGTGTAAGCTTAATCCCTCCAATAAGTCAGGAACTTAACTAATCTGAAATTAGTACAAGTTTGCATGTCATCCTCACTTAACTGGCATTTAGGCTCGAACCAGCAAGCTGATTTACCTTGCTATGTGTAAAGAGTATGAGGAGGGGGCGCCTGGGTGGCTCAGTGGATTAAAGCCTCTGCCTTCTGCTCAGGTCATGATCCCGGGGTCCTGGGATCGAGCCCCGCATCGGGCTCTCTGCTCAGCAGGGAGCCTGCTTCCTCCTCTCTCTCCCTGCCTGCCTCTCTGACTAGTTGGAATCTCTGTTTATCAAATAAATAAATAAAATCTTTAAAAAAAGAAAAAAGAGTATGAGGAGGTAGTTTGCTGGCCTCCTAATATCCTCAGTTTCCTTGAAAACATACATGCCTTCGTCGAGTAGTGTTAATGGAACAAACAGGTAACCTGATGTGGTTGGAATTGGTGGCAGAACATTTTGTGTGTGTGTGTGTGTGTGTGTGTGTGTGTGACTCCATGAGTGCAGATATCCCAGTGTGGGAGAAGAGTGGAGGAATTCCTACAGATACACTCTTATTATGTGATGTCTTTAGAGCTTACCTGCCTTGTAAAAATCCATTTCAAATGATGAAGTTTTTAGTTTCTGTGAGCCCCCAGCAGATTCTCCTTTTAGCAAAGAAGTGAAAGAGTACAGGACTGTTTGAGGTTACGGCTGCCAGCCAGCAGCCTCTCTGTCCCAAGGCCTCTGATTTCTTAGAGTTGGAAGGCACGCCACTTTCTCTGTTAATGAGAGACAACGTTAATATCCACTCTGCTGTGTGGGAGTCTTCTTAACCTCGCCCATTTTTGATTGTTAAAGCTGGTAGCTCAGATTCCTTCTGTTAGTTGTTTTGCTCAGATGTGTCCTGTTTTCTCCCAGGATGATTATCTAGACCAGGGGGAGCCAACTGCAGACATGAACCAAATCCAGCCCACCACCTGTTTTTATATAGCATGTTAGCTAAGAATGATTGTTCCATTTTTCAATAGTTACATTCTTAGTGGTACCTGCAAAATGTTCTCTCTTTTGCTTTTTGACCCACAAAACCTAAAGTATCTGTCTGACCCTGGTCTAGACCAGAACCAGTAGCTAACGTTGATTGTGTGATAACTGTCTCAGCACTGGACATGGATTTTGTCACTGAATCTTCACAACAACCATACGAAGTGTGCATTTTTTTACCTCCATTTCACAGAGGAGGAGATGGAGACCCTGAACGCTTAAGTACATGGCTAGAGAGTGGTAGATCTGCATAAGCCCTAAGCAGTCAGGTTTTAGGGCCTGCCTTCCTAACTGTTAGGCTCCTGGCTGCTCGAAAGAGGTCATATAAGTGAGAAGACTTAGGGAGGTTACTGTTGACTGTACAAATAGGAGGGATGATTCCATTTCATTCTCCTTCATTTTTACCCTATTAAAGGTTGGTTTGTTTAGAATTGGGTAGAATGGCAGTAGGGTGTAATCAGTTGTCTTATCACAGGGCATCTAATGCTTAAAAAACACCGAGTGTGTGTTTTTACTGTAGGAAATGAGAATCACATAATCAGCTGTGTGAAATGCCTGGGGCAGGTATTATCCCCATTTTGCAGATGGGAAAACTAACTCTTGGGTTAAATGGTGAGGCTGAGGTGACAAGGAAAGGATTATGGCAGGTGTATTTGCCCAAATTTGTAATCTAAAGAGATTTCTACTCTAACATGTTCTCTGCCAAGAGCTCTAGTGCATGCTTACGTTCGGCAGATTAAACAGGGTGAGCCCGAGAGCTGGGGCGGTGTGGGCTCACCACCAGTGATGCAGTCGGCCATTGCTGTGCTGTCACTCTGCTCTCAGGATTGGGGGTGGGTTCAGAAATTTGGGGCATTGCTAGAAATGGCTTCCACTCTGTATTGTACTCTTCCCAAAGAAATTCTTTTTGTATCTGCTTATGGCTAGTGGAAGAGAACATAGGACAGTTGAATTAGTTACAGGCTTCCTTGCAGTGTCATCAATGCAGCACCCCCATATTTTCACACAACAGGCCTTCAGCGTGTCATAGAACTGGGTCTCCTGGCGGAAAGGTAGGTGCTGTCACCTGCTGACCTTTTGTCCTCAGCATAGCCCTGTTTTCAACCTATTATTCATCTGCCTCCTTCCACACAGGCTGAAGATACCAAGATGCAGGAGATAATGAGGCTGGCTCATGAATTCCTGCAGAATTTCTGTGCAGGCAACCAGCAGAATCAAGCCTTGCTACACAAACATATAAACCTGTTTCTCAACCCAGGGGTAAGACCTCAGGCCTGTCTGGAAATCTGTGAAGGGAGGGCAGGAAGCAGTAAGAGGAACAGCTTGTTCTTTTGCTGTGGTGACCACGGGGACTTGTTATAATGCAAAATTCATTCTAAGAGGAACATTTGGGCCAACTCTCAGGAGGACATAAACACTCCCCATCTTTTTAGGGGAGAAAGCAGGGAAAGGGAGGAGGAAGTGGTAGGGCAAGGTAAGATATATTTTTTCCTAACATTCTTTATTTCATCAAATTTTAGCCCTAGAGAGTTGCTGATTCTCAGTCTCTAGCCACATCCTCCTGAGGTCATGCATAAAGTTTTCTGTGTACATAATATAATACATTAGATACATACAAATACATAGTTTATTCATATAAAACATAACTGTCATATCTTAGTTTGTCAGATATGTTTTGAAAGTATGTATTGTGCAGTTTTTTTTAAAGAAAAATGGTGACGTACTCTTTATTTTGCGTTTTGCTTTTTTCACTTAATACTATGGCTGTCTTTGCAAGTCATAGATACATAAATTTTTCTCATTTTTGATGAGAAGTTGTGATGGCTACATGGTGTTCCATAGTATGGCTATAACATTTTAAAAACCATTCTCATATTAGTGGACATTGAGGCAATGTCTAATTCTTGACTTTGTAAATAATTCTACAGAGGATATCCTGGTAAATACACGCACATTCACTTGTTCATTAGTACCCCTAGAGCTTTGGAGGAGAAGACTGGAAGGCTGAGGGGTAATACTTCCTCTTTGTTATGTATGGGGAAAGAAAAGACAAAAGATAAAAAGTTTAGAGCCCCCTACCTCACACCAAACATAAAACTTGGTAAAAAATAGAAAATAAATCTTCTAGAAGATAACATGAAAATATCTTGACCTAGTAGAAAGTGAAGTTTTCTTACGTAGGATACAAGCAGCACTAATTACAAAGGAAAATATCAATAAACCAGACTTCTTTAAAAACTTCTATTCACCAAATGACATTATTAAGATCCTCCAGAGGCAAACCAGAGACAGGGAGAGGACATTTGCATTACATGTGTCCAATAAAGAACTCCTATCTAAAATATATAATCAACTCAAAAAAAGTCAATAAGGAAAAGGGCAACCCATTTTTAAAAATTATTTTTATTAGCATATAATGTATTATTTGCCTGGAGTACAGGGCTGTGGATCATCAGGCTTAAACATTTCACAACACTCACCATAGCACATACCCTCCCCAATGGCCATAACCCAAAGGACGACCTATTTTTAAAAATAGGTTAAAAAAAAGTTTATAATGAAATCATCCATAGAAGAAATCCTGATAGCCAGTAAATGGGACAAAGTTATCATCAGAGATGTGTAAATTAGCTAAGATTTGCACAACAAATTATGACAAAAACCAAAGAGACCAACAACACTGTAACTCAACTAGGGTTTGGAAAAGCTCTAGTGTAGAATGGAAATTGTTAACATCTTTTGAAAGCTGTTGGCAAGTACTGTCTCAAGCCAAACGCTTGTACTTTGCAGCCCAGCAATTCCACTCTCGGGTGGAAACCCAACGGAAATGCACGTATATTAAAGCTTAGCAGAAGACACGTTCAGAAATGCTCAGAGCAGCACTATTTTTGCTAAGAGTAGTGTTACTACTTGCTACTGAAACTGGATACGCCCCCAAATGCCCATCAGCAATAGAGCAGAGAAGCACATGGTAGTTTATTCACGCCATGGAATTTACATAGCAGTGACCACGAACAGACTACTGATACACGCAACAGCATGTTGAGAGCATTGCAGTTGGACTGTTGAATAAAAGAAACCAGACGGGAGGGAGTACATGAGGCTTGACAGCGGGCAAAACTAATCTGTAGTTGCAGAAATCAAAATGAGTTAAATCGGGGGGCGAGGCCTTTCGTTTCTTGACGTGGGTGCTGGGGTTTCCGGTGTAGTTCATTGAGCTGGAGACGAGTGATTCGTTTCCCTTTCCGTGTGTTTATTACAACTTATAAAAGAAGACAGTACAGAAGTGAGAAAGGAGAAAGGTCTCTTTGTGGGTTTCAACACTTCTCTCTGTGCACGTTGCTAGACTCTCTCACGTGACTCAGCTCTGTCCGCCTTTTGACCATTTCCCTGTACTCCTGCCTCACTCTTGTGCCAGATCCTGGAGGCGGTCACCATGCAGCACATCTTCATGAACAATTTCCAGCTCTGCAGTGAGATCAATGAGCGGGTTGTCCAGCATTTTGTTCACTGCATTGAGACCCACGGTCGAAACGTCCAGTACATAAAATTCTTGCAGACGATCGTCAAGGCAGAAGGGAAATTCATCAAAAAGTGCCAAGACATGGTCATGGCTGAGGTGACAGCTGTTTATTTCTATATACCTTCATCTAGAGTTTCTGGCAAATTTTTAAATTCTTGCTATCTGTATGAACTGGCACCCTCTCCTGGAGCCACATAAATGGACAGAACGTAATTGTGGTGTGTATTTGTGAGCTTAAATTGTATGTAGAAGTGAGAGTCTGATCTGATTTTTTCATAGCAGCATATCTATTTATTTTAAGGCATTTTGGCTCAGATTCTTCTGAGAGGAGAAAAAAATAGGAATATTGAACGAAAATTACAAAGAATAGAGAGTAAATATAGATAGAAACCACTGAGCCAGAACAGCCTACATTCCTGTGGATTATATGACAGTTTCTTTAATTATTCACTTAACTAGCTAGAAAAATTGTTGCTTGCTGATTCACGGGAAGAAGCTGGTCAGTGGAATTGGGACAAAGTCCTACTGAGTTGTCTGTGGGCAGTCAGGGCCGCATGGGATGCTGTCTGACCGGGAAGGCTCTCTGCCACACCTGTGTTCAAATAGACTCAGTTGAATCTTCCCACCTGTTGAAAAAATGAAACATCAAGTAAATCCACTTAACACTTGGATTTATAATTCCCATCTAATAAGAAACAGGGTTCCAGTGGAAGGTAGTGTAGTATGATTAAAAGAATTGACTTGACCTGGGATATGAATGTAAGCTATACTACTTTATTGGCACAGTGACCTGATGACTTGCCAACCCTCAGCGTGCCTTCCTATAAAATGAAGGCACGGTGGTATTCAGCCGAGAAGCTGACATGCCAGTTCAGGGAAACGATGGTGACAATAGGAGCTAACATTTGTTGGAAGCCTGCCATACCCTAGTCATGGTTCTAAGCAATTTACATATAATCATTTATTTCATCTACAGGACACAGCACCGTGAGTTAGGTATCAATTTTGTCCTCAGTTTTATGGGCAAAACTGAAGCACAGTGAGGTTAGATCCATGTGGAGTGTTGATCATGGTATCTGGCACCTAATTAGAGCTGACAGAAGTGAGTTGTTATCATGCAGATATTATGGACTATATGTATTATGACTTCTGTGCCAGCCCTTTTTGGATCTTCTGTATTTCCTGAAATTGATTTACTCTTAAGTGGACTTATGAGAAGCCACACACACAGTCCTGGGAGCAAGTTATAAGTAGGAATGCCTTGATTCTTTGAGGAGTGTTGAAAGGAAGACATACCTTAGTAAGAAGTGGATAATTGATAATTGTGAAGAGAGGAGGCAGCATATGAAAGAGTTGTAAAAGGGATACTACTTCTCAAGCATTAAAAAGATGGAAACTTTTTTTTTTAAGATTTTATTTATTTATTTGACAGAGAGATTACAAGTAGGCGGAAAGGCAGGCAGATAGAGAGGAGGAAGCAGGCTCCCTGCTGAGCAGAGAGCCCGACGAGAGGCTCAACCCCAGGACCCTGAGATCATGACCCGATCCGAAGGCAGAGGCTTTAACCCACTGAGCCACCCAGGTGCCCTGATGGAAACATTTTTGAAAAGAAAAACCATAGTCTAAATATTAGGTTTGGAAATCCACATGCAAGCTTGCAATCTTCATTTCCACTGGGTGCATGAATGTGGTTCTGCAGACTTTCTCTTCCCCTGGTAGTTTTGTTTAAGGCCACTGTCACATACCTGTATCTGTCGATTAAAATGCTGCTGCTGCAGATTTTTAGTTATTGATTAATAGAAGTGAATGAAATTTAGATGAGTTTAGTAATAAAGGTGAGACTGGTTTTGGAAAGCAAAAGCTGACAAAGCAGCTCTCCTTCTCTGCAAGTAGATATTTTTTAAATGGTGTCCCCACCTCCGCAAGCCTGTAATATAAACAAGCCCTGTTCTTTTTATAGCTGGTTAATTCGGGAGAAGACGTCCTCGTGTTCTACAACGACAGAGCCTCTTTCCAGACCCTGATCCAGATGATGAGGTCAGAGAGGGACCGGATGGACGAGAACAGCCCTCTCATGTATCACATCCACCTGGTGGAGCTCTTGGCCGTGTGCACTGAGGGCAAGAACGTCTACACGGAGATAAAGTGCAACTCCCTGCTCCCGCTGGACGACATCGTCCGCGTCGTGACCCACGAGGACTGCATCCCCGAGGTGAGTGAGCCTTTCTCATGCCTCTGCATGTGGCATGTGGAGCTGTGGCCGGCCCACATGAGACCTCACGGTGCTGAGACCTGCAGCTCATTTCATAGTGAGGTCTCAGTTGGTGGAAACAACATTTTCTCGAATGCTGATTTTGTGCATAAAGCTTGTTGGTGGGGGGATGTTAATCTTTCCTGCTGTCTCCTTGAGAACCATGGGACTCTGCTGCTATGCTTCTGTTCTTGGTAACTAATAACAGCCTGTTGAGCAAAGAGGATTCTTTGAATCCCCTTTGAATGAATGCCTGAAAAAATGAGATTGAATGGTTTGAGATATGGTTCATGGGCACGGACGACCCGATTCTGCAAGTTTATTCTTTAAAATGAAAATTTGTATTATAACAATAATGACAATTATAAAATATTGAGGAACTACAGGTAAGCAGTACGAAAATCCACCACCCATAATAAATAGCTGTTCGATTTTGAAAATGATTCCTTCCAAGCTGTCCATTTTCTTATTCATATATACTGGCTGGTAACAAAAATGACAGAAAAACAGTGAATCATCCAGAATATAGTTTGTCTTTATATGTTTAAAATATATACTCTTAATTTATATCTTAAACTAAATAGACATATATTTATATATAGTATAAGTAGTATGTATCATATATATGCTAGTATGTTTTTAGATGGTTTTTTTGAAAAGTTCAAATAGCAGAGACTATAAAGGAGTAAACTATGAAAAGTCTCCTAATCTTTTCCCTCCCACCCCACAGAAAATCATTTATTATGTTCATGTACATCGTCTAGAATTCTGCATATAAACAAATGTAAATATATGTTCTTCATTCCCCCATGCCCTTTTTATTTTTTTTTTAATACAAAAGGTGACATTCTGGATACACTGTTCTTCTTTTTGTATCAGTTCATAAAGAGATTCCACATTCCTTTTTTATAGTTACATAAAAATTTTATTATATGAATGTTCTGTAATTGCCCTGCATGGCTGTTTAACAGGCTTATGAGACGATAATGAGATGATAATAACTGGTGATTCTTGTGAAGGAGGAAATGACAAGATTGCATTTTTCTCACAGCCTGTTCACTCAGACTTTTGGACTCTTGTCTGATAGGTGAAAAGAATGTTCTAACATAGTTTTGATTTGCATTTCTCTTATTCCATGTATACCAAATCGGTTTTTCAGAGAAGTCTGTTTCTGTCTTCAGGTTAAAATTGCATACATTAACTTCCTTAATCACTGCTATGTGGATACTGAGGTGGAAATGAAGGAGATTTACACCAGCAATCACATGTGGAAATTGTTTGAGAATTTCCTTGTGGACATCTGCAGGGTAAGGCTCTCTGGAACTGAGCGACAAAGCAGAAGTGTGTGTGTGTATGAGTGTGTCTGGACATCCTTATGCAGGCATAAGGGAAATAGCCACATAATTTCAACTCGTTAATGTGTGGCACAGGGAGGCACATGTGTTTCTTGGCCTCGCATATGTCTCATTCCTTTCTACCTTTTACTCCTAACAGAGAATAGATTTTGTGCGTCATGTGTCAGGGAAGATGGATCATTTCTGCTTTTCGCTTCATCCTTTATGGATTGATCTGTGAATAATAATCTGAGACATGGGGTGCCTGGGTGGCTCACTGGGTTAAGCCTCTGCCTTTGGCTCAGATCATGGTCTTAGGGTCCTGGTATTGAGCTCCACATCAGACTCTCTGCTCAGTGGGGAGCCTGCTTCCCCTTCTCTCTCTGCCTGCCTTTCTGCCTGCTTATGATCTCTCGCTCTCTGTCAAATAAATAAATAAAATCTTTTTTAAAAAAAATCTGAGACATATTACAATCAGATTTAAAAGTTTTCTTTTCCTTGACACTATGTCTCCTTGAAGGACACTGTCCTAAGCTTGAGCATTTCTCTCCTTCCGTCTGGTGTCGAGGAGCCTGCGAAGCACTTCCCTTTGGATCTGCTTTCCTGACCAGCCATTGAGCTGGGCTTCATACTCTTGATTTGGTTTTGCTCCAAGCTTAACATTAATCTTAAGGCTGCAAGACCTGCTACCTGACAAGGCACACCATAGATACGCTAGGAGTTTTGTGATGGTGGATTTAGGGGAGAGGTGGTGGGAACCAAGAGAGAATAATTGTAAGATGAACCTTAATTTTGGACACGTGTTGAAAAGAAAAGTGCACTCTAGAGTCCTAGACTGTGATAATTTCTGCTTGAATGTACAGTTACCAGTGTAAGACAAGGAACCTATAGGAGCTTGTTTTCTTCCCAATTGAGGACTTTATTTAATAGTATTTAGGTATTGGTATCACAGACATATATATATTTTTAAAATGTCAAATTCCTCCTAGTCTTTTAATCCCATAAATCTGGGTTTTAGAGATTGGAATGAAAGGCATGTTTTGTTTTATTTTTATTTTATTTTATGCTTTAAAAAACATTTTTTTTTAAAAAATAGACTCTATACCCAGTGTGGAGCCCAATGTGGGTCTTGAACTCATGACCCTGAGAGCAAGACCTGAGTGGAGTCAGGAGTCAGAGGCTTTACTGACTGAGCCACCCAGGGACCCCTGCTTTTCTTTTTTGTTTTTTTTCTTTTTTTCTTTCTTTCTTTTTTTGAATCAGGCTGAGCAAAGTTTTCCATAAAGGACCAGATATTAAACACATTCAGCTTTGTGGGCCATCTGGTCTGTATCACAACTACTCAACTCTGCCTTGGTAGTTTGAAAGCAGCCATGACAATGTGTATACATGTGGGCATGGCTGTGTTCCAATAAAACTTTATTTATAAAAGCAGCCACCAGCCCTTAACTTTGCTGACCTCTACATTACAGTATTCGGAAATGTAAAATCAGTTGCTAATTTCATTTTCTGAATTTGTCTACAAACTGCTCAGCATTAAGCTTAGAACATGGTAGTTAATTAATAAAACTTGATTCTTTTTTGCCCTTCATAAATTTTTATAAGTAATGTTAATGTCCCAAACTGTGTAAGTAATGAATTTGGTAATAAAACTTGATTTTTAAGCATGTATTTTCTAAACCTTTCCCTCTAAATGTCTGATCTTATTTTAAGCAGCATAATTAAGTAGAATGTAAGTAAAATCTGAAGTCTCTCCTTACCCCAAAACTTAGAGTCCATGACTCTGATTTACAGCTCACTACTTTCAACAGCATTGCATATCCGTAACTTTTTAAAAACTGAAGTCTAGTTGACACACAATGTGACATTAGTTCCACATGTACAGCATAATGATGTGACAACTTTATATTAACATTTTTATGAAAAATTAAGAGTGTTGTAGATTTGGAGAGCGTCACACACAATGGACCTCACTGATGTATTTGATTCTCTTGATTACGTAGATAGGAAACCATAGCTGACAAGAGATGAATGGCTTAACCAGGAGGACAGTTTGCTTTTAGGGGACAGTATAGATAACTGTAGTGATTATGCCTTAAGCTGCCTTTTAAAGGTTTTAGATTTGCCACACATAGCTAGGAATTGGGAAGCAATGGCCCTCTAGGTGCCATCCTGATTTTAATGTTTTGTGTGTCTATACGTGATGTCTGAGTGGATTAGCTTCTCTTTCTGCGTGATTTACTGTTGTTATTACTGTAATTTCTAAGAGGGAGACATATCAACCTGCAAGCCTTTACCTTTCATTTGTTAAGGGGGTAATCAGTAGTAGTGGTCACAGATTTCTTAATCCTACAACTGACCTGCAGGTTTTGGGGTCATGTCTGAAACGTCCAATTGCCTTGCAGGCCTGTAACAACACCAGTGACAGGAAACACGCAGACTCCATTTTGGAGAAGTATGTTACTGAAATTGTCATGAGTATCGTCACCACTTTCTTCAGTTCTCCCTTCTCGGACCAGAGCACGACGCTGCAGGTAAGAAAGGCAAAGGCAGGGCATTCACAGCTGAACTTTGGCAGTGGCTGTCCGCCCGGATTTGGCAGCAAGCAGCTGTCCATGAGCCGTTCTGCAGAGCTTTCGGACAAGATGCTTTACCTGCTGTGGGGGGGTCCCTTGACTAAAGAAGCACCTAAGGATGTTTTCCTAAACCAGATGATTCTGTTGGTTGTTGATTTTTATCCCCTTAAGATGCCTTTTCTTCCCCCTTCATTCTTGTTGATTCCTCCCCTCTAATCTTAGAAGGAGACACAGCTTTCAGATAGGTGCTCCCCTTTATTAACACTTCTTAAAAACACATTTGGAGATCTCGATTCTAACTCCCAAGTGTGCGCCTGGAGTTCACCCGACATGGTGAGGGGCTAGTGTGAGAAGTTGTGCAGCCAGCCGGGGGTGCTGCTGCATGGCCCGGCCCTGCGGGCGTATGCATGCCTTCATGCGTGGCACTCCTGGGACTGTGTACCATCATGGCCCCATGTCAGGATTCCCACCAGGTCCAAAGGTAGGAATCCATGGATCTGGGAGATGATGTCATTCTTTGACTTGGAAAAAAATCGTCCTTCTCTTTATAACGTAAGTCTGGGTTAACCGCTGTGTGCGTCTTGCTGCAGGACAAAAGCTGATCTTGGTCTCCAGCAGTCAGAAGAGAAATACTAACCCTCCTTGTCATAGGAGGCGGTAGAGGCTGTCCTGGGATTGATGGGTGGCCCAGGGTTGCTGGAGTATAGATATAATCCTAATGAAGGTAAATGCTCCAAGGGAAGGGTGATTCTTGGTCAGTGTAATATTCCTTGATGCATTAATTAGGTATAGTTATTAATCAGCTATAGTTCATTAATATGCAAAGAGTTCGTATGAGCCTAATGCAGCCTATGAGGTAGATAATACTATTCCCATTTTCAGCTGAGTAAACTGAGGCTCAGAAAGTTTAATTACCATGCTCAGTCAGGGTCACAGCCATTAGGTGGCATAACCATGATTTTAGCCTGCTTCTCTCTGACGCAAAAACTTGAATTATGGAATTTTTTTATTGAGATACCTTTCCTTGGGACTACTGGTAACCTTCTGTTTAGTTAGAAATATCTATAAAAGCTAGCAGTTAAGCTAAAGTATCCCAGAGTTAGAAGGTTGCCTTTCAAATGTCTACTTGTTCGTGAGTAATTGGGGAGCAGAAACTGGTTGGATCCCAAGCACATGAGTTCCCAGAGACCAGAACATGCTCCTCACCAAGTACTATTACACAGAGAGCCAGCTAGGGAAGATGCTTTGGTTACTAAGATTAGACTTGCTTCTTTTGTAATTTCAAGTGACAATCACCACAGCAATGCCCATTCTCCTATAGATTGTGAAACAGTATTGCAAAACCAAAATGTCAAAGTAAATCAGTCACATTAATTGGAAAACCATTAAATGGGAACTTGCGTTTTGGTTTTCTATCTTGCTCACTCCTGTCTCCTCATACTGCCTTACTCTGAAGCCAATTTTTGGAGCACCTAATAAGCCAGAGAGATGAATTCATCAGAGAGATGAATCTTCAATATAAGTGTTATAAGTTCCTAGCAAGACCCAGGTAGTCTATATATACTTAGAATACAAAGTCCAAAGTGGTTTTAGCTTTGTTTTTTAAGGGGTAGCTTATGAATTTCCAGAACATTTATTTTCAAGGAATATTATTTTTGGATCTCTCATAGTCTGTTTTATTTTGTTTATATGCTGAGAAGCATATGCCTCATTTCCCCAGCTAGATTTTTACTTCCTTCCTGGCTTCCTTCCTTGTTTATTTTTTGTTTTTGTTTGTTTCCTTCTTTTCATTCAGCCCAGACATATGAGGAAGGGAATTGGTGAACCTGGGTTTGGCTGTGTTGCATTTATGTTGCCAGTGGAATGTCCAGGTTGCAGCTGAAACTATGGGATCCAGAGAGGAAGAATAGAATTTTGGAGGCTTTAGAGCAGGATAAAGCTGGTTTCAAATCCTCACTCTGTCCCTTACTGGCTCTGTGAACTTGCCCTGGTCACCAAACTTCCAAACCTCTTCGCTCACATTTGAAGCAGGAATATAGTATCTGCCTTACAGGTTATTGTGAGTACTAGAGATAATGTTTTATGAAACATCTAGCATAATACCTGGTGCATAGGAGAGGCTTAGTAAATAGGAACTTGTGCTTTTCCCTGCTAGACTGTCAGCTACGATAAGAAGGACATGGTTATGTCTTAGGTGCACAGTTGTCTGTGATACTGCTCTGTCCCTGTGCCTCGCTTTGTGCTCGGAACCTAGTAGTTGCTGACTCACTGAATATGTAAATGAATCGGTGAGACTCAGGAGAATGGAGTGGTAGAATCTAAATTTAAACATTGACTCCTTGAAGTTGTGGCCCAGAAAATGAAGTGGTTTACTAGAGGGGATTGGGCACAGCACAAATTATTAGAGACAAGATACTCAAGAAGTCAGAGGAAGGTCTTCACTCTATCCCACACGTAGGATGGGATTCAAGGAACAAACAGGGCTTCAGGGTCTAAGAAAAGGGAGGATTTTATGTAGAAGGTGTTGGGCAGCCATGTTCTTTAATCCAAGAGGTCAAGTGAGGTGATGCCCCCAGATTGCCTAATGGAAGCTACTCTGGCCAATTTATTCATTTTTTGTTTTTCCAGGGGTCAGCTGGGAATAGAGTCTAATAAATACTGGTTCCATTGAATTAACTTAGTCAAAGATACTTTTTGAATTTTGAATTCAGAGATACTCTTTGAATTTGGGTGTTGGGTTCTCATCCCAACTCTAGCACATAGGAGCCAGTGGAGTGGATGATAATTCCACTGTTGACTTCTCTGGGTCTTGGTGAGGGTTCAGTGAGGGCAAAAAGCCCTTAGCCCTTGGCATGTGGCACAGAAAGTACTTCCTGAAGAAAGCAGTGAGATCCCGGTTTGTGGGTGAACTTGGTGGAAAGAACACAAGTTGTTGGCATCAGAGAGCCCGGATGTCGACTCAGTGCTCTGCCACCACTTGTCCGTTCTTCTGTGTACTTTCTTTTAAGCTTTCTGGGCCTCCATTTTGTATGTATAGCATTAAGGCAATTTGTTTGCCACAGGATTGTTAGTTGAGGCCCTAAATGTGGCACCTAATAAGTGTAAGTTACCTGAACATTGTTCATAGAAGAGGTTCTGAATTTTTATTGACCTGTTGTACTTTCTTCTAATAGAGTTTCTTCCCTCCACCCCAGCACTTTCTGTTGTTTTTCTTCTATTTCAGAAACCTTTCTAGAGTTTTTAAATACTTTTTTTTCGTTGCTGTATTAACTCCCACTGTGTTTCGGAGGGACTGTGCAAGTCCTCTTCCCCCAGACTGAAAACCCATGGAGTAGCTCACCGTACACAGTGAAGTTTGCCCTGCAGGTCAAAGCTACCATGACCCGGGTAGCTTTGGGGGGAGACCATAATTATAACTTTGAAATGCATTCAGAAAGCACTGTCAAACTGAGGAAGTAAATGTTGGAGTTCTCTTACTTTAATAAAAAGAGTACACATTTGTACTGTCCTAGGAATAGATTGTACCATATCGTTAACTCATCCATAGTAAATGAATACTTAGAATGAGTAACCATCAGAACTATCTTCTGTTTATATCACTGAAGACAGTGCTACAAATAAGTAAACATTCTGGGTGAGATCCACTCATCAGTTTGTTTTTTCTGGTTAAAAGTAGAGGTTCTGCTTATAGGAAATAATGTCTGGAAGGAACTTTGGGTTAATCTGCTTCAGTCCACTTATTTTATATATTAGATGAAGTTAAAGCTCAAAGACATGAGGGGCACCCGGATGGCTCAGTTGGGTTAAGCCTCTGCCTTTGGCTCAGGTCATGATCTCAGGGTTCTGGGATCCAGCCCCTCATCAGGCTCCCTGCTTAGCAGGGAGCCTGCTTCGCCGCCCCCCCCCCCCGCCCCCGCCTACTTGTGAACTGTCTCTCTGTCAAATAAATAAATAAAATCTTCAAAAAAAAAAAAAAGGCTCAGCGACGTGAGGTAATTTGCCTGAAGTCATACTGCCAGTTGGTAACCGGACAATAATACCAGTTTTCACATTGATTCCATGGTTTGTTCTTCTGGTCAGACTCGGTTGGCATCAAGTTTATAGATGCCCTTAAAATGCTTCTGATTTTTTCCTCCTTAGGCTAGGCAACTTCTAGAATCCTGCTGATAACCGGTCACCCCCTTCTCACTCTTGCAAAGGGTCCATTACTGTTAACCCACCGTTCAATGCAATGTCTGTTTCTGATGGGCATATCAGTGATCGGCAGAAAAGTCATACCGCCCATCTCTCGGCCTCTCTTCCTTGCAGACTCGCCAGCCGGTCTTTGTGCAACTGCTGCAAGGTGTGTTCAGGGTTTACCACTGCAACTGGTTAATGCCGAGCCAAAAAGCCTCCGTGGAGAGCTGTATTCGGGTGCTCTCTGATGTAGGTAAGATATCGTGCAGTTTGGATTGAACATGATGAAAATGAACTGCCTGCCAGTACTAGAGACTGCCATTTCTCGAGCGCTTGTTCTAGCTCTTCTGAAGTTCTGCATGCAGGATGTTGCAGAGGCAGAACGGGAATGGAAATCTTCTTGATTGCTAACCCTTGCTTTCATCTACCAAGCCAGCATCTCCCAAAGTTAAGGCCAGTAAGTCCCAAAGAAAGCTAGCCTTTGAAAAAATAAGAGTGCATGGTTAAATGTGAGGCAACTCTTGGCAAGTCCCAGGGCACACCAGCTAATTGAAGGCTCTGGGAAGTCTCTCATGCAAGAAATGAATTTGTTTACTCCAGTAAGTGTATTTGACCGTATGGAAACTTTCTTCTTATGAAATACACGTCCAAGCCCCAGGAACATCCTTTCTCAGAAATGGTGCACTGATCCCTTTTGACTCGATGATAAATGGTGCTCCATTCCCTCTTCCCCCACCCCTTCCTTGTCACCTCTCTGGCAGCTTTGAAAGGAAGTCTTAAAAATTACTGCTCCCTTCACCCTGACTTATCAGGCTCTATTTCTTGGCCCTGATCCCCTTCATAAATGTTAAGCAAGGAGTCCCTCTGGCTTCCTAAATTTAAGAAGAGTTCTCTCCCTGTAGTAGCTATTTTGATCCCTCGAGAGCAGCAGGAGAAACAGGTGAGGTTCTCGGCACTGTTGAGTAGTTGCCCAGCAAATGCAGATGCTGTCTATTAGGGTGACTTCCCTGATTTCAGTCCTCCCATCCTGATTTCCTTGACTCTCACATGGTAGGTGTTGGTGTCTTTTTATTGTCTACGCAGCTCTATTTCACAGTAAGAGATGAGGCTTTTGAAAGTGTGTACATTATAGGGTCATGACGTGATACCCCAGAGCCAAGGCTCTGAGACAGTATCCCCAGAACTCGCTACTCTGCCCTCGGAGGGTCATGCGTCATGAAGTTGTTGAGTAAAATTTGGGCAGGTTGCCCACCTGACCAGCCCAGTGCTCATTAGGGAGATGAAATGTTTTAATTGGCTTGAAACTGACGAGAAAAGACAGAGGGAGGGAATGTCTTTTAAGTGGCAGGGCCTGAAAACAGCACAGCCCCCCAGGAATTCAGACATGTGCCTCTTGGGGAATGCCTCCTCCTGACTAAAATCACACCAAAGTTCACTATTTTTCATGGTTTATCTTCAGAAGGGGGTATCTGGTGCACATTATTTCTAGCTGAGTATACGCTGTGCATCCTGTTTTTTATTTTTGTATTATTCTTATCTTTTTCCCCAAGTTTCTCACTTGCTTTATTAAACTGTTAAAATTCGTTGGCTGGCTGATGGTTCCTTTCCCCACACTGTGTTTTTTTGTTTTTGTTTTTGTTTTTAATTGGACTTAAACAATTGCTTCTCAGATTGCCTCTTCCAGGGTGCTAGCTTTGTTTTTACAGTTAGGTATAGGTAATATGGCACCTCTTCTCTGCTTCTGGTCTTATAAACCATTAAAGATAGGCGGTTGTTGTCTTGCTTTTTGGAGGTTGTTGGATTTCCATATGGAAAAAAAAGGATGTTGGTCTTAGTTATTTTCCTTCTTTAATTACGCTTTTTATTTTGGATGAATTTTAGACATATGGGAAGGTTGCCAGGGGAACACACAGAGTTCCCATATGCCCCTCACCCAGTTTCCCCTGCTGTCAACATCTTGCAACACCAGAATATTTTTGTCAAAACTACAAAACTGATATTGGCCCATTGCTATGAAATAAACTCCGGACTTGGCACCACTTTTTCCATCAATGTCCTTCATCTGTTCTAGGATTCAGTCTAGGGTCCCACGTTGCCTTTAGTTGTGATGCCTCTCCAGTGCCCTCTGGGCTGCAAAAGTACCTCAGACTTTCCTCGTTTTTTATGACATTAACAGTCTTGAAGAGTGCTGGTCAGGTGTCCTGTAGAATATCCCCCCTGAGGGTTTGATTGTTCCTTTCCTCATGATTAGACTGGAGTTTAAGAGGGGAAGACATGAGCCTAAATGGGAAGAATAGCTTATGTTATTGTAAATATCATCGTTTGTATTATGTTTGGCTTAAATTGGCATTTTGTAGATTGTTGTGCAGAATACCACCGATAGAGGATTTTTGGAAAAATAGCCAAATGAGTTCCCTGTCTTGATAATTCTTTAAATATATGAACACAAGGGAGACCTTAGGATGCCAATCATTGAGGAAACCCATTGAAGTTTAACTTTGACTTGCCCAAAGTTTGACCTTAGAACGTGTTAATCCTCAGAGCTACTGCCCCTAAGAATTCACATTGAAAATTGCTGACCTAAGGATGGTCCAATTCATTTGAGCTCCTCAGCGTTCACACTCATTGCCATGCAAGTGACATATTATGGCTCAGAAAAATCTGCCTGAAGGATGATGGGGGAGCTAAGTCTGTCTTTGGGGCATCTCCTCCCCAAGTTGGAGTCTCACGAGTCATCTTTCTTCTTTGTAGCTAAGAGCCGGGCCATCGCTATTCCTGTGGACCTGGACAGCCAAGTCAACAACCTCTTTCTGAAGTCCCACAACATCGTACAGAAAACTGCCATGAACTGGCGGCTGACTGCCCGCAATGCGGCTCGCAGAGACTCTGTTCTGGCGGCTTCTAGAGACTACCGGAATATCATTGAGAGATTGCAGGTAATTCCTGACCCAGAGAGGAGTGAACCTGGACCAGGCCTAAGGTGGTTCCCACACAGCAGTGCTTCTATGAGCCAGAGAAAAACCAAGATGGGCCATAGAGAGATGTTGGCATGTGAGTGGATAGTCAAGCACCGTAATAGACATAGGACCGAGAATGCAAAGCTACTTGGGAAGAGGAAAGCTCCTCACAAAGTCATGGTCTGTAAAGGTTCATAGATTTACAGATTTCTTTATGTAGAATGGGGACTCTGCTCTTACCAAGAAGGAATATTTAAGTATTACAAAGGGGTACTTAGAATAAGGGCATGAGGGCTGCATGTTTTTTTATTTTTTAAATCATCCTGGGATATTTAGCCTCTTGATTTAGCTGGTAAACTGGTGTAATAATGCCGAGAAAAGAGTTTTCTATCAGAACGAGCCAACTGAAAATAAAAATGTTCCTAAATTCTACCTGGATTATACTTTTTTTCTTAGGACCTAGGAAGAGATCTGTCCCTTTATTAAGGGAAGAGTAGTGAGTATTAGGTGTATGTGAAACACTTAAACATACATCTTAACGTGAGCATCTTCCTTTAGCAAGCTCTTTAAGGGATTCTCTTACAGGAAGTACATGGGCCATAGTCGGAGATTCTCAGACACTTCAGATGGGCCTGCTGCAGTGGTTAAGAGCATGATCTCAGGCCAGCACCTGTGGTCAAATCCTGACGCCATTGCTTAGAAATGCTGTGTCCTCGGAAAGGTTACTTTATTGCTCTGTGCTTTGGTTTTCTCATATGTGAAGTAGAATAATAGTAACACCTACCTCAAGGGGTGGATGTAAGGATTACAAGGCTGGTAACCTGTTCTCATTATCGGAACACATTTACCGGCTTAACAAATCACAACAGCCATTATTTCCTTCTTTTCTGCTGTTCTGGAGGTTGGCTAGGCTCGCTAAGGTGTTTCTTGCTCAGGGTCTTGAATGCAGTTGCAGTGAGATGGCAGCTGCGGTTGGACTCATCTTGGAATCTTGCACATGTTTGGCCGTTGATGTTGGGACCCCCCCCCCAGCTGGAGTTGTGAGCTGAAACATCTCCATGCAGTTTCCCCATGTGGTCAGTGCTTGCTTGCAACATGGTGGCTGGGTCCACACATAGCATCACTTCTGTTAAATTCTCTTGGTCAAGACACTCACAAGTGTCCACTGAGGTTCAAGGGAAGGGGACATAGACCACCATATGATGGGAAGAATGAATGTCAGTGATGCAGTGTAAGAAGGACATGCAAGAGAAGGTATATTGCAGTGGCCTTTTTTGGAAAATACAGTTCATGTAAATGGCATAGGATAGAGCCTGGCGTGTAGTGAGCACTTGATAAATGACAGCTGCTATTATGATTATTACTGTTACTGTCATTGCTATTAGGACTGTAATAATGAATCTCTGTGAGGTTATATAACCTGCCTACAGATGCATTTATTAGCTCTACTCATGGTGGGCACTAGGAATGCAATGGTGATCAAAACCACAAATGAGTAGTGCTATGGAGAGCTGCTGAGGAACCTCATCTTGTCCAGAGTGGGATGGTGATCCAAGGCTTTGCTGAGGAGTGATGTTTGAACCAAGATCAGAGGAATATAGGACTTACTTAAAGAAAGGAGTAGAAGGGAGGGTAACGCATATGAAAAGAACTTTTTATGGGACAGAACGTAATGCATTTGAAGACCAAAGGAAGGTTAGTGTGGCTGGAAGCCCATGGAGCTGGGGAAGTAGGAAGGTATTCTTAGGTCAAGGAAAGAATTCCACCCTTACTGTGACAGACCCAGTCTTAAAGGTAATTTACTTCAAACAGACTGCTTCCTGACTCTACTATATTTTTAAATTGAAGGGTTATTATAGACTCATAATTGTTTGAATGCACAGTATTTTTTTTACTGTTCAGACTAAATAAATTATCTGCAGTCAAACACACCAGTTTCTTGTGCTCTTCTCGGATTTATTATGCATATTCTTGAGGAATAAAATAAAATATGTAAGCCTAGCTAATGCTTGTTATGAAGACTTGAGTAGTGGCTGAAAGGATCCTCATTATGCCGTGATTTATTGTCTGAGTCCCTGTAGTATAAGATTGCCTAGGACAGCAGAAGTTATCATAATATAAGAACATTCACTTGCAGCCTGACTGCTTATATAATTAATCTCCATTGAGACATCCCCTCACTTAACACCAGCATCTTTCCCTACCCATTGCTTCACCATCCTTGTCTGTTGGTCTCTCCTCGATTGCTGAATGCTCAACATTTGACAATACAATGCAAATCAATTGCAGTGTAAAGTTCAAACCTTGCAAAAGATGCAGGATTTTATGAATATGATTTTGAAGAACTGCTTCAACTCCCTGCAAATGCTATAGACAAAGGTTTGCCAGAGTTAGGACTGATAACTACTGAAGAAGAGAACTTTGGGTGCTTTCAAAGAAGAAACAGATTTTTTTTTTAATGACCCTCTTTTTGACTGTGCTGTGAATGTCAGTATGAATTAAGGGATACTGTAGTGTACCCTTGCTGGAAAAATTGCCCTTTCCCCCAAAATAATTTGATTGATGCATGCATTCTTTATGCATCCTAAATATTATTGAGTGATTGTAAATTTTGTCAGTATAAAATAAATAATATTCACATTCTTTAGTTTTAGTTTTGGGGTAACAGTTAAATCAATTCTTTATTGACCATTCCCTATGAAATTTGGGTCTCCAGTTAAGTTGAATGACTTAAAGGTCATTTAAGTGACCTTTCCCTTGCAAATCTCCTTGGTTAACTAGGCCTTCCTCTATTATCTACCATGCTGTGTTCTGCTCCCATCTTAGTCAGCAAGGCTTCTAGTTAGGTTCTGAGTCACCAAGCCATCCAGCAGACTTTAGCATCTTTTGAAGATAATTTCTCATCTGTTTTCTGCCATTTGCCTTTATATGGTGTTTGTTGTGTTGGTTTTGCTGCTCTTTCAACTTTTCTCTGTTTTCCTCTCCTACAGCTATGTGTTTTGCATTTGAAGACCATCATGCTATCAGGGTACATGTATTTAGCATGTTGATACAGCATGTTCATTCATTTGTGTGCTCATTTTGGTATGACTTTTTATGATATGAATAATTCATGCTCATTGGAAGTAATTTGTACTCCCAAGTACCCATTTATGGAAGAAAATTGGAATCACCTGCAATCCCACCACCCAGAGAAAACCAGTAGTGATATTTTGCTGATATTTGGTATATATCCTTAGGTACTGATGTTGTTTCTAAAAAATCGGATCATATACTCCATGCTATTGTTTAACCCTTTTTTTTGCATTCATATTGTAGTCATTTTTCCATGTTGTCGAGTGTACTTTTTCATCGTATTTCAAAGTATGTGGAATGACCCCTTGAGTGGCATAAGGATCATCACAATATAAGGGCTGGGGGTTTGTTTTTACCTTGTTCTCCACATGAGGGGCTATGGCTTCAGATACCCCTGGGGCAATGTTTAATAATTTGTGATAAATATCAGACAGCAGTAACGGCGCTCTAACTTAGCTTGGGTTGTGGTCATTTTTGAGGTCAGAAATGAATGTTCTCACTCTCCTGCAGTCAGCCTCGGTCTGAGCTGCTCACCAAAGCTGTACTTCCATTCCAGGACATCGTCTCGGCCCTGGAGGACCGTCTAAGGCCCCTGGTCCAGGCAGAGTTATCTGTGCTCGTGGATGTGCTCCACAGACCTGAGCTGCTTTTCCCAGAGAACACAGATGCCAGGAGAAAGTGCGAAAGCGGTGGCTTCATTTGCAAGTAAGCAGCCTCTCGCTCTGGGGTGGTCAACTGCGGAGCCCTGCTGACCAAAGTACCTGTTCATTAAGAAGCAGATGCTGGCCTGGTTTTTGACTTTGACGAGTACAAGGTCATGCATTAGAGTCCCGTTCTGACCTTTCTAAAGTCTGTGGGTTCAGTCGTACTTCCTGACACTTGTTTCACGTGAGAATTTCTCCGATCATCTTCCGTACCATAAGCCCCGGCAGTGTCCACCATGGGCTGGAAGGGTTGTGACCCTTCTGCCCTCAAAAAAGTCAGACCTACCAGGACCCCACAGTCTTTTCCTAACATCTTTGTAATTTCTTAGTTTATGCCTTGCGGCATTGCCTGTAAGAAGCAACCGGTTCCATCAGTGGAAATCTCTGTTTGATTTTTATCCTAAGGTGGTTTGGTTAACTTGAGAGTGGGCTCTGCCTCAGAGCCCCTCCAAGGACCCTGGGTCCCTCACAGAACAAGACTATGGGTTAATGAACAGTGTTTGTTCACCTTAACAATCATCCTCATGACTTTTTTTTGTTGTTGCTGTTTTTTAAAACCAGTGGCATATTTTAACCATGTTATCAGCACCCCTTGGTGCGTAAAAAGCCACACTCTATAAACTAACAGGTTTGAGTGGACCTCTGTCCTATTTCTCTTCCCCCTATCATCTCCCCCTCCTGTGTGGTAGACTCCTGCCCAGGGTGCCCTTTTGCTGTTACTGACCAGCGGGTGTCACTGTTGAGACACTTTAGAGACACCAACTGGCTGGTCTCACTACAGTGAAAGCCCTGAAGCATGTTGAACCTGCGAGCCTTTGATAAATATTTGTTCATTAACTGACTGCTTAAAATAAGTTGCTTGTGAAGTGATTGTTTGTTTAATTCAAAGATCATTTCAGGGACCTAATGCATGGTTTCCCCTCCATTCAGGTTAATAAAGCATACTAAACAGTTGCTAGAGGAGAATGAGGAAAAACTCTGCATTAAGGTCCTACAGACCCTCCGAGAAATGATGACCAAAGATAGAGGCTATGGAGAAAAGGTACTGCATTTTATGCTCTTGTCAAGACAAGGTCTTGCTATTAAATTGAAGTGGGATCACGGGTTAGAAATCCGCTGTAGTTCAGGCGTATTGACTGAGGGGACTTGTTACTTTTTAAAGCTAATTATCCTGTCATAAAAGGTAGCTAAATCATATGTCTTCTCTTCTAAAAATCACATATACTTAGACGTCTTATAGGCTGCTTGCCACGTAACCTAATGTTAGAGAAATAGTAATAAGGGATTTCGTCTCAATTCCCGGCATGAGTGCAAATGCCTCTTGTGTATCAAGGCACGCGTTCCTGACTGGTGGGTTCCAGCTATGCATACCTGTGGGCCTACTTGCTCCTTTCCGGTGAGATGTTGCACAGTGCTTCCAGTGTACTGAAAAACGCCCTCCGGTTCTAACTGGAATTAGGGCAGGCAAACATATTACCCTTTCTAGCTCAGACTGGGAAACGGGCAGTCCCTGGGACGTGCAAATTTCCTGGCATAGGCAGTGAGCAAGGATGTGCAGAGACCACTTCTCACACTTTTGATTTTGGTCCAAGTGAGATAAAAACAATCACATTTCCCCTCCTTTCTGCCCCTTCCCCACCTTAAAAAATTGGAGGTCCTGAATTTAAAATTCCACCAGTTTTCCTTTGAAGGTAGTGTGTTCACTAATGGGCTCCTAGCCACTTTAGTAGCATTTTCTGAGCAGGTAAATGCACTGATATCATTGATTTGTCAAAATGTCCAGTAACTCATTGATTCATCTCTGCGAAGAAGCCTTGATAATTAAATCACAGTCTTCTTTGTCAAAGTGGGTGGCTGCAACCAGGTCATTTCAAGCGTAGGAATCTGTAAGGATCTTGATTTCTGACCTAAGCAATATCTTATGCAAATATTAGAATAATTTCACATGTGAAAATCTTTGGATAAGAAAAGTAAAACAGCAAAGTACACAAGCCCTTTTGTAGTATACATTCCTTCCTCTCCCCAAATCACACGGCTTTGAAATGTCACTGAGAATTTTAAAAATACATAAATTAAAAGGTGAATGAATGTGGACTAATTAGGGAATAAGTATCTATAACTCAGTAGGAACTTTGAGGCGATAACCTACAAGAAAAGAGTTTATAAATATAAATGATAGAGGTGAAGACCTCTTATATAAATGAGAAAGGATCAGATGTTCTGTTCATACAAGCACCTGTAAAGATACCTGTGTAGATCTTGCGCTGAAACACCAAGAATGGGCAAAGGCTAGTAGCAGAGAGTACCAGACAAACAAGCAGCGTTTATTTCACAAGATCTTTATTTTTCCTAAAGTGACCTTTAAGAAATGTTTTTAACATACAATTCTAGTTATAGAAATTCACTCTTCGTAATAAGATAAAATCCACCAAAAGGGCCATAACCAGCTATGAATGTATTTGTAGGTCTGGGGGCATAAAACCTGATTTTAAAAGGTGGAGACCAGTTTTCTTTTCTTTAGAAGATCTGTTCATTTCTATGACTGAGATTTTTATAGTAAACGTGGTGTCTACTCCCACGAATGTTACAAGTTGTGATTATACTTCCATTTCTCTCAAGTTTTTTTGTTTGTTTCTGTTTTTAATATCATGGAAAGTAGAAAAAAGCTGGGAGTCGGGTCTGTTGCTTGGCATCTAAGTACATCAGGGTCTTTGGGCCACATGGAAGATATGCTTCTCCCCACCAGCTTTCCCTGCCTGTTTGCTAACTGGGAGAATATCACAGACCATGGGAGATACTGGATCTGAGATACTGTAAAATTGTCTGTTATAAAACTCATGAAAAACAATAGAGCCTACAGCTTTAAGAGGGCAGGAGGTGGAGGTCACTGTGAAAGAGTAAATTGTCACAGTTTAGAGGAGGTTCTCAGGCCCTGGCTCACATTTTTTTCTTCAGCTGGTGAAGGAAGTAGCCACACCCAAGCAGAGACAGGCTTAAAGGAAAGATGGCATGTCTTTCCAGTCTGGCTTGGGCTGTCATCCCCCTTCATGAAAGTGAAAATACCATAGGCAAATGTGGGAAAAGGTCGTTCAACCAAGGAAAACATTCCAGAAACCCATGTTAGTCAACAGCTTCAATACCTATGGCACATACTTAGAGTGCTTCTGGCCGTATGCTTTGTGGGAAAATGCTACTTAACTATTCACGTTAATTGAATGTAAAAGAGTTGGTGCGGGAGAGGGAGGTTGTGCTAAACTATCTCTGTTTCTTCTGATCTGGTGTGGGTATTAAATTTGTCCTGTTTAATTAAGGCTTTTTGAAATGATTTTGATGATTTGCTGTCTGTTCCTGTTTGACTACAGATGCATGATGTATGGGGCGGGCCAGCTCCTTTAAGGGTGGAAGGAACCCAGAGCCAAGAAACTAACCTTTCTCAGGCAAACCAGTTGGCTTTGGTTGATAAAATAAATGAGGTGTTCTTTGGACTGGTTGCTCAGGGCACAAGGGCAAGTGTGAGGTCATTTCCGTCTTCCTGGCCCAATTTTCCTATTAGTTGTCTCTTCAGTGGAATTTGTCCCATGACTAACACCCTCCTGGGATGTCCAGAATTGTTCTGCCTCCCTGCCCTGTCCTGAGTTTTCATGACCATAGTCTGGTTTGGCATCACTTTGTCCCACTCTCCCTCTGCACACTAGGAGGCCATGGCGGAGAGCTGAAGTGACTTGCCAAGGTCACGTGGCAAGTGCATGGCAAGATCAAGACTGAAAGTCAGGGTCCCAAATCGCAGTGCACTGCCTTTTTGTCCCACCCCTCAGGTGGTGTCCACCCTATCTTTGGGTCAAGTTTTCTTGTCTTCTAAGCCATAAGCCTTAAAGAGACATAGATGCCTTTATTTGTCTCTGTTTTCATTCAATATTTAGGATTGTCAAGGTCACAGATGAAAATGAAAGTTGAGATAGTTCTTTATTATCCTGTTAAAAAATGTTGAGACATTAGTGTGCTTGTATAGATCTACTTGCCTGAAAAAAAAAAAACTACTCAGTACTGCCAGCCATATTACTAGACAGACTAAAATGTAACAGAATCACTGTAACACTGACTTAAATTTTTTAAATGCCTTATGTACCCATTAGTGTCCTAAAGTATGTCTTAAATAAGTCACATTCTTTGACTTCTTATTATATGCCAGCCGCTGTTCTAAACATATGTATTACCTTACATCAGGTCAGCCTCAGAGATAGCAGTATTGTTATTGTTTTATACATGGGGAGAAAACTTAGTCTCAGAGAGGTTCAGAAACTTGCCTGAGGCCACACAGGAGTGGAGGAGCCAGGAATTCAAACCGGAACACTCTGACTTCAGGGTCTTCTCCACCGTATCATTGGTGATTGACAACATCTGAATGTTTGGAAGTCCACCAACAAGTGTAACATTTGAGTTTCGATCATGTTCCATCATTATGTAAATGGCATGAGCTAGTGGCTCTGACAGCACCGCAGGTAGCAGAATTTAAACATCAGCTGAGTTGTGATGTCTCACCTAATTGAAAATAGTGTCCACTTGATGCCAACTGGCTTTGCAAATTACGGTTGTCCCAGGATCCTCCACAACCTGTGGTTCTGTTCAGGTCCCAAAAGAAAGCCTCAAATCGGTGAGTAGCCAGTGGTCTGTTCTCGGTCAGCTCCCTGATAGGTGCCTGTCTAAAAACTGTCATTCAGGAAGCCGAGCTCAAGGCTGCTAGAAGAAGATTATCACAAAAATTTAATCATGCTCATTTAGGAATTTTAAAAAATCATCTTCATTATGTCTCTAAAATGCAAAGGAGCAGCAATGAGTATATTTACCAATGAGTGGTAAATATAAAGATTAAAAATGATCACCAAAATAACGATGAAATATGTTTTTATATGATGCTCACAATGTCTTGCTATCCTGTGTATTCAAGGTTAATAAACCTTAAAATGATAACAGGACTTTACAACTATTCTAGCAGTGCCTACTAAACTCTGCTTTTTTTTTTAAATTTAAATTCAATTAGCCTAGTACATCATTAGTTTTTGATATAATGTTCAATGATTCATTAGTTGAATATAACACCCAGTGCTCATCATATCACATGCCTGCTTTTAATCCACAAATTAAACCATGTCTTTATTAAAAAACAAAAACAAATAGCTTCCCAAAGCTAAACATCTCCAAAATTTAATCTGAATCTCTTTATAACTCAAAGAACATCTAAATGCCCTTAGCCCCAGCTTGAAAAGAGAACATAGTTATGTTATATGTTGTATATTGGCTTCTCTGTCGTCTACTGTAGGTTTTTTTTTTTATTAGAGAGCTTTGGAAAGAAATTCAGAAGCCAAGAATTAATATAAAAGGTTATCTCAGAACTTGTTTAAAATCTATTTTGTCTTCTGAATAGTAGTAGCTGTTTTACTACTAGAGAATTTTTGACCTCAAATAATGTCAGGGTTTTCATTTCATACAAATTGACAGTACCTATTAATTACCAGTGCTTCTTTCCTCTAGGTGAATGAACTGTTAGCATTTCCAGCTACCAGGATTTCTAATAAGGAACTTAGATTTGCAAATGTACTATTAACAAAGCATAATAAAAACAACTTGATTATCTCTCGCCTTTTAAACAAGCACAATTTTGAATAATGCTCTAGTTTTTTTTTTCTTTTTCTTGAACTTGATGCTAATCATTTACTTGTTACTAATATCACTTGAATTGGCTCTAATCATCTTTGGGGAAAAATGTGCTTTTTTAAAAAAGTCATCAGTAGTTCTAGGATTTGGAGCTTCTGCTCTTAGGATATGTTGTCATACTATTTGCTGAAATGGAACCTGGTTCTGAGACCCCCAGAGCCCTATGGAATGGTAAAATGAATCGAAAGAAAGAATTTTCTCCTAAGCTGTGTTGATCCAACTATATCATCTTTGGCTCTCCTCTTTCCCACCCTCTTCCAAAAGAACATGGTTCTTGACTGGGTAATTGGCCCTTGCTCGCAGCTCAGTTCAAGTTTTCTTATCTGTAAGAGAGGGGGAATGTGCACCTCTCAGCCCCCTTGGGTAAATGACCTGGAAGGTTTGCTACCTGCCAAGTGAACACAGTGTGGCAGCACCCTGCCCTATCCTGAGTGGCACAGTGCAGAGCAGTTGTCACTGTGAGTGGTGGTGGTCAGTGCCCCAGATCCCTGCACCCCTTCAGGTGGTCCCCATCTAATAGCACTCCAACGTGGGAGACTCAGCGCTAAAACAAAGTTTCTAACACTTCACTTGCTGATACTTCCTAACATTTCCTTCTTTTTCTCCCCTCTTTTTTTCTTTTCCAGCTCATTTCCATTGATGAATTGGATAATGCTGAGGTCCTAATTTCATTTTTTTTTTTAAATGTCACATGGTGATGTTTCCATGACACCCTTCCAGTGAACACTGTGGTCTGTCCCCCAGTCTCCACAGCATCTAGTATCTGACTTTGTGTAGTGTGCCTTCTGGGCCTGAGTTGAGTCCTTTGTGTCTGTCTGAGCATTTCCCATGAGTTTGTTTGCCATTTGTCCTTGGAGATCCCATCAGAATCTAGATAAAGATTTTCTAAACTGTGATAAGATTTCAGTCATTCACTGTTTGGAATCTCAACTAAATTTGTGGTTGATGCTTGTCATTAACCTATCTCTGCAACTCAGTGTTCATACTTACAAAGAGCTTTTCTATGTGGATGCAAAGCATCAATGCAAAAAGAAATAACCACATTTATATAGTTTGAAAGTGGTAAAAAACCTAAACACTGTTCTCTTGGTCCACATGTTGGAAGGTATTGAGTATGAGGGATCATATAAAATTTTGCCTAAGTGCACTGTGAATTCCAAAGTGCTCGTTGAGACTGTCTAGCCGCAGGCTTACAATGGGATTAAGCATATACTGGATCTTTGGCTTTTCATCCAGGAAAACTACCTAGAGGTCAGGAAATTGAAATGTTGTCTCGTGGATTCTCTGCTTATGTATCAAATTAGTTTTACTAACCACAGTTACCCTGGGGACCAATAAGTGAAGTCATTTTATTTGGGATTTGGGGGCCTCTGAAATACTGCTTGTTTGGTGAATATTTTTCATCATTCCCTGCCGTATGTTTAGGTGTCGATGCATGTTATACAATTAAAGTATACAAATGAGGGAAATTGAGCACCCTGGGAAAACATGTTTTATTGGACTTTTAAAAAATCCCTTTCCTGCTCTACCTCTTTAGACATCTGTTACTTCCTTAGATAGACCAATTCATACCTTACTTTGGGTGGGATAGAGGTGCCAGAACAAATATGTTTGTCTATTCTAATACCCACCACCATCCTTTCAGAACTATTAAGAGATAGTTCAGATTTGCTTAAGGAGAGTTTGAATCACAGACTGAAAACTGAAAGCAAGTGGTTCTGAATTTGGTTCAGTTCCCTCAGGAACGGAGATCAGAGTGGTTAAGTGACTGGACTTAGCTTGCACAGCCGGATAGTGGCTAAATGAAAGCTAGCACGCTGCCGGCTCAGCTCCTGTCCTGGCGTGCTTGCTCTTCTACCACAGTAAACTCTGGAAGCACGGACTTTTCCTTAGAGTAATCAGACTTGGACAGGGAGGAGGCCATGTCCTCTGGGATGCAGAGAAGTTGAGAAAAGGTGGTACGGTAAAGGCTTAATGAATGGCTCTAACTACAGTGATTTTTGGCATTTCCTGGCTCGTTCATTCTCTTCCTGGTTATTTCTGTGCCAGAAAAATACCTCGTGCTGAATTTGCATATTGGCATCTCTCATTTCTTTTATTTCTACCTGGAGTTGTACCTGCCTCCCTGATTCGAACTTTTCCTCTGAAATACCGAAGTTGTGTTTCTATTTGCTTAAGTACAAATGAAGTCAGGAAAGGAACACCTTCCCTAATCGGAGTCTGCAATGTTATTAATACACTGTTTTGCACCATAGTAATCAGTTGATGTGTTTGCTTGCTCAAGATAGAACTTGGGTCTCCTGGCTGGGAGTTTATTGCTTGCTTATGGAAAGATTCCACAGTTGGAGCAGGTGTGTTTATAATTATACTCTAGGAAATAGAATACTGTCTGTTTATAAAAGAAGAATGTTCTGGCAGCCACTTGGATTCTTTGAAAATTCCCTGAGGAAGCAACTGCGGATCCCCTCTCCGTTGTTATCCCTGGCAACTGTCAGAGCCCTGGGACACCAGCACTCCGTCCCCAGTCCCTCAGGCTCTCGGATCTGGTCCCCTAAGCAGAGATGGCTGGTTGGCCTTTTTCGTCAATGGCTGTTCTGGAAAGTGCCGCAGCTCCTGTGGTTTCTCCTCTACCAAGCCTTTTGTCACTGTGTGCTGGTGGAAACCTGCAGCCCACAGCTGGGGTTCAGCAGAAGCTTAATGAGAGTTCATGCTGGCCTATGATACAGGCAAGGCCTCACACCTAACTTGAGAACCAATGTTGAATTCTAAACATGGTGGGGAATTGCCCCTGAAATAGTGTAGGGCGTATATGGTGATCCCGTGAATCCCTGATCGGGGGAGGGCCGCTCCCTTTTGGTGGGGGAGGCCCTTCGGGCATCTCAAGGAAGGAGACGTGCTGTAAATGACTTGTGAAAAAACAGAGCACCTCTGTGTCTCTGTCAGTGCCCTGAGAAATCAGGGTGAAAGGAGGACAGAGTCATGGAGTCCCTGTAAGGAAAGGGAATGATATGGAGCCCTCCAGCTGTCTTTTAGAACAAAATATCATTTGAAACCAGGAAGAGGAGGTTTGGTTTCTTTCTCTCTTTTTCTTCTTTCTCCCTTTCTTCCTTCCTTCCTTCTTTCTTTCTTTCCTTCTTTTGGCAAATAAAGAGGCACAGTATCCATCCTACCCCCTTAATTTTATCTTTTACTTGGGGTGTTGGTTGATGGGGTACAGATGGAGTGGAGGGGATAAGGAAACTACCATACTTGGGTTGGTGTCCCTTCAGCTCACTCTTAACATTTATAGCTTGATGAATTGTTACATATGTATACACACAAATCAAGATAGGATATGTTTCCATCACCTCCCAAAAGATCCCATTGCCTACCCATTCTTGGCTTTAAATGGATACCAGTTGATGCTAAGATACTCAGTTATATGACTAATATTTGAAAGCCGTTACATTCCAGGCATGGTGTGAGGGGTAGGACTATGGTGATACCCCCGAATAGGCAGTGTCTGCTCTTCTGAAGTCCACAGTTGTGTAGGGGAGATGGCTAGTAGTACAAATTACTGTTCAGTGACAGCTGTCAACCATGAGAATTGCCAGAATGGAGAAGTACCTGGGGTTGCGTTATGAGAACCCATAATTTGGGACCTTCTACCTGAGTAGGGAGGTCGCCTAAGAACTTAGGAGGTCAGGTGAGAACAGGTGGGCAGCACCAGCCACTTTCTAAACTCTAAAGTGCGGTGAATAACCTTTCTGAACTGTAAAGTGCTGTGTGAACCAAACAGATGATTTCAATCCAGTATTCAAACCTGAGGTGCAGTCAGTAAGACAGAACTGTAATCCGACTCATTTTCACATTTGTGTCTGTGGCAGGGAGTGTGGTGTGTTGGGAAAGTGTGTGCTGTAGCTCAGTGGGGCAAGCAGCATTTCTTCGTATTTGAGATGTGATCCCCATTTCATCACTGTCACTTGGAACCATGAAATCTCCAGCGCCACTGGTGTCAGCTAGCAACCTGGTCTTCCTGCATTGCAACAGAAAAGCTAGAGTGGCATTCCCACCCTTTTAAGGGTGGCTGCCTCCTGCTTCAAGTGAGCCCTCAACTCATCCCACCTTGAGCTTCTTCTGCAAGCCAAGGATGCCACGGAAGGAGAACTCTGTAAGATTCAGGAGGCGTGAAAAGAGAAACACAAGAATTATTCAGTTTCACCTTCAGGGGGCGTGCTCATGACATCGAACCCAGGCTGGAGGTGTCCTACTTTTTTGCATTGCTGTGAACTGCTGGGTTTGGGCACCTGCCAACATTCAGGCGGCAGTTACATAAGAGCTGCTTTTTTTCCTGGAATTTAGGCTCACTGCTGATGTGTGACCTTCAGCAGTAATTGCCAATAAATGCAGCAGGGCTGTTTACTGTTAGACACTAGCAACCATACAGCAAGCAAGCTCAAGCACACAGAAGCTGTTGCAGGAGGATTTTGAGGGATGGGGAGGTTGGTTGGGGTGTGTGTGTGTGTGCGTCTGTCTGTGTCTGTGTTTTGATGCTGAGATTATTCCGCGGTGACTGAAATTGTATAATTTAGTCAAGTCAGAATGTGTTTTTTAAAAATGAATTCTGCTATTGAGTTCCGATGAACGTGTTCTGTAAAGGTGAAACTGCATCATCGGGGCTAAATTTTTACTTCTTACTTGGTTTCTAAAAACAAATGCCACTAATAAAGGGCATTCTGTTAGCAAATGTGAAGGTTTAAAATTGTTCTACTGAAATGCTAGATCACATATTTTAGCTCAATTTTCTTTAAAGCTTTCTGGTCTCTCAAGGTGGGTTTGCAAAGGCTCAGGAAGGATGGGTCCCAGCAAACATATTTGCAAGCCTGTCTACTGTTGGCTAGTTGGTTGGTTTCCCTCCTCTGAGGTTTTGAGTGGGTGAAGAGGAACTGGAGGCCAATTCACGGGTGCTGGAGTTCATACGTTCCCTTTTATGTGCTGAATAGGAGGGCCATCGTACTTTGGCGTTTCTTGAACTGTATTCAGCTTCTGCTGGGGATGGTCCATGGGAGAAGACCTCATCTTTCAAAGGAAAATTCTAGAAGCCCGTGGTTAATGGAAAGATTTATGTAAATGGCAGTGGAAAACAAAAGGTCTTGTTTTTTTATTTTTTATTTTTTATAAGGCTGTGGTCTGCACTATCCTGTTGGAGGCATACGTGAAACGTGTGTGTGCATGTGAACGGGTACTGTTGTACATACACCGGAAATAGTACCTCTAGGAAGACCAGGGGCTTTTTTTTTTTTAAAAGATGAGAAGGTATGATATCCTTCATTTATAGTAGAAATCTATCCTAAGATAAAATGTTAGGTATGTTACATGTGCAAGCAAGCGTGTCCGTGTCTCACAAGCACATACTTGATACTACTCAGGTACCATGGTTCCAGGGAGTTGATTTGTGGCCTCATCCAAGAGGGCTGCTTGGGATTTAGTGACTTGAGATTCATTTTGAATTGCTACTTCAAAGCTAGTCAATTGAAATCTTTTTTCTATGAGGTTAGGTTTTGCTGACCTCGTCTTAGCACTGGGAACACATAAGATCAGTAAAGAAATACAGAAAGGCAATAGGGTGCAGTAGTGGATTTCCAATTTCAAAACCAGGCGACATCAGACCACTGTTCATCATCTGCTGGTTTGGGAGGCTCTGCCTTGATTGGAGGTGTCAGCGCCTGGATATAGTGACTGATCCTGGGACTAAGGTGAGGAAGACAAGACTTGTCCAAATTCAGACGTGACCATTTTCTCAAAACATACCTCTTTAATGTGTGCTCATTGAGGATGCCCCTTCATGAAAAAAAATTGATATTAAAAATGTGCTGTGAAAAATCACTTCATTATTAAACATTATGTTCTGGTTTGGGCCTTATATTTTGTATTTATGTAGCTTTTATTTTTTTTTAAGATTTTATTTATTTATTTGACAGACAGAGATCTTAAGAAGGCAGAGAGGCAGGCAGGGGTTGGGGGGAAGCAGGCTCCCTGCTGAGCAGAGAGCCCAATGTGGGGCTCGATCTCAGGACCCTGAGATCATGACCTGAGCTAAAGGTAGAGGCTTTAATCCACTGAGCCACCCAGACACCCCTGTAGCTTTTATCTTATTTGAACAATGTAGCTTATTATAAATATGCTTCTGTTTTTCAAAACTTACTGCCATAAAATAACCTCATCCTCAAGGAAATAGAGCTGAAATCCCCTTAGAAGAAAGTACTGGTAAAGGCTCTTGGGCTTTGTTGTTTTTGTTTTGTTTTGTTTTGTTTTGTTTTTTTGCCAAATCATGTGCCAGATATGGTTTGGCCTTTGCCATGCCTGAAATCAGTTTATGTCCTAGCACGTTGTGTTATATTTAGGGAACTTGCTGTTAGATATTATGAAATGAAGTTTACTGAAAATATACCAAGCATTGTTTAATGTTTTAACTGGAAGAAGTCCTAAAGAATATCTGCTCCAGTCTCCTTGAACTCCAGGTCAGAATGTGGAAGCCCGGAGAGGTTCAGTGCCTGGCTCAGGTTCACACAGAACCAACGCCTGGATGAGCGGATGGACACATGACCCTGTGTAGCACTCTTGAGTTTTCTATTCTCTTTTAGGAATGGATAGTCTTTCTATCCACTCTTTAGTGAATCCTGAGGCTGCAAAGCATCCTCTGTTTTCTTAAAAGGCTTCATGAAATGTTCAAGGAAAAAAAAAGATAATTTTAATCTAATTATTATTTTGGAAATTAATTTTAAAACAAGCATGACAGAGTTTAGGGAAGCAGTAGAGTGAGTATACAATCATAAAACATATCAGAAATCACTGATGTCTGAGTGATTAATAGCCATACAGGGGCGCCTGGGTGGCTCAGTGGGTTAAAGCCTCTGCCTTCAGCGCGGGTCATCATCTCAGGGTCCTGGGATCGAGCCCCGCATCGGGCTCTCTGCTCGGCAGGGAGCCTGCTTCCTCCTCTCTCTGCCTGCCTTTCTGCCTACTTGTGGTCTCTGTCAAATAAATAAATAAATAAATAAAATCTTTTTAAAAAAAGAAAGAAAGAAAGAAAGAAATAGCCATACACTACCTATGGGCATTCTAGAAGTATTCACAATACTTCTTCAGACAAAGGGACCTCAAACAAGAAAATTTTAAAAACAAAACCAAACCCCACCACTTGCAATTCAATCTTCTTGATTTCCTTTAACTTTTGATTGGCAAAGGAGTAGGATAGGGTAGCTCTGTGGGTTTCTGCCATAAACTGGTGCCTATAATCTTTTTGTTCTAATCCTATGGGATCAGTATAAAACGATATGTTAGTGGGAATGTAGCCAGTGCAAATAGTAGAAGGTAACCTGTTTTTCCATTGGTATCTGGCTGCTCTAAAATACGTGGGTCATTGCTTTAATTCTGCTTTTTCTCATTGTGCCTTCTGCACTGAGGGAGATAGCAAATACATTTGTACAGTTTCAGTTCTTTAGCCTAGAGCATACAGAATTTAAGAACAGAGTCTTGGGTTGTGGTATTATTTATATCTTGAAAAGACCCATAACTGACTTCTGTTTTTATTTTCCTTGCCATGTGTCAGTCCTTCCTGCCACTACATGTCTCCCTACCCCAACATGAAGCTCAAGACTCTGGAGATAATTTTTTTCCCTGAGGCTAGGGCAGTTGTGCTCATGTCTGAAAATTCTTCTGTCCATAATTGAGTGAGCAGCCCTCCACATATGCCCCACTGTCCTTGGGGAATGACTTTAATCTTTGTACTTAAAGAGATCTCCTGTGTCTTTTCTTCATTTTACCTGTTCAGAAATAGAAAACAAGACAGAAACCGTGAAATTACATAACGACAGTCTTCTATGGAGAACATTTTTTTTCCATCTTGGGGATCAAACCACCAAAGCGGTAGCACTGGGCTGGGTTGAAACACTACCAGATCTCACAGCGTCAGTCCTTCTGTGCTTTCAACACCTGTTCTGGCTCACCAGCCGACAGCCACACTCTGGCCTCAGCAAGGTCACTCACTTGAAGCGTGAGCCTTGGCCTCATTCCATAGTCGCAGACTGTACCTTGAACTAGCCAGCCATGCCTGGTGCGTGACTTTGGTCCAGGGAGATCTGGGTAGCGTCTGGTGGTTACCTCTGACATCAGTCAGTTTCCTGCTCCAAGCACGTGTCCTGTGGAGGACAGATTCGTGGAGCTGTCTTTCGCAGGCTTTGGGGCTCTGGGAATGGGAGTGCCCCTGAGACCTCTGTTACCATTACCCACCCCACTCCCTCTCCTTCCCCGCCCCCGGGTATGCACTGTGATGGCTTTTTTCTCTCTCGGTGGACAAACAAAGCACAGGTGTGCAGTGGTTCTTCCTTTGATGTCCTTTTTTTTTTTTTTTTAAGATCTATTTCCTTCTTGGTCATTAGTAGTCTTCTGTTTCTTTCCCTATTTTAAATATGTTTCCTTATCTCAGGCCAGTTGGTTTCTTCCATCATGACCATATTGAGTGCAGTTTAAAAGAGAAAGTATCTCCTCACCTCTGTTGCTCGAGACCCGGTATGGCCATGTCACCTCATCTTTGATCTTGCCTTCTGTGTCTTGTCCTTGATGTTGGTCTCTGGATTTCTTTGTGGCCCCCAAGATTCAAGTGCCATAACTAACATGCTTTGTTTTACTCCCAACTAGCTCCCACAAGCTCCGGATTCGGAGAACTCCACAGAGGTGTGTGTCACTCACCTATATTTGCAGTGACAGCAAATATGGGTGCTTCTCAGTTGTCTTGGTTGAGTGTCTGAGCTGTTGTGGTGAAATTTCTGTCATGGTGGTAGGTGCAGGGGGAAGTCTTCTAGCCGGGCTGGGAACTGATGGTTTCTGTAATTGAGAAGGCTCTCAGTGGAGAAAGTTAAGTTCAGAGTTGCTGGGGCTACACCAGAGCATGCCTCCTGGTGAGGAGATGAGGCTCTCTGAGTGAAGGCTTTCACACAAAACTGTCTCAGTTGTAAAATACTCATTTGAACAACTCCGGAATGTCAAGACCTTTCTGTTGTTCTACAGAATAGACTCTGTGTTCTGTGCAGAGGTGATGCAAATTTGAAGTCCTGGATATTAACACATGGTTTTGGTGAAAGCTACTAATAAAGTCACGGTTTCACATTGCATTCTTTCTGTTCTTCTGTTGCTAACTAAACTCGTTAAATGAAGGACTAGAATTAATTAAGGCCTCTGAAATCATAGAGAAGCTTTTTGGAGAGACCTATTTCTAAGTACCAAAATTTACTTTCAGAAGCTCTATTAAAATCACGGGAGGGTAAAAGCATGAATGAAATGTATTTCATTTGAGAAAAGTCTAATGAAGATCTTAAAAATAAAACAAACATTATCAAATTGCCGAGTTGCATTGTGGCTGCTTTACGATGATCAGTGTCTGATATGCTGATCAGAGCTCTTCACTGTTAACAGCTTTGATTAGAATGCTGTGAACCGGTAGTTTGGGGAGAGCTGAGGGGCTATATATGTGTGTCTGCTCAGAAGTGTATGCATTGATGTTCTGATGCATGTGCTGTGCAGTTATGCATGTATGAACCGTGAGGACTTGCCCTGTTGGTGTCTTGCATTATAACCCCTTTTGGGGTCCTGTAAAAATACATAATATAGCATATGACCAAAAAGTCAGAAACCTGCTCATTTAAATAGTGCATTAGAGTTGGGGACAGGACAGCTGTTAAGCAGTATGCAAAGTAATTGAGCATTAGTAGGTGCCTGGGGAAACATTTTAAAAGGCCTCTAATCCTTTTGTGTAACTCTTAGCTCAGTATGAGCTCTTGGTGTATTTCATTTGTGACTGATACTGAAGATGGTGTGTCTGTCTAGTGTTGTACTTAAAATGGAATTTCTGCATGCTTAGCAGGAGCTCGAGCCGAGCCCCCCCCTGAGGCAACTGGAAGACCATAAAAGGGTACGTAGTCTTGGACTTTGGGAGCTAATGACCATAACGCCTCCCCCAGCCATGCACTGTAATACAAAGACAGCTTATGTTGGTGTTGATAGTGTTAAAGCATTAATTGGCTCAGGACCAATCACAGCCATTTGTATCAGTGAGGCTAACTGGTGAGTCCACCTATTATCTACCTATTTGGGCCATAGACCCTGCCAGTGTCCAAATGATGACCAGTAAGCTTTTCATGACCTCTCTTCTTTTTCTGTAGTGGCTCTCTAATTAGGTGAAGTCTTTAAAAACCTTTTTTTTTCTGTAAGTCACTGATTATCATTACAATTAATTTATAATAAGCAAAAGAAATTTAATAAAAAGTTCATAATTGTATTACTTGCTATAAAAGCAGCTAATGATATAACATTTCCTCTGCCCACTTTTTTTACGCAGGTGTGCATTATGTGCCAATGAACATTTTCTTTGTCCTTGGGATATCCTAAGTTTACGACTTCCATACCTTGCTGTTGTCATTTAATATTGTCTGTGATGATTTTCTTTGAAAGTCTGAAAGTTAATAGCTCTCTGAAGTTCCACAAATGAACAAGTGGTTTGTAATATTTTCCTCTGATGAGGAAATGAAGAAATGTGTACATATCTGGGTAGATTCCTAGAAGGGGCATTCTTAGACCAAAAGATAGATACTTTCTGTAGGTGCTCATTATGCATTGCCAAACCATTTTCTACAAAGCTTATCTACAGCATGAGCATGCTGACCAATTCATGTTACTAATTTTTGGAAGATAAACCAGATATCCTGGATTTCTGAGTACTTATCATATGCCAGTGACCGTGCTAAGACTTTTACATATGTTAAGTCACCAATTTAATTTTTGTTAATGCTGACGTTGATTCAGTGCCACAGTCTTCATCCTCATTTCACATTAGGAAACTAAGACACAGGAAGGTGGGGTATAACAAAGACTGCCTTGGAATTGTGGTCATCAGTGTCCTGGAGGATTTATGCCTGAGATAAATGGGTGGCCCGTGCACCTTTGTTCTGCTCATAGGTCCCAGCCCCTGCCCAGTCCCACCACATCCCAAATTCTTTGCATTCTTTTGTGATTGTAATTTCTCAGGGTATGACCAAAGAGTAGTTCCTGTGGAGGTGGCATTTAGCCTTTCCCCTCCAGCATCCTGGATCTCTGGCAGTTAGTCAACTAAGAGCCCCTGTGCATTCCTGTGTTTTCCATACATGCCTATCCTTTAATAATTATCATGGGCCTTAGAAGTAGCTGGTAAAGACACAGAGCCATCCCTTGTGCCCCAAGTTCTCAGGAGTCAGAGTATTGAATGCTACCTAAGGATGTAAGCTTTGGAATTAGAAAGAGGTTCAAGCCTTCCTGTGCCAAGTCCTAGCTGTGTAATTTAAAGCAAGTGATTGACCCACCCTGTTCCTCAGTTTCTTCTGCTGTAAAATGGGGATACTAATGGTCTCTGCCCCTTAGGACTGTCCAACTGAGCTGTGCATGTGAAGCACTTAGCACAGTGGCTGGACTATGACAAGGAATATTAACTAATGTATTGTTACCTTGCAGACTGACACACACACTTCAATTGATTTGGTAGATGATAGTAGCAAAAGGAAGGTATTTTTAAACTGAGGCGTGACCTTAGTGCTGACTAAGGTGTGAAAGGCTCACCACTCATGTGAGAGGCTGATCTTTCCTGCAGCCCATGGTTTTCAAGTGGCTAGAACGTAGGAAGCCAAAAAGGTCACTTTTTCTCTCCTGTTCATATGTGGCAATATTAACTCCTTAGTGCCTTGTTTGGCACTTGGCTCTGTCCCTATATATCATTAGCCACTTAGTTGAACTAATGGAAATGAAACTTGTTTGAACCAAACTGCAAGGTAGAAGCTTGATTTCATTACTCTCCATCACTGAGCTACCATTTTCACTGTTGTAAGGTGACACTTACTACAGAAGAAACTCTTGGCCTTTGCCTTTCCTCAGTCTCAGATTATAATGTGTGTGTGGAATTTCTTACCAGAGAAAAACATCTGATATCTGTTTGCATACTATAGGTGTAAACTTCTGGAAAAAAATTAAATTTTTTTAAAAAAGGGTTGCCTGGTCAAATGTTAAAATTGCAGAAGTGACATTATTTGCGGAGTCTTTTTTTTTTTTCCTTTTCTTCAATCAGGTTTCTGATCTTAGTACGGTGCGAGAAGTTTTGTGCTCTTGAGTAATTTATATCATGATGATTAGGAAGGCTTTTGTCTGCAGATTTTAATTTTTCCTAAATTAAACCACTGGCTCAGAAAACAGAATTTTTCTTGAACCTAAGTTTTTACACTAGGGATTTGCATAACTTTTTATAATGTTGTCCATTTTCTTTTTCCCTTTTTACCTAAAAGTATCAGTCTTTATTCTTTCAGAAAAGGAATAAATCTCAACTTGTTAAAAAAAAAAAAAAAAGGGAAGTCCCACATGCTCTATGGTTTTTTTTCCCTTGCAGCTTAAACTTTTTTGTGTGTGTGGAGAGAAGGTGAGGTGAATATGTGCCAAAAGCCTTATAATTAAGAAGGAAAAAAAATAAAAGTTTGTAGGGTAGAATGTATGTGTGTGTGTTTTTCCATAATTAGCACATTTCATGATATTCTCTTATGGGGGAAAAATGTACCATTTGATGCATCAGTTGCTATGGTAACCGCTAGGGTTTTTCTGTGGAAGGAGAGACAAAATGGTAATGTGAGATCCCTTTGTAACTTCAGTTGGCATCCAGGCTGCATAAATGTGAAGTTCCTGTTCCTGGAGTCCACGTGTTCCCAGATGGCATGTGTTCCTTTCTTTACCTCCTGCTCGCTTGATTGCAAACTGACCATTGCCCTCAAGCTAAAGAGTGGAAAATCTGAGTTGCTCCTGCCTGAACTGGAGTTGACTGTAAAATCTATAGTTGACACTTCCTTTAAGACGTGTGTTTGTTGGTTGGTTGGTCATGGTCACCCTGCCTTTGACTTGACCATTCAACCCTACCATCTTCCAGATGCTTGCCAGGACGGCGACATTGGCTGTCTTTAGTGGTTGCAGCTCGTAGGTCGCAGCCCAGCCATCTACGTCTCAGACAATATTCCTGTGATGCCCAGAGGGATCCAGTTAGAGAATTAGATGGTTTACTGCCAACCATTTCCTATCATGGGAATTCAAAGACTGTATGTTATTGAAAGAAAATCAAACTGTACATCATTATGGTGAAAAAAAGGAAATCAAATTTAATCTCCAGTTACATTCAGAATGGAGGTAACCTTTTCTTTGCCCCTTTTCTTTCTGGGTTGGCTTCCATGAATGATCCTTTGAAATTTATATTTCTCTCCTTTTATGAAGTCAGCCTTTCAAATCCCCGTGCTCTCAGCAACTGCGTTGGAGAGCATCTGTGTGTTTGTATTGGTGCTGGAGACGTAAACACCAGCAAAGCTATATCTTTATACCAAAATGTGGTTTTCTGAGCCATTAAAGCCATTTCTGAGTCTTTGACCAGCAACCTGAATTAAGAAAGAAGAAAAGCTCGGCAGCATAGCCCTGGGACCTCACGTGATTTTGACACTGAACTAAGGAGTTTTCTACCTTTCTCCTTTGTTCCCTGGTCCCATGTGCCCCTGGCATCCCAGCCTCTCTGCCACTTTCAGGACCCTTCTTGCTCTCTCATCTTATTTTTCAGACACCCCACTTGAAGTCTCCAGACCTATTCTTGGAGCTGATTCACAAATCACTTTAAATTCTACTGACTCGTGTTCCCATTGCAGGTCTCTTCAGAAGAACTCTTGAGCCTCTATTTTAGACACCCGCTATATCTCAGCACCCTTCTGTCTGCTAGACTTCTCACTCACCTCTCCCGGTGATGTGTCAGAGGAACTCCATGTCTTACTACTTTGTCCCTGGGGAAGAGTCTGGGGGAGAACCATACAGCCTCTGACTTTCAGAAACTTCCAGGCCAGGAGGTGGCCTGGGAATCATTTAGCAGGACTGAATGTAGAATAGAGCTAAGAATGAATCCTGCTACTCTGTGCTGTTTCGGGCTGCTTTGCTAATGTCCCCTAGTATTAGGGAACAAATTACGGGTTTATTATTTTTGTTGTTGTTGTTGTTGGAGTTGTGGGAGAGAGTTGTTCTGTCTTCTGTCTAAGATTCCTTTGATAGTTATATTTTTTAAAACACAATATTATGGAAATGTTCAAATATATACGAGAAGAACCAGAAGAGTTTGGAGAACCCGAGAATGCCCATTCCTAACTTGGCTTCAACAACTATCAACTCGTGGTTGCTCTCATCTCATCTGTATCCGTACCTATTGGCCTCCCTTATTATTTCAAAGCAAATGTCAAACTCATTTCATTCATGGTGCTTATTTTTTGATTGGCATGTCTGATATCTGCCCCTACTTTATTTCCTATAGCATTATTTTTTCTTCACCACTCGACCCATTGACTATTTCTATAAGAAAGGCTTCCTTTCAGCTCATTAAATCATGCAGTATTACTTTTATATCTTACTATTTTCTTACAATACTGGGAATAAGCCCTATGTCTGGGGTAACATTTTCATATTGCTGTGTGAAAGGTGACCTGTAAAATTCTCATTTTGTCTGATTTTTATTGGCTTAACCCAAAGGGACTTTTTTGTTTTTGTTATTGTTAGTTGCCCTTCAAAATTAATGTTCTGTGTTTATCACTGAGAGAGAGAAACTTCAGATATTTAATATTCTAGATTGCTGCTTTTTTTTAATGATGTGCTTTCCTGAGAAAATATTGAAGAAGTTAACTTCAGAGTTTCCAAGTGCTTTTATTAATAATTTATTTTTTCACTGAGTGAAACTGAGCCAATTATAACTGAGTACCCCCATGTTTTTTGAGTATTAGTAGCTCAGTTATGCATTAAATTCAGAACCTGATTTCATTATCCTGTTTGAATTAAGGGTGAGGCGCTCAGGCAAATTTTGGTCAACCGTTACTATGGAAACATCAGACCTTCAGGAAGAAGAGAAAGCCTCACCAGCTTTGGCAATGGCCCGCTGTCACCAGGAGGACCCAGCAAGCCTGGGGGAGGAGGTAGGCTGTGTGGTGTGCTAATTAGCTGCACGTGTGAATTGAGTGTGCCACATGAGAGCTGTATGTTTCTCCTTAACAGGTTGAAACTAACAGATGAATTTGGGTGGCAAGTGTGTTTTCTAGCAACTTGTTTTGTCTTTGGTCTACCATCAAAGTGATATCTAAAAATATTTCCCTGCAGTTAGATATTGGCTAAGTCTTTTGCCCCCCCCCCCCTTCTAGTACAGCAACCCTCTGGGTGATTTTTGAACGACTCAAGGAACTTGATTTTACTGCCCATTTTCTTGTGCTCATGAGGATTCATTCTTCCCATTAAATAACAATGGTGTTAGCAGTGAGGATGGTGAAAGCTCCTCGCTTTTTTTTTATAATAATAAAAGGTGTATAATGATGATTATACACCTACCAAGGACCAAGGGCTCTCCCAAGCATTTGACCTTCTTGTTTGCTCCCCCAAGTACCCCATTTTATAGCAGACACTCTTGCTGGCCCTTTTTAAGAGAAAGAAAATGGAAGCTTGTTAGTGACTGTTCTATAATTTGAACCTCAGTATGTCTAATTCTAATGCCTGTGCTGTGTCCCTCCCAAAATCTTAAGGGAGTTTACCTAAAAAAAAAAAAAAAAAAGAAAGAAAAGTCCCTATAGAATTGCTTTAAAAAAAAATCCTCAAAGAGGTTGCAAAACATTGTAAGCACAGTTACAGGCAAAAGTTGGAAGAACGCTGAACTCAACTGTGGGTGTTGGTTTTGGTTTTAAGCCAGTGGGGCGGTGGGGCAGGAGTTCAATCCTCGCTGGAAGCACAGATGTGAGTTGACTGATTCCTTGTCTATAATGATGACTATTACGCACTATAGGTTTTGGGGGGCATGCTGTAGGTAGAACCAAAATACTCGGTGATTAATGCAGTTATCCTAGCTGTTTCTGGGAAGGGATCTTGAGTTTCTCACCAAACGAAAACTTGGAGCACACCTACTCACTTCATGGGGCTGTACAGCTTTGGTGAAGATAGGTCTCAGAGTACCCCAGGAATAGGACCTTAGCATTTCATCTGCAAGTTGAATTCTCAAGGAATTTCTCAAGGAGAAGTTCCTTGCATAATATCTCAAAACTATTTCTCTTTACCTTCTGTAGTGGGGTCATTCCACAAAATATGTGAAGCCCTGGGGAGGCCTTATGAGAGTGTTTTAGAAATGCATCAGAGACTGTTTCTGCTTTAAAAAGCTATAAGAGAGAAGAGACACAACCCAATTTCTACCCTGCTCTATGGATATAATGGATCTAGGTAGTCAAGACAAGCAGTGCAAAGGAGGTAGCGTTTGAATTGAGGTCTGTGGAGAAGGACTGGCAGATGATTTTCTTCTCTCTGAAATCTATCGGTCCATGTCCCTGTGTACATTAATATTTCAGTTATTGCCAATAGTAATGCAAGGCAAGTTCTTATGTAGGCACTTTCTAAACACAGTTGGAATCCATTCCACTAAACGACATAGGCCCTATCTGCTTAACTTTATTCATGTAATCTCAAGCTCAGTGGGGATGGGAATTTCATCTGTTTTCACTCTCCAGCCCCAGTTCTTGGCTCCATGCCAAGCACTGAGTAACTATTTATTGAATGAATGAACAGATAAATTACGTGAAAGATTGAGTTGGGTCAAGAGTGGGTTTCTTAGAAACAGGGCTAGAGTAACTGTTATAGGCTATATTTTTTTAGGAGTGTTCTAAGACATGTATAAGTTGGGTTTGTTTCTTGAACTCAAAAGGTTTTTTTTTTAATAATTCTTCACCAAATCATTGTATTTTAATGTCAGGGAGAGTCTTGTCTGGATGGCTGTGGGTCTTTTGCTGGAAATACATCATTCCTCATCTTACCCACCTGCACTGAGATACCATCTCTCTTACAAGCTGGGTGTCCTCCTCAAAGACAAGTGACTTCATCTCTGTGCTAATAATTAGTATCTTCCTTGTGGGGTCCTTAAGAAGGTTCTAGTACTAATTAGAAGGAGCTAATCCTGTTAAACCGTTCAGTGCATTAAATGTTGGTACATAGTAAGTATGCAATACATGCTCTGATTGTGGTTAATAGGAGCAATGTTCCATCCTCCTAGGGGGAGGCTCTGGGTCCAGTTCCACGAGCAGGGGTGAGATGAGCCTGGCTGAGGTTCAGTGCCACCTCGACAAGGAGGGTGCCTCCAATCTGGTCATTGACCTCATCATGAACGCATCCAGTGACCGAGTGTTTCATGAAAGCATTCTCTTGGCCATCGCCCTCCTGGAAGGAGGCAACACCACCATACAGGTAAGAGGGCAGCTTGCTGCTGTGTGACATCCCTACTGAGCGGGGAGAGAATCTGTTCTGAGAGCCAGGCACCTGTGTGGTACCAAGGGTCTTCTATGATGGACAGCTCATTCCTAGAGCGCAAAATTCTGTGCTTATGAGAAGCAATTTCTACCGGTGTCTTCCTCAGTCATTCAGTCATAATTCAGAATTGGTTTCAAGACATGAGTTACATTTGAAAGCTGACAAACTGCTGAGGATGTGCAAAGGAAATCGATCCAAGATCTGGGGCATGGTGGGAAGTCCACAAATGTTTGTGCAATGAGTGATTGAATGAAGTGTACTTACAGATTTTATCCCAGATCATAGACAGTCCCCTCAGAGGATGACCAAAAAGGAGTTTGGGCTGTGTGTGCTGTTTAGATTTAATTTTTATATCTATAGACACTGCAGTTACTGCTGGCTATCAATTTCTCTACCTTTCAAGTGAAAAGTTCGATAAAACCACTTGAATTAATAACACCAATTTGAACTAATAGGGAAGAGTCAGGCTAGATTAGTCAAAGATGCGTAGATGATTTTTTTGGTAGCCAGATAGGATATATATTTTAAAACAGTAATAAAAACTTGAAAGAATTCTTGACAGAAGTCCTTCATGAAGCAATTCTAGTGAATTTAAGAATTTGTTTATAATTTTCATTTCAAAATGCCAATTAAAAGTATTTCTTTAAATATTTTCTCGTCCTGTTCTTCATGCAATCTTCCCTCTTTGTCAGGTCTTGAATAAGGGTTTACTTAGCTGTCTGTGTGTGTATACCTACATTTCGATAAGCTTGATTGAGATATAATTAACACATCATAAACTTCATTCACCCTGATGTGTATATTTGACTTGATGTTAAATTCTCGGGCCCAAACTTAAATTCAGAATCTGGTTGAATGGAGTCATGGATCTCAGTGTAGATTAGAAGAGGCTAGGTTCCTGTGGGTAGGTTTGCCCTGGGTCAGGTTACATTTCTCAGTGCTCCCTCTCCCAGGCGCCCTGCCCCTCACACGAGCTACACAGCCGCCTGTGAGGGCCCTGCCTTCTCGCACTCCAGTCCCAGCTGGCCTTCACACACACTCGTGAAGTTCATTGTTAGGCGCTGCCCTCAGTGGAGACTTGTGCTGGTGGCAGAGTCCACTTAGTGCCTGAGTCATCGCTTTGGCGCCAGAGCCGTGACACATTGGGATGGCTGTTTGATTTTGTCACATGAGAGTCTGACCGTGAGCGCGAATGGATCCTGTGGTCCTTCTCATCGTTAGGATGTGGCCCACCCACTACCGTGTCAGAGCAGAAGCCGTGCTCAGACATTCCGTGTCTTTCAGCCACAGGATTTCCAGTGACTAGATCATTTGAACTAAACATTTATTGAGCACCCTGTAGGTACACAGTGCTTTAGTAGGGACTATAAGGCCATGGTTTCTAGAACCAGGAGCCAGTTGGTCTCTGCGAATTTTCTGCAGGCATAGCCAAGTATGAAAAATGAAGGCAGCGTGGTGAGTTTTTCATAAATCATTCAGTTTGAAGGTCCATCTTGCCATTTTATTTCTGGTATTATGTCGTCTCCAGTGTCTTTGCTTTAATGAAAAGATTTTGATAGCAGATGACAATTTTTTCTTCTTTGTTGATTAAAGAAGTGGGAAACAGTACGTTATTCCTTCCACTTCCCAGTTTTCTTTTAAAGCTTTAGTAATTAGAGAAATCCTAGAATCCTAGAAACCTGGTCTTCAAGAAATTGAAAAATCCAGCAAGGATATAAGAATGTAAACACATGCATGTAGGAAGCTCTGTCTCAAGGTTAATGGTAATGCCATCCAAAAGGTAACAATGATAAAGTGGACCCTCCAAGAAAGAAGTAACATCTGTGTGAGGAGTCCGTGGAAGGTTTTTTGATGGGATTGGCTTTGAAGGATGGCTGTGGATCTGAAAGGTGGAAACTGGGTACAGATCTGCAGCATGGGGCGGCTGCATTGTGCTGCTTGGGAGAGAAGAGGAAGCCCAGGAAGTGCAGGAGCAGTAAGGGTGCTGGCAGAACAGGAATGGGGTGCCTTGGACTGAGCAGAGCCAGAGTAGGGCAGTGAATGGGGACTGGCAGCGGGAGAGTTTGTACGCAACAGTAGGGCAGGCCTTCAAAGGGCTGTGGAGCTGCAATTTAGGGCTATAAATCTGGCAGTGTAGGACAGATGAGTTGAGGAAAGCAAGGTCCAGAAGGAGGCATCCCAGTAATTAAAAGCTAATTAGCAGTAATTTAGGGGAGAGCTAATGAGAACCTAAACTGAAAATAATTCTGTGATAAAATTGGCCATAATTTGGGAGAGGATATTTTCTAGGAGGGGCCCAGGGGAACTTTTTGGGGTGCTGGAGGTATTTATGGTTTCATGGGTACCTACCTGTTTCAAACTCAGTGACTCATACAGTAGAAATTGCTATACTTTATTGTATGTTAGTTATACCTCAATAGAAAAGAAAAAATGAGGAGAAAAAGAGATACTGAACCTAGGGGTCCAAAAGGGTCAGGGACAGGCCATCATGAGTGCAGAATCTCTAACACTCCCTGCCTGAGGCTGGAGCCTACACCCGTTGATAGTTCATTAACGTTGGCCAAAATGGCGCCTCAACGGATGTTGGAGATGAGAAGGTCAGAGGTCCCACTTGGCTCTTTGAGGCTTTAAAGAGTCTGGATGACGAGACGCGTGAAGGCACCATAATTAAGGAATAATGAAGCATGGAAAGGACTCGCGGGGGCTGAGGGCCGCTGGCGCTAAGGCTGGCTGGCAAGATGAAGTCTGAGGCTCTGGCAGGATGCCGTGTTTTTCACAGTGTACCCCTGATGGTGATGGCAAGGCACACAGAAGCTGTTTTTCCTTCAAGTTCTTTATCTTGTAAAGTAATTATGAATATTAGTTTCATGTTTTCACACATTTATTACTCATATGCTCAGGCACCAGATGAAATGCCACGATAGAGTTCCAGTAGTTCAGCCTCATAGGGAGTGGCGAGGTTTTCCTCTTAAGGCAGCCAGCGTGCCCCGAGTGGTGAGCCAGGGTGGGAGGGCATAGCACTGAGGGCACGTGTGCTCGCTCTTTCTTTCTCCCTGTCTCTGTCCCCCCTACCCCACACCCCTTCAGTGACCTCAGAGGGTGGAGGGGAGAATGTAGGCACCGCTTCAATAGAGACCTGTGGTTCCAGGAAAATTCATTCTAGCCCAGAGTTGAATGGCGAGATCTCCCTTGGCCCCAAGCTTCTCTTTCTCTGGAGAAAATGACGGGAACTCAGCTTGTGTATGGAGCCAGTTAAGGACAGGAACCTTGAAGCCCCAGGGGGAGTGATGTAAAATTTCATCCTGCTTTAGAGAAGCTGGTTTGAAGTAGTGCATGACCAGCTGGGAAGTGAGTCTGAGTTGGGTTAAAGCTGCCTTTGTGACTATTAATGATTGCTGAAATGCTGTAATCCATTAAAGGCAGGGTCAGTTCCAGCCGGAACTCCGTGCCCATTATCACTTCCTGGTCAGATTGTCCTGTTATGGTCTTAGGAAGGGAAACTGGTCTCAGGTCAGGTGGGCTCACATAGATGATTGTTGCTCAGTGACAGGCGGTAGAAAGGGCGATCACAGAGAAGCGTGGAGGGCTACAGGCTTCCAAAACTGGATGCTGCCTGTCCAGGAAGAGGGCTACAGAAGGACCCTTCTGCTTATGAGTACCTCTTCCCAGGATCTGGGACATGCTTTACAGGGAGAAGGACAATGAGACTGACCTTCCAGTCTGGGTCTCTGTGGGATTAAGGAAGTTATTCCTGGGTTTTTGTTCCTGCTCTGTCGAGTGTGAGGCACAAGTGTGGACCTCTGGGACCCTTGTCAGTATGAGTCAGAACTTTCAAGCAGTTACTGGATATTTTCCCAGGAATTCCTAGGACCTGGTAGCGATGGTTGGCTGGTTCCATTTCTGAAGTTTTCCTTGGCTTGTGAAAATAATTATTAAAACTATGATGATTGGACAAACTCCAGGTGAGCCATATGATGGAATATCTCTCAGCAATAAAAAGGAGCAAAGTATTGATAAATACAGTGGCTTGGATGCAACTCAGAGGCATTATGCTGAGCAAAAGGAGACATACTGTGTGCTTCTGATTATATGACATTCTCAAAAGGACAAGACTGTAGCGGTGAAGGACAGATCAGTGTTTGCCAGGATTAGGGGTGAGGGGACAATTGGACTGTAAAGGCCTAGCACAAGGGAGTTTTTTGTGTGATGACACCATCGTTTGTCCTGCTTTTGGTGGTGGCCACAAAAGTCTATCCATCTGTGAAAGTCTGTGGAACTGTATACCCAAAAAAGTCAGTTTTACTGTATTATCATTTTAAAAATTAACAAAAGTAAAAACTTTTTATAAAGAAGTTTTTAAAAGTTTTTAAAGCCTTTTAAAAAAGTAAAAACATAATGATGACGATAATGGCCAATTAAGTGCTAACTGTGAGCCAGGAACTGTGCTCCAGTGTTTGTCTTGTATCATCTCATTTAATCCCCACACTCTCTAGAGGAGGCAGGGTGCTGTAATTACTGCTTTTTACCAAGGAGGAAACTAAAGTGAAAAATCTCTAAGGGACTTGCCCCAGATGATATAGTCAGTAGGTAGCCGAGCCAAGAGTGGAACTAGGGCAGTTTGGCTCTACGAACACCTCCTTGCCTGTGATGGCTTCATTCTGTGGGATGATGGTAACGACCAGAGGAAGAATAGTAGGTGCTTTATAAAGAAAGATGACTTGCTCCTTCCTACAAGGTCAGTCCTTGTCATCTTCAGAGACAGAGGTCTCGGTGGGCCAGGGACGGGTCTGTGGCTGCAGAACTCAGTAGAGCAGACAGCAGGATGAGCATCCATTCTCCCTGGGCTCGGACACTTGCTGTTGACGAAGTTCCTCCACTCAGCTCTCTCATTTGAGTGTCCAGTTGTGCTGGGAGCTGTGCCAGCCACACGTGGCCCCCATTGTAGCCGTGAGGAAACTGAAGCTCCATGGGGGCTCTGACTTACTCAGAGCTACAGAACTAGACCAAATAGTGTGTGCCTCTTGTCTTCTCCCGCTTCTCACCCCCCCGCCATTTTAGTTTCATTGCTTAGCAGCACCCTCCGCATGGAGTGGCTTGAAGCAGTGGCCATTCTGACACCTGTCAGAATTCTGGGGGCTTTGGCTCAGCTGGGCAGCTCTTCTGCTCCATGTGATCTTGGCATGGGCTCAGTTGGGTCATCGGCTGCGGTGGCCGCCTGTGTGGCTGTGGCGCTTGGTGTTGGCTCTCAGCTGGGAGCTCAGTGAGGGCTGCCATCCGGATTGCCACGGTTCTCCTCCACATGGACTTTCCATGTCATTTGGAATTCTTAGAGCATGGTGTCTGGGTTCTAAGTAGTGTTTGAAGAAGCAGAGAGTGGAGGCTACAAAACCTTTTAAGTCCTGGGCTGAGGGGGATTCCTAGAATGTCACTTCTGCCATATTCTTTCGGTCAAAGGCTGTCACAGGTCAGCCCAACTTCAGAGAGGGGAGAAAAACCACCTCTGGTTGCGAGGAGGGCGTGTGCATTAAAGTAGGGAATTATGCGGGGGCGGGGGGGCACGTGTGGAGACTGGCTCTGCCCCTCATTATAATTGATTGAGCATCTACCAGGGCCTTTCTGACCCCTGAGATGAGTGCTAAAGTTTCAAAAAGAGGGAGACACCGATGTCTGTCCTGGGGGAGCTTTGTTTTCCCAGAAAATTCAATCCCATCTTGCAGAAGTAACGCTCATGTTGTTCCTCTTTGGAGCGATCTGTGAATATTCAGCCTAGTCCTGAGGATAAAGTCACTGGGGCCTGTAGCTCTCCAAAAGTTACGAATTTCACTGCACAGACCTTGGATGATTCAATTATGGGAATCCAAAAATAAAGACACGTAGTGCTTGCTGGGGACCCTCATGGAGGGAGTTTGCTCCCTTACTCTGCAACCCTGTTATCTGTCACATCAGCACCTAAAGCCCTGAAATGACAGGAAGCCAAATTTAGGATATTTCCCAGCCTGGCATAATGGGATCCTAGCGACAGTGCCCTCAAGTCTTCTAGCATCTTCCATCTGTGCCCTGGCTCATCTGAGGGTAGACCTAGCCTCCAAAAGTCCTCCTCCCTGGTGCCATCGGAGCAGCTCGGACTTTGTGGTGAACGAACCCTCTGCTTATAGGAACAAGGAGATGATACCACTGCCCTTGGGCTCTGCAAGGGGTACCGACATGTTGCCCAGCCATTGAGTCGAGCTTCACTTTGAGCAACCCCTGCTTTTCCTCCCCACTCTGGTTTCACCCCCTTCCTGCCAGCCCTCAGAAGGAATCTTTCCTTTCTGCTTGGTGTTTTGTAGCAAGTGGAAAACTATAAAATAAGCATTTGCTTATGAATTAATTTTTGGCACATGCAGGGCTCAGCAAGCCTTACGGCACTCGCATATCCCTCCTTCGAGTCCTTGCCAACTTCTGTGTTCCTTCCTCCGGAGACGTTCCCACCAGCACCCGGGGGAAGTTCCCTCTGCTTCCTAGTCCCTGCAGGAGAGTAGAGGCTGTCCTCACCTGGAGAAGAGGAGAGTGAGGTCTATCTTTGGACATTACCTTGTGTTTTGTTTTTTTGTGGGTTTTTTTTGTTTTGTTTTTTTTTTTTAGGAAATACAGATGTTCAGAGATGTATGTGTTGACAGGACCATAGAGATCTTCATAGCAAATGAAGGGGACAGACATAACACAAAATTTTGTTTGGACTAATTGCTTCCGGTTGCAGAAGCACAGTGAATTTGATGTATCAAATGGCTGCCCACAGCTATTCCTATGCCAAGTCTAGCCTACAGACACACCCAAAAAGGGCTTTCTTTTCTGCACGTACGCAGCTGGAGATGGAAAATGTGAGAAGGGCTCCATCAGGAAACTGGCTTGCAAATTCATCCGAGAGAGATCCCTAGTCCTTGGGGCCTTTTCCCCCACCACACACTTTTTTTTTTTTTTTTTTTTTTTTTTTGGTTTGGCTTAAGGAATCAGCCCAAGAGCCAATATTAGATAAGCATTCTCCCACCCCTTCCAGAAGTCACCAGGAGAGCACGTTGGAGAAGCATGTTGGTCTGGTTGCCTCTGACCCCGGTTCGCAGAGATATGAAGCCAGAGAGGGTGATCTGATTTGCGTTCGCTGGAAACGGAAGGCCAGTTTGTGAGGAAGAGCAGCCTTGGTTTGACAGGACACTCACCCTTAGAAGGAGGAGGAGATTGGTGTGTGAGCAAGTTACGTAAAAGGGTGTTGTTTCTGGCAGGGAAGAGAGAAATGAGTCATTTCTGAGTGGTGTTTTCTGACCTCAGGTTTTATCCATATGGGAAATGAGTGTGGCCTGTTGCAGTCTGAGGACCGCTCCACACCCCGCCTCCCACCCCAGCGCGGGGGGTTTGGGAACCATTGGAATTGAAATAAGAGGGAGGCAGGTGGCTTCCCCCCAGAAGGCTTCCCTGGACGCTCAGCCCTTCAGCTAAAGCTGGGAAGGGTCTGAACGGCTGCCTTTGAGAGCTGGTGGCAAAGGGCCAGAGACGTTGGGGACACTGCCTAGAAGGGAAGCCTATGACGTAGGTAGGAGCTTGGCCTCTAGAGTGGAAACACCTGTGTTGGAATCCTGGCCCTGCCCTTGGTGAGTAGGGTGACCTTGGACTTTCTCAGGGTACTTTGAAACTCACTCAGCTTTCTCATCTGTAAAATAGGAGTTAGAAAAACTAAGTCCCTTCCTCATGGAGCTGTTGGGAGGGTAAAACAGCGGGACGTGGGGGTGAAGCGCCTGCCCCAGTAGACACTGCACACCTATGAGCTGCATGGCATGTCACGTTTGGAATGAGGAAGACCCGGGTTTGAGCACTGCTTCTGCCATGTCCCTCTTGAGCACCTGGGGTAAAGTCCTTGACCTCTGTCAGCATGGTAGCCAACTGGAGCGTGGGACAGTGGCAATGTCCCCCTCACAGGGCTCATGAGACGGTTAGACAAGGTGAGTCACAGAAGGTGCCTCATGCAGTTGCCACGGTTGTAGAAAAATCTCAAAGTTGGGTGATTATTTTTATGAATAAATGTTTTTTATTTTAAAAATGGACTTCAGGGGCACCCGAACGGCTCAGTTGGTTGAGCTCCTGACTCTTGATTTCGGCTCAGGTCATGATCTCAGGGTCGTGGGATTCGGGCTCCACGCATACCGGGGAGTGTCCTTGAGGTTCAGTCTCTCCTCCTCCCACCCCCGCACTCTCGTGTTCACGCTCCCTCTCAAATAACAAATCTTTTTTAAAAATAGACTTCATTTTTTAAAATAGGTTTCTTCTCAAGAAGTTGAAATCTGAGCTTTTGCTTCTGTCTAGTGGTTTATGATCCAGTGGGCCTAGGAGATGCTCTGTTTTACCTTGTTTTCATCCTCAGTTCACCTAAATCCCACTGATGATATATTTGGAATGATGTTAGTGGTCCAGAAGGTTGGAACATTTCTGTGCCTTGAGTACTTGTTACTTATAGTGACGGACATTCTGGGTGAGGCAGAAAGTGAGGGGCAGTCCAGTCACTCTGTGGTTTTAAGTGCTCCCTGACCCAGGCCTTTACTTTCCTTCCCTTTTTTGGTTTTGCGGGGGGCGGTTGGGGGGGGGGAGTCTAATAATTACTTTGACATATGTACCTTACCCTTTTACCATTCTTCTCCATTCCCAAGAAACTAGTGTGTCACCGAACAAAGGTCTTTTAAGATTTTTGGGCTCAAAATTCATTGCATATTTTTTTTTACTTTTTTTTTTTTTAAGATTTTATTTATTTATTTGACAGATAGAGATCACAAGTAGGCAGAGAAGCAGGCAGAGAGAGAGGGGGAAGCAGGCTCCGTGCTGAGCAGAGGGCCCGATGCGGGGCTCGATCCCAGGACCCTGAGATCATGACCTGAGCCGAAGGCAGAGGCTTTAACCCACTAAGCCACCCAGGCACCCCTCATTGCATTTTTTAAGATTTTATTTATTTGTCAGAGAGAGAGGGAGCACAAACAGGGGGATTGGCAGGCAGAGGGAGAAGCAGGCTCCCTACAGAGGAGGAAGCCTGATGTGGGACTTGATTCCAAGACCCTGGGATCATGACCTGAGACCAAAGCAGACTCTTCACCGACTAATCCACCTACACCCCCAAAATTCAGGTTTTGATAGAAACTCAACATTTAAAGATGGTTACCATTCTTGGGAACATAAGACCTGAATGACTCTCTGAAAAAAGGAAAGTGACCCCTCGTACAGCACAATCCTGGTCATGGCATCTCTCCAAGCGATGGTGGGCACTAGAGAAGGCATGTGCCTCTTGGCTTCGTTTTGTAGTTCAGGGCAAGAAATGACTGCAAGACTTGTCAGCACATATGTTTGTGGCTTGTCCTCATTTGGGTATGAGAAGCACAGTCCTGTTGAGTTGCACCCTAGCTCATGATTTTAAAGGAATTGGAGACCCAGTATTATTTTTCTTTTTTCCTGAATAGTAAAACAACAATTTAGGCAGAAGTGGGCAGGTACATATATCTGCTCTTCTGGCCTTCCGTGAGAAGACTGAATTTATCACGGGTTATTGAGAGATCTTTGGAAGCAGAATGTCCATCTCTTTCCCTTGTGCAAAACCTAGAAGCGGGAGTTGGTTTCTAAAAGGTGTCTTCAAAGGAATTCTCAGGTTTTCCATGGTCTTTAAAATTTGACTAAAGGCAGAAAAAAATGTCAGAGAAGACTTGGAAAACATTATATCTTGAAACATCATTTCATTTTATCCTATTAAATCCACAACAAGCCCAGATTTTCCTTCTTTCTTTCTCTTCCTTTAGGGCTAGCCAGAGGTCTGTGCTCTTCCTCACTTTCCTTATTGACTTCTAAGGAGGGAATGCTGCTTACGAGCTTCCCGGCTGACACCACAGTCTCCTCTGTTGGCTTGTGATGTGTTAGTCCAGGGCTTGGCAAACTATAGCCAGTAGGTCAAATCCAGTCTATGGCCTGCTTTTGTAAATAAAGTTTTATTGGAACACAGCCATGCTTATTCCTTTAGTATTATCTCTGGCTGCTGTCTTGCCATGAGAGCAGAGTTGAATAGTTGCAACAGAGACTGTATAGCCTGCAAAGCCTAGAATATTTACCATTTGGCCCTTGTTGAATCTTCACTGTCTAAATATTAATCTGTGGGAGGGAAAGAACCATGTCTTTTCCTCTTTGTTCTGCGCTCTTCATCTCCTGGTATGCAACAATGGGTTTTTAGTAAATATTCACCAGATGACCCATATGCTAAGTCCCAAGATATTTTGGCCACTCATTCGCCTAATAAACAGGAATTCAGAGAAAGGTTTCTTTTTCTTTCTTTCTTCCCCCCCCCCCCCCGGGGGGTAATGGTCTGCAGGGGCATTGCGATTGAGTTTTAGAAGACTTTTTTTTCTAGAGGTGATCTTCTTTTTCCTTCACTCTCTCTATTCAGATATATTCCACTACCCCTGTTTGTCCCCTTTCAATACAGATTTGGAATGCAGACTAAAGCAGCTCTTTCCTGTGGGGATTTGGCCTTGTGGCTCAAGAGTCCAGATACCTGGGATTGCAGGTGTTTCATCTGTAAGCCCTCTCTGACCATCCTGCCTCAGACCACCACATTTTAAATTAGTCACTTCTTTATGGCCCAGTGCTCTGCTATTTCTGTACCTCCTACAAAGGATTCCTACTGGCCTCAGGGCATTTAGTTAACATTAAAACGTATGAAATGTTGGAGCCTGGGCTCCAGCCTGTTTGTCTTCTTTTTCTCCAAACTTCCTGGGTGACCTCATCTACTCCCATGGCTTCCAGCTACCGTTCTTGCCAGCAACTCCCAAAGGTGTAGCTCCTGACTCCACCCCTTTGCTGATTTCTAGATTTCTGTTCAAATCTCTGTTGGCATCCCTACCTGTGTTAATTCTAGGTTAGGATGACCTCAGGTGCACCTGTCACCCCTGCTCCTCTGCCCCATTTGCCCTCTTGTATTCCACGTGCTGGCCAACGGGCTCACCAGCAGCCCTCCTTTCCCCAGGAGATACCTGGATGTCTCTGGCCTCTTTCCTCTCCTGCTGTTCTTCAGGAGCTCATTCCCTGTCCACTCCACCTCCCAGTAATTTAATGGTCAGTTAGGACTTGTAATGAGCCAGACAGTTGGCACCTTGAGGTTAAATGACATGACCATATTGGCCCCACTAGGGTCAGGGGAGCTGGGATTTGAAATGAGGCACTCTGGCTTCAGAATTCCTACTACTGACCACCATGCTATACCGCCTGCCAGCATGGGACCGTCCGAGTTCTGAGCCTGATTGTTTCTCACCTGGATAACTGGGGTAGCCTCTTAGAGGCCTCCCTGCCTCTGGGCATTTCCTACGTCCATGCTGCTGTCAGTGATATCCCCCAAACAGAAACTTGACCACTTCATTTCCTGTCTTTTTTTTTTCTAAGGTTTTATTTATTTATTTGACAGAGAGAGGGGGAGAGCAGGAACACAAGCAGGGAGAGGGAGAAGCAGGCTTCCTGCTGAACAGGGAGCCTGACACAGGACTCGATCCCAGGACCGTGGGATCATGACCTGAGCTGAAGACAGACACTAAACAACTGATCCACAGAGGCGCCCCTCGTTTCCTGTCTCCACAGCCTAATACAGATGCTGGAGTTCACTGCCACCATGATGAAATCCAGTGGTGCCCTGCGTGGTCTGGCCCTGCCTGGGTTTCCCTACCCACACTGCTACTCTCTTGTCCTGCAGCCGCGTCTGTTCCTTTGCCAGTCCCTTCTGTGTACTCGGATGCCTCTGCTCCGTGTGAGACAGGCCCTGTTTACCTCTGCCTGGAATACTTCCCAAGCCCTGTCTGAAATGTCTCCAGTTCTAGAAACTTTCTCTTGATCCCCTGAGGCAGAGGAGTAGTGAACCCCATGGGCTGCTCATTCACTAGAGCAGTCACCGCACTTGAAGTGGAGGTTCAGTGTAGGACCCGAGGAAACAGAAACCAAGTTTGTCTTCACCCCCAAGTTCCGTAGAAAAGTCCCTGTGTGTGTGAGGTGAAGGGAACTCGATCTGTACATAACGTATCCGTGAAGAGAATCCTACCCTGTAGGGTCCTTCTGAGAACTAGATGAGATGTATGGAAAAATGCTCAGCTCAGCACGCTGCTTGACACATTGTAATTGCTCATGGTTACTTTTTGGTTGTATGTTTTTCTCTCTGCTCACCCCCCAGGAATGTAATTTCTCCCAGGATCCAGCCTCTGTCTGACTCCTCAGCATCAGGACCCTGGTGGGTGCTCATTAAATATTCTAAGCGTTCACTGAAGGAATACAAGTTCTGCCCCTCTGTGGCCATCGTAATACTCTAGCCTTATTGTCCTTTTTTGAATAAAAGCATTAGGATGTGAAAATTTGTGGTTAGTGGTTGTAACAACTATAAAGGGCCCCCTTCTTTAGGGGTGGAAGGGAGTTACGTTTAGCTGAGTTCACGGGCAATACATCATGTGAATTTGGAGGACTATCCTTATGGTGCCAGGAGCACTCGGGGTCTATTTCTTCTTCTTCTTAATAACTGCAGTAGTAGGAATAATGAAGACCAGAATCTGAATGTTCGTGTTCCAGGAGTGAGGCCACATGCCTTCTCTGCATGATCTCATTTACTCTTTATGGTGATCCTGTGTGGGTCGGTGCTGCCATGACCCTTTTTTTGTTAAAGGGGAAATAAAGGATCCAGGAGGTCAAGTTACTTGCTCAGGGTCACCGAGCTAGCTGGTAATTGTGTCCGGGTTTATTTCCTGCCACAGCCTGAGGTCTCAGCCCTCTGTGTTGCTGCCTCCCTGTATGAGAAGTATGAGAAGACTCCATTAATTTCCTTGGCACAGAGGTGGCCCACATCCCCTCCCTGGCTGGGAACCAAGAAAGGACTGTGGACCCCTTTCGAGGACCTGGCCTCTGTTGATAAGGCAAAGTGGTATTTGTGGCTTCATCTCACTTGGTCTTTCAGCGGATGGACTCTTTGTGCAGAGTGCAATGCCTTCCAAATATGGCAGAAGACAGTTTGTGTGGCTGGTGTCTGTGCTTTGGTTATAATATTGGCCTGTGAACGGCAGAGAAGGAAACCGTGAAAGTCTTTCTCTTTTAGGCTTGCTGTCTTGTTTGCCAAATAAAAACTCTCAAGTGCTATATGTGCTGCTTCACCTCCAGCAAGCTCCAAGTTCCCAGGTCTATGAAAGTTAATGATGAGGAAACTCGCTTGCATAACTTCCTCTCTGTGGAGACAGAGGCGGCTCGTTTAATTAGGGCTCTATGAAAGTTTAGATGACATTATTAACAATTTGGGGGTTTTACTTGCATCGAAGGAAGCACATGCACTCTGGCATAGAGTGAGGCTTGTTAGCGCTCAGTTTTTACTCATTTTGCACAAAGAGGCTCAGTACAGTGAATTCTCCCCGTATTTGAGTCTCTGAATATTGAATTTGAATATTGAAGAATATTCATTTGGGGGGAAAAAAAAGGAAGAGTTCCCATTCTAGGGCAGGAGCTGTGCATGGCGCCGTTATGTACTTTATCTGGGTTAGATCGGGGAGCTCCGGTTACAGAGGAAGGGGAGGCTCAAAAGACCCAGAGTTCGGGCACCTGGGCGGCTCAATCAGTTAAGCGTCCGCCTTCGGCTCAGGTCATGATCTCCGGTCCTGGGATCGAGCCCCGTGTCAGTTTCCCTGCCACTCCTGACTGCTTGTATGTGCTCTCTCTCTCTCTCTCTCTGACAAGTTTTTTTTTTAATTTTAAGATTTTATTTATTTTTGAAAGAGAGAGAGAGAGCATGTGCACAAGCAGGAGGAGTGGCAGGCAGAAGGAGAAGCAGGCTCTACACTGACCAAGGAGCCCGATGCAGGACTCGATCCCAGGACCCTGAGATCATGACCAGAGGCCAAGGTAGACGCTTAACCCACTGAGCCCCTCACGAGTCCCAAGAGCCAGAGCTCTTACGCAAAGTCACCCAATTAGCAAAGCTGAGATTTGAGCCCAAGTCTGCCTCTCAAACATCTTCTCACTTCTCTGCCCTGCCAGAAAGCCTTGGAGATGGCAGGGTCCCATGCCAGGGAGTTAACTCTGTGCTCCATTTTCACTGAGGGGCTGCGCACCCTGGAGAGCAGTGTCTGTGTTGATACTGTTGGGGCTGGGGCCAGGAAGCATTGGTTATTTCATCCAGGAGGCAAGGAATCCCTGCTTGGTTCTACCACGAGTTTTCAAAGTCATCCCACCAATCCGCACAATGGTGAGTTTTATAATAACGCATGAGCTTTTCTGTAGTTTCCGCTGGTGTCCTTCACTGAGTCGCTTTCCCTGGTCAGAGGTGAACTCGTCCCTGACATTAAAAGGGCTCCTGCTCAGTTATGTGTCTTGGAGTTTTCTGGAATTCGTGCTGGCGGGGAGAGTGGGGAGGGAAAGCCAGAGTGCACTGCAGATGGCTGTCGCAAACCCCTCTACTATTTCCAATTAGTGGATGCATGTGTGAGTTGTATGCCTGTCTTATATTTACAAGAGGAAGTATCCCGTTTAATTTTATTTTCACACCACAAGCCCGAGTGTTAAGAGAACATGGTGTTTTAACACTCCCTCGGTTATCAGCTGCGGCGCGGGGGTTGTGTATTGTCACATACAGTCTTCCGAGTATATTTCTACATTTGTTACCTGGCAACATTGCTGCGTCGGGACATGGAGATGTGTTGGTTCCTACCAGATCTGCACTGTTCATACTGTAGAAGGTAGAGCCTGTTTTTCTGGCAGGAATTTACAAAAGGAGAAGGCAGGAGGCTGATGGAATTCAGCCGAGAGATGGGCGGAGGCACTGCAGTCACCGTCCCTGGGCTAGGGGGTCGCCAAGGGACATAGGCGCTTGTCCTGCCTGAGACTGGGCATGACTGTGTTGTTGCCCACCCACCAGTTCTGATGGGAAAGGAAAGCCCCTGCTAGGGATGACAGGCACAGCATCTCTTGCTGGGGTCACTATCCGAGCTACCTAGAGACCTACAGGGTCTTTGTTTAGCTGAGGCGCTGCGTTAAGAACACTGTGTATGGAATTTAAATGCTGAGTGGGGCCTGTATATACTCTCAGGCTCTCCTAGCACAGCCACACACCCCCCTCACGCCCTCTGTGATGAACCCCTTCCAAGATGTTTGTGTTCAAAACCCTCACGTCACAGGTTTCATAGTCCTCTTGGTTGAAGCTGCACTTCTGACTCCGAGAAAGCTCCCCGAGACCAAGGGCATTGAATTCTCCAGTACCTGTGACATTTCTTGACAAATGCCTGAGAGGGGCAAGTTCCCATGGCAACAGTTTCTAAAAGAGTTCTGTGGCATCAACAGGTTAGACAAGGTATCCGAGTCACGGAGCTCTGCAGCGCGTCCCGCAAGCACGTCTCCTGTTCAGTTCCTCCTCGCCAAGGCACCCAAGGGGCAGTCTGTTCAGAATGCAGCTCCAGTGGACACTGGAGACCTGGCCAGGTTGGGCTGGGGTTCAGGGCACATTTGTGTTTCACTGCAGTGCTGACTTTTGAAGGCGTCTCTGAGGAGGAGTCCTTTTTAGTCTATTGGATTCTTAATGTCTTGCCTTTTAAGAGAGAAAAGGAGCACTGATTATGCCTGGTGGCATTTAGAAGCCATCAGTTAGCTTTAAATATATATATATATATATATGATATGTATAATACACATATATATTTTTTATGTGCTCTGATCTCCTTTAGAAAATCCAAGAAGCCATTTTATTAATAGTTCTTGGCTCTTGGGAATTAATATTACCCCTAGCATGATCAGAAAGTGTTCTAAGAAGAAGCTATACGATTCCTAAAGATTTATATATATATATATATATATATATATATATATTGGATATTTTTGTATACCTGAGCAAGACCTGAGCCTGAGGGTTCCAAGCTTGGCTGATTTGTCCTGAGCACCCTTAACTTGGAAATCTATATCCTGCTGTTTAAACTTTAAGATGATCCCTAACTTGATTAAAGTCCCCAACCAGTAGGCCGAGGAAAATGCTTCAGAAAAAACAAGGTCATGCTGCATTTTTTTTGGTAAGCACAGGAATCAACAAAGAGATGTTATATAACTTCTATTTATATCCTCCTTGCTCACTATCTGCAGGCAGACAAGAGTCGCTGAGAAGGGATTTAATGAGCTCTCTGGGTTTGCTCACCTTCCTGAGCTGGTAGGAACCAGCTTGTTCTCAAGTGCGTCAGCAAAGAATCTGGCTGTGGGTGGGCGGTCGGGGTAGGTGGACGGACTTGTTGCCATGGTGTTCTTTAATTCCCCTGTCTCTCAGAGATCTCACTCCCCCCCTTCCCTGACTCCTTCCTTTCCCCCCTTTTCTTTCTTTCGTCTTTTTTTTTTTTTTTAAATCTATAAGCTTCCTTGTTTCTCACACCTACTCATGATTCTTGGAGCTGTCTCCGGAAACAGAATATTTTTCCTCTCCCCTCTCCCCACCCCTGTACCCACCCCCCACCTCGCTGTGGTGGGGAGCCCCTGTGGAGCTCCAGGACATCAGAAGAGTTTCTGTTAAGGTATATTATGTTCACCCTCCCCTATTTCTTTTCCCATGTTTTTTTTTTTTTTTTAATTACCCAGCCCCTCCATTATAGGGACCAATCCCAGAAGCCTTTAATCTCACCCAATAGAAGCTTACTCTTCCCTGTTGGATTGCCCCTAAACGGGGTGGATTCCACTGTCAGTCGTAGGAATGTTGCTCTTCCCCAAAGGAGAAGGGCTGTTTGTATTTCCCTACATCCTCCTGTGTGCTCTTGCCCTGGGCGGATGTCTCCTGTCTCACCTAGCACATTATAAAATAGAACCACAGGAAAGCAAGAGAATGTGTTTGTCCCACAGTGATAATTCCTAGAGCTTGGGCAATTTCTGGTACCCGCAGGTTGTAGGTTGAAATTATTCAGCCTGCACCAAAAAAAAAAATAAAAAAAGAAAGAAAGAAAGAAAAAGAGAGAAAAATATGGTGGGGGGTATTGTGGCTCCTCTACCCAGTTCTCAGCAGGGAAGTGGAACTGCTATTCTGAGAAGTTCCCTGTCGTAGCCCCCAGGAGTGCCCACCACGGAGCCTCCTGAGATGGGCCTGCGTTACCATCCACACTCCCACCAGTGCAGAGGTATCGAAAAGATGTGAGTAGGGAAGTTTTCATGAAATGTTCTTAGAAAAGAAAAAGCAGTTCCCAGGAGGACAGGCTTAAAAAAAAAAGAAGCCAAAACCCACCCCTGCCTTGCCCAAGAGTTGTGCAACTCTTAATAGCAGTAGCCTGTTTGAATAATCAAAGGCAAGCTGACTTCCCCTTATTAACTTCTGTTAGAGACATCTGCATAAAATATCCCCAGATTCCAGACCAAGAAGGTAATTTTTTTTTTCCCCTCCGAGTAACTGGAGGGACTTTCCCTTTGGAGCTCTTCCAGCAGAGTTAACTTCATGGTTGAAAATATTTTCTCATTAGAAACTGCCAGCTTTTTGAATCCTGATGTGGGGATAGGAAAGGCACCTCGTCCATGAGCACGGAGCCTGGGCCCCACGACCTAACTGACATTCACAGCTGGCTTTGAGACGTCTGCCACGACCCTTCTTTTCACTGGGAAATCTATATCCACTTAAATTTCCTAAGGGTTCCCTTTTTGAGACTGGCAGAGGCTCTCCTGCTATTTCTATCACTTTGCCATGGCTGGGTTTTAAACTACCCATTGACATGGCCCAGACACTGACCAGGCTAGTCCTATAAACCGTCTAACGTCTTCAAGCCACTTGTGTCCCTTTGCATTCGGACTTAAAAAAAAAAAAACAAAACATATTGCATTTGAGGAGGATGTATTTCAGTTGCCCTCACCATACGGTGTTTGAGAAATGTGTTTTTATTAGCCTCCTTGCAACATAAGCCCACAAACTGTTCAGCCCAGAGCCTGGGTAGTTCTCATGTCCAGGAGCGAGCCAGGTTCTGAGATGTGAGGCTCACAAATGATTGTCCTCGGTGCCCCATAGTTAATAATGCAGGTGTCAGTGAGGCCAGCGTGGTTAACAGTTAACTAGACGGATTATGGATCTCTAGCCAGCCAGAGCCCATCATGGAGGCATGTGTGTGAACCTGATAAGCCTCTGAGAGGCGAGAAGGCCACCTCAGCCACCTTCACCTGGTCCTTGGCGTGTTTCACTGTCTCCATTTGGCAGCACGTGGGGCCTTCACAGATGGGGATCTTATGGTTATGGAGTTAAACTTTAGCTGCCATGATGCAAATCTTGATTCAGTTTGAGGTTTTTGGAACTAAGCCTCCTTCAGGATTACTGTGTATTCACCAAGATAGCAAACACGTGTTGAGCCCCTGGTGGGTGCCAGGCATTATATAAATTGGCCGAGATAGAGTCCGGGATAAGATCAGTCCGGGCCCTGCCCTTGAGGAGCTCACAGTCTAGTGGGAGAGGTGGCTAGTATACGAGTTAAATAACACTCTGGGAGAAGGATGAGGAAGGAAACAACCAGGGCACAGAGGGTTTAGGAGAACCCACTTAGGATGGTCAGGAAGGCTTCTCTAAAGAGGTGCCATTAAAGCCCAAACCTAACAGATGAGAAGAGAGCAGCCATGCAGAGAGCAGAGGGCAGGAGTGTCCAGACAGACAGGCTGGCATGGACTGGGCCTCTTGCCAGAGCTGAAAGAGGCCAAGGTGGCAGAAGCATAGCAGTGGGGGGAGCAGGAATGAAATGGTGGCTGGACCCCATCAGGTGACCTGACTGCCAACCTCTAGTCAGTGCTTCTAAAGGGCACCAAGTTGGCTCGGGCCATCTCCTGCTTGCATCCACGGTACTGATGCCAAAGCCATAATATATTAAGCAGCACTTACACTGATGAGAGCTGTGTAATTTCATCCCGCCATCTCCGTCCGTTTGGCCATCTGTACGTTCTACTGCCCGATCCTGAGGATGTTCTTGGTGGCTACAGGGAAGCTCCCTGGTGGGCCAGTACCTGGTGAAATGGGCCTGTGAGGTTGGGAGATGCAAGTCCTGGAGCTTTTCCTTTGGGGTCCCTGGGGGGCTGTCCCCTGAGAGTTGGTGGAATTGAGCAGAGGACTGAGGGTGACTGTGGGACCTCCATCAGGAAGGCGCTCGCTTTGGTTGATGGTTTGCTCTTTGCCAGGCAGTGTCCTTGCCCCCAGCAGGCCAGAGTATATTTATTATTCTTTGGATTTTATGGTCGAGTGGATTTGTCATAGGTTTGCTGAGAGCAGGGAGGAGAAAGTGGCTGGTATAAAATACCTCCCAGGTGCCAGGCCTCTGCTGGGCTTCCCCCGTGTTACCTCCTCTACCGCATCCCACAGGCCTCTCTGGAGGCACTTACCCTCCACTCTCCTCCATTACAGGTGAGGAAAGGGAGGCCGCTCGTTAATAGATGACCTGTCCAAACACACTCAACTCCTCAGTGCCCCTGCCCATCCACTTCTCCCTTACTAAGGCTGCAGGATACAGAGCCCTTTCTCCGAGCCCCTGCCACTGTCTGTGCAACCACAGGAAATGGGTGTGCAAAGGATTGTTCTTGACGTTGATGCAGAGCTCACGTTGGATGCCCTGTGGAACCTCATAACTTTCAGGGCAGGAAAATTCAGTCACTGTTCATTAATTGCCCTCAGAACACAGAATGGAAGTAAGACCAAAGATCAGAGTTCTTCCCTTCCAGCTCCTGTGTTAGTCCCCTTTCTTGGTAGCACAGATTGAACTCCCAGGTGAAGTGGGAAGGAACAGGCAAACTCTACCTCAGCCCCACCCCCCCACCCCCCCCCCCCCGTGCTCTCTTGTGTGAATGCATGGCTGGGATTTTTGGTGATAGAGTTTTCCACACACCTCTTTGCAGCCCTTATGCAGGTCAAAGCTTGCTGAGAAGCCTTCTGTGTCCCCCATGGCAAGTCTGTGGGCAGGCGACATGGGACCTGAGAGTTTCACCCTAACCGCCAGAAGTTACTTTTCATTGAGTCATAGAATGAGCTCTGGAGGGCACCGTCAGAGGCTGGCATGCACCTCCTGCAGCCCCAGACACGTACTGGAGACTGTCCTGCATCCTCTTCCATAGTTGAATCGATGTCCATAGACTGAGCTTCTAACACCTCCCCGAGTACTTTAACAAAAGGCCTTTCTGGGGTCCAATCCAAGTCTCCTTTGCTCTGTACCACCTTTCCTTTGTCTAAGCCTCCTGCTGATATGAAGAGCAATCACAGTGCCTTCTTACATGTGAGGAAGAGTCCCAAGGATGTCCCTCCCATAGTCCCCTGCAACGTCAGGCAATGCTGGGGGCTGAAACGACTTCACATTCCACTGTCATCTTTGCTTTTCTCTGGAGGATTTCTGTTTTTCTCTTCTATCTTTGGCTGAAAGAGACAGCTGCCAGTCCACACCAACAAAAGATGCTGACTTTTGGCATCCATATGGAGGTTTGAGCATTGAACCCAGGGAAAATTTGGAGTCTTCTTAATGTCTTGTTCCTGTTTCCTCCAGAAGGTTCCCTGACCTGCCTTTCTGAAATCTGTTTGATTTTACTGTTAAATATTCCTAGAGATGTTTGCTTATAGTTTACCTACACATACAGGGACTTTGTAAGATAACACCTTAAAAATTTTTTTCTTAGGAAGTACAGATTGTTGGTTGTTGTTGATGAATATGTGAAAAAGTGTTAGTGTTTTGATCCACACTGAGGAGAAACCAGTCTGCTTACCAAATAGGGCAGACTTTATCCACAGCTGCTGATTCCTGTAGGTGCTGGGAGATGAAAAAGGAGAGGTAAGCTTTCCATTCTAGGAGAAAAGTGGTTCTTAAAGAACAGGTTGGACTTTACTGCTTGCTAATACTCAAATTAATTCACCCTGAGAAAAGTCATGATAAGCCACTGCTTTGGCCTTGACCTTGGAACTCAGGCCCTTACTTGGAGCTCAGTGGGCAGAATAATTTGAGTGAGGATCTCCATGTCCTCCACCTCTTCTGTCAGGCGTTAGAAGGCGGCAGTGACCCAGAAGGTAGCCTCCACCAGCTCTGGCACGGCAGAGTCGTTGAAATAGGGCGTTTGTGTCTAAGTCCTTAAGAGGTAGCTATATGGTGTAGACCAGGGAGAACTTTCTTTTTTCTTTTTTCTTTTTTTAAAGATTTTATTTATTTATTTGACAGATCACAAGTAGGCAGAGAGGCAGACGGAGGGGAGGGCGGTGGGGGGTGGGAAGCAGGCCCCCCGCTGAGCAGAGAGCCCGATGCGGGGCTCGATCCCAGGACCCTGGGACTATGACCCGAGCCGAAGGCAGAGGTTTTAACCCACTGAGCCACCCAGGCGCCCCCAGGGAGAACTTTCTTTGAGAAGAATGAACTTGAAATGTGGGTATCTTTCCAACATAGACTTGGTTTGCTTTGTCCCTTCTTTCTTTTCTGCTTTGAAATTTATTTTATCTCTAAACTCACCGAAGCTAGAGATAGCCTTACAGAGCTTGGTGAGCTGAAAGTTCCAGATGTCTGCTGGTTAAAACCCATCAAACCTTGCAAAAAAATGTCCTTCTTAGAGTGATAATTTATACCAGAGGAGTGTTTGATTCTTAATGCCCACTTTATTAATTCTTAGACTCTTCCATTGCATCATACTTCTTCTAAAGAATGGTGGAAAAAAAAAAGAAACGATAATGGAAAAATAGTTCATGTTGAATGTTTCAGGACTATCTGCGAGGAGGGTCTGACCGCAAGCTTGTATTCTGCCTTATGTTAAACTTTGAGAACCAGAAGCAAAATTGTGTATTTTTATGTCTAAGCAATCTGAATGGCTTCTCTAGTGAATTCCAGCTGGATTTGTATTTTTTTTTTTTTACCTTTCTTTATTGTGACAGTTATGAGAACTGCTATTCACTCTGTTTTTGCCGTCCATTTAGAGACTATCTTGACCTGCCAGTATCAGCTAGAATTGTTTATCGTTGGGTGTTTTGTGGACACCAGACTTTGGTCATCATGGAACACCCAGCACCCAGGTTGAGCCACATATCCTACGTTCTAATACCTTTCCCTTGAGAGGGGGAATGGATAGATAACAGCAGCACCGTACGTTTCAATAGGTTCCCATAGTAATGAAAATGTTTTTCACACGTAATGTTTCATAACTGCAACCTGGACGGGCCCCCAGCTTCCGTGTGACACAGGCAAGGCAGGTGCTAAGAGTCTCGTTTTTCAGATGAGGAACCCGGGGCATAAATGCTGTTAAGTAAATTGCCCAAGATCACGTGGCTGCTTAGTGAGGAGCGAAGGCTGAAACTGAGGTTTCCAGATGTCCGGTGCTCCAAGCAGCTGTGCCTTACCACGTGTGGTTTATCGCCCAGTTCATGGTCCACAATCCTGGGTTTTGATTATTGTCCTTGGTTTCTAAGACAAGGACTCCCGACCTATAGCTGTCAGTGTGTGACAGTGGTCTTGTTAACATGTAACCCCCAGCCCTGGCCCGTCTGCAGCTGGCAGAAGGGGCTTGTTTGGGAGCCCATCTGAACAAGTGCACTGGGCCTCACATGAGTACCTACCACAGCTATTCTTTCCTGTGAGAAGAGTCTGTGTTTGTGCAGCTGAGAGACTGGGCGTGGTGGGGGGGGTGTGTGGATTATAAAAAGCCAGGAGGTATTTAGAGGTTGGCAAACTTTGCTCAGATGAGAGGTGTTTAACAAAGCAGAGAGATTGCGAGCATGGGCTGACAGCAGACAAGTGGGGCCTGAGTCCTGGGGCACCGCCACCATTTCCTGGCTGTGGGACTGGGCAAGTTATTTAACCTCCTTGAGCCTTAGTTTCCTGATCTGTAAGGCAGGGTTAATAATAGTACACACCTCATGGGTCATTACAAGGATTAAATGAGATAATATATGTAAAGCATTTAGGCAGCACCTGGAAAATAGGCAGTGTTCAGTGAGCATTCACTGTAACACAGTTTATAGAAGTGGGGGTCCCCAGGAAACGGTGACTGCTCAGTTAACCACGGGTACAGGAAGAGAACTCCCCAGGTAGCCTTGGGGAGCCTCGGTAGTCATTGCTGTCCCTCTGACACCTGCAGAGTCTCTTCAAGCTGGGAAGGTCTGGTTGGGGATGTCTCCCCAAGTCCCCGAGACTCCCAAGGCCAAGTGCGATGTCCTTGTGTTTCAGAGGCAGAGGGAAAAGAGAAAAATCAGGCTTTAGGGAGGAATTTCTGTCAGCCACTGGAAATTCAAGCATTGAGCACTGTTCAGCAGTCACATTTTTCAAATTCTTGGACTCAGTCTGAGGACTTAATTCATTTTGCAGCAGATAAGTGACCAGAGTGAATGTCATGGGCTGTGGTGGTTGGGTCATGTAGTACTAGGCAGTGAAATGGAAAAGCTCATTCTCTGGATTCCCTCCAGATCCAGCACAAAGGCTTCTGGAGGGTGGGCCGTGCTCAGCGTGGAAATACTTTCCTGTGGGGCAGGATCCAAGCCTCGAAGCTGTCCTAGTGGCACTGTGGACTACTGCCTCCAGACCACCCCTGCTCCTGTCATGCTCCATCCTGGGTCGTGTCTACCTCTGCTGCCTGCCACCCCCCATTCTTAAGTTAAGATGCCCATGAAGGGCTTCTCCCTACAGAAAGGCCTTGTGTTCCTGTAGGTGCAGGTTGGCTGGCTCTGTGTTCTGGGGTACAAAGTCTGTCTTCGCCCCCTACGTCTGTGAACTCTAGGGAAGATGGCTTTTCAAGAAGGTGCTTATGTGCTCACCTTCACTGGTGTGTATGTGCAGTGCCTGGAGCAGGTTTCTGTCTCCCATTCTTCTCCCAGGACCCCTTGCCTGCAATATAATTGACTCTGTGACCTCTTGACCCTAAAGAAAGGAGTGTCGGCCCACCCCCCTCCTACACAGGGCCTGCCTGTCACTAGGAGAGCTGCCGCTGTCTGCTAGTTCCTAACTTCAGGGTGCCTCTTATTTCAGAAGCCGGGTGGGCTTGTTATCAGTCGTGCTCCTCTTCTTTGCAAGGACTCGAGCGGCCATAGTGGGTGGCTGCCGGGCGAATGAAGCATACCTTAGTATTTTCAAGTGATCCTAAAGGATGTTTTCATTATTATCTTACACTAAGACTTTAGTCCCTGAGTCTCTTTACAGCTTAAGCAGCCCAAGGAGGGCAAACTATGTCCACGTGACAGTTACCAAGGGCAAGAACATGCCCTCGGGCCATTGTGTCACCCAGCCACAGCCCAGCATGGTCAAAAGTTGATTGGTTTGCACAGTCGGAGGCAAAGATCCTCTGTGGCCTTGGCAAGTCTCTTCCGCTCCTTACGCCTCGGTTTCCTCCTCTGTAAAATGTGGAGGGCCAGACTAAAGGGCTAGTTTCCAAACGATATTCTTTGTAGCCGTGCAGCTCCAAGGAGTTCCAGTGGCTGAGAGAGGGTCCTTCCCACTCTCTTTCCAGCCAAACAGTTCTGCCTGTATCTCTCTTAAACATGGGGTCTTTCCCTAAGGTGGTGTTTGGGGAGGGAGGAAGAATGGGTTTCTCTGCTGGAAACTGTATTGGAAACTGCTGGAATAGAGTTATTCCTGCTTTCACATTTTGTGACGAGTGTTTTCTTTTTCGCGGTATTTTCTCGTTTTTCGGCTTGGCTTATGACATGACGGCCATGCCTAGGTCCCCACCCACCACGGTCCTCCAGAGCTGCCAGGGAGGCGGCCACTGCGCAGGCTCCCTTGCTCACCTGCTCCCGCCCCTTCCTTAAAGCCATGCCAGGTAGACCTGTTGTCTGTGATGTAGGGGTTGGTACTGTCTATCTGCCCCCAAACCAGCCTTCGTTTCCTTTGAGTTTCCTGTGCGACCACTGGGGCTGGTCCTCCGTGTGTTCTCAAAAAGGCAGGATGGTAGCAAGGGCCGGGGGTAGGGAAAGCAAGAAGCACCAGACCTCTCCCAGCCCAACTCTCTCATCTACAACAGGGCAGATTGATGAACTACGATTTCTGTCTTGGCAGTCCTGTAAGATGCTGACAGGACAGCTCATATGGAAGGGGCTTCGAAACTGCGTGTGTTTTGGAGATGCGTGGAGGGCAAGGAAAGGTCAGCTGTGCAGGTAGCAGCACAGATCCCTCTGCTGGCGGAGACGGCCTCAGAGGATAGCTCCTTCTCTGGACAACTTTACATGGTTTTCTAGCTTTCTGGGAACGAAGCCGATCTTCTCTTCCTCTCTCCCTTTTCATTGTTACATAATTCGTATACTGTAATATGCATAGATTACAAGTGTACAGTTTGATTAGATTTGACAAATAATGCATACCTGTGTTCGTTTTCTATGACCGCTGTAACCAGTTACTACAAACTAAACAACTGAAAACAACCAGAATTTTTACCTTCCAAGTTTGACATGAGTCTTAACTAGGCTGAAATCCAGGTGTTGTCAGGGCGGCATTCCCTTCTGGAGTCTCCAGGGGGAATCCATTTCCTTTTCTCTTCCAGTAGAGGCTGCCTGTGTTTTTTGGGTCAAGGCCCCTTCCTCCGTCGTCCCAGCCGGCGGTGGCGCATGGAGTCCTCAGATGGCCTCACTCTGAGCTCCTCTTCTGTCTCCCTCTTCCACGCTTAGGATCTCTGTGATCATATTGCCTTCCCTGCATAAGATGATCTCCCTCTTTTAAGGTCAACAACTTTGTCTCCCTTCACCGTGGAAAGTAACATGTTCACAGGTTCCATGTTTTATTCTTAGTGTTGTAGTTATCTCTACCACACCCTTCTGTTTACCACCAGCCTCATCAGGGTATTTTCTTCAGTCCAGAAAGTTCTTTTGTTTCCCTTCAGTCTCCCCACTCACACTCCCCAGAAGCATCCACTGTTCTGACTTCTCTTACCACCATGTAGCGTTACCTACTCTAGGCCAGGTGAATTTTGAATGGTTATCTCACACTTGCTAGGTGGGGTTGCCGTGAAACTTTTGGAAAAGCAAAACAGTCTCTACTTGACACTACTGACTCTTAGTTGGAGAAAAGGGTGATTCATAAGTTCAGGGAGGAAAGTAGACAAGTAGCTCGTAGAAAAAAGGCCCTGCTTCAGAAATGACAGATGTTGATGAGGATGCGATGAAAGGGAAACCCTCCAGCACTGTTGGCGGGAATGCAAGCTGGTGCAGTCACTCTGCAAAACAGCATGCAGGGTCCTGCAATGTAGAGCTACCCTGTGACCCAGCAATCAGACTACTGGGTATTTAGCCCAAAGATACAAATGTAATGATCCAAAAGGCCACCTGCACCCCAATGTTAATAGTGCAGTGTTCATGACAACCAAGCTATAGAAGGAGCCCACATGTCCATTGACAGATAAATGGATAAAGAAAATGTGTAATATATATATATATATGTATATATATATACAATAGAATACTACTAAGCCATCAAAAAAAATGAAGTTTTGCCATTTGCAACAATGCGGGTGGAACTAGAAGGTATAATGCTAAGCGAAATAAGTCAATCAGAGGAGGACAATTATACGACCTCACTAATATGTGGAATTTAAGAAACAACAGGATCATAGGAGAAGAGAGGGAAAAATAAAATAAGACAAAATCAGAGGGGGAGACAAATCATAAGAGACTCTTAATTACAGGAAAACTGAAGCTTGCTGGAGGGGAGGGGATGAGGGGAGGGGATAACTGGGGGATGAAAGGATGGGGTAGTTGGATGGTGGACATCAAGGGGGGCACGTGATGTAAGGAACACTGAGTGTTATATAACACTGGTGACTCACTGACCTCTACCTCTGAAACTAATAATATATGTTAGTTGAATTTAAATTTAAAAGCATAAGTAAATAAAGCAAAAAGAAAAAAAGAAAAGGCCCTGCTTCAAGAGCCTGAGGTCTGGGAGGCGAAGTACCCACCTGCTCTGGTCTGAGGTCCCACCTGCATCTGGGGAAAGAGTCCTGGGGAGGGTGTCCCCTCTCCCCTCCCAAGTCCTCCAAATACAATATCACAGAAAGAGGTTTAACAAACAGGCTTTTGAACTGTGTGCAGGGCCCTGGTCTTGCTGAGTCCAGACTGTGCTGAGCACCAGAGAGGGGCAGTGACTGCCTCCAGGAGCCCCTAACTGAGGGCCCCGTTCCTCAGCCCCCCATTTACCCCTTTGGCACATCATGCCTCTGTGGGGGAGGTATCTTAGCTCTTCTGCACTGCTGTCACTTTTCACTTCTCCTCTTATACAAGATAGCACTGCTTCCCTTCTGGAGACCAAGCTTCTTCCTTCCAGAGTATCTTTAATTAGATTCTCAGGCAGGAGACCTGAGGCGACAGCTCTTGACTCTCACAGTGTCTTGGTGAGGTTACATTTGTCACAGTGTGGGCATCTCAGGGGTGTGCTAAATACTTGATGTCCATTATATTTTAGGGTACCCTGATCTCCCAGATACAAGTAATAACTACCCCTAGAGAACTTTTGTGTGAGAAAACGCACATGAAGCTTTACTCTGGATTCCTGGCACCTTATAAGCAGTCAGGAAATATCAGTCATTGTGCCTATTACTGTGATTTTCTCATTAGATCTTCATAACCACCATGTGGTACTGTTACCATGGCCATTTTTCCAATGAGAAAATTTGGGTTTCAGAGATATCGTCACTTTCTAAGGTGATATCAGCTCATGAGTAGCAGAGCTGAAACCCTGGTGTCTGTCTCCAGAGACAGAATTCTCACACTTCACTACCCAGCCCTCGCCTCTTAGGCGGATGCCTTCACTGTGGGGTTTTCACATTATACTAATGTCATGGCCATACACACACACACACAAACACACACGACGCTCAGTGGGCCCTGTGCTAAGTGCTTTGTGGGCACCGCGGCAACCCTTCCGAGTGGGTTCAGAGAGACTGAGTAACTTGCCTCAGGTGACAGAGCTAGTGAGTGAGGGACCCAGGGGTTTCTGACTGGAAAGCCTGCCCTCCAAGCCCTTCATTCAGGAATGTTTTCCTTCCTTCGAGGCACTGGCAATATTTTTCCTTTTGATACTTACTAATAACCACTGGAGTATGCCTTCCATTTCAGCAGAATGGCTGTAGTTACTTCAGGGACTCAGGACTGCCCTGAATCATCTCTTCCACCTTCCAGCCTCCGGCCTTGTTTAGTCCTGGTTCTCGGGGCTTACTCGTGTCTCTGTACCTAGTGTCTACTTTCTTAATTTGTTGACCACATTCTGTTTATAAAGCGGCTTCGGATCCTTGAGGGACTAAGGACTGATGTAAATAATGCAAAATAAATATACTGGCTGTTGCAAAACATATATAGAAGCGTGTAATCCTCAGTCACTTGCCCTTCTCCCATTTCATAAGAGGTTCCCCTCCCCTGGCCCTATCAGTTGACATCTGTTGGGTTAACCAGCTAGATGTTAAGCAGTGCGGTTTGTAGCTGGCAATCACTCGGCACTGTGTTGCGCTGTTACCAATGACAGATGGCAGGCTTTAGTTATTTATTTATTTGCTTACCTACTTAAAGTGCATTTTTTTTTTGAGTGACCAGATTGTCCAAAGGATGCTTTTTAAGTTGCCTCCATGTGACAAGTAGACTAATGGGGTAGCAACTGAAGTTAATTGCCCCGAGGGTCCCCCTTCTGGTGCAGTCTCCCCGTGACCCCATGTGGGTGAAATATTGTATGGCTCATCTTGGTAAAAAATGTAGTCACCATAACTAGGTGGTTATAGGTTGAGTTCTGAGTCCCCACCTCTCTCCTTTTGTTTGTAGATGGCATCAGCTCTCAAAGAAGTGAACAGTTAGAACTTGCTTTTTCATATTTGAGCAGTTTTCCAGAATTAATCTGTGTTGGGGGTTTACTTCTGGCACAGCCACTGAGTATAAGCAGGATCTGATGGTTAGAAGGAGCCATGAAGTATTGGGTTGTGTTCATTCTTTCCTCAAATGATTAGGAAACTCCTTCTAGGTGTTGGGGCTCCTGTGGGTGCTCTGGAGAGAGCTGTAAAGCATACAGGTGAGGCACCTGGCTTCTTGGAGCTTGCACTCTGCATGAGACATGCAGTAAGTAGGTAAACAACAAATACAACAGAGAACACTTGCTACGATGAGAATAAAACAGGGCAGGGGCGAATAAGCAGTTGACTGGTTTGCTGCCTCAGGTAGGATGATCAGGGATGGCCTTGCTGAGGAGGTGATGTTAGTGGAGATGAGGGGACCCTAGCCATGGGAAGAGCCAGGAAAAGCGAGGAAGAGCAAGGTGGTGGCCCCAAGTGTCTGATACAGCACTCTGCCGGCATTCTCTTGGGTCAGCTTCATAAGGATAAATGGCTATTTTTAGTAAAGCATCCTTAGGGTGATTATTGAATTACTGGGTCTTTTCCTTACCGGCCTACCAGTTTTATGGGGGGCAGGGTCCAGGCCTCTTTTTGCTCACCATTGTGACTCCTATGATGGGCGTAGTGCCCAGCACATGACAGGTGCACAGTAAACACTGGATGGGTGGATAAACAGGGAGATGTGTAGGTGCCTGGATGAATGGGTACATGGATGGAATGATGGATGGATAGACGAAATAGTAAGAAACCTAAAAGAAGATAAAAGGTAGTAAAGTGCAATGGAGGACACAAAAGACTTGAGCTTGGTTCAAAGAGTGTGGGAGTCTGGGAGGACTCATGACACACAGTAGGTAGGCAGTGACTTGTACTGCCACCGGAGCCGTTGGAGGGAAAAGATAGAACCGGGGAGCGCAAGTAGGAAGGATGGATCTTGTGCTGTATATTGAAGACAACCAGAAGGAAGGAAGAAGAGTGAGAGGGGAAGGAAAGACCACAGTCAAGAAGCGCTTTGTCGGCAAACGAGACTGACATTTGTCAAGGCAGCACAGGGGCTAGTGGCTAGAAGAAGGGTCAGGGACCGCACTTACCTTTTGGCAGATGGAAACACAGTGGCTTTCCCCGGGCCTGCTGGATCTGGCAGCAGCTGTTGTGGGGGTGGGGCAGGGTGAGAGATTGAGGAGTTAAGGGACTACAATGGCTGTTAAGGTTTTACTTTTTTCTAGGATTGCAAGCCTTTGAGGCTACCTTCAGTAGGGAAATGCCATCTTTCCAAATGGGGGAGGATTTGAAATTGGGAGAAAGATCCAACGGGGAGAAGCAAATATATTGTTTGGAGCTTTGTTTTATTCCTCTGGAAATGACCGTATTGTATTTTTATGTAAATAATTCACAACAGCGTGGTGTTTGCAAAGGGGTGAAAAGAGAATACTCATAAATGAAGTTGAGACACCATATTGTGTTTTTATATCAACATTGTATACTATTGCTTGCAGTGGGCCCAAAAACAAATGTGCATCCAAGAGACAAGCTACCTGTTAACATTGAGCTTCTTCATCTAACCACTCTCTACCTGTCCTTCAAGACCTGGTTTGAAAATCACCTTTTCCACAAAGATTTTGGAATCACTGCGGCCACTGGCATCCTTGCCAGCTCTGCGCTTCTAGGATGTAACTGTGTAGCTTCTGGAGCACTTTTTACTGACACGTTTTTGTTTTACTTATGAACTTGTCACCCTAACCTGGTATGGAGCTGTGTAGGGGTGGGCAGCATGTCTTACTGGTCTGTAGATATTCACAGGGCCGTGCACAGTGGAGGGGCTCACAGAAGTCCTTCAACACATGACAGGACCTGCAGTAATCACCAAAAATACCTCATTTCCATTGTTAAAGGAGTTGTTTTGGGCGTGTGCAGGTGCTTGTTCTTAGTAGGCTGGATTCTCCCCACCACCACCCCCCTTAGAATGTGTCTCAAGCCTGTGTGACTGTCCATCAGAGACATCCTGTGGCGGGCTGCTTTACAGTCTCCGTGTAGAAAACCTCAGGACGTGCAATCCGGAGAACGATAGTGCATGGAACCAACTTTGGTCCAAACCTAGACCATTTGTGAGGTTTTGCAGCTGGCTCGGATCTCCATGAGGTTTTGGTGTCTTGAGTGGGATTAGATCACTGGTCTGTCACAGTGTTGAAAAATCTGTGGGTTTTCCTCGGCAGCACTCCTTTTTCTGCCGGTTAACAGAAGATAAGAAGTCAGAAAGATTCTTCAAAGTCTTCTATGACCGAATGAAGGTGGCCCAGCAGGAAATCAAAGCAACAGTGACTGTGAACACCAGTGACTTGGGGAATAAAAAGAAAGATGATGAGGTAGACAGGGACGCCCCATCCCGGAAAAAAGGTAAGTGTTCCCCTGCGTGCAGCCCTTCCACCAGCTGGACCTACAGACTCCAAACTATTCTACCTGAGGCTTTCAGGAGAAGCAGACCAGTCTCGTTACGATGTAATTCTTCCCAAGTAAGGAGAGCCAAACTGCTCAAACTGTGGTTTGGCGGTTCTTCTTGTGTAAAAAGATGTAGGTACCTTCTTCTTGGTCAAGCTCAAGGTTTTATTGGCAGGAAACCCATTTGTAATCTTTTCCGGTTATTTTCTATTCAATGGTAGGGAAAATTAAGACACAAATTTAGGGACACCTGAGTCTCGGTGGGGAGTCTGCTTAAGATTCTCTCTCTCCTCTCCCTCTACCCAACGCTCATGCACGTGCTCTCTTTCTCTGTCCCACTTTAAAATAAATACGTAGTGGCTGCATAATATTCCAGTGTATCAAAATCTTGCCATTTGCAACGCCATGGATGGAACTAGAGGGTATTACGCTAAGCGAACTAAGTCGATCAGAGAAAGACAATTATCACATGATCTCACTGATACGAAGAATTTGAGAAACAAGACAAAGGATCATAGGGGAAGGGAAGGGAAAATGAAACAAGGTGAAACCAGAGTGGGAGACATAACATAAGAGACTCTTAATCTCAGGGAACAAACTGAGGGTTGTTGGAGTGGAGGCGGGGTGGGAGGGATGGGGTGGTTGGGTGATGGACATTGGGAAGGGTATATGCTAAGGTGAGTGCTGTGAATTGTGTAAGGCCGGTGATTCACAGACCTGTACCCCTGAAACAAATAATACATTATATGTTAATTTTAAAAAATAATAAAAAATAAGTAAATCTTAAAAAATAAAGACAAACACTTCAAAACTGGGTGTGTATCACTTGTCACCTAATTCCCCCGTATTTTCGAAATTATTTGAAAGTTTCTAAAGTTGTTCATTCATGCTCTCACTCAAAGAGAAGTCATACTTGGAAGTAGGTAGATGCACCAGTGTTCAAGTCAAATGGCTGTGAACAGGCTAACGAGCCACTACGGGCCTCTTGCTTTAAGTTGAGAACTGGGTTTCTCAGCCACAGTACATTTGGCCTCTGGAAGATGAGTCACTGGAGGGACTGATCTGTGTGCTGTGGGGTGTTTGACAGCATGTGTGGCCCCTATCCAATAGATACCAGTAGCCCACCCCTGCAGCAGACTAGAAGTGTCCTCAGAGTGTGCTGATTGTCCCTGGGGTGGGGGTGAGCACAAAGTCAGCTCTAGTTTATAACCACTGATCTAGAAAGGGAATAAAGAGAGGGAGAAAGGCTAACATTTATTAAGTACTTTCTATGAACCAGGCACTATTCATCCTTTACTTGATTTGGAACTGAAATTAACCCTATACAAGAGATAGAATTGTCATCCCCATTTTACAGATGAAGAAACTGAGGAGTGGAGACTGACTTGTCCTTGTTAAGGCTATGCAGTGAGTAGGTTTTGAACCCAGGCAGACTGGCTGCAGAGCACCGCACTCCTCACTCTGATGCCTTCCAGGGTCACTGTGAGGGTTCGATGAGGTAACACACAGTGCCTTGGTACTTAGTGGAAAGCGCTCAACTTATTGTCACCACAGTAACAGGACTTACGGTTGTGATCCTTGTTATATGACTCTCTCAGAAGCTTCTCTAGGTAGAATTCACTGATCCTCTCTTCCCTTTGCAGATGAGGACCCTGAGGCCCAGAGCCATACAGATTTGTGAGGCTGACAGAGCCAATACTAAGACTTTTCCTCTAACACAGCGCAAGCTTAGATATAATGTCAGAGCCATAAGCGAGTGGGCAGGGCATGACCCAGTTTCAATCGTAAGGACTAAGAGAAGTGTTTGTCCAACCTTGAAGATTTCTAGTGAATACCAGAACCTACCTTTTTGAACATTATCTCTCATGCAGTGAATAGGACTCCTGAGGACTCAGCAGCATTGAGTGTCTTCTGTTTGCATTCTAGCCAAAGAGCCCTTGACACAAATAACGGAAGAGGTCCGAGATCAGCTCCTGGAGGCCTCTGCTGCCACCAGGAAAGCCTTCAGCACCTTCCGGAGGGAGGCTGACCCCGACGACCACTACCAGTCTGGGGAAGGCACCCAGGCCACAGCAGACAAGACCAAGGACGAGCTGGAGATGAGCGCGGTCATCACCATCATGCAGCCCATCCTCCGGTTCCTTCAGCTCCTGTGTGAAAACCACAACCGGGACCTGCAGGTGAGGGCTGGCCCTGGGACTTGCAGCTCCTCGGACATCTCTGTTCCCCTCACCACCACCAGCTTCCTTGAGCTGAGGACCCAGGATGGTTCTGACCTCTGGGCACCTGACCGGTTTGTCTGTCTTCCCCACCGTCTCCACAGGGACAGGAACCAAGTCTCTTGTTCACCAGTTTGGTGCCTCCTGCATACATAGTGAAATGTGGGAATGTGCCTGCGTGTGCGTGTGTGTGGTAGGCTGCCGCGGGTAAAACTTGGATGGACTCAGGACAGGTGAATGATTAAATACACCAGACTTACAAAATCGGATACGTAGAAAGTTCTACTTAAATATGTGTTGGTTGAATGAATGACGTGGCCTTCCAGGGTTTTACACAAACAGCTGCTCAAATATATGTGTTCAACTGATTATTCCAGACATCTTTTGTCTACTTTTTTAACTGGTGTCAGGATGATGACAGTGGCCAAGGTTTATCAGGTTCTTAGGATATAGTGGATGCTGAGTGTTGCTGATATCATTATATTCATTTTATAGATGGGGGAACTGAGGTTCAGGGGACATAGTTAGGGAGTAAAGAACCGGCACTTGAACCCAGGCCATCTGGTGGTAGAGCTCGTGTGGTCAACCACCACGTTAAGATAGAGTTTATTTTCTTCCTTGAAAAGTTCCCCGCCAGCAAAGCCTAGATGGAAGGACTAAGGATAGATTCCAGAGATGTCTCTCTTTCTTTCTTTCTTCCTTCCTTCCTTCCCTCCTTTCTTTTTCTTTTTCTTTTTTTTTCTTTTTTTTCAAGATTTGATTTATTTGACAGAGAGAGTGTATGTGTACAAGCAAAGGGAGCAGGAGAAGCAGGCTCCCTGCTGAGCAGAGAGCCCAATGTGGGACGTGATCCCAGGACCCTGAAATCACGACCTGAGCTGAAGGCAGAGGCTTAACCGATTGAGCCATCCAGGTGCCCCAGAGATGTTTCCTTCTACCGAATGGGCATAGCTCTGTGGAGCCAATCACTGCCCAGGGAAGGATGCTAGAACACCAGGTCCTTGGCCATTACCTGGATTTGCTGCTGGCTTTTGGGAAAAACACCCCTCTCTGCCTAAAAGGGATTGAGGATTAACAAGAAAGTGTGTCTGAACAACTCCACTAAGATAGAATATTGCCTCCTAAAATAAACAAGTTGGCAGTGGTAGTTCAGTTACTTGAATAATGATGGTATGAAAAGGAAACTGTGGCAAAGAAAAGTGCAGTCTTAAAATATTTGCCTTGCTGACTTTATCCATCAGGTGATTTGATGGCCTTTCACACGTCACCTGTGGCCAGACCCTTCGGGGCAGCCACTGTAATTCAGTCATACTTCAACCCTGCCACACAATCTACGCCTGGAAAAGTTGAGTAAGAAATTACATTGTTAAACAGTAAGACAGAACAGTGAAATAAAACCGGCTGAAGTCTACAGTATGAACAACTTCTACACTGGTATTTATTTTTAATCAAATTGGTCTGAAGAGCCTGAGTTTTGAAAAGGCAGATATATCCAAGGTCATCCATCAGCCAAATCTGGCCCAAATTTAAAAAATGAAAGAATTTTCCATAAGACCCATTGGGCTCTTTTCCACATTGTTGTTCATTCATTTCCTCCATTGACCTTCCCTGCTTGATCCCTCTCAACGTCTGAGTGTGGGATCTTGGCCCTTAGTTTTTCTTTCCTTGCCTGTTGCTCAAATATTCCAACTTTGGACATAGACCACATCGGCCCCAGATCCACTGACTTGGGACTGCCAGGCGTAGCCGGGTAGAACAAAGTATTTATGACTCAAAGAGCCAGGGATGGGTTGTGGTCTCATTGGCTGGTGCTCTGTCTGCCGGCCAACTGTGCCCTCTCGCCTTCCATATGTACACCATTAGTCATGAGGGGGACTGGCCAAGGGAGTGTGAATGACACCATGGAAAGCCAGGCTGTCCCACCAGCAGGAAGGCAAAGCCAACTGTGGCATCTCCGTGGATGGGGGGATCTCCCTGCTGCTGGCACTATTTCTGGGCTGAGCTCGGTGGTCAGGGCCCTGTACTGTCCCCCAACACTGCTGCCACTGATCTCCACCGACCTTGGGCTCCAAAGGGAAGTGGGTTGAGACCATGACTGTACGTCATCTGGGTGAGTACCTGCTGTGTGCCCGGCACTGGTGGTGACAGAGACCTCACGCCTCCCCTTACAGAGATGAGAGTCTCAGGCAGGAGCCACTCGGGGAAACCCAAGATTGCTGTGCAGCATGACAAGTGCTGTCGTGGTGTCATCAGAGGGGTTTTGTGGGTTTACAGCAGGCAAACCAGCCCACTGTGCTGGTCCAGGAAGACTCCTCAGAGGACCCGATAACTGCCAGGTTCTGAGCTAACAGAAGGCTGCCTCCAGTAGATTCCCTCCACGACTGGCAGAGGGGCCGTGCTGACGTCCTTGCTTTCAAGCCTGGTCTGCTTTCATGGACCTGTTCTGACTCCTTCACGGTACCCCCTTGATTTCCCTTCTTTACCATCATACCCAGAGTCCACGGCGGAAGGAGAGTAAGGCTTTCATTGCATGAATTTGCCAGTTCTTGTTTAGAAGTCTTCATAGTTTTAGTTTTGTACCATAGTGCTTCCTTTGAACTAAGGCCCTAAGAACCCCATGGACAGAATCACCATTCAATGACTCCTTCCAACATTTGATTCTCCAACACATCGCTCTCTGGAAAATAGTATTGGGGGAAAGGGAAGTCTAGAGTATATTTAATATATTTTTTAAAAGTCTTAGCAGCTTAAAAAAAAAAAAAAGTCTTAGCAACTTAATCTTTGAAAGTACCATAAGCATTATCCAAGTCAGTGGTTTTACGCTTTTTTGGTTTTGGCCACAGAATCCTTTGTTTAAGATCTTATGCAGAAATGTACTAAGTAAAGCAGATGAGAGCAAAGCTGTTCTATTCAGAAGAGAAACTACAGTGCCCAAGAACTTTCCTTTCCTCCCTTACCTACCAGAGCCCTGAGAGGCGGTGCTTTCCAAGGACGCCCCTGGGTCCTACAGGGGCTAGTTGGAAAACCAGTGATCTGAACCAGTGGTTCGCAAGGGTGAAGGTTAGAATCATCTTTAAAGGCTCCCACTATGTCATACACACTGAGGTGTTGGTAAAATTGCTCTGATAGAATGACATTTGTAGAAATCTGGTTCTCAAAATGACAGATTTGAGTGGAAGTCACCTACTCTGAGTGCCACCATTTTGGCAGCATTCCAGAGCAGACAGTACCTCTCTGGCTCAGGGTTTGCTTGTGTACCAAAGGGAAGAGAAGACCTCAGGAGGACATTACTGCCCCCCTGGTGTAAAGAAGTACCAGTAAGCTCAACGACAGAAGGAATCGGCCTTTCAGAGTTGCCCAGCATCTCTTGTCATATTTATAACCTTAACTTTACTGTTGGTAAATGTTTAGTAGAGATAAGGCCACTGCTTTTGACTTTGCCAAACAGCCAGTTGCTGCCTTAAATAAGCTTTGTCCACAATAGTAAGAAACTTACTGGGAGGGACTGTTCTTGAGACATTTTGCCTATGCTTTCCGTCCTTCCCCTGAGGGGCTGCCTTTGCTTTGCAGCTGGGTTAAGGAACACAGGTCTCTTACTGCTGAGAACTACTGTATGAGAACAGACTTGAAGTCTCTTCATTTCTCAGTCCGCCCATCTCGACTTGGTCCCTGGCCCTCCAAGGAAAACCCCAAAAAGAACAGGATTTCTCTAGCCTAAGCAAGGCAGGGTGGTGTGTGCTAAGGGTGAAATCAATTCCTGAACATAGGAGTCCCCGTGAGCCTCCTAGTGAGTGACATCGCTCTGTTTTTGCAGAGGACAGAGGAAATGGATCTGAGCTGGGGAAGGGGAAATTCTGGCTTAACACTGCAAAAACTATGGGCTATGGGAGAGGCTTTCAAGAGAGGGCAGCCAATTATCCTTCATGGGGAGCTGAAACACAACATGCCTGAGGACTTCACAAGTCCCCTCTCCTCCATCCACTCAATTTAATTCAGATTATTTTAGCCAGTGTTTATGAAGCACCTGGCATGCGCCAGTCACTGTGCTAGCCACCAGGCACCCCGTGCTATCACCATGGTCCTGGATGGAGCTGACAGACATTTCGATAAGCACATCCTGAAGTGTGAGGAGGGGTGAGAAAGGTGTGTGCCATTCTCTGATCTCCCTGGAGTCAGGATGGAGGCTCAGGAGGGCTTCCTGAAGCAAGTGACTGAGACTCCATCCTAAAGGAAGATGAGTTCATCAGGGTAGAGATGGGGAGAAAATGACAGGAAGAGAGAATAATTTGCCTGAAGCCCCAGAAGAATAGAATGAAGACTGCTTGAAGAGTAGGAAGAAGTTCATTGCTTCCTGGCAGAGGGGCATGATGGGAGTAGTGATGTCACTGAGCGGAAGAGGGGGGCATGGTGGGAACAATGATGTCACTGAGCGGAGGCGGGGGGCATGGTGGGAACAGTGATGTCACTGAGCGGAGACGGGGAGACATGGTGGGAACAGTGATGTCACTGAGCGGAGACAGGGAGACATGGTGGGAACAGTGATGTCACTGAGCGGAGACGGGGAGACATGGTGGGAACAGTGATGTCACTGAGTGGAGACGGGGGACATGGTGCGAACAGTCGCACATGAGTTTGAGAGGCAACTGGCCTGGAGAGCCATGCTTTGAATTTTACCCTTAGCCAGCCAGGCCCTCTCCTATCCTCTTCCCAAAGAATTCTCCCTCCCTCTCTACATGATGAGGGGCTCAGCTAGGCCCCCAGATAGGTAACATCTTCCCTGAGGAACTGGGTTGAAGAGTGGCTGTGGAAGCCTACCATGGCTTCCCGTGGCCCTGAGAAAAACAATCATCGTATGACAGCTCACACGATCTCAAATCATCCATCCTTCCTCCATCTCCCTCCCCGACCCAAGTGTTGGTTCAATTTTTAGACTATTTAGGAAGACTTAAGCATAAAGAATTAAAGTTAAGTTAGGAGAGTAGGGCAAAATGGTTGGTTTGATGGTCCAACATTCAACTTTGTAACCAGCTTTTGATCTGTACATTTATAAATACTTCAGTGATACAAGGAATACATGAATAGATTCTCTCTATAGAAGTTCAAATGAAGATGTTAGTTAAAAAAAATTTATTCTTCTCCCCATCCCTACCTCTCTACCCAGAGAGAACTGTTGTTGGTTCGGACAGTGAACCACTGGGTTGGCTGGTATCTTTCCAGTCACTCTTCTGTGTATCTGGATGGGAGGAGTGTATACAGACTAATGCGTTATTTGCCTTTTTGGTTTTCTTATCTTTTAGTAGTATGTCCTAAAGATCTTTCCATATTGACACATATGGACCTACTTTAGTGTTTCTAAATTGTAATATTGAATGATGTGGTGTACCATATTTACTCTCCCATTGATGGACACTTAGGTTGCTTCCAGTTCTTCACTGTTGAAAACAGTGCAATTGGTAGTGAACATCCAGTATATTCTTTGTGAATAGAGGTCATTCTTTTATACAAGTGGAATATGCCATGTCAAAGGTCACATTTATTTTATATTTTGCTTCTATCTTTTTATAGTACTGTCTTCTATGCTAAAGATCCAACTTTTATAACTGCTTTAAAGAGTTTTTGCGGTTAATTTTTCCTTCTTTTTAAAAAGAAATTTTTAAAAAGAATCTCTGACAAAAATCTCCTCTTCATCAAAATAGACTCTGCTTTGTGAGGTGGTTGACTGTGGTTTGCTTGATTTTATTGAGGAAGTACCTGCTCTTATGTCTCCCGTTAACATTACAGATTTAGCTGGAGAACATAAATTTGAGCACATGCACACAAGCACACAAACATTTACTCATTCTTGCTCCTTCCTATAATAATTAATGGAAATGGCAAAAAAAAAAAAAGATAACCAAGGTTTCTGCCATGGCAGTGGGCTTAAGTCAGCCTATAAACACCTTGTTTTGTGATGAAATATCCCTAATGCTAAGCTCTTGGCATTCAGCATCCAGACCACACCACCATCTTTCAAACATAAACATTGCCCTTTGAAAAGTCAAATGCTTCTGAACCCAATACCCGGTGGGAGGGGCATGGGCTGGAGTGGGAAGAAAGAGAAAGGAGAACTCAAAAAGGTTTTAAGGTTTCTGTCAAAGAGGAGCCCTCCTCCACAGCCTCACATAGAAAAGCACCTTGGAGAATAAGCTACGTTGTTTGGTGGCCATTGCTGTAGACCAAGGCCCTCAGTTGACCAGCATGGGGGCTTACTCTTTTTTCCAGTGCTCCATCTTGCTGCGTAATTGCTAATCAATTCAGGGCATCCACCAGTTAGGCACCAGCAAATTGGCAGCATTGAATGACCTTTTCCCTCTCCTTTTTGACTTTGCTCCCTCATTCTGGGCACTCCCCAATTGTAGAACTTCCTTCGCTGCCAAAATAACAAGACCAACTACAATTTGGTGTGTGAGACGCTGCAGTTCCTGGACTGTATTTGTGGAAGCACCACTGGAGGTCTTGGTCTTCTCGGGCTCTATATAAATGAAAAGAACGTCGCCCTCATCAACCAAACCCTGGAAAGTCTGACCGAATACTGTCAAGGACCATGCCATGAGAACCAGGTATCTCCATTTTTATTTGGGGCTGGAGAAAAAAAAAGAGGTTCACCATTTTAGAAATGCTGTTGACAGGAACTAGTTCAGAAGTCATATAACATTTGCCTGTTGGCCTAAGAAGTCACAAGAACTAGAGGTCTTCTCCAGCAGTCAAGAAGGAGCTATGGTACTTTATTGTGCTTCAGGACTTGATCTAATCCTAGGCATTGGCGGTATTGTCCTTGGTCTCTATGCGTGGCATGGCGTGTCTTGACTTGATTTGGTTTGAATGTCCAAATTTGACTAACTTGACTAAGGGTAGATAATGAAGTTGGAATTCAATGAAGACCAGAAGCCTGGGCTCAATTTTAAATGCTAGAAAAGATTCAAACAGTGGCTATTTAACAGAAAAAGGTTTAAACCTAGCTAGAGAGAGAAACCTTGCTACGGACAAGACAGCTTCAACAATGTGAGGAAATGTTCAGTTGAGATTTTAACACCACAGACATTTAGAGAAAAGAAAGGCCCATTAGTCTTAATGTTGGCCTCTCAAGAAGTAGGTTTTTAGAGGGGAACCCAACCGTTTCTTAAGTAGAATGTTCATTGCTTATCCGTGGTATCTTGCAGACTTTGTGAGTTTTTGCATTGATTCTAGGATGATTATGACTTTCAACTCGAATTTTGGCTCTACCCTGGTTGAAGGGGGTAGACTTCCACTGAAATTGCCAGCTGTAAACTCACTTGACAGGGAAGGTGTGATATGCTGTGTTACTTGGGGAGCAAGGCCAGGACCTTCACTCAGGAGAGAAGAATGGCTGACAAAAGGGACAACTCATTGTGTACCACGCACCTGGTCATAGTTGGCTATAAATACGAGGTTAGCATGTGTTGGAGCCACTTTCCTCCCTTGGTTCACAGATGGTGTAGTCAAAGTTAAAATGAAAAGGAACAAAAAAATTACAGCCGGCTTGGGAGAAAAGGCTTTGTCTAACATCTAAGTGAATTTCCTTTTAACCACAAGTTTGCTTTTCTGCCAAACAGAGGTCTGTTAAAAGGCACATACTGAAGTGGATTCTGCTGCAAGTGGGAACCTTACCTGGGGGAAGATGATTAATTTTGGTATTGTGTGAATTAAGCCGGAAACTTGCTTTCCAGGCTTCAGCCTTAAGCAAAAGTGTGCAATACGAAAACCAAGTGATGTAGAGAGAATGGAACACACCTTTAAAGGGGAAAACAGGTCTCAGAACTCAGAATCAGTCACACGCCGTATTTTCCCTTAAGAACAAAAGCCAACTTTACTGCACTCTTTGGATTAGACACGACCAATTTATCAGTTACAGTGCATGGGGACTTTCCTGCTGTTTACTGTTAATTCTGAAACTAGCGATTTTCATCTGTCTTTTATTTTTTACCACTTTCTCACGGAAAATTTGCAGCTCTCCCCTAGAGACATTACTGGGAGTGGCAAGCATTGTGTTGAAATAGCAGTTCAGCCTGTTGGCTTTTGACATCTGATTTATGACCAGCACTTGTGTAAATGTGTGTGTGTGTGTGTGTGTGTGTGTGTGTGTGTGTGTTTCCTCAGAACTGCATAGCCACCCATGAATCCAACGGCATTGACATCATCACAGCCCTGATCCTTAATGACATCAATCCTTTGGGAAAGAAGAGGATGGACCTTGTATTAGAACTGAAGGCAAGTAGGAATTGAAAGCAAAAGACAGTAGCATGTCGAAATAGTCACTTTTGTGTTTTGCTTCTGCACATGATACGGTCAGTGTTATGAAACTAAATACAGGCAGTTCTCTTAGACTAAATGAATGATCCTTTTTGTAAGTTCTGACTAAAAAATGCAAAACTTCAGGCTTCCCCTCCAAATAAGGGTCTCAGGACAGGATACCACTTCTGATGTTGATTTCTTACTCATCTCGCCCCAAAAGAAAACCCTCATTCATATTTAGGGTTTCCAAAGATTCTTTAAGAGTCCAAAGACCTCTTGGTGTCCAAAGTGTATTTCAGACTGTGTTTGCCTCACTGAGCACATTTCCTTTTTAACCTTTCCCATGTCGGGGCGTGTTGAGATCCGTCCTCTCTCACACCCGTACACAGCAGTGAGCACTTTGTCATTGTCACAGAATTGCCTAGAACTGCAGGGTTTAGCTGAAAAGCTGATTTGTGTTTAATGCTTAAACAGTATCATGGGAAAGAAAGATTATTAGGGAGGGTATTAACACAGAAGCCCACAGGAATTACACAATTATTTTTATTTTTCCTTTAGTATTTAGAACAGAGAGTCCAAATTGAGTTGATTTGTGGGTATGATTTAAATGGGTGTTTTGGTGGGTGTGCTATTTTTAATTCCTTTGACAAGTTGTAGAAGTGACTTGAACATTAATTCAGGCTCATGTGCCTGGCTCCCATTTATTAGGATTTATATGATGAGAGCCTGAAATGAACAAAATTTTGTGTTACTGATCAGTCTTTACAGTGACTTTTTCAACTAATCCAGTAATCTGTGGATTATGATAGAAATTTGTGTGCTCTAAAAAGCCACTGTGGATGGCACAGCCTCCTGAGTGAATTGCCGTGACCCATACTTGGGGAGGAAACAAATACTGCCCCCTCTTATGCAAAATAGTAAGAACTTTCTAATCCTGTACACAAAGAAGCATGCAGGGTATCCTAGGCCCAGGACCTAAAATGAGGTCAAGCCAAGAAGTTCAGGGCGTGGGCACATGAAAACTTGGAATGAAATGGGAAATTAGGGTTTGGCACACATACAGTGCTCCTTTGGGTCACTTTGTCTAACTAGTGTCATCTGTACTCTGATTATAGTATTAGGGGTTATGAGAGCTGATAGTAATATTTTAAGAAAGGGCAGAATTACCTTAATTACCTATCTCCTCTGCCCTGTGAGGCTAAAGAACAAGGTTTAAAGGGACATCTGCCCTAAAGGCATCATGGATCCATCCAGCAGGTTCTTCCTGACCCCTGGCATCATGAGAGTGCCAACACGCCCACAAGCACCCATCTTTAACTTCCCAGTTTCCACTAGGACTTGTGTCAATAATATTAAGGAGAAACCATGCCCAAGCAAGCATGTTCCTCTGAGACCCAAAGCAGAACCTGCATTTACGGTTTGGGGTCTGCAGCAGCACATTCCCTCTCGCATGCAGGTGGGTTTGGCTGTGCTAGACCCATGGCTCTCCTGTGGGATGAGATGTCTGTCCGGCCAACAGGCAGTGCTTGCCTCAACTGGGCGCACGCATTTGGGCCAGCCACCCCAGGCCGCTCCTCTCCACTGTCTCCTCCCTTTGTTTGTCCAATTAGAACAATGCTTCCAAGTTGCTGCTGGCCATCATGGAGAGCAGGCACGACAGTGAGAACGCAGAGAGGATCCTTTATAACATGAGGCCGAAGGAACTGGTGAGTTGGATGGCTAGTCCCCTGGCCGTGACACAAGACACAGGCAGAGCAGGGTTTGTGGCAGGAGAGAACTTGCTGCCTTGAGTTTTCTAAAGATGACAAAGAACCAGAAGTCTAAAGAGAACCTCAGACTCAGGCCTCTGACTGGGCCAGAGAAGTGAAGTAGTGCTTTGAGTGAGTGACACAGCCGCGGACGGCGGCCACCTTCACCTCCCGTTTCCCCTCTAGGGAGCCAGGGCAGCGAGTGGGCTGGGGAGCCTGGCAGCCTGGAGTTCAGGCCCACAGCTTTCCCTTTGTGCCTGGTCACCTTGAGTGGGCACTTGACCGCTCTAAGCCACAGTTTCCTCCTCCTCTAAAAGGAAGATGGTAATATCCTGTAGGCCAGAGGGTGGCTTTGGAGGCTAGACGAGACGGTTGGCATCGGGCCTCCACCCCAGCACAGCACCTGCATTGAACTGTAGCTCCTTCCTCCTCCTTCCTCCTTTGCTGCTGCTCTCCGTGCCCTGTCTGCATCCAGAGCTGAAGAATCCCCATCTCTTCTCGGGGCCAATAGTCTGGGCAACAGAAGAGTGTTTCTTGGGTGCTGATGTCTTGGGTTTTTGTTTTTGTTTTGTTCAAAGAAAACACAAATCTTGTTTATTTTTGCTGGGTGATATTCACAATGGGCTGTGACTTCCAGGGTGGAGGTCGGTGCTGCAACCTGTGAGACAGGCAGCTCTCAGAGACACTGAAATGAGCTGAGGACAGAACTCTGTTGGGACTTTTCCCACACAAATAAAGTGTAACTGACAGCACTAAATGAGGGCACAAAAACTTTTCTGTCGCCTGGTGACCTGTGTGCATCAGGGACCAGGCTAAAGTCCCTTCATGTATTCCTTGAAATAAAGTTAACAGTGAGCCCAGCTCTTTGATCTCTGAGGTCAGGAGTGAGTTCTCAGCCTGAGATGGACGCCCTCTCTGAGTTTACATAATAGCTTATGTAACCGGGGGTTGGGGGGGGCTCGAGGTGTCCCTCGTGAGTAGGGACAGAATGACTTCACAGAGACCCTGTTCCAACTCTCATGGACCAACAACATGCCCCCATCTTGGTGGGGGGAGGGAGTTAATGTCAGCAACCCAGGGCCGTGGGTGCCACAGGCTTCTGGGTGGCCCCTTTGTGGTTGGAAAACATCATTCCCAGCTCATGGGAGGAGTCAGAGGCTTCCTGGAACAAACGTGGTTCTAAGAATCCGCGTAGAAAAGAAGCACCCCTATCCAGGACACACCTGCACATAGGCCTGTGCGTATGTGTGTGCACATACATGTATATTCCGGCCCCCACAACCCATGTAACATATTGTCTGTTCAGTTTGGTATTAGAACTAACAGGGAATCCAGCTAGAAAGCAAGAATCTCAAGGATCTTTCTCTAAAATTACTTTCAGGGCCTGCCCTGATGTCAGTACAGAATTTTGTGGCCCTCTGCATGCTTGCTCTGGGATAATGAAAAATAACTCCGGGGAATAGCCTTGTGGCAATGCAGAAGGCTGAGATGCCCTCTGAATCATCAAAGAAAATGATTAATTTTCCCTTCAACTTAGGGGTTGAAGACATTTTGTTCTTATTCTTTGAATGATTAAATCTCGAATGATTTGTTCATGGGATAAACATTGGCCAGGCCCGACTTTGTCCAAGGCATTGTGCTGGGCACCAGGTAAAGATTAAGAAATGATCAGACCCAGCCCCCTGGCCCTGCATAGGGCACCGAGGTAGATTGAACCAGTAAGACAGGTACAGAAATGCTCTAGGGAATGTCCTTGCAGTGTGAAATAAGCAACAAGCATGGGTCCTCTCGTGGTAGATTCGAGATCAAATCTCAGCTCACTAGCCAAATCATTTTAGGAATGCCCTTCTCTGAAATGAAACTTCTCTGTTTCCTCATCCATAATAAAAGGCAATCTTTGACACTTCCTAAAATGTTTATGAGCATTAAATTACCCCCCCAAAAATATTAAAATACTTACACAGTGCTTGACATATAGAAAGACCTCGGTAGATGTTATTTTTACATGGAGTAGGGACGGAGAAATGTGGACAGGGGAAAATGTGGAATCAGAGGTAATAGTTTGACCAGCTCTTCCTAAAGGCCAATGGATTTCTTACTAGTTTTTCCTGAGATGATGGCAAAGGTTGGGAGCTGGGGAGACATGGCAGGAGGAAATGTAGAGACAGGAAAAGTCTGGCTTCTAGTCTACATTTATGTCCTTTTTTGTTGTTTCCAGAACCTTTTATAACCCTTGTCCCCTCCTAAGGGGACAGAATAGCCCTCGGTCTGGCTACAGCACATGGGGTTCATTTCTCAGTGGAAGCTGATTGGTAGGGACAGCCTGTGGCAGTGTTGAGAAGGATTTTGAGGCTGGGTCTGTAACCTAACAGGAAAGAGTGCTGAGATTCCTGGGAACAGTCTGCCCCTGGAGAGGGGACCGTAGGTGTCAGTCCTGGATGGGTCTTGCTTGGAACGGGAGCTGTATTCATTTGACCATTCTTGCAGGTGGAAGTGATCAAGAAAGCCTACATGCAAGGTGAGGTGGAATTTGAGGATGGAGAGAATGGCGAGGACGGAGCTGCCTCCCCCAGGAATGTGGGACACAACATCTACATACTGGCTCATCAGGTATGACCTCTCCCTAGGTCCCGGCGCCAGATGTCGCTGGCCCTCAGTGCCGGCATTCCAAGGTGAACGTGTGCTTAAACTTGCTTTTCCTTTAAGGTTTTAACCTCGGGCTGTGTCTGCTCATGATCGTGCGGCTCCCAGGTACTAGTGACAGCCTGACCCAGTGTACTGAGTTCCAGGGCTTCCGTTTTCCCACGGTGGCGTCACGTCCTTGGAAATCCCCGCACTGCTCAAAGGCCTTCGCACTGAGTCCTGACACTTGGATGGTTTATGGCTGTGTTTGGAGACAGTTGAAAGGACTCAGGCTTTTCATAAATATTGATGAGTCTGTCTTAACAATCTGAAGAAATAAACCTCAGCTGCCTTGCCTATCACATTTAAAAATCTTGGGGGACTGACTTGTCGTTATGACTTCTTTTTGTTTGCTTTTCGGGGGGTGTAGTTATGCTTCCTACCCTGGCACCAAAATGCCCTGTTTCATAACTCTTCCCAAGTGGCTGGGCTTTTGAAGATACTTTCTTTTTCTGGAGGTTGATGTGCCCTGAGCTTGCTGAGGTGTGTGGGCAGCTTGTCACTCTGCGGCGGGCTCGTGCTTCCTGTCCCCTTCACCTCGCTGAGGTGCGGGAATGAGGGATAGAGCAGCGACGGTGCTGGGCAGGGGGTTGGTATGCCCCCACCACAGCGTGCCGGCGGAAGGATAGAAAACAGGCTCCTGCCCCTCATCTCTTCCACAGCCTGTGTTTAGCCTCTGAAACAGTTTGGGAACATTCTGAATGGAGACTCCATGTGGCTGTACAGAAAACCCCATCTCCCTCCTGCCTGGCTAAAAGAGTCGGGGGAAAGAGGGACCTCTCGTGGGCCTGAGCTTTTCAGGCTGTTCTGCCAAGCTCCCAAACTAGCTGCCGCGCGGAACGCACCTTGCTGGAACGCAGCGGGCCTCTTGCCCTCTTTGCCCTTGACCTTGCTGCTGGTTAGAACGCATCCTTTATACGCCAGGCCGGACAGGAGCGCGTACGTGCCTGTTGCAGAGAGACGGTGACTCCCTGGTTTTCTGTCTTTGTGTTCTAGTTGGCTCGGCATAACAAAGAACTTCAGACCATGCTGAAACCTGGAGGCCAAGTAGATGGGGACGAAGCTCTGGAGTTTTATGCCAAGCACACGGCCCAGATAGAGGTAAAAGCAGCGGGAACTCAGCGCGGGCCTGTGGCGAGGGCCTGCTGTGAGTTCTGCCCTGTGCTAGGGTGGGCGCACAGTCATTTGTCTGAGCACCAGCATGTTGGGTATGAATTCTGACCAGGCCGTGAGGACAAGTAGAAGGGATTATAAGAAAGTCCAGCAGAGGGACCTGCCGGAGACTCTGGCGGTCAGAGAGGCCCGTTCTGAAGAATGACATCCAGCACAGACCTTAGGAAAATGCAGAATGAAACAGGCAGAGCCAAGAGGGAAGAGCTTTGCCAACATGGAAGTGACAAGTGGAGGCCGTGTAAGGGGACGCTAGGGGAGGGGAAGGAGCTGACATTCAGTGAGCAGCAGGGAGGGCAGCACAGGCAGCTCGGGTCCTACGGAATCCTCTCTGCCATCCTGGCAAGAAGTCTGGGCTTACCAGAAGAGCCATGTGGAACCGCAGGAGAGTTCTGCACAGGAGTGGGGCAGTCAGATCCACATTAAATGCACATACACACAGCATACCTTACTCATTCTCTGTGACCCAAATGGGACCATCTCGCCCTTAGCAGATGGGGAGACACTGAAAGAAGATTCAGAGAGGGTGTGTCATTGGCCCAGCGAGCCGTGCCGGAGCCGGAACTGTGTGTAATCCAGGCCTGGCTGGCCCCAGAGCCCATGGTGCATTTTGTTACCTGCATTGAACACAGACTTCTGTCTCCAGGCTCTGGCCAGTAAGGGGTGGTGTGTCCTGATTAGCTAAGGAAGGGCACAAATTCAGTATCCGTGTCAGGACAAAGATTTTGAAGGGCTAACAGACTCCTTTGGGCCATATGAAATGTTCAGGATGAAGACTTCCTAGGAATATTTTCTTACCTGATGTCTCAAGTGTGTCTGGACTGTTCTAATAAAATGCGTCACCTTACTGATGAGTTGATCATGGCAGTGCATGTGGGCAAGTATCCTTGATTTATTGTTAATGATGAGAAGCTTGGTGGCAGAGCCAGCTCTGATTTATGGGGCCCTTAAAGGACAAGCTGTAGGTGTTTGCAGCATAGGATGTCAGAGCTCCTTCGTCCACAGGAGAGAAGGCTGAAGCTTACTCTGAGTAAGAGGTGTGAACAAAGTCACCTGGCCTGTTAGAGGTGGGGAAGGATTGGAATGTGTTCTCCCAGTTTTAAGTCTCCTGAAAACGAGGTGTGGGCAGATACAAAATGATGGAGAGACATGGCCAGGCATGGTGTTGCTGGCTCTCAAATCCTGCCTTTGGCTAGCCGCCCATTTCTTCCACTTTCCTGAGGGAATTACCTATGCAAAGCCAGAGAACACCCTGTTACTCCCTGGGGCTTCCTACAGTGTGCCTTCGCTCTCCAGAGTTAGGCTGTGTAGCCCTGGAGTCTGGGACTCAGTTCTTGCCAGGAAGCGTCCTTCTTTCCCTCTGGATTCCAGAAACACACCTTATATCATATCCCTTCTGCTTAGGGAGATCCAGGGCCCACCCGACTATGCAAACAGGCAGGCTCTTGCCAGCAGGAGACTGCAGAGTTGGTGCCTGAGCCTGTCTGGACACCAGTGTTACCTGGGGGAAGCTGGTTCCTGGGAACGCTCCAGTCACCAACCCCCACACCACAGTTCCCGTTACATGAGGTTGACTGACGGACCAGAATCAGAATGACAGTGAAGCTTCCTGTGACCTGATCTCCAGCTAGATTGGGGAACCACTGGCTAAAGGCCACGTCTCCCAGAATTTATAGACATAGGGTCATGGGAACCTGTCACACATCTGAGAGAGCTTGCCACTAAGACTTGACCGGAGTCACCTCTCTTGCTGTGTCAGGGAACAAAAGTGTTGAAGAGTGTGAGAACCAGATCTTCTGGAAAAGGACGTAGGCCCTGGGGTTCACCTGACTTCTCCATCTTCTGGGGAGGAAGAATAAAGGTCAAGCCCCAGTTGTACTGTGACCTGAACCCCTTTTGAAAACCCTGCCCCCCCAGGATGGTGACTAAGTGTCCTAGAACTTGAACCATCCTCACCAGACTGCCTCCTGTCCGGAAACTGACCCACTCTGGGAAGGGCATGGAGAAGACCTGGGAAGTGTCCACTCTGGGACCCAACGAAGCTGCTTTAAAGAGCACTGAGCACTACCCCCGTGTGAAACGGCCAGACTAGCTCACGTGCTGTGCGCTTTAGATGTCATGACAAGTAAGATAGGAGGACAGTGCAACTGGATGAACCAAGGGTCTCTCTTTAAAGTTCCTATTTAGGGAAACAACAACAACAACTAATTTTGCTATCGGAGAAGTTTTAGTGAGGTTTGTCCCACAGTCTGGTGTTGCACCCTCTGGTATGGTCATCATTAGCCACGTGTGACTGTTTGAATTAAAATTAAATATGGAGGGGGTCAGTGGCGCCAGCCACGTGGGGCAGGTGTTCAGATACAGAACCGTTCCCTCGTTACAGAGAGTTCTGTTGGACAGGCCCAGCCCCCTCATCTGGATATGTACATGAAACACAGTTTAAGTTTTTTTTTTGTTTTTTTTTTTTAAATTTTTTATTTATTTTCAGCGTAACAGTATTCATTGTTTTTTCACCACACCCAGTGCTCCATGCAATCTGTGCCCTCCCTAATACCCACCACCTGGTTCCCCCACCCTCCCACCCCGCCCCTTCAAAACCCTCAGGTTGTTTTTCAGAGTCCATAGTCTCTCATGGTTCACCTCCCCTTCCAATTTCCCTCAACTCCCTTCTCCTCTCCATCTACCCTTGTCCTCTATATTATTTGTTATGCTCCACCAATAAGTGAAACCATATGATACTTGACTTTCTCTGTTTGACTTATTTCACTCAGCATAATCTCTTCCAGTCCTGTCCATGTTGCTACAAAAGTTGGGTATTCGTCCTTTCTGATGGAGGCATAATACTCCATAGTGTATATGGACCACATCTTCCTTATCCATTCATCCGTTGAAGGGCATCTTGGTTCTTTCCACAGTTTGGCGACCGTGGCCATTGCTGCTATAAACATTGGGGTACAGATGGCCCTTCTTTTCACTACATCTGTATCTTTGGGGTAAATACCCAGCAGTGCAATTGCAGGGTCATAGGGAAGATCTATTTTTAATTTCCTGAGGAATCTCCACACTGTTCTCCAAAGTGGCTACACCAGTTTGCATTCCCACCGACAGTGTAAGAGGGTTCCCCTTTCTCCACATCCTCTCCAACACACGTTGTTTCCTGTCTTGCTAATTTTGGCCATTCTAACTGGTGTAAGGTGGTATCTCAATGTGGTTTTGATTTGAATCTCCCTGATGGCTAGTGATGATGAACATTTTTTCATGTGTCTGGTAGCCATTTGTATGTCTTCATTGGAGAAGTGTCTGTTCATATCTTCTGCCCATTTTTTAATATGATTATCTGTTTTGTGTGTGTTGAGTTTGAGGAGTTCTTTATAGATCCTAAAAGTTAGTCACAGTAAAATTAGTGGGTCTCAGGCTAAAACAAAACAAAACAACCAACTCTTAAAGACTTGCCCAAACTGGTTTTTACATAAATGTGAAAGACATGGCCCCATCGGAGGGCTCTAAGATCTGAGAAGAACACAGGAAGAGCTTTGTGTTACATCCAGTCATGAGTACCGAGCCTGTGACCTTAGTGAAGATCCCCAGTGAAAGGTTTCTGAAGATGACTGTTGAAGCTCCTCCATTTTCTCACCCTAGATCGTCAGATTAGACCGAACGATGGAACAGATTGTGTTCCCTGTGCCCAGCATATGTGAATTCCTAACCAAGGAGTCGAAACTGCGGATATACTACACTACAGAGAGGGACGAGCAAGGCAGCAAGATCAATGACTTCTTCCTGCGGTCCGAGGACCTCTTCAATGAAATGAACTGGCAGAAGAAACTGCGAGGTGGGTCTGCGGTGCACCACGACTTGGGCGGGGGGGGACACGGCTGGGGGTTGCCACGCCGTCCTGGGTTTTCAGGAGCCCCGCCCGATGGTGGAGGGCGAGTCTCCAGCAGGGGCAGGGCTAGCCTCACGTCTGCCTCTGGGCACTGGGTAGACCCGGACACCTTGGTAGCTGAGAAGTGGGCTCTAGCCTCAGGGAGGCACCTCCCTTCCTGCTCCATTTGATGGGATCGGGTTGGAGAGCTCTGAGGAAGACTTCCAGAATGTCCTTTTTTGGTATGTTGTTGTAGGAAATAAAAGGAAGGGAGAAAAGACCAGGCTTTGAGCTCACAGGATGGTGCCCTTGAGCAGGAAATTGAGCCAGCTTGATGGCTCATTTACTAGCTCACCGGCTCTGAAGACACCGGTCTCCCCCTTTTATGCAGGGTAGCTCGGGTTTTGGACTCTAGCATCATTTTATAGGCAGTGGAATCGTTTGCCACATAAGATGCACTATTGCTCACCAGCGAGTCCCACTGCAATGCCCTGCCCGTCGGCTTGAAGTTACCCGTCTCAAACGTTTTTATAAGGGCTGTCCCAGAGGGCTGCTCAGCTCCTGGTTTTCATTAGGATTTTAATGGGATCCTTCAGCACTGACTACACTCCGCACCAACTGTTGTGACCAACTTAGAAAGGATTGTGCTTTATTTCTGTCTCTCAGTCAGGAGCCAGGTTTTCTCTTTGAAACCCTGGATTCCAGCTACAGTTGTGATCTTTTGGGCTCTTTCTGCGGGGCAGGGCGGTGGGAGGGGAAGCTGTGCTGGAGATCACTTTCTGGGAGCTCCTGTCTTCCTGCTTCCCACCAACCCAGGCAGAATGGACCGGCGCTCTTCACTGCATCCTTCTTCCACCTCGCCATTTTTCTCCCTACTTCCCTGCCCCCTGGGCCTGGCTAGTGGCAAAGTGGGGCATATGTACACATTGGCCAGGGGCCCTATTTACCACACCTCCACCCCACAACATTCTCGCTCATCTCTAAGGGCTACCTCCTCATCCAGCACTTTAAAACATTAGACGTTTTGGGGATGCCTGGGTGGCTCATTCAGTTAAGCCTCTGCCTTCGGCTCAGGTCATGATCCCAGCGTCCTGGGATTGAGTCCTGCGTCAGGCTCCCTGCTCAGCGGAGAGCCTGCTTCTCCCTCTGCCTCCCACTCCCCTTCCTTGTGTGCTCCCTATCCCTCTTTCTCTCTCTCTCTGTCTGACAAATAAATAAATCTTTAAAATGGTAGATGTTTCCTGGGGAGAACCTGGCTGCCTCAGTAGCTAGAGCTTATGACTCTTGATCTCGGGGTCGTGAGTTCAAGCCCCATGTTGAGTGTAGAGATTGCTTAAACATAGAATTGTGAAAAGGAAAGAAAAAGAAAATGCTTCTGGAGCCAAAACGCATTCCTCACCCAGTCAGGTGTCTGACGGAGAGAGGGGCCCAGAGGCCTTTAGCAGAACAGCTTGCATGTCCCCCTTGGTAGGGACCCTGGAAGATTGAGGGCACACTTCTGGCCGATACAGTGTGTCCTTGTAGCCTGCTGTGGACTTTGTGCAGGCTCCTGCAGCTCTAGCGTGAGCAGCCTTGAAAATCTGCACAGCACAATGCTCAGGTGGACAGAGAAAGAAAAAATACCAAAAACAAGGTGGACATAGACTGCATCCATTTTGTACTCTTCTATTTTCAGTCGTCAGGTTGGCCGGGGCTGTCTAGGATTCCAGCTTCAAGGGAGAATCCTGAGCCTCCGCCGTGGTTGCTACCCCTGTGATTTCACTCTTGTCCGTGTGTGGGTCTACTGAGACTGGTCAGATGGAGTCGTCCTGCCAATTCTGAGAGCCTCTAGAAAAGAGATCAATACTGTAGAGGCTCTCCAAGAGGCTTAGGAACTGACAGAGGGGGTCTCACCTCTTCTTGCTGAGGTGAGGTAATTTGTAATCTCTCGTTCTGAGGCATTGTCCTGAGCCAGGCACGGTGGGAAGCCCTCAGCCCCCAGGGGTGGGGACCTCACTCCCGTTCCACTTCTGCCACCCCTGGCTGCATGGTCCTGAGCAGACGACTTCCAGCTCCCAGACCCTCGCCTAGAAGGTGGGGAATTGAAGTTGATTGGTTGCTGAGCCGCTGTGTCGTCATTTCAAGATTTACATTGCTTTGTAGCTAATACCTTCTCTTATTTAGTCCACCTTTGTTTCAGAAACAGTTTTTACTTCAGTAAAGCTTAAACACAGCTATAGTTGTCAACTGAAAGATTTTAATTGGCTTCAAAGCTATCTGCTGGTAGGAGAGAAACTGAAAACAGTAACTGAATTAAACATGATATGCATATTTAGGGAGGGGAGAAATGTACTCATCAGAAGTACAATTAAAATGAAATACATTTTTCCCTCTGAGTAGCTGATTTCTCTCCTAATAAATCTGCAGGGGGAAAAAAATGCTTTATTCCCGAAGCTGCTTTCCCTTTTCCCAAAAGTATCGCAGAATCACCTGTGCTTTGGTACCTCTGTAGCCAGGGCTCAGATATAAAGCCAAGTCTGTCTAAGACTGAGGTCACTTAGTAATTGCTTCTGCAGATATTAAGATCGTCAATTCCTAAGCTCTCCTGAAGCCACCTTCCCTGCTTCTCTTATAGAATGCGCGTGCGCGTGCACACACACGTACACCACCTTCAGTGTGCTCACATGCTCTCTCACCCATGTCTCTCTGACTCCTTCTCCTGAAGTTCCCAGCCCCGGGGAAGTGAACACTCTGGGCTGAGAAAATGAGAAGATAGTGAAAGAGGAAATTGAGGCAGAATTCCATATGCTGACCTTTTCCTGCTTGGGGTTTTCCCTCCTGGTTGTCACACCCATCCAAACAGCTGGAGAATTCTGTTTTTTATATACACGGAGTCCAGGTCCCCCAGCAAGGCCCCGTTCCCTCAGAAGAACAGATACAGAGGCTAGGAAAGGGGATGACCAAGCAGTGCTCTGGGGTGTAGGTCATTGGACTGACCTCTGTCACTGGGGTCATGGCATATGTCTTTTTGCTGTGATGTAGCAGGTGTATTGATCCCTCCAACTTGTACCCCTAATAAGTAGAAAATATGCTACAAAGTATAGTTGGGAGCGGGGTTCAACAGTGTGTATGCTGTGATTCCTTCCTGTGTGAACCTACCACCTGATGGGGGTAGGCAACACAGGATATCTTTAAGCGGTTGTAATTGAGGCGACTGACGATGAGCAGCGCTGTAACTAAGCAGTGACATGCTATGAAAGTGTGGGAAAGACAAGCTTCTGAGAAAAGGTGGCATCTAAACAGCATCTGGAAGGATTGATAGGCCTTGGATAAACACAGGCCTGAGAGTTGGGGGGAAGAGAAGGTGTACTCATTTCCTCTTGCTACTCTAGGAGAATACCACAAACTTGGAGGCTTACAACAACATACATCTACTATCTTAGAGTTCTCAAGGCCAGAAATGTACAGAGGTTCTCACTGGGCTAATATCAAGGTGTTGGCAGGCCTGCCTGCCTTCTGGGGGCCCTAGCTTTGTTTTCCGGCGTCTGTGGTCTTCCTGCACCCGTTGGCTCCTGGTTTCTTCCTCCATCTGCAAAGCCACCCATGGCCAGGAGAGCCTTTCTCACGCAGCATAACTCTGCCCCTGACACTCCCACACCCTCCCTTCACTTTTAAGGGTGTTTGTGATTATGCTGGGCCCACTGGATAATTGAGGATCATTTCCCCATCTCCAGATCCTTACTTTATCACATCTATGAAGTCCCTTTTCCCATGAAAGGTAACATATTCATCGATTCCGAAAATGAGGATGTGGACATCTTTGGGGGTATTACTATTTTCCCATCACACAAGGTATATCCGTTGTGTTATATTGCTGTAGAATAAATGGCCTCAAAACTTAGTGGCTTCAAACAGTAAATATTTATGTCCTCACAGTTTCTCAGGGCCTGGAGTTTGGGAGTGGCTTAGTTGGGTCGTTCTGACTCAGGGTTTTTCATGAGGTTGCTGTCAAGTTGGCAGCCAGGGCCTCTTCATCTGAAGGCTGGGTGGACCCAGAGGACCCACTTCTCTGTTCACTTATGTGGCTGCTGGTGGAAGGCCTCACTTCTTCTCCATATGGTCCCCTCTGTAGGGCTGCTGGAGTTCCTCACTACATGGCGGGCTGTCTCCTCAGAGCAGATGACTGAGGAGACGGTGAGCATGTGTGTGCAAGGAGTATGCTGCAGTGTGTCTTATGACCGAATGTCAGGAAGCACGCCCGTCACTTCTGTATTCTCCCAGAAGCAGTAATTAAGTCCGTCCCACACTCAAAGGGAGGGGGATTGAGCTGTACCTCTCGAAGAGGAGAGCATCAAAGACTTTGTGGACATATTTTTAAGCCCCCATGGGGACAGTGCACAGAGGCTGGAGGGGTGGCAAATGTTCAAGGAGCCACCACTAGACTGGGATGTAAAGGTGGTGTATCTGGGGAAGGGAAGTGGGAGAAGAGTCTGGAAATTTAGATGGCACATGGGAAATAGAAGACAGTGTGTGTCAAGGTTGGTCTTTAAGTGTCTTTTTGCACCAAGACAGATAACCAGTGGATTTGAAGGACGGAGTATTTGTTCATCATATTTAAGTATGTTAACTTCATAAATATATGATTTATTTATGAACTCTATGCCATGCTTAAGGGCCATTTATTACAATTATATGAAAGCGTCCTATAGTAGCTCCTGTTATATTTGATATTGAGAACCCCCTTGAAGGGAGTTCTGGCTTATGTAGACCAGCGCTGAGCTTTGCCATTTCCTGTTTTTCTTTTGTCTCATATGAGCTTTTTATACTGACGCTAATGTGGAGAGGATATTATAAATTCCCTTGCACCCACCACTCAGCTTCAACCATTACCAGCCCTTTGCCATTCTTGCCACCTGTCTCTTGTGGAGTTTCCATTTCCGAATCAGAAATGGGCTTCAGTCCCAGAAGAAACACCAGTAGCTATTGTTTCCAGAGCAGATGATTTCTCATCTTAAATTTGTTTTGGCAATTAATTTAAAAAAAAAAAAAGTTAATTGCTACTGGAGGTTGAATCCTGGTCAGTTCCTCTACGGGGTGGGTACATGAGCCACCTACATTTAGCCTTGTCTGACTGCAGAGGATCACTGACCTGGGTGATGAGATCTCCACAGCTTCTACCCCCTGCTGGGCCTCAGTTTCCCTCATTTAAAAAATGAGAGATTTTAAGTTAGGTGCTCATAGCTCTAAACATCCAGAATTTGGAAACATTTCCTGTTTCCAAGTGCAAACATGAAATGAGCAATTATTAAATTACCCAAGGCTCTGTTTAATTGTGGCATAACCTTATTTTGGAGAGAAGCTTTCAAAGATTTGGCTGCTGCTCTAGGCATCATTATAGGGCCATTGAATTTGTCATTGGCTGCTGTCCTAAGTTAAATGATGACTTCACTGGGGAAGAGAAACATGCCATAGAGCCCCATTCTCCCATACTCCATACTTCTTTGGAGGGAGATAATGTGAAACGAGACCATCTTTTGGAAACTCTGCTTCTGGCATGGAGACTGAAATTATTCCTACCACATCTATTTTTGAGCATCACCTTAAGTCTAAGGCACCACAGGAGACAAATTCAGGGGAAGAGGAAGCACCACCACACATGGTGTGGCCAGAGGCTTGTTGTTCTAACTGAACATGCCTGGCCAGCGTGGTGTGACCTCTAGGGGACTACAGAACCAGACGGCAGCAATATGCAAAGTGTCTCTCACCCCTTGGTGATGGCTTTGGTACCACATCCTTTCTCTACTGTAGCCTTTGGGAATGGGAACTCGTTGCTGCTGACTACCAGTCGGCAACTCCCTCCCGTAGTTCCCCTGCCCCCAGCGTGATCGTCAAACTTCAGGAAAATGGAAAATGGCTCGATGTCAGGAAAGGCATCATTGTCTAGCTTTTAGGCACCAGTGAATTAGTGGAGGATTTTGAGCAAAGGAGTGTAGAAATGGTAGCCTCCCTAGCCTGGGGCCCTGCTGGGCCAACTCGGAGTGCTGTGTGTCCCTCCAGCTGGAGCCCCACACTTCCAAAAGGCTCACTAAGTTCTTGGGTCTCTCTGGGCATTTCCTTTGGTCCCAGAGCCCTGGAAGGACTGAGGATTCAGTGCCTGAACTCTGGACAACCCCAGATTCCATAACTGGTGGTGTCGGCTGGGGCATGCAGCGTTTTTCAGATGTTCCAACTTTTCTCCTTTTCTTCTTTCTTTCCCTTGTCCCCAAATACATCTTCTGTTCCAGTAAGTACTCCAAACAGAAATAAACCAATCTGATGTCGTTATGAGCCTATGAGTCAACCTCAAAACAAATGATCATTTTTTACTGCTGTGGTAAAAACCGGGAACAAAAGTGGGCTTGTGGGGCAGAGCGGGAGGAAGGGCCGGGTGGGATTCCCAGCCTTCTGACCGGCGGCTTCAAACCTGACACGGCCTGATCTTTGTTTTCGCAGCCCAGCCCGTTCTGTATTGGTGTGCCCGAAACATGTCTTTCTGGAGCAGCATTTCGTTTAACTTGGCCGTCCTGATGAACCTGCTTGTGGCGTTTTTCTACCCATTTAAAGGAGTCCGAGGAGGTACCCACATTTTTAATTTCAAGAAAACTATAAGAAGCGGCAGGAAGCTTATGACTTGCATCTTCAGTGCGGTCTCTGGAAGTGTTGGTGCGATATTATGGGCTCTCACTCACCCGGTTCAGACAAGAAGAGATTGTAGCTTTCGCCACAGACTTAGTTTTAAATCTCACTTAGAAGAATGTAAATGGTGTGTCCACATTTATCTGCCAGGAATGAAAGAGAAGCTGTACACTCTGAAATCTGTAAGCGATCTCAGTCAGCCTCCTTGTTTTATACATATTGGGAAACTTTGTCTCAGAGAAACTGAGAGAGGGAGCCAAACTTTCACAGCTAGATAGGGGGGAGCTAACCCTAGAACATAGATATTTTGATGCCCAGTCCAGTTAGATTATTTTCCCCATACCATACTTACAGAATTAATTTCAGAGTGAAGAATTTTTAAGACATGTCTGGAATTTTTTTTTTTTTTTTTTTTTTTTGGCAAGGGGCTCAGGGAGGCAGGGCTTCAATGACTGAAGACTGCAGCTCCTTGGATGTTAATCTGTAAAGAGCCACGTGCCACTACTCACGCAATAAAACGTGATGTCCATGGTCTTTGTGGATATCTGCCCCCACCCCCACCACTGTCTCCTTCCAGCCACCTGCCATGTATGCTCTGCACATCTTGCCGAGAACAGGCAGACAGTCCAGGTGGGGCTTCTCTGTGTTTGCGGTTCTTCCGTTTGCTGGACAGCATTCTGGAGCCGTGCATGCCTATGGGGACCTGGGGGCCAACAGAAGCCCCGCCACTGTCACACATCCATGGCCCCTTTTCTGACACCCTGGACTGGCTTTTGGGAGGTCTTCTCTGCTACATTTTTAATCAGCTGTTTGGCAGATCATCTCACGTACATATGTCACAACCTGCCAGTAGCCACCTTTTGTGAAACGAATGGAATGAAGAGCCCAAAAGGAAGACACCAAAACAGCGCAGGAGTTCCAGGCTTAGCTCTTGAGCCTGGTGATGTAGAGGTGTATACGTAATGAGACAGCCCGTCTAGAGTTAAAGTCTACTTAAGGGCCATTTTGAAAGCAGTGGCTTGTTCCCTGATGCTCAGGTATCGAACACACCCATTCAAGCAGTTAGCTTTTCGGTTTGGCCTTCAGTTACACTGAAAGCATCATTGGAGTGATTTTTTTTTTTTTCCCCAAAAGTGACACCTAAACGCAAGTCTGGGGGTATTTTCCTTCCTAATGTCATGTTAGGAATAAGTGCCCTTGTGTGAAGAGATTGTGCAGGTCCACAGGACTGCAAGGCTGACATCAAGGGGGCATGTGCCCAGCCAGATTGCTGGTCGGCAGAGATGCGAGTGTGAAGCGGCCAGTCGGAGTGACAGAGCCCAGCCCTCTTTTCCATCTCAGGGAAGTCCTCATGCTCATCATAACCCGTTCTTCAGCCATTACTTTGGATGCATTTTGCTTTATCCCCCTTTTCTTTAGAAATATTTAAAATCAGTTTTACCATGTGCTTCGACCATTTTCTTCACTGGTCATTTGTGGCCACGTTGGGGCCCATGTCTGAGGAGAGGTGGTTGACAGCTCCCCTCCCCTGCAGGGGTCAGCCTCGTCCACTGGAATACCTACACTCGCAACATCCAGACTCAGTGTCTGGGCCTGGCTTTGCCACTCACTCCTCACATGACTCTGGGCAGGCAACTTCAATTAGTCTTTCTTAGCTACTCTGTTGAAAGGTACTTGAACCCATAGTTGTAAAACCTTGATGTGGATTTGGAAATCCCTGTATAGTTCAGGGAAAAATAGTGGTTGACCCAGTCAGGATCTCTGGGACATCCTGTTTCTGGCCCATATAAGTTCAAGACCCACTGATGAGATGAGTGTGAAAAGTCCTTCCAACTCTATAGTGTTGGGTTCTCAATGTGGCATCAGCTCTGGGTTCCTGTTCTGGCAGTGTGGGCTGTGGTACTTCATGTGTACAGACTAAATGGAAAGCATCATTAGCTCTCCCAGGAGGGAAGGGGATTAATCTGACCTCAGGAAGGCTTTCCCATTACACAGTGACTGAGCTCACCTCAAACACATCAGTTCATTCTCAGAGGGATTTACTTTTCCTCTTGTAAGACATGCCAGGACCATCTTCTGTACTCACTACTAACCATCTTCAGGAGGAGGGTTGTATTAGCCCAGCCTCGAAATAAGATCTGTTTGGTTACCTGAGAGTATTTCTTTGACATCAGTATTTGTTCATGATGAGCTCTAAAACCAGGATTTCCAAAATGTCCCCATGTAATGTCCCCTTCTTATGAGTGCTAATGTAGCTTTGTGGCATCGTAGGCCTGTGCCTGCCCACGATACCGGTGGCCTTAAAAGCTCCTTTTCAAAAGAACCATTTTCCCCCTTTATTTAAGAACTGATGAGTCACACAGCCTTTGAAAGCATGAAGCCCGGGGCACATTCAGATTTTTTACTGAATTTGTGAGCCTGCTATGATGATTAAAGCACATACAGTACTTCTTTTAAAATGTTGTCATTTTTGAAATTTTCCAATATACAAGTAATAAGAAGTTAACACACTGCCCTGTATCTATTAGCCCAGCTTTGAAAACTACCAACGTTTTGTCAGTCTTGTTTCATCTATTCTCCTACTGTATTTTCTGAAAGATTTTAAATAAGTCTAGACATCTTGTTGTTTTTCCCATAAATATTTCAGTGTGCATTTCTAACTTCTAAGAATATTTCAAAATATGTATAATTACCATAACATTATCATATGTAACAGAACTAACAGCAAATCATGAAATAGCTTGTCCATATTCATGTTTCTCCAATTGTCTTAAAGATGTCTTTCTATAATTGGTTTTTTTAAAATCTAGCATTATTTTTTTAACACTGCTTTTATAGTGGGGAGACAACAGGTTTTTATTTCGGCCCCTTCAGGATTTGGGTATGTCCACTGTACTGGTCCCATTTATTATATTGAGATCTCGAGGCAGTTTACAATGACGATTAAACACTTAAGAACATGAGAAGCAAGACACAGACTGGGAGAAAATATTTACAAAACATATCTGACAAAAGGCTTATATCCTGAATACAAAAGAACTCTTGAAATTCAATTATAAAAAAAGGAAAACTCGATTAGAATAGCGGACAAAAGATGTGATCAGACAGTTCACAAGAGAATGGCCGATAAGCACATAAAAAGATACTCAACATCAGTCGTTAATCAGAGAAATGCGAATGAAAGCTAGGATGGCATACTGTGAGAAACCTACAAGAATGGCTAAAATTGAAAATGCTGAAAAAAAGAGATAAAAATGAGCAAATAATAAATAAAAAGAAAATACCGACCATACCAAATACTGGTGACGACGTGGGGCACGGGGAACTCCCACATACGACTGAATGGCAGAGTCACTGTGGAAGAGTGTGGTTGTGTCACAGAAGATTAAACATACACTTAGGATCCAGAAATCTTATTTCCATGTATTTGTCCAAAGCAAAGGAAAACATACACCCATTCCAAGATTCTTACTTGAAAATTCCCAGTAACATTATTTATAATAACTGCAAACTGGGAACAACCCACAAATCCATTAATTGTTGAGTGGATAAGTAAATTGTCTATCCATATTATGGAATCTTACTCAGCAATAGAAAGGACAATATTAATACGCAAAATAACCTAACTGAATCTTAAAAACTTGCTAAGTGAAAGAATTAAAAAGTCTGCCTCCTAATCTGATTATTTTTCTGTTTTTATGAAATTCTAGAAAGTGCAAAGCTCTAGTGGTAGAAAGACCAGTGGTTGCCTAGGGGTGGGAGATGGGCAAGGCAGCAATGGCAGAGAGCACAGGAAACCTTTTAGGGGAACAAAAATGTTTGTATCTTGATTGTGTTGGCAGTCACATGTGGTTATATGGCTCTATATACTGCCAAAATTCATCGCATTATAAGCTGAACATCAGTGGATTTTCTGCGGGTTTTTTTTTAATTGGTGATTAAGGACCATCCACTTCAGGGGCATACACGCTCCAGCCCTTTGCGGTATCACCTCAGGGCCGATAGGTAATCCAAAACCCGGTTTCCTCCAGAGGAGAATGAAGATAATCATATGCTGTTGGGAAGATCACATAAATGATACTCAACGTAAAGGGCTTAATAGGCTATCTCACCACTGTTAAATGCGCGAGAAGTGACATAAGCCTCAATATCCACGTCTTCCCAGAGTTCTGAAAAGCTTCTGCCTCTCTGTGCCCGTTTCTAATCAGGTTTTCTTTTGAAGGCTATCAAAAGGGAAGAGGTAAGTGGTTGGGAGTGGGGCAACAGTTTCCAGAGAAAAAGTGTCTCGGCGGCACGAACAGAATGAACTAGGGCAGCCAGCAGGCTCGGGAAAGAGCTGGGACTCACAAGGGTGTCTCTTTCCTGGGTGGGGCTTCGATCCCAGCAGTTCTGGAGAAGCGAAACTCCTTTATGTAAGTGGCCTTCATCGTGTAGTGCTGCTTGTTTACATCTGAAGGAGACTCAAGATGTGACAGCATTTGAAATAGGGTTTTATTTTTTTTTAATGAGCGTTTTACAGAACTATATTTTTAGCCGTGTTGGCTCATGTTATATAACTAAGCCGTCTCGTGGGACACTCTAAATAGAACTTGAAATAGCAAGAGATGACAAAAACTGGTATAAGCTCTTTGACTACAAGGATAATCTAATTGTAGGATGATGTTAATGATACGGAAGTTGCCTTCCTCCTTCCCTTGGAGAAATCTGATTCAGGCAGGGGACCTGCAATTTTCCTTTGCATACTTTTAATAGAAATTAGAAGTTTAGACTTCCAGTCTGCTTTCCCGAAGAGTGAAATGTGATATGTATATGAGTTTTATTGATTGAACAGATTCATTGACCAGCGCCTACGGGGTGCTGCGTGCTTCCCTTGGGGAATTTGGTTGGGAGGAATACACCTGGAGGGGGGTCAGTTAGGGTAGGCGAGGAGGGGAGAGAAAGACAGGTGAACTGACCACCAGAAAATAGTGTTCTGTAGGGATGACTGGAGTGGGTACGGAGAACCCAGAGAGGGAGGGGCACCTGGCATGGTTTCCTGAAAAGAAGGGGGTTGGGGAGGTTTTGGGCGAGTTGACATCTCAGCTAAAACCTAGGATGAAGAGGAAAGGGAAAAGAATTTCCCAGGTGGTAGGAACATGGGTCAAGGCTTGGAGGTGAGAAAACATGGATGCGTGATGTTACATCTGGGGCACAGAACTGGAGGTGAGAGTTTGGACAGTAGGGCCAGTGGGAGGATTGCAGAAAGTGTCATTTTGGTCCATCACCTCTTACTCGGTGAAAGCACTGATCTTTGAGAGCCCTGCCTTGTCTTTCCAGGAACACTGGAGCCACACTGGTCAGGACTGCTGTGGACAGCCATGCTCATCTCTCTGGCCATTGTCATTGCCCTCCCCAAGCCCCATGGCATCCGGGCCTTAATTGCTTCCACAATTCTCCGGTTGATATTTTCGGTTGGATTACAACCCACATTGTTTCTTCTGGGAGCTTTCAATGTAAGTATGAATAACTTCATAGCTGCATTCTTGTTGACATGCAAACAGGAATGCCTTCCATTCTGGTTCCTGGGATCTTGGCCTGGGCTTGCAGTGCAGCAAAAGACTGTTCAGGTCAGCTGTTAGAAAAGCAGAAGCAAGAGCTGTGTGGGTGGACATCTCCCTCTTAACCTTCTCACGGTACAGTGAACCTCTTAATCTATTACCCGGGCATCCACGGTCTCCTTTTTAGGGAATATCCCTCCCAGGAATAAGGCAGGGAGAGGGAGAGCAGTGGAGGTATAAATTTGTTTTCCCAGTCAGGTCAGAGGTTTGGTGGGACAGGAGATTTTAGCCAAATGGTCAGATATTGATGGTATAAGTCAAATGGTCAAATATTAATACAGCACACCCACTTCTGGTGGGGACCACACAGAGCCAGGAGAAGAGGCAGGAGGACTTGTTCAGACAGAAGAGGAGCAGGTAGAGAGGTAAAGAGAGAATCAGGGTTATTTCAAAGTCAGCGGGGACATTGGGAAGTTCTCTTCCACGGTTGTTGAAGGTTAGATGCCACCTGCACACGTAGGGGGAATTCTGAGGAAATACAGATAGCCGATGCAGGACCATAGATACGAGAGGTGTCCTGGTGAAAGGAAGCAAAAGGTTTGGACATGGGAGGGAGTCTGGAGATCAAAACCTGCTTTCCAGAGGTTTCTGCCCCAAGCATATCAGGAAGCTGAGGTTACTGTACAGAAATAGAAATCGTGTTGCAAAATAAAGTTAATAGAGTAATTCATTGCAGCAATAAATGTCCCCAAATGGGTATGCAGATGGCAAAGACAGCAAGGACACTGGAGGAGGAGGGACCACTTCAAGCTGACAAGCTCCAGGAGAGGAGGCTGGGGTTCAGCTCTGTTTTGAAGAATGGCCAGGAGCGGGCCAGAAAACAGGGTTGGGAAGAGCATTCTCCTGTCAGCCCCACAGGCCAGAGCACTGGAGAGGGCCCAGGACACTCTCAAGAGACAACCAGCAATAGTGTTCCCCTCCACTGTGGTTCAGGGAGGGATATGCAGGACCTGCTCCCGGCATAGGTCACCAGGGCACTGTGTGGTAGGAGAAGGCCCTGGGCCTCGTCCTATAGGGAAGTGTTTCCAAAGCATGCTCCACGTTGATAAGTCTTAGGTGAGAAAGAGGTTCATCGGTCAAATCCGTGAGGGAGAGGCTGGGTTAAACAAATTAAAGGGTTTATACTGTAGGATTTCTGAGAGACTTTAACATGTGTGATAAGGGTTGTGAATCTCCAAGAAAGGAAAACCACAAATCTCTGTTTCCTAAACTTACTTGCCCACATTTTAAGTATCACTTGGAATTAGTGTTGTAGAATACAGGTTGGAAAACTATTCCCAGTAGTGGGAAATGACTCAAGTTTTTTTGAGCAAAGGAATGGCATATACAAAGAAGTATTCTTGGAAAAATACCCTCATGTAGTGGCATGTTATGTGGATTCAAGTGGGAAGGACCAGAGGCAGGAGGACCATTCTGGACCCCCCAGCAGAGCTTTTGACTAGGTGTGACAAGCCTGGGTCTTGGTCATAATGTGGAAGGAAGAAGGAAGGTACAGATGTCAGAGCTGCGAAGGTTAGGGTCATGTGTTGTGGGGCTGGAGTCAGAGCCTCACACCTCAAAGCCTTTTCTCCAGGTCAAGAAGGTATTACTGTCTTGATGGGGTGATGAAGGAGGCAACCCCAACTCCAAATTTTCAGTCACAGGTGACTAGGAAAAGAATAATGCAACTAACTAAAGTGAAGTCATGCAGAAACCTAATTTTCAAGGTGAAAATGCACTTAAATTGTTGATTTACTAGGCTTGAGATGACAGGGCAAACCATTAATGTTAACTGTGGCATTTGGAAACATATGACCGGAGTGACAAAGACTGATCAGTGTTACATAGGGAAAGTAGGTATCATTCACTGGTGTAAGTATCATTAAGAAGGGAATATAGAATAAACAAAAAAACAAAAGGGAAAACTCAGTATTTCAGAGATTGTAGTCTTATGGGCTTTTTTTTTTTTTTTTTTTTTTTTTTGGTTTCTCTGGGCTTTAATCATTCCACAGTCATCTCTTCTGTCATCTCTTCTTTAATATAAATCTTTTGGGGGAAAGACTCAAATTAGGCAATTACCATTTATAGTAACATCTGGGTTGGGAGAGCCGAAATAACTATAATAAATAACCAGAATGAGAAAAGGGGAACACTCACATGAAACATACAGGAGATGAGAAAAAGAGTAGTTACGGACAGAGAATAAGCATTGGATATGCAAGGGCTGGGGAAGCGGGACAGGGTGGTATCCTGGCACCCAGGTGCCACCAGAGTGCTGGGGGTAGGGGGGGGCCTGCGGAGCTGTCTTGTTGCAGGAGCTGGGATTAGGTGCTCAGGGCAGACACTGCCGCCTGCGCCCTGGCTCAGTCCTTTGTAGACTGGAGGGGAGCTGCTACGGGGGAGAGGTGGAAGCCAGATGCTAGACTCATTAAGCAGGGTCGGTAGGAGGTGGGGACGCCAGGCCAAGACCGTGAATACACATGTGTTACTGAAGCCATGGAGGAAACGAGGGCAGAAGTTGTTTCAAGGGGAGAGTGGATTCAAGTAAAGCGAATTGCTCGGATGAGACACCGGGGGCCGAGGCATGTCTGAGGTCCTGCAGTGTTAACCAGAGTATGGCCTTTTGTTTGTTTGTTTTCCTGAAACCCCGTCAACACAGATCATCCAGAGTCAATGGTACTTTCTCACCCAGTGAGAAATCCTGTACTAGTGGTGGGTAGGATATTAGAGAAAAAGTACTAGGGGATTGGATATTTATCCCAAGAAATCCTCATGTTCCCTGTGGGTGTTGGCTTCCTCACGTACCTGATCGCGGAGAAACTCCCTTACACAGACCCGCCAGATTAACTGGCAGGATTCCCCCAGCACCTATGGCCAAGGCAGCTGGGGGAGCAAAAGACGGTTTTACCAAGTACATCTGAAAACCTTTCTCTCCAGCCTGCTCTTCGTCGGAGTTTTTCTGTCAGCGTGTTCCTAGAGATGGACTTGGAGGCATGGGGTTTCTGTTAGAGGTGGACTGTATTACACAGTAGATCAAACTCCAGCTGCAAGTGTTAAAAAACCAAATCCATGCCAGTTGAACCAAAGGAGAAAATGTATTGATTCGTGGGACTGAGAGATGACGATCCTCCTGTCAGGAGCTGCTGAATACAGGGGCCCTGACAGTGGCCTCAGGATCCAGTTCCGTCTCTGGGCTCTGCATTGATTGTGCTCCGAGGCGCCGTGGTATGGCAGGACGGAGGCCAGCAGCTTCAAAGCTTACTTTCTCTTAGGTTCAAGGTCAGGATGAAGCAATAAAGTTGTCTTTTGCTGCAGTCCCAGGAAAGCTCTCAGTGGGTCTCACGGGTTCTGTTGGACCATGTGACTATCCCTGAACGGATCCTTATTGCCAGGGCAATAGAACAGCTGATTGACTGGGGTGCCCCCCCCCTCCTGCAGATTCCAAGGACTGACACAGGGAAAGGGATGAATCCCCAAAGAAAAATTATTATTCCCAGAAGGGGGGGCAGGGAAACAGAACTCATCCTGAAAGTCCCTCACTTTTTCTTCCCCAAGAAAATAATTTCCTCTATGAATTCAGGAGCAGTGAAAGACAAGAACTAGCTGCTTCTCATTAAATTACAATCCTTATAATGCCCAGAATGTAACAGAAATTCAGAAAATGCTTTTATTTATGCTGATCACAGAGTTTATAGATTGAGGTGACTTCTGTGTTTGACTAACTCATATAAGAATGTTAGAAATGATTCATATCTCATTTCGAAAATCATAATTTCAGTATGTGTTAATTTTGTTTTTGTCATATACAAATGCCACTTGATTACTGTTGCTCATGAAGTTATTTGAGTACCACATACTGTGTAATATGCCTGAAAAGCAAAGTAACGATATGACTTAGATCTGCAAAGTGGTTCTGGGCGGGTTCGGCGGGCACTTGGTGCGAAAGGAAGCTTCGTTTGGGCACCGTTGCGGAAATACCATTGCGTGAAAATGGCCCTCGGCTGTCACGAAGTCTGCAGTTCAGCATGGTCTGTGCTTATCCGGCTGTTCCTGTCATTATTCTCAGGTCTGCAATAAAATCATCTTTCTAATGAGTTTTGTGGGCAACTGTGGAACATTCACCAGAGGCTACCGAGCCATGGTTCTGGATGTTGAGTTCCTTTACCATTTGTTGTATCTGCTGATCTGCGCCATGGGCCTCTTCGTCCACGAGTTCTTCTACAGTCTACTGGTGAGTTCCTGGCATGGAAAGATTTTACATGTTGAAAACGAGGCGTGTCCCGTGTCGCTCCTCACAGACCCCTCCTTTTAATGGTGATTGGTGTGTCTGGTCTAAGAAGGTCACGTGCATCATTTCCTCGATCTAGAGAAGGAAGCCCCCCAGGGAGCAGGGCAGCTGGTGGAAGATCAGCAGGTGTGTGCTTGCATCCACGTTGGACCTTTTACTTTCCGGTGGTAGACAGCACCTGCAGTCTGCATCAGGGGGTGCGTCCTCCACATGCATCTTTGCTGTTCTTGCTTTCTTGGACTCAGCCAGCGCTTACCGAGGAGAATATTTTTGAGACTGTCATCATCTGACAGTTCTCATGGGATCTGCTTCCCATTTAGTGATGAACATTTAGTGATGAAGTAAGAGGAGGAGCTATTTTCAAAGTCCCAAGATCCATGACAGTGACCTCAGTAGATTTATTGGTCTGGGAGGCCTTTTTCCTGGAAATTATTTTGTTCCAATCTCAGTCAAGTGATTAATGTCTTGATAGTCTATAAAATGAGTTGGTTCAGTCACCTTCTTCCTGAGCAGGTTTTTAAATTATAGACCAAATAACTACTTATTTTCCCATCATTAGAGGGAGTCTAGACCTGTAGAGTTGTAGATAAGAAACCTTTGCCTTGTACCTACATCAGATGACAGGAAGCATGAAGCTGACCTGTCTACAAACAAAACAATCCATAACCAGACCAGAAGAATTAAAATGTTAGTGAGGATAAAAAATGATCCAAGCCTACGTGTTGACCTAAAGTGAGGGACTTATTTGCGAAGGGTAGAGCGAGGAAAGCTCTCCTAGGAGGTATCCTCCCATGTTGCCTCTGGACCGGTGACGCACTGGCTCTGTGCCTCAGTTTCCCCATGTGCAAAATGAGAACAAGCTGTCCCCCTTCCAGGGCTGCCACAGGGATTATCTGCAGCTGTGCACGTCAGGGCCTTAGAAATAGCACTACCATACAAGAAATGCTTAGCAATTCTAGCTATTATTACTGTCTTTGTCATCGCTTACTTCCTCTGCCATCCAAAACACCATCAAGAATTCACCATTCAGGTCATCGGGATTAGCTCATTCCATTAGTGGTAGATGTTGGCAGGCTAAAGGAAATGGATTGTTTTGCCTCATTTTAAAATAGGTCTGGCTGTAGTTTGAGGTTTTAGGCAGAGAGGTCTCTGGATGTACTTGCGATTGCCATTATTTGGCCTATTTTGGTCACTCTATATCAGAAATCTTGAGAGCTCCCTGTATACCTCTGAGCCTTTCTGTCTCCTACAGTAATGCCCCTGGATAAGGATCAGGGTGTGGAGTCAGGGAGCCCCGGGCGCTCCCAGGCAAGGAGGCAGAGCTCAGTGGGAGGTCTCCCAAGACACAGGAGATTCTTCGTCAGACAGTGCCATCTTTTCCTGGGAGGGTTTGACTTTGCCTACATTCTGCGTCCCTTTGGCTTCATTTCCCTGTCTGCACCTTCAAGTCCTCTGCCTTTGGTCCTTTGTGATGCTGGTTGGTACCCGAGCTAGATGCAGGGCTGTTGTAGTGAGACAAACCAGTATCCTCTCTGCCCTTACAGGCTCACGGTCTATAAGATCATCATTACCGCCATTTAGGGAATGTTCCCCCATGTGCCCTTTTTATACAGTCTCTCACCACAACTTCTGAGACAATGTCTGCAAGTGACAGATGGTGAAACAGGCTTGGTGAGTTCAGTAACTTGCCCAGAGTCACCCACTAAGTGCCAGAGACCGGAGAGCAGCTGAGCTCTGGTGACTGCCGAGTCAGCTCGTGAGCCCAGCCCTGAACTGGCTTTCATCTGAGCTCGTGAAAAAGTCCCTGCTTTGGTGCGGCTGGTATTTCCCAGGGCAGTTCGCATTCTTGCTTTCACGTCTCTCCTCCATCACAGAAGCAGTAACCCCGAGCTGTCGGTCCTGGGCTCAGCTCGCTTTCAGAGAACTCACCAGGATCAGACTAAACGGTGGCTGGATGCCCCTCCTGTGAGCTTCTGGCCCGTGACTTGTGGTCTCAGGTGACGTGCTACTTTTGGTATCAGAAGTAGTGTTTAACATGTTTACTGAGAATCACAGACAAAGTACTGAAACCTGTGACAGAAGGGAATTGGACAGAGACCTCCAGCAGGGAAAAGCCACGTGTTCCGGGGTTATGAAAGCCCCTGCCAGCAGACCAGAAAAGGACAGTGGGGGCCCAGACTGGCTGAACCTGGTCTCGAGCCTGCGTCCAAATGTGTCCTTAGAAAACGTTAACAGCCCGAGATGAAAATGTGTCAAGTTCATGGATGGGCAGGTAACAGGAGGAGAAATCCATATGGTCAGTAAACATGGAAGAATGTCCAACCTTACTGCTAAACACAGACATGCTAATTGAAACAACAGTGTGATCCCAAGCTGTACCTGTGATGTTTGGAAAGGTTCAAAGGCCTGAGCGTGTTCAGGACTTAACGACCGCGAGCTCTAGTTAGTGGCCCCCATCCCCCATCCCCTGACAGCGTGGATCAGTACAGCCTTTCTGGAAAGCAGTGGGGCGATATGTTTCTGTTGCAACATTTGACCCAATAATTCCATTTCTGGAAATTCTCCAAGAAGAAATAACCAGACAAGTATGTATAGAGGCAAGGGGCAAGGTGTTCATCACAACATTATTTTTAATGGCGTGCAATTGGAAACATCTTGACTGTTGTAAAAAAAAAAAAAAAAGTAAATATTTTGGCTAAGTAAACTGAGGTTTTTTTCTGTACAGGGACATTCGAGGTGATCATTTCTGACACAGAAATTTTCATGATTGCTTGATGAAAGGGGCTGACCCTATGCCAGGATTATGGTATATTATATCTATTACATTTTTCCAGTGTAGCCCTTGTAGAAGAAATAACTTGAGTAGATGGTGGGGTTCTTGGTGATTTGGGTTTTTCTTTGTGCTTTTTTGTGTTTTCAAAGTTTTCTCCATTGAACATGTGTAATTTTCCAATTAGAAGAAAGTTTTTCCTTTATAAAGTAATGCTTTTCCATTGTCGTCAAGTCAGAAATCACAGATGAGTGAAAAAAGCAATCACTTGCCATCTCAATGACTTGGTGGCTACAGAATCTTACAGGTCCTCCCCCAGAACACAAGTGTCATTTGTTTATTGTCAGAAGTTGCCCTTACTCGCTGCTTCATGGTAGGTTGCTGGAAAATATTTAACCAACTGCAACCGCAACATAAGCCTTTTGTACTGTTATACTGACCAAATGCCTCTTTCTTGCTTCCTTCCCTTCGAGTCTCCTACTATACCCAGTGCCCTGCCCACAGGTCTCAGGACACATATTGGCCTTATGGAGGCAGAAGGGGTAATTGACCAGAAAATGAACTCAGATGTAAAACTATAAATTGGAAGGAACTTGGACACCAGCTAGTTCAGAGAGGTTACATGGTTTGATCTACATGTGACTACAAATTAAAAGCAGAGTCAGGATTCAAACCCTTGTCCCCTGACTCACTTGGCTATGCACTCATGCCCCAAAGCCGTGTGGAGACAGAACTTCAGAAGATTCACTGTCAGCACAGAGGCCAAACTAGCCCCCTGCTCCAAGAAAAAGCCCACAGAACTCTCCTCCACGGCTCTGTACTCTTCCCACAGCCAAATACCTGAGAAAACCAGCCATCTGTATCACATTCCTAGAAGTACCTACAGGCCAACTTCTTGCAAAGAGCAAGTAGTCTCTTAGCAGAGGGTGAGCCTAGACTGTGAGCCCACAGAGCTCTGCAAGGGGGCTCTGCACCCCACCCTTCACATTAGGGAGATGGAAAGGGTTTAGGCTCCCCGGTGTGTTATCACCATCAGGGTCCCTGCCATGAGCTGTGTGACCTGGGCCCAGTCCCTCCATCAGGAAATAATCATTACTATTTATTGTGTGCACGCAGCACGTACGTGTGGCTGTCCGCGATCTCCCGGACACGGTATCCATTATGTAGCTGTGGTTCACAGCAGCTGCCTGTCCTCCCGTCTGTAGATAAGGAAACAGAGGCTGGGGGGGGTGGGGGGGAGGAGCGAGTACCCAGCTCACTGTCCTGATATCCTGTGCTTGAGCTAAGCTTGCACCTCACACTCCAAAGTCCCTGCTGCCTCCTGCTGCCTGCTGGACGGGGCCTTCCCTGTGGGACTCCGAGCTCCCGGAGGACAAGGGCCAGGGTTGTCCAATCCTGTATCCAGAGTGACTGGTCCTTAGCAGAAACTCAGCTACTACTGCCTACGCAGACACATGCCAGGACCCTCATCACTTTGCTCTCCTTTGCCTTCTGAAGCTCGCTGGTACTACCCTGTACTTTCTCCATCCCCAGGACCTCTCAACTCTCTGAGTCCCACCGGAAATTACTGTTGCCTCCGCCCACCTTTTCTATGCTAATGTTCTCCATCTCAGTTTTCAGGAAGACAAGCAAGTATAAAGTGTTAAGATAATAGTAGAATGCTTTTGTGTTTGTTTCTAAAAGGGTAAATTCTCTATAAATGCAGTTTTCATTATGAGATTTTTGTGTACATCTAACATAGAGGTTTCTTAAAACTGTCCCATTGTCTTCTCTTTGTTCATTTTTAAAGCTTTTTGATTTGGTATACAGAGAAGAGACTCTGCTTAATGTCATTAAAAGTGTCACTCGCAATGGACGGTCCATCATCTTGACAGCAGTTCTGGCTTTGATCCTGGTTTACCTGTTCTCAATAGTGGGCTATCTTTTCTTCAAAGATGATTTTATCTTGGAAGTAGATAGGTTGCCCAATGAAACTGCTCTTCCAGGTGAGTTTGAGATCTTCGGATCTTTTTCACGTTAAGAGGACAGTTCTTGCTCTCTTGCTCGTAGGTGAACGAAAGAGAACAATGACTTTAGCAATGTAGGTTTCTCCCTGGCACTCAGACTACGAATTCTGATTCCAGGGCTTCTCGCTTTATTCCAAGGGTGGTATGGTTTGTGTGATACTGAGTGTAAGGGTCCAGAGCCTACATTTAACTTACTCACTAAAGTCATATTTTAAACTAATGCAACTCATTCAAAAGGAATTGGACCCTATGTATTGAAAGCGTGGGGGGATGCCTCCCCCTGGCTTGGTAAATCTCCTTCTAGGAATTTATCCTTAAAGGAAAAACCTGCTGCCTGTTCGTGTGGAAACAGATGTATATGGAAGAATTTTCGCTGCAGTGTGAAAGTGGAACAAGTGTGAACGTAGGATGTTCCATTAGATTATGGTCCTGTGGGGAGCATCCCCCTGCAGACAGGGCCCATCTCTGTAAACCTTCAAGGAAAAGCACTCACAAAGCTGTGGTGGGAAATTGCAGAGTAATAACTATAATAGGATCCACATATTTTTTTAAAAAATGAAAAACCTCATATATATCTTTTAAAATATGGAAGAATATTACCTCCCCCCAGCAATGGTTATCTCTGGGTTTTTTTGTTTTTGTTGTTGTTATTGCTGTGGATTTTTTTGTTCATTTGTTTTTTGTCTTTTTTTACTATATGTAAGTTTGACAGTGTGAGCTTACGTTATTTTTATAGAGAGCAAACAGAACTAATTTCCACTTTTGAAAATGAAATAAAATGATCATATACTTGAGTCAAACCCAAATGTACCTTGTCTCAATTAAAACATTTTAACACCATTAAGTAAAAGGTTACTGGGTTGTTTTTTGTTTTGTTTTTTAATCAGGTAGCCAGAGGCCCTGAGTCTAAGGAACAAACTAGAATTACTCTCACTGGCTAAGCCAGGCGGCCTTGTTTTCCCAAATGCTTCATTCTTGGCATGTAACTCCAGCTTCCAAGTTGACACTAAGTGAAATTTGCTGCCAACCATCTTAGGGTTCCGAACTAAACTGGTCTGGACCTTAGATTTCTGTTCCTGCTCGCTGATGCTTTTTGTGTAGACTTGGTGTAAATCTTGCTGGAGTCTGTACGTACAGTAGTATTTGTCGAAGAGTTTCAGCTGTGTGTCTTTAAAGTTGGAGAGGTGCTATTTAAGTGCGATATTTCTAGTAAGCCTACAGGAATTGACATTTCTGGCTCCTTTCCCATCCAGATCACCAAATGAAAGTGTAAATTGCATCTCTGCCTTGAATTTATATGCAGGAATGTAGGGTGTTATTTATGTAAAGAATTGTTTAATCAGCCGTGAATTGGGGACTTCAAACATTTTAACCATATGCTGCCAGATTGTTCATCATAAAATTTCCTCTCTTTCCCAGAAGCCGGCGAGAGTTTGGCAAGCGAGTTCCTATACTCTGACGTGTGTAGGGTGGAGACTGGGGAAAACTGCTCCTCTCCGGCACCCAAAGAAGGTAGGACCTTGTAGGCTTAAGCCCCATGTTAGTGTTAGGCTTCTCTAGAAGCTGAGATGGCTTACGTGATATTGGAAGCAGATTTACTCTTCAGAAGCAAGGCTAGTAGGAGAGGGGAAAGGCTGGGAGAGAGGAGGGAGATAAAGGGAAAAGAAGACTATGTGGGAAGAAAATACCTGCTTGGTTGATTCGACCGCTATTTACTGGGTGCCCCTATTTGCCAGGGACTGTGTTGTATTCTAAGATACACCATTATGGGGGAGGGGGCCGGCAGGCAGGCACCGAGGGGATTATTAGACAGTATGTTAAATGCTAGGAATAAGGAGGGAATACAGAAATAGGCACCTGGCCTAATACTGGAGTAAGAGTATCACCAAGGAGGTGGTAGTTAAACTAACACAGTAGAATCTTGGACAGTGGAGGAGGGTTAGGTGTTCCAGTTAGAGGGAATAAGGTGTCCAAAGCCTTGGAAGTAGAATATAGTGTATTGAAGGAGATAATGATCATGAGAAATAGTAGTAGCGAGAAATGAAGCCAGAGAGGTCAACAAAAGGCTAGATCACGAAGAATCTTACATGTTAGGCTGAGGAGGTTAAACTTTACCCAAAGAATGAATAGAAGTTGAGGGGGGAGAGACACCTGGGTGGCTCAGTGGGTTAAAGCCTCTGCCTTAGGCTTGGGTCATGATCCCAGGGTCCTTGGATCAAGCCCCAGATCGGGCTCTCTGCTCGGCAGGGAACCTGTTTCCTCCTCTCTCTCTCTCTGCCTGCCTCTCTGCCTACTTGTGATCTCTGTCTGTCAAATAAATAAATAAAATCTTACCAAAAAAAAAAAAAAAAGTTGAGGGGAGAGTGGGAGAGCGATACAATAAGATCTGTTTTAACAAGATCATTCTCCCTGCAGTTGCTGAAAAGAAGAAGATAGGCAGCAAGACATGGTTCTTCCTCCAAAAATGATTAGGAATGGACAGTGTCTAATATAAAGCGATTTAACCAGGGGACCTGCTGTAAAATGAGGCTGGATTTAGCCAGTGAGGAGCCTGGGTGCTGTGGGATTACCCTCAGCTGAGAGATGAGATACTCATGACTCAGTATTAAGCAACTTATTTCAGGTCCAGTGCCTGCTCAGAGCTGGGACTGGTGTTTAAATCTGAAAAGGATAGGGATTCTCTTGGATTTAATATAGGGAAAGGCAATTCTGACTTGGCTTGAGAAACTAGCAAGGGTTGGTGAGGAAAACAGAATTACCCCAGGTTACGTCACCTTTTTGAAAGAAATTATGTGACACTTGATTCCTTAATTTTAACAATTCTTTCTTGTTCCTGCGGGTAGCTGGGGAGCTGGCACGCAGGGAACGCCGTCTCGGAACCATGGTCGCTCTTTGCCCACACGTTGTAAATCTGTTGTTACTCACCGTGTTCACAGAGCTGGTCCTTGCGGAAGAGACGGAGCAAGACAAAGAGCACACGTGTGAGACGCTGCTGATGTGTATCGTCACAGTGCTGAGTCACGGGCTGAGGAGCGGGGGCGGAGTAGGAGACGTGCTCAGGAAGCCATCCAAAGAGGTAGCTGGATCCGAGAGGAAGGGACAGCAGAGGGGGCGGGGCGGGGGGCCAGGGCCCGAGGCAGAGAGCACACGTGGAAACCCAGGACAGCAGAGCTGGCTCCCTGAGGCTCCTTCCTTCCCCTGACCCCCTGGAGCGGGCAAGCTCCCTGGCATCTAAGGGGCCCTGAGGGAGGGGGGACCTCCCACTCTCTGCTCAGTGCACAGAAATGCCTGTTGCCCCCCCAGCCAGGTCCGGCCTTCGTGAATACATGTCCGAGACCCCTTAGATGCCAGGGAGTGGCTCTCATGCACACGCCACGCCACACCAGCAGAACTAACCTTTGGTACAAAGGGTGTGAAAAGAGACAAAGTTGTGACTTTTCAGGTGTGCTGCCCAGTGGAACTTGTGACAGAGCAGACCCGTGGGGTGCGGGTGAGCCACGAAGGTTGGGCCCACTGCGGCCTTTTCCCTCCTTCCCTGAGCTCTGCAGACCAAAGGTTACCCATGGGGTGACCTCACTGACAGAGACACCTCTTTTCTAGGAGCCCCTCTTTGCCGCGAGAGTGATCTATGACCTCTTGTTCTTCTTCATGGTCATCATCATCGTCCTTAATCTGATTTTTGGGGTCATCATTGACACCTTTGCTGACCTGAGGAGCGAGAAGCAGAAGAAGGAAGAGATCTTAAAGACCACGTGCTTTATCTGCGGTGAGTGTGGGGGCCTGGCTGTCGCAGGAAAGCCCGGCCCCACGGACCGGAGGACTTGTGTGCAGGCCTTGGGCAGCGAGGGAGGTGCTGCCGCCTCCTCAGGCCCCTGGGCCACTGGTGCTGGGGGCGCCGCTCCCCTGCCTCCCTTCTGCTGGGGGGTGTTGGCAGCCAAGGGACCTGGAGCCACAGTTCCTGGGGCCAGTGTGTCTTCAGGATTGAAGCTTCCCGTGGCAGACGTGCGAGCGCACATGGTTTGAAATGAATGTGTCTGGGGGACTTTCCTTTTTGGAGGCTGCAGAGCATCTCTTGGTCCCCTGCTAAGTAACTAGACTGGAGATCTTTCATCGGAGCCAGGCCGTGGAGGTCTCCGCTGCAGATGGTATCGGGCATCAGACGAAAGGATATTCCTTGCCTGGAGTGTGGTGACTGTGCTCAGAGCCTGGGCTCAGGACTCAGACCTGAGTTCTGAGTAAGTCTCTGCTGCTTACGGGTCACATAATCTTGGTAGTCGCTTCATTCTCTGTACTTTGATTTTCCATCTGTAAAATAGGTATAATAGTGTTGTCCTTCTGTGCCTTATCGTGGGGCTTAGAGAGCTAGTCCGTGCAGCGCTCCTAGCACAGACCCCGCACATTGTAGGCGCTCCGTGATGGGTGGTAGAGGGTGCATGGGGTGCCCAAGAAACCATCGTCGGTATAGCCACAGGGAGATGCGTGGAAATCGAAAACCAACCACGTGGGAATGTGGTAGCTGACTGCTCATTTCACAATTATTCCTAATACGGTTACTGTGAATATAGAAATTTCCTGCTGATACATCTACTCCAAAGAAATGAGCATTTTCCATTTGAAAACTAAAATCTGCTTTTTGCCCCCTTAAAACCACTTCAGGCCTTTTGTTTTGAAACAATTCTGGAGTTACAGAAAAGTGATAAGAACAATACAAAGAATCTCTATCTACTCTTCATCCAGAGTCCCCAAATACTAATCTCGTCCTTCACTGGCTTGTTCGCACACACATTTTCTCGAACAGTCTGAGATCCATTGGCGTGATCTCCTTGATCCCTAAATATTTCTATGTACATCTCCTAAACAAGAAGCTTCTCTCGCACATATGCAGTATAGTCACCAAGATGAGGGAATTAGCAAAGAGGTCACACTGCCACTCCGTCTGCAGACCCTGTTCCTATCACCCTTGATCCCAGTAATGCCCTTTATCGCCAGTGGAAGCCCAGGTCATGGAGCGTTCCGTTGTCATGGCTCTTGAGCCTCCATTGACATTTTTAAAGAGTTCGGTCGATGTCTCGTGGGTTTGGTTTCTCTGATGTTTTCTCGTGGTAGAATTGGGGTTACGCATTTTTTGTAGGAACATCAAAGAAATGTTTACTCTCAGGGCATCATTTCAGGAGGCATGTGATACTTGTTCCTCCTCTAACCGGTGGTATTAACTCTAGTCACTTGGGTTAAGGTGGAAATTGCCAGGTTTTTCCACTAAAGCTTAGGGTTTTTTTCTCTTTGTAGTTAGGAATCATTTTATGAGGAGATTTTTTTTTTTAAGATTTTATTTATTTATTTGACAGACAGAGATCACAAGTAGGCAGAGAGGCAGAGAGAGAGAGAGGAGGAAGCAGGCTCCCCGCAGAGCAGAGAGCCTGATGCGGGGCTCGATCCCAGGACTCTGGGACCATGACCCAAGCCTAAGGCAGAGGCTTTAACCCACTGAGCCACCCGGGCACCCCCTATGAGGAGATATTTTGAAACCATGTAAATATCCCATTATTCTTCAAATTAAACATTAATCGACTAGCTTTAACATCCACTGATGATTTCTGCCTGGCTCTTTTAGTATGATGGCTGCCCAGTGATGATTTTCTTTCTTTATTATTTCTACATTTGTTAATTGGCTTTTTAAGAAAGAACTTTCTCTTCTCGTGTAGGTAAGTATACTATATGTATTAATACTTTTGTATTTGTGACAACATGGATTCCTGTATTTTTATTTAATCCAGTGGGTTATAATCCTTTAATGTCGTTATTTGTGTTGATGCTCAGAATGCCCCAGATGTGTCCTGCCCTTCAGGCTGGTTTCTCTGTTTTGTCATGTCACCACAATTTTTTATATACTTCCTTCCTTTCTTAGTGCTGTGAGATATTCCAGATTCAAGCTGAGCTTGTAACTCCCTGACCCAGCCCTGGCATCACCCATTTTTCCAAAAAGCCCTGATTCTTTCTAGTGAAGAAGGGTATTTAGAAGCTACGATCTGGGGACGAGGTGTGTGCATTCGTGCTGCTGTGCGCCTGCTCCCAGGGCTTATGAGGACACAGATGTAGAGTAGACATGTACCTGCACACACGGGGGTGTTTGTGTGCACATAACCATGTGCCACACACTGCTGCACTGATTTCTACATACATGTGAAAAAGGATGAATTCATACCCATATCTCTTATTCCATTTCACCATTACAGTGTTTCTCTTTGTCCCGTTCCATATTTGGGCTCCCTTTGACAGTGAGAAGTGTGGCTCCTGTTATACATCATATATTTCCTTGCTCCATCCAGGAATCCACAGAAACTGGCTTCACGATGGCTTGCCCAGACCTCTGCAAAATACTAACTTACCAGCTAAAGTTCAAAATGTGTTTAAAGTTCACCTCCCTGCCCCCCGTTCCCTGACAAGGCCACTAGGGCACGTGGAGACTAAACAGTGACCGGGAGCTGCAGACCCAGGTCCATCTCCCCCGCACTCTGGGTTTCCCTGCAGGGATGTAAAAGGCACAGCATGGAGGAGGCCATGGAATCCAGCTCTGCACAAAGGGGGTACTAGAGCCGCAGCCTCCCCTGCGGGCGGTCATCTCCCAGAGTTTGCCGCTCTGTGGCTGCTCACTTAGGGCCGGCGGCTTTCTGTCTCTCCATAGGCTTGGAGAGAGACAAGTTCGACAACAAGACTGTCACCTTTGAAGAGCACATCAAGGAAGAACACAACATGTGGCACTATCTGTGCTTCATCGTGCTGGTGAAAGTGAAGGACTCCACGGAGTACACTGGGCCCGAGAGCTACGTGGCAGAAATGATCAAGGTGAGCAGGAAGCTCCTGGAGGCGGCTCGCGCTGGGGCCGGGCCTGCAGCTCCGTCCTCACAGCACGGTCTGGGAGCCAGTGAGCCAGGCGCACAGCAGAGCAAGAACACCTAATGCGTCCTGGGCTACCGAGCTCTTAGCCTGGGTGAGGTATTAGACTCTAGAACATTGGGTGCGTCCTCTCAAGTGAACTGCAGAGGCACCAAACAGGTGGTATCATTCCCCTTTTAAAGGAGGAACAGCGAGGCTCCAGGAGATTCGCCCACGGCCACCTAACTGGGGCTGGGCTCTAACCTGGATCTAACCCCACAACCCGCTTTCCCATCTCTAGTACTCAGCCTCTTTTTTTCCCTAATGGAGCCTTTTCTTTTTTTTCTCTTTAAATAAGACCTGGTCCCTAAGAGATAACGTTAAACAATGATCAGTTGGTGGAATGCGTTGAGCCTGGTTTATTTGCTCATTTGTTGGTCCTCGGCCTAGCCTTTCTGGGAGATGGTTTGCTAATCATTAGGAAGGGATCATATGATGGAGGAATTGGAGTCCCAAATTAATCTTGCTGATGGGGAGCGTGACCGCCATGTCCTGGGAAGAGGGGAAGCTGCCCCAGGTTTCCAGAGCACTCTTCTCAGTCAGGACTTTGCAGAGGCACCAAACATGGGCCGTGGGGGTCCCAGGCCAGCTGTCCTTTCATACCTGTGGTTTCTGAACTTCATTAAAATGTTCAGCAGCGTTGGTAACGTGAGGAGGCATCAGCTGTGAAGTGTAGGGAGCCTCTGTGATTTACATGTGCTCGCTTTGGGGAGAGGGGGCCGTTCGCTCTTAAGAGAGACGACGCAATTCACTGACTCTCCTTCCAGTTGCCAAGGACTTAAGCACTCAGCCTGATAATGAGTTATCCTAAACGAACCCTTCTGTGTTTTTTATGCAGATGTGATTTTAGAGCTTTTAATATAAAGAAATCTCAGGTGACGTCTGTTCCTGTAAATATCATCATTCATATGCAGCAGACGTAGGCAGACTTTTAGCTTTATTGCTGGCAAACCACCGGTCACGTGGCGATATTCTTGAGGGCAAGTTCGACAACAAGACTGTCGCCGCCCATATAACACCAGCTCAGAGGCCTCTGCAGGTTCTGGAGGGCTTTCTGGCAATTCCATGCCCCCTATACCCTTGAGGTCCTTAACGTCGAATTCCATGCTTCTCAAATTTTAATGTACATAGAACTCACCTGGACAGGCAGGGAGTTTGGATTCGGATTCAGCAGGCACCGTCAGGACTTGGACACCGAAGCTGCTGGCTGCCGGGCCATGCTTGGAGCAGTAATGAGCAGCCAGCAGAAGGGACAAAACAATGCTGACTGAAGAAATGAGCCTCTGAACAGGTGATATGAGTGCTGAGGAGAGGGATTCCTAATAACGTCTCAGTGTTGAGCACTCTATGGCTTACAAAACTTTCACATCTAGAGCTGTGTGATAAAATTACCCTCGGTGGGGAACCATTCAGAGAAAACTTTGAGGGTAAAGAGAAATGGATGAGGTTTTACAGTAGAGATGACTTTTAAAGAGGTTTTGAAAGAGAGACAGGGTCATAGATGAGCAAAAGGAGAAGAGGGAAAAAATGAACAGAAGGAAAAAAAGACAGGAGTTCCAGAAGGCGGCTGCTGGGTGTGCTCTCTTACAGATGAAAGCCAGGCTCAGGGTTAAGTAGCCTGCCCAGGAAGAGCTCAGAAGGAGAGAACCAGGGTGCCAGCCCGGGGTTAGTGACAGGGACTGCACCACGGCCCAGTGAGGGAGCAGACGGGGAGGCAGCTGGTGGCACCGGGCCAGGTGGGAGCAGGATCTGTTGTTAATTAGGGCTTCTGTTGCTTGCCAGGGCCAATTTTTGGTGAGGTCTGCAGGATCAGGACACATTAACTGAAAAGCTCTCCTGTCCCTTCTTTTCCTCCAATTGTTGATATTGCCAAATGAAGCTACTTGGCCAGCATTCATGGGACAGAGACCTGTCTGCATACACAGACAAACACCTTCACTTGCACTAAGTCCTGTAATGGCTAGAGGAGATGACCTCTGGTTTTTACTCTTGTCACACATTCTTTTTCTCCTTCACTTTGCTTCTCTCAAAAGTTTTTGTGCCCTATCTTCAAGTCTGCAGGAGCCAGTGTTAAAGCTTTCTGTTAATCACCTTACTTTACAGTCACAGCAAACTCTGGCGCACTTTAAGGTTTCTGTCTCAATCGTGAAGACTTAAAGGAGCCTTGTGAGCAGTTACCTGGTGAGGATTCAGAGCCAGAAGTCACCCCCAGCCTCCCACCTAGCCTGCTCACAGCCCATTGCTTGGCAACACTTTGAAAAACCCAGCAGTCTGGGGGCTTTCCTCATCCCCATCATTCTTAAATTGTACAAGAACTTCTTCTTGTCCAAAGGCCTAAAAATATGTAGCATCAAAAAATTCTTAACTCTGAATGTCTTGGTTGCTGAGGAACCAGATGTTTTGTGCCCTTAGTGAGGGCTGGGGGAGATGTGCCCTCCCCTGGCTGAAAGGCAGTGCCTTTGCCAACACCATTTTCAGTAGTGAATCCCTGCCAGCGACTCCCCAGAGAGCACTGGCCACAGGAAGGTAGACTGGGGGTGTTCGGCTGGAAGCCCAGGGAAGCTCAGAGTGGCGGGAGAGCAGGCCACATGCCCCAGTGGCAGACCGATTCAGTCATACCCTGTGGAGGCAGCCACAGCCAAGAGAGGAGCTTTTTTCAACATCTCTCCTGAGCAGGCAGGCCTCCTGCCCACCGCTTCTGGGAGGAAAAGCCAGGGGGTCTCTTTGAGAAGGCAGCTCTGTCACTCCAGGATCTAGGAGAGAGGGGCAGCTAACAGTGTTAGGGAAGGAAAAGTCAGCTGTGCGTTCATCTACCCTTTTGCTTGCTTCATGTCCCAAAAGAAATCAAGACAGGCTTTTTTGGGACTTGGGTTTCTCAGGAAAACCACCTCTTGCCTAGTGGCCAGAGGCTGGGGGTTTTAAGCTCTCCCTCCACTCATGAATTAAGATCCTGGAGATTCATTAAGAACTGTGAAGTAACAGCTACCCTTAGACCACCCAAAAGAACCAAACAGAAGAGGCCCCAGGCAGGTAGAGGAAGAGCTTCACAGCGGCCCCGAAAACGACTCCGTGCAGATCGTGGTGTCAGAGATGGTAAATAGACTTTCATCTCAAGGAAAACATGGAGACAGTGCGTTTCTTGCCAGAGATGGCAGTAGAGAACTCAGCACCCAGATGTTTACCCACATTTAATCTTCATCTAAACATAATAGAATATTGTATGTTCTCTTCGTTCTCCTTCTGGCCATGCCTTCTCTTCTTTCATTAGAGATGGGACTGTTCTGGCAAAGCCAAGGTCAGGCACATGCCTACCGTGAGGTCCTTACTCCCCAAGCTTTGGATTTGAAGGCAAAGAATCCAAGATGTGAGTTTGGGCCCTGCTCCTTCCGAGCCACGTAGCCCCAGGACGTCATGGGACGTCCCCGACCTGAGTTGCTGTGTGGGAATGGGGGTTGGCAGCACTTCCTGTGTCCATTGGGTGATGGGAATGAGGTAAATGTGGGGGACGGAGGTGGAGGTGTAGGCACCCGAGGAGGCAGGGAGTGGGTGCCAGAAGGGCCAGATGAACAGACAGAGCAGTCGGCAGAGAAGCGGAGCACAGCGCTGACAGAGAGCTGACGCAGGCACGGTGTCCTACACTTCACGACTGTGTAAGATGTCTTGGCTGTTGGCACGCTGTTGCTAAGAAAAGTCAGAATGGGCATCTTGACTCCAAGAAGTTCCTCCCATGGAAAATTCCTGCTTCTTCCCCGCTCTTAAAGTGAAATGTTCTAAGTGCTCTGAAATGTTGGAGCAGGACAAAGTCGCCATTCTCACTCGTTCTCCGTCGAACTGGCCTCAATACTTGGGACTCGTATCCATGTGTTCAGTGGTGGCCTCCATTCACAGTCACTACCCATGACCAGGATTTGGGGTGACTTGGGGAGTGGCCCCTGGGTTCTCTGTGATGAGATGCTGTCATGTTTGTCCTGGGTTCCGTGCACATGACCGAAGCGGGTGCTGTTTCTGGCATGGCTTGGGGGAAGCTTGGGCTCCCCATGCCTCTGTACAGAGCAGACAGTACTGCTCGGACAGAAGAGGCAGTCTCTCACATTCGTTGACTCAGGCCCCAGACAGGGCTATACTTACAGAGAAATGTGACTACAGAGTGACCTCACTTAGCCCTGGCAGCTCAGGGCAGGAGAAAAACCCCCGAGCTTCCTCTCCCCATAGCGACTGCATTTGGGGGGCTACAATGTAGTTTTAGTGGTAGGCTTTATGATAATTTTTTTTAAAGATTTTTATTTATTTATTTGACAGACAGAGATCACAAGTAGGCAGAGAGGCAGGCAGAGAGAGAGGGGAAGCAGCTCCCCGCTGAGCAGAGAGACCGATGCGGGGCTCGATCCCAGGACCCTGAGATCATGACCTGAGCCGAAGGCAGAGGCTTTAACCCACTGAGCCACCCAGGTGCCCCTATGATAATGTTTTATTAGCCCTAAACTACATTGAAATTTTCACGATAATTGATGTACCACACACTCTTTTTCAATAATTGAGCATTCTTTGACTTTTCTCTACTGCTGACTGAAATGAGAATATGTTACCCCATAGACGATGATTTGATAGGCCATACAATCAGGTATATTTAACCTGGATAAGTGGTAAATTAGTCGTATCTTTGCCTGAAGGGATTTAAATACTGCACAGTGGGCATGTTGTAGATAAAAGATCAAATGTAGGATTCCCACTGAAGATTCAGCAGCCCAATTTTCTGTGACAGTCAAGCTCAGGAGAAAAGCCAGGGCTTAATTTGCTAAGCAAACTGAGTTATTCTTGAAAGTTAGAAACTCCAGAAATATTAAGATGGAAGGTTAGTAAAGAAGACCAAACTGTAATTTAAATATATAGCATCTATTTTGCTAATGCAATATAGATTTTCCTTCGGTATCTTGGAATGCTACCTTGAAAAAAAAAAAGTTCTATTTTCCGAGGCGCGTTTCTGAATGAATGGCAGGATAGTCAGGACTATCGTTCGTCCATATTTCAGCATCCCCTGCTAGCTGGAGCTGCTCTGGCCCCTTCTCTTCTCCAGCAGGGCACGATGACTGACTACCGGGTCAGCTGGGGGAAACCTCCTCCCACCACAGCCTGAGTGTCGAGGGGTAGGCTGCTGCTTCTGGAGGAGTGGACCGGGCTGTGCTTTGCTGTAACAATGGCAGATTGGATAATAACTCTAATAATAGGTCATGTTTAATCAGTATGTACCAAAATAAATGCTTTGCATGCATGGTCCCATTTAGTCCCCGGAACAGCATTTGTAGATGGCACTCTTACCATTTTACAGATGGGAAACTAAAGCCCAGCCAGGGGCAGCAGCTTCTCCAGGGTCCCCTTGCCGGAAAGGCTGCAGCTGAGAACCCCATGCAGGTCTGCGGAATCAGAGCCCACCCTGGGGCTGTCCTGACACATGCACCTACAACCCTCCATGTCAAGGACATGCCACCCTTGGTCAGGCTGAATCTGGTTTTCCTGCCTGGGACTGGCTCACCTCCCAGGAGAACCAGCCACCTTCCAAAGACTTAAGGCCCAGCAAAGGCCCCACTGTGGGTAGGGAGAAGGATGGGGGAGAGGGCCTCCTGCATGATGCTGACTGGCTAACACACAAATCAACGAGTTGGTAGCTCTGTGTGTTCGATGTGTGTTAAATCTCTGAGCTGCCGCCAGCACAGCCACCTGGAGTCGGGTACTACCGGGGATTGTAGAAAATGATGAGAGTTTGGGAAAGGCAGAGCCCACTCTTGCAAAGGGTGTATCTGAAGTAGGTGTTAATTCTGACTTGGTACGATCTGAGAAACGTCATTACCCTCCCCTGAGCCTGGAACAGGGAGTGATACTCCCTTTGGTGGCCATTATTTGAGGGGAGAGGTGTCTAAGTTAAAGGGGAAGGAAGATTCACCAGAACCATAGACAGACGGGCTTCCACACCCGGGTGACTCATCTCAAGAGCTAGAACTCCCTGATAATTAGAGTGTCTGATCCATCATCCTTTAAGCCTGGTGCTGACTTTTTCTCATAGTGAAAATAGACCGCTTTTGACTTCTCTCCCTCCCCCCCTCCCTCCCTCTCTCTCCCTCTCTCTCTCTGTCTCGTGCTCACACACTGTTCCACTAGAGATTTTCCAGTTTGTTCCATCTTGTATTAATTCACTTGATCTCTTCAGAAACTAGTTGTATAGGGTTGTGAAAGCAAAAGAAACAATTTTCCAAATCAAAGGTAGTATCATGGCAGCCAGTGAAACGCTCTTAGAAATTAGTGCCTCCTTTCAGAGAGGAGGGCCGAGTCCGGGAGCCTCTATTCCTGGAAAATGCTTTTCTGCAAGCCCTAGTCCATTTGCATCAATAAAGCCATGAAAGAGAGAGCTCTTTTTGGTTGGAAAATTCCTTTTGGGTAAATTTTCCAAGCAAATAAATTTTCTTAGCAAGTAGAGCACTACTGAACATCCATAAGGAAGATTCGAAAGCCATAGGGCATGTGGCCTCAGCACTTGTGTTAATCTGTATTTGATAAGACGACCCGGGAAGCAAGCACAGTCAGAGAGCAATGTGTTAACAAGGGCAAAAGATCAAAATGGGAACTGAATTACCTACAAGTCACTGCCTTCTTTTAAAAGGGGAACTGACCCAAGTCTTGCACCTTTCTTGACCCGAGAGAGTCTGCTAGGAAGTCTGCAGACAGACACTTTCCAAAGTGAGGGCGGAGCTTTTTGCCCTGAGGAACTGAGTAAAGAGACCGAAGGGAATCGCTCAGGACACAAACAGGGAGCAGGAATGACTGGTGTTTCCTAATCCGATAAAAGCAAGGCCCTGGAAGTCTGCAGGGGAGGGGTGCCGGCAGTGACAGTAGGAGCCCAAAAGGGAACCTCCGCCTGGACACGGCAGACCTGAAGGGTCTCCGCCCCAGGCAGTGAGAATTTGGGGTTCCCTAGAAGGCAGGACTTAAGAGTGCAGGAGAGGCCAGCAAGCTGTGCACCCGCCTCCCCTGCCCAGCCTCTTCTGTGCTTCATCATGTGCCAGGCAGGCCGGCAGGCAGGTGGCTCCTGGCTGTGAAAAAGGGACAGGGAAGCCCTTGCTTCCATGCAGATGGGCAGTAACGGGTTTGGACTTTTATTCTGGAATTCCAGTGAGGATGCTGGGAGGAAGGGAGGGCCTTGAGAAGTTCCTGGGACAGAGATTTCGGCCTGGTAGTGCTGTATCATCTTCTCTTGCCTGACGTGGGGGGCCACACGCCTTGATTAAAATGTCCCCTGGGCTCCAGAAGCACTTAGCTGTGCATGAGGATCTGGCCTGGGAGGCCCTCCGCTCCGGTATGATTCCCAGCATGCTTTTTGAAGTTAGCTGGCACCATGGCAGAGTTCGAGACTATCAGAGCAAGGGAGACGTGGAGACAGGGATTTGGCGCTGGGTTTTTGGTGGCTGGAAACAGCGTGTCAGCAGCCCTGGACTGGCCTCCCAGCCAGCCAGACGTGCTTCGCCCCACCCTCTACACTTGAGCTTGGGTTCGTGTCGGTGGCAGCTGCACAGGGTGAGCTTATGTTTCCCCGCCCAGGCTTATCACAGGCTCTGCCCTCTAGTCTAGAGGCTCTGAAGATCTCCCCCCTCGTCCTGCTGTACACTTCACAGGTGCCTTCTTCTTATCATGAAGCACTTGGCATTGGGACCCCGGGTCTGCACCGTCCTCTGAATTTTCCACATTCTGACCTTCACAGAGGGTGTGTGGGGCACTGTTGGTAACAGTGAGTGGAGCTGAGCCATAATCTGCCTGGGAGGAATTTCTGTGCTAACTTAGAGCACAGGGACTGAGGTCTACCCAAGAGGACAGTATGTGAGCCCGTGTGGGTCTGGAGTGTTGTACAAGGCAACTGTTGGATCAGTCAGCCGGAGACTGCGTTCGCCACCAGTGCTAGTCTCCCCATTGTGAGCTAGTCCGTGGATGTCTGTACATACTGTATCTGTACATAAATATTTGCTTACACACTTCCCCCAACTCAGCAGACATGGTAACTCCAAAAATGTGTTTTTCTCCCTGTCACATGCTGGACCCGCCTTCGGCTCCTTGCCCCAGTGTTGACCCCACTGGGCTGCCTGCCTTGTTGCTTGTGGTCCCAGACACCCTAACTACACTTGAAACTCCTTCGTTACTCCGGAATCTAAACACTGACCATAACTGACACAGCTTACCTGATTATAAGAACACAGTATGCAACGCATAGAACATACAAGGTATGTTGACTATGAACTCCCATCAGCAGTAGGCTATTGTTAAGTTCTTGGGGAGTCACAAGCTCTCCACAGATTTTCGTTGGGAGGGAGTCAGTGCCTTTGAACCCCCATAATGTTCAAGGACCAACCGTACCTACGCTCAGGAGTCCAAGATGCCTCTTGGTAACGAGGCCTGTGAGCATGTTGCTAAGCAATGTGGGAATGAAAAGCTACTGGTATTTAGGTGCAGTCCTGTGTGTGTGCGGGTTACACAGGTGGACAAGGCTCTCAGCTTCTCCTTTCCCACTTCTTTTCAGGGCCTTGGTGTGACCACCTATAAAGGAAAGTTGAACCACACGGTCTCTTACACCATCTTTAGCGTTACCTGTCAGTGAAGCAACTTGCAAAGTGCTGGTGGGAGTTTGTGAACTACTGAAGGGGGTCTTTGTCAAGAGTGCGGATGTAGGTGTCAGGAGGGAGACTGGAGGGAGGCCTGTGGGAAAACTCGAGTCAGTCTTCAGGGTCAGAGTGCACGGGGCAGGTGCACAAAACAGGGAATTTGGAAAGGACTGAGGAACAGCTGATTACCTCTCTCACCCTGAAGAATTCAAGCTGCAGGGCACCTTTCTTCCAAGCTACTCCCACGGTGGTGGCGGTTCTGGTGACTTGTCCCCCAGCTCTGGCTGGAGTCTGTGAGCAGTAAGAGAGAGGACTTTCTCCTCTCTTCTTTGAGTCTATCTAGGCAGGGCTGACCTTCAGTAAAACCGCTTGAGTCAAGAGTTTGCCAGCATAGAAACCCACAGACTGAGAAACACTGTTCGGCGGAACACTGTCATATGTGAAGCAGCTTAGGAGTGAGGCTTACAGGTGTGTGTGTGTGTGTGTGTGTAGGTTCAAAGGTAAATTCCAAGTATCTTCTCCTGCAAAAACAGCAAAGAAATTTGGAAAGCTGTTTAAGCAGGCTTACCAAAAAACAAGAACCATTACTGTCTTAAAAGTAATAAGAGATCAAAGTTGAAAAATCATAAAATCCAGAAAAGAATAGAGGAAAACCAACAGAAATTGCTAAAATCCCATACCTAACCTCTGGGAACATTCTGGTAGATTTCTTAGCTAACTGAAAATGCAGGGGAAGTTGTGTAAGCAAAATGTCATGAACCAGCTCGAGAGAAGGGCAAGTTACCCTAATTGTTCTTTATTGGGAGTCTCCACTGGGCCAACCCTGCCTCCCTCTGAGAGTGGCTGCCCGCCCCACCTTTCCTCTTCTGAGACCTCTGGCTTCCTCTGCCTGGCAGCCCCGGGTGCCCAGGACCCAGCCACGCCGCTCTGCGTGGCAGGCACTGCTTTCTCAGTCTCGAGGGGGCCCATAAATCACTTCACCTGAGGGCCTAGAATGACTGAAAATAGTGATTCTGCAGCTGGCTTTTCTTAGGGATTTCATCAGAAATGGGTGCGGTTCTCTCTACTGGCAAGGGCCCGTCTTTGTTACACTGTATCATCCAAGAACAACTATTAACGGAGTCTGGGAAGGGTAAGTGGTCATTCCAGCCCAGCTAACGATTATATAATGTGGCCTGTTGGGGAATGTCATTCGGAGCTCAAGAGCAGAGCCCCCCCGACACCTAAAGTTGGGGGCACTGTAGGTGACCTTCACGCGGCTGCACTGGTCAGAGAGAAATCTCTCTAACATGGAATGCCATAGAAAGGAAGGAACTAAACCGGCATAGAAGTCAAGCACTACACTTGCAGTCAGTGTCTGGATCCTGGGGCCGACTCTAGACTAGCTTTGTGACCTTAGGCTGAAGACATTGATTTATAATGCTTTTGCATAATGCTTTCCAGCTTCTGGGACACTTTCTCACACCCATTTGACCCTTATGATAGCTCCGTGGGGGCAGCCCCATGATCTCTTTCTCAAAAATTAGAAAGAGAGACCCTGGTCGGTGAACTGACGTCTCCCCTGGCACGCTGTCCTGTAGCACTGGGGTGTTGTGACCCAAAGCCCTAGCTCCTGATTCAGGCCATCCCTCTTTCTGCCCATGAACTAATGTCACCAGGCTGTTGTAGAAAGGCACCTGTAAAGTGTAGGGATGCTGTATGTGGTTTGAGTTCACTGTATTTTGGAACTGATGGAAGTCGATCCTTGGATTTGGGACTGGTCAACAAATTCCAGGTTTGGGAGCCATTGTTTTTAATGAAGTTTATTTTTTAAAGCAGTTTTAGGTTTATATGAAAACAGCAGAAAGCACAGAGTTCCCATATACTAATCCCTCCCTGCCTGAACCCCCCCCCCCACACACACATATACAATTTCCCCTGTTATTAACATTTTTTACTCTGGTATATTTGTTTCAGTTGATAAACCAATAGACAGATTACTATTAACTATAGATCAGAGTTTCCTCTGGGGTTCACTCGTGGTGTTATACCTTCTATAGGTTTTAACAAATGTATAATGACATGTATCCACCATTACAGCAGCAAATAGTAGTTTAACCATTCTAAAAATCTACTCTGTGCTCCACCTCATCCCTCCCTCTCCCCAATCCCTGATCTCTTTACCGTGTCCATAGTTGGGATCCATTTTTTAGTGTACTTGTTTTTAGCATACAATATTTGCTATAAAGAGCAATTCTAAACTAACTGAGCATAGAGATCATTATCACCATTTGTCACCTAAAGCAACAAACAGATTCTGGGTTTTGTTTTTTGCTGTGATCTTACAAAAGTGAGCTCTTAAGTGAATTATTTTAGTTCTCTTCAGTAAAAATAACCTTGTCCCCATCCATAAAAGGGGCAAGTAATTTAAAGTTTACTAAGTGTCCTATATTCCTGCTTTTGGAAAGTTAAGGATGATCTTCAGATCTCCCTGCCCTCCTCCCTTCTCTAGTCACTCCTATCCCCTGCACATCCCCAGGCTTTCTGGGAAAACCCGGTTTGTCATCCTGCTTGGTAAAATAAGGAGAAACACACTCGCCATCTGAGTTAAAGGGACAGTCTTCACCTTTTTGATTCTCCTCAGGGGGCTGTGAAGGATAGAGAAGCCACTGGTCTCTTTATCCAGGACCCATCTTCTCTCCCATGACCATTTCTTTTACCCTCATGCCCCCCACCAAGAAATCTAAATTCTCTAGCCTGGCTATAAAGGAACAAGGGATTCAGCAATAAATGTCCCATTGTTTACATAGTAAACAAAATTCTACCTGAGTAGACTTTCTCTGAGGAAGGTGACTGATTACCTCAGTCATCTTTCTTAGAACAGCTTCTTCAGTTGAACCTGGGAAGAAGAAAAAAAAACCTCTTCTCAGAATGATTAGCATTTGCATCATACAATCCAACTTCCTCTCCTCCTCCTCTCTGTCTCTCTGTCACACACACACACACAGACACACACAGACACACACACACACACCCTCCTCCTTTCCAGTCAAGGACATTTCAAGAGGTCAGTACCACCCCCGTGTCTAAAACTTCAGTGTTTGCCTTTGCAGGGACTTTTCCAACTTTACCTAGAAAAGAACTAACCAGAACTTTAGCACTTGTGGTCAGCCTGCTTCCGGCTGTGGCTTCAGTCAGTTTGTCTGCTCTGACAGAGGAAGCGCTTGCTGTGACGGGAACTGCCCTGGCTGGATTGCAGGAGGACCAGGGCAGACAGTGCCTAATGACATTGGTATGCGACATGCCAGCAGCAAGGAGAGCCAGGGAAGCACAGAGGGATGTCTCAGACCCAGAGTGACAGATGCTACTGACAGACGCTTGGTGAACCCACAGCCTCCCCCAAAGCCACCTCCCTAAACACACACACACACACACACACGCGTGCGCTGAATTTGTCTATAGACAGAATGCCATAGCTGAAGATGATTTTCTCAAGAAACGCAGAAGCCAAAACACTGAGACATGGTTTCGATCTTCAGTACGCATAGAGGCAGGATTCTGCAAACACTACTAGCTGGAGAGCCGTGTACAGCCAGCTTCACCGGAGTCTCATAGCACTCAAGCAAGCACAGCATCTCGTCGGAAAGTCTGAGTTAGGTACGAAGGCACTGGATTCAGGTGTTCTCTCTGCTCCTATACTAGTAATTGGGAGAGTCTACACATCTTCCCTTTAAGATTCAGATTCTCGGGGCGCTTGGGTGGCTCAGTGGGTTGAAGTCTCTGCCTTCGGCTCAGGTCGTGATCTCAGGGTCCTGGGATCGAGCCCTGCATCAGGCTCTCTGCTCAGCAGGGAGCCTGCTTCCTCCTCTCTCTCTGCTTGCCTCTCTGCTTACTCGTGATCTCTGTTTCTCAAATAAATAAAGTCTTTAAAAAAAAAAAAAAAGATCCAGATTCTCTACAGATGGGGGATCCTGTTGGTGAGCGACCTTCCATCCTGCAGCAGAGCTTTTCCTACTGTGCTGGGTACAAAATCAAATGGAAGCTGAGAGAACAGTTTGGCTAGAACTGCTAGTTAATTTTAACCACTAGGTACTCCTTTGTAATTTGAGATTTGACTTAACAGCCCAGGATGATTATTTAATTAAAATACTGGCAACACCGAGGAGCTCAGATTTGGGGATTTACCTACCTCAGCACAGAAAAGCTAATAATCCATGCCATCCAGAATACTTGCATTTCTGCAGTTGAGCTGGTTTCCTATGCTTTAGGATTTTAGTGGGATTCCTCCACTTTAGGTCTCATTGTTAAATATTAGAGTTTGAGGAAAGCACTGAGGGAGAACCTGTATGGTGGTAGCCAGTAAATATCTAGACGAGAAATCCTTTCCCAGCTCAGCACTGAAGGACTCTCCTGAGCTGGAGAATGAAGCTTCAGCCCTAGGATGAGGGTATATGGCCCAAAGTAGCCTCAGGCAATTAAGACATTTCCTTTAAATCTTGGATTTTTTTTTAATTTTATTTTTAAAATTTGATTCAGTTTCATGTTCTGTTTTAGGGCCTATTTTAATATAAAAATATTTTTAAATAATTTACCATTGAATGAAATGGAAAAAAGATGCATTCTTTTCTGTCTGGTGTTACGTACCTCCAGGCCAGGACTTCCTGCCCTAGGATTACAGGTATCTCATGCAGAGAAGCACAAGTAAAGCAAAGACAAAGGAGATCTGAGTGCATCTTCTTAGCCATTGAGACGAGGAGCACAGATGTCTATAGCGGCCATCCTTACTCTGGTGGACCCCATTCATTCATCCAGCAGGTACTCATTAGGCGGTCACCAGTGGGGAGCCCCTCAAAAGGGACTGTCCCATGACCACAGTTCTGGGCGCTGAAGCACCTGGGGCAGGGACCTGGTCTTGCTTGTCTTGAGACCCTCAGCCCAAGGCCAGGCACAGAAATTAGAAATTGTTCAGTAAACAACTGTTAAGTGAAGTCTGTGCATTTTGCACTTGTTCGAAGACCTTTCTGAAATTCTTCCGTAGGACTCCAAGAATCAAATAGATCATGAAAGAAGGTGGGAATCCGTGGTCGTTTGGTCACTTTGCTGTTGGAACACAGAAAAGAAACCATTGCTTGAGCTTTAAGCTGTGTGTAGACTCTTCCATCAGTTTTCTGTACTCTTTTGAAGACTTCATTAATGTGTACTCTGTTTGGAAATCTGTGTTTTCTATTTTATGGGGGGTTTGCTAAGCAAAGGAACATCGCAAGATTTGAGAGCTAGATTTCAGATGTGTTCTCAAACTGGATGAGGCTGTTTCCCATTAACTTGCACATCGGTAGTGAGGCAGCTACAGGACAGTGCTCACTGCCCTACCACTGAGGTGGCTTGCATCTGTCCCTCTCTATGCATCTCATCAGGCAGGCCGACAGGGACTCCAGGTCACCTCTCCTCCTCTTCCTCTCGGCCAGCCAGCTGACCCAGGCCCTCTTCATTCTGCGCCCTGGTTATGGTTTCCTGCACCTCTCTATCCCACACTTCAGTCTCTTCTACAGCATTCTACAGTCTGAGCTGCCTCTACCTATAGGCCTTCATCCCCCACTCCAGGCAAACTGGTTTCTTCCCTGTGCCACCCCCCTTGGTTGAGAATGCCCTGATGCTGCCTTTAGTTTGGCCAAGCCCCAACCCTCCTGCGGGGCCATGGCTTTCCCCAGGAGGGTTCCAGCCAGCCGTCATCACTGCTGGCCCGTTCTGACTGTGGCCCTACTCTTTGCCACTCATTTGACAGAGCAGAACCTGCTTTATAGAATTTTTCTTCTTTTTTAACGTCTGTCCACTCATTAACAGCAGGTGCTGTGACGGCAGGAACCCTATCTCAGACTTGGGTTTGAAAGCCATTTCCAGTTGAAAGAGGTCCAGGAGGCAGCATGTATGTATGTGGCTGGCTGGCTGGCTCACTGCTGGATCCTCAGTACCATGCACACAAGGAGTGCCCCTGAAGCAGATGTTGAATATATGTTATGTTTTTAAAATATTTCCTTCCAGGGAACTAAAATAATGCTTATACTTTTGATTTGAATCCAAAGAACTAGCAAATATTTCACCCCAAAATAGACTCAACAGTAGCAGTTTATAATTCATCAGCACCACATATTTTTCGGGGTCCCCCTTGAAACAGGAGAATTTGTTAGGTCCCTACCCCCACCCCCACCCCCAGGACAAGTGACTTTCCCTTTCAGGGCTCAGTTTTTTGCACCACAGATACAACTGTGACCGTGATCTCTGAACTCCTCCTCGGGGCATGACATTCTGTCACGTCCCAATTGATGGTGTGTCTCTCTGCTCTTCCGAGTCGGACAGTGTAAATAGGATGCTGGATCTTTCCTCTTCAAGTTGTTCTCCTGGCGGTGGGGGTGGGGGGCTGTCAGTCTGCAAAAATTGAGAGCAGTGCCTGCGGACAGGTGAGGCCTCTCACTGCCGGGGCGGTCTTGTGCTCTGTGATCCTAGTGCATTCATGCTTTGCAAATGCACCGCTCACAGTTTCCTCAGCCGGGCCCACACCCTCTCTCCTCCCAACATGGGCTGCTTCGCTTCAGTGCGAGTAAGTAACCCTCAGCCACCCGCCCCCTGTAGGTGCCCTCTTCTGAACAGTTTGGTTCATTCCTCCCTTAGATTTGGACAGACACTGAACAAGGGATGTTTCTTCGGTGGGAAGGTGTGACTGTATCTGAAGGACTGACTCAAGAGCAGTGAATATAATCAGTGACAGGTTACCTTAGCTGCCTTTCAGTGGCAGCACCAAGCTTAAATGTTTTCAAATGTCTGTTCTCCTCCTCTGCTTTGCTGTAGACACTCAGCAGAAAATGGACTACAGACATGGAAACACCTTAGATTTTTAGGTTGGTCATCTTTGAAATGGGGTATTTTATTGAATGGTGTTTTTGCCCATTGCACTGTGGTGGGAAATTGGTCAAAATGAATATGGGCTAACACATGTGAAGTGCTGATCACAGGGTATTTGGTACAGGAAGGTAGAGATCATCATTTTCTCCTCCGGCAGTTATTCTAAGCAACTGAGGTTCACCATTTAATCATTTTCTCTGAGGGCTCATGCAGGAAATAGAGATGGTTTATCATTCCTCCCTTCCACAAATACTTAGCAAGTGTCTGCCGTGTTCTGGTTACTACACTAAGGTGGTTTCTGCACTCATGATGCTGAAGGGCTAGTGAGTTCCTACTTAGAGATTCCCCAGATATTTTAAGTCAACACTCTAAAGTAGGTGTGATGTTGCGTTGCCAGTGTGGTCTGCCTTCTTTGTGTAATATTTTTTTTTAATATTTTGTTTATTTATTTGACAGAGCCAGAGAGGGAACATAAACAGGGGGGCTGTGAGAGGGAGAAGGCTTCCCACTGAGTAGGGAGCCCGACGCAGGGCTCGATCCCGGGACACTGGGATACTGACCTGAGCCAACGGCAAATGCTTAATGACTGAGCCACCCAGGCACCCCCATAATATTTTTCAATTTCAACTAGTTCTCATTTGGCTTCAATATTGCTAGACTGTCTTGGTTGCTTTTTAACATTTAGACATGTCTTGTGGGATTTTGTATCTGACTCTAAGTATGTTGATGCCTTCTATTGTATGACAGAGGTTGGCAAAACTCTAGCCTATGGGCCAAACCCAGCCTGCTGCCACCAGCATTTGTAAATAAAGTTTCATTAGAACACAGCTACACTCATTCATGTATTGCCTGTGGCTGTTTTCAGGTTATAGTAGCAGAGTCATTGTGACAGACCATATGGTCCACAAAGCCAAAGATATTTACTATCAGAAAATATTTACTGTACAGAAAAATTTTGCTGACCTCTGGTATAGACAAAGTAGCAATAATAGTGTGTGGGGGGGTGTGCTAGCATACTGGCAAGGGGTAAGGTGATGGGCAAGATTTGTGTTAGAATGTCAATTATGGTTGATTTTGAGGAGATCAAAATGGTCCCAGTCAGAAATGACACCAGATAGATGTAGACTTGAGTCCACTTTCCCCCTTATCTTGTGCTGATTAGCTTTTACTGTTCATTCCTGCCTCCCTGTACAGAACTTATACATGATGCATACTTTTTAGGAAAAAGGCATTTGTGGGCACAAGAGAGAAAGATAGGAAGAGGATTCTTGGCCCATTGGTTAACCAGTGATGAGAAAAACTATTTTCAGGTATAAGCTGTAGATATCAGGGGCGCCTGGGTGGCTCAGTGGATTAAGCTGTAGATATCAAAAGAAAGGTTGGAGACTGAATGGGCCTTTCTTATACCAACCGGTGGCACCTATCAACGATGTCAAACTGGAAGGAAAAGGAAACAAGAATAGAGCAGTATTTCCAAAAGCTGACAATGAGGGAAACTGAACAAGAAGCCCATTCCCCATTTTCAGCCTCCTGACCATCCCCTATGAAGTGAAAGCACACATATGCATATCCGGTAAATGCCTGAGCACTTGGGATCTCAAAATTCATTTCACTTCCAGAGTGTTTGCAAATGATTTTCCAAGTATAATGCTTTTTAAAAATACACAGCACAGTATGAGGTATCTAGAGCAGTCGGATTCATAGAGACAGCAAATAGAATGGTGGTTGGCAGGGGTGAGAGAGTTAGTGTTGAATGGGAATGGAGTTTCAGATGGGGAAGATGAACAAAGTTCCCGAGGAGTAGAGGGTGGCGATGGTTACACAACAGTGTGACTGCACTTCGTGCCACCGAAATGTACAGCTAAAAGCGACTTCAATGGAAAATTTTATGTTCTATATATTTTACCACCCACCACTCATTAGCCATGTAATGCAGTGGCTGCATTCCTATTTATAGATTAGGGAAGTTGTTCAGAAACCCACCTTTTCCCCTGTATTTAGTTTTTTGTTTGTTTTTTTAAGATTTTATGTATTTATTTTTGAGAGAGAAAGCACCTGAGTTGGGGGTTGGGGGGGATCTCAAGTAGGCTCTTCGCTGAGCACAGAGTCTAACACGGGACTTGGTCTTATGACCCAAGGATCATGACCTGAGTGGAGAACAAGAGCCAGAATCTTAACTGCCAGAGCCACCCAGGTGTGCATTCCCCCAATCCCTCACCAGGCACCATATTTAGGTCAAAAGTGATTTCTAAGAATTGAGAGAATTCAGTGATATTCAATTAAGGGGCACCTACGTGGCTCAGCTGGTTAAGCGTCTGCCTTCTGCTCAGGTCATGATCCCAGGGTTCTGGGATCGAGTCCCACATAGGCTCCTTGCTCGGTGGGGAGCCTGCTTCACCCTCTGCCTGCCATTCCTCCAGCTTGTGTGCTCTCTCTCTCTGACAAATAAAATCTTTTAAAAAAGGATAATTTAAAAAGATTCACTTAAAAAAAAAAGATATTCACTAAATGGTTTTTTAAAAGGCATGGCACATCAATTCAGTAACAACAGAGATAGCCTTATGAAAGATGTCACAAAGAAAAGATAGCATGGTGGGATTGCCTTTCTTGTCTCTATTTCAAGAAATGACTTTTTCTTTTTTTAATGTGGATTCTAGGAAAGAAACCTTGACTGGTTCCCCAGGATGAGAGCCATGTCCTTGGTCAGCAGTGACTCTGAAGGAGAGCAGAATGAGCTGAGGAACCTGCAGGAGAAGCTGGAGTCCACCATGAAGCTGGTCACTAACCTTTCCGGCCAGCTGTCAGAATTAAAGGATCAGGTAAAGAAAAGATACCCCATCTGCCCCCTAAACACACACACACACCACTACCAGACACACCAGATTTGCTGAGGCAAAATCACTAGTGCTCATGTTAAGATGCGGACGTTCCCCTCACGTGGATGTAGAAAGGGAACCCAGGGCACAGAGAACAAAGTCACCTAGTCTCTGCATTTCCCCTCCAGTCCCCCTTCACTGCCCTTTTATAGGATAAGCCCATAACACTACTTTCAGTGCTGCTAGTATTATAACAAAACCAGAAAATGGGAGAACGCAAATGACTTCAGTGAAGCACTGTACAGAAAACAGGACCTGTAAAGCTATACTCTTTTTACTTTACTTACAGATTAAAAGCTGTTTGTGGTTTTGCTTTCTGGCCCTCAAATCTATCAACTCTTCACTCAAGATACTTAAATTCAGCATCCCAGGATAAGCCATACTTGTGCAAAAGCTCCTTTTGGTTCATCCGTTGGCCAAATCTGTACGGAGTGGCCATCGTAGTCCAGGCATTATGCCAGATGCTGGGGATGGACCCACAATCTAGACCTAACCCTGCTCCCACAGAGCATAATAGTCTGCACAAGTACTGCTCCATCCTGCTCTCTATCCCTAAGGTAAACACTTGCCACTTGAAGAAAGTTAAGGAGGGGGTAGATTTGTACCAAACCCTATGTACTTTTTTTCTTCCTTTTGATGCCCTTACAATGAACAGTCACTGGGTAGTTATGCAGTGACAGGATGCTGGGGGGGGGGGGGGGGGGTGAGCAACTGCTGTACCAAAGCTGATGGGATAATCAGCACAGACGTGGAACAGGTCAGCATCCTGGATGGGTTTTTGAGTGTTTTAATCAGCATCATAGACAAGATTATAAATTGCGCATGGCAAAAGTTTTCAGGCAAGGCTGCCCTGGAGGTAAGTGGCAAGGCAGATCTACAGGTGAATTTTTTACTCATAGGTACACAGCTAGTGAACACCCCGTCTAGAATAAACTCTTCTTGGCAGTGGTCTTCAGAGCAATTTTAACGATCCTACTTTGAATTATCTTTCCCAACTGAATTATTCCAAACCATACCCCCACATACACCATTTGGTCTCAAAGTTCTTTTCTTTGACTTTTATTAAGATGCAAACAAAAAAGACTAATGACAACAGAAAGGCTTATTTATGAAGGCTGTCTCTAGCGCTTGAGCTTGGTGGCCACCTAACGTGAACAACCCACAAGAATCTTAGTTAAATCGGAGGTTTTGAAAAACCTTCCAGAAACTGATCTAAGACAGACTTCACTAAAGGAACTGTTGAGCTCTCGTTAAAATGGTCACAGGAGTGAGGTGAGTTGAGGAATTTGCAGAAGGCATCCGAGGTGAAGGAGGGCGTCTGAGACCACAGAGGTCCTCCCTCCACACTCCCTCTTTGTACTGATGAGAGCACCGAGGTGCACAAAAGGCTCCTGGGAAGCTTCTCCAACTCTCTAGGACAGTGCCTGATCCTCCTGTGTGGGTTTGATTTTTGTTTGTCATACGTATTTTTGTTTTCATTTGTTTTGTCACTGTACCTTGGTTTGCCTTTCAGATTGGCTGTTTAAATTCTTACTCATTTTTTTTAAAGAGCCTTAAAGTTTCCGAGGTTGCCTCCCACACTTGAGCGCTGTGGAGGACACCTTCACGGCCATGTTACACAGCTGTGCGTAGTAGAAACTTGGCATTGTTAAAATACAAGGTAGAATTGTTCCCGTTAAGCCTCAATTTCAGCTTAAACAAAATATGTAAATATTCATTGCGTAGGGACTAGGGTTCATTAAGTGACATTAAAGCCAGTATGGTTTAAACTGCTTGGTTTGGGCCCTTTCTACGTTTTTTTGTCTTAACGTTGGTAGTTGGACCGAAAGCCCTTCCCCTGTGAATGAATATGAACCATTTTATCTTGAAAGACACTGTACGCTAAAAAGAAGTACCAGGAAGCCAGTAATGTAATCTCAATTGCCTTTACCAGGATTGATCTGCTTAGGTTTTAAGGTGCCCAGGAAAAACTCAGCACAGCTGCTTTTATTGGGGGAAATGTGTTTCTTTCAAAAGGAATTAGTCAGCATTTTTTCTGATTATGTAACCTTTAACAAACCTTTAAGGCCATTTGTTTAAGAATCAACTTACTAAAAATTTTTCAGTTTTACTAAATTTGGTATAATAGCAATCATAAAAATTTCTTGAATTTTTCTGCATAAGAAATCATGCAGATATGGTAGAGAGTTGCTGGTTCTTAAACGGCAATTGTAAGAATTCCTGACCTCTGAAGAAAAAAAAACTTTTTGAATTAAAAAATAAAAGCCTACAAATGATTAATGAGCAAGAAACTCTGTGCTAGATATTTTTTAAAACTGCTATGAAAGAATACCATTCACTGGTAAAAGTGCTGGGAAACACATAAATTGCTTCATCACTGAGCTATTTTTTCAATCTTCTGGTCCAAAAAAGCAGAATAGAGCAATGATAGTTTATAAATGTGAATGTCTTTGGTTTTAATTTGTACTGCTATTGACCTCTTTGGTGCTGGTTTTCTTAAAATACCAATTTGAGGAGAAAAAGTTCTTGTCAAGGTTAGAAGTTAAAAACCTGGTTGGTGGTGTCACTTTCCCTACTATTGCCAAGAACAGTTGATTAGAATTGCTATTCTAAGTGTTAATGATGAATCTCATCTTGAAGTTTCCCCTCCCAAGAGATTCTGAATACTAAATGTGATTCTCTTACATTCTTATTCCAAGGAGGAGAACTGATGTAAGAACCTAAAATTTTTTTTTTTTTTTTGCATGTTTTCTTCATAACGCAAAAGAGCAAATATTAAAGAGGCTTCACTTTACTGAAAATGTGACTGGCTTCCTATGAGACAGTAACCCTTACATGCTGTTAGGAATACAAAAGTGTTTGAAAATCCAGATCACATTAGCATGTTCCAGTGTTTGGCACTTTTCATGCAAGATGGTTATCTTGTGAACATTAACTGCTTAAGAGAGGGAGGAATAACAAAAGATTAGAATAATTGCCTTACAGTTAGAAAATTGAACATTAAACCTTTCTGAGTGCCTCTGTCCCCTACCCTGTTCTGGAACCTCAAAGGGGGACTAAGATAACCACTGCCCTCTAGGGTCCCATAATCTACCAAGAAAGACAGGCATAGAGACCACTGACGGTATGATACAGTGTGGAAAATTGTACAACCCACTCGAGATAGGAAGACAGCTTGATGGGAGCACAGAGGCGGCACTGGGGCCTGTGTGTGGCTGGGAGTGAGGAAGGAGTAGAGCCTGTACAAGTAGGTGACTTCTGAGCTGGCAGAGGAATGCAGCAGTGGGGGCATCCCAGGAAAGGAATCAGCATGAGCAAAGGCATGAAAACGCATGGCATGCTCCAGGAATGGCACTATGTTCTGGTTAATTCAGTTCATTCTTTGAACCACCACTTGTGAAATAGATGTGCAAGGTGCAGCCCTCGGTACTGGGTCACAAAAACGAATAGAACCTGTTCTCCTTCTACACCCAACAGTCTAGAGTGGGAAACAAATCAGTAAACTGCTGAGAATTCAGCCCCATAAGTATGTAATGGAGGCATGAACAGACTGGAAAAGAAGGAAAGCAGTTTAGTCAGCCTGATCTCTGGGAGAGAAGTGGAGTCAGGCCACAGAAGCCTCAGAGGTGCACTGCCAGAGCTACAGAGAGGGGCAGAACTCAGACTCAGCGCATGAACAAGTATCTGTACGTTGACATTTAATCAACGTAAGTGTGTCTGAGAGTTGTGTTGGGATTTTTTTCTTAGTATTTTAGGCTCCTTGTTAGAAACATGGCTGATTTTAGAGTTCCCCGGCTGTTTAGAATCTGAGTAACCAAGACCTTGCTGTGACAGGAAAGCAGTTTTTCGGACTGTTGACCCGTTAGAAACCAGATTGTGGCATCCGTGTGCTGCTACTGAGCGGTCCTTCCTTTGCCAGCCTTCTGTCATCGAGGCCAGTTCTGGGAGGTGAAATGTGCTCATTTGCTCTCTACCCTTAGTGTTTTCATGAAAGATCTTTCCGACGTTTGGCTGCCTCTGATTTGTAAAGCTACAATATTCTTTGCTTCTTGTTTAGACTGAGTCAAAAGAAGGAATGCTAACATTCAAGCTAGTTTTTATATTCATATGCATAGGAAGAAGAGTACTGCTTTAAATGTTTATCCTTTAGCTAAATGGGAATTATGAGGATTTTAAATGAATCTCCTACGAATGAGACATTTCACACTATTCAAAATAGATTTTTCAGTATTCACATTTTGAATATAGTTACCTTAGATCAGAATCTGATGGATCTTTTTGAGTCGTTTTGTTTCAAATGTCCAGAGCGAATACTGAGTGAGAATATGAAGATTCACTTTGGTCATTATTTCTGTGTACTTTGATAAAGGTAAAAGCAACAGGTAATACACTTTAAATTTATACACACACACACACACACATTTTATACAGTTTGTGTGTGAGTTATGTAAATAGGTAAGTAGGTAGAATTGAGCCCATAAAGCCAGAAGTTATGTGAGGCTGTGCACTAGAGGGCCAGTGAAACCTAACTAGCCAGCAGTGTTGACCTTGGTTTTTTACAGGCCAGATTTAAGCCTTAGGGCTTTTATTTTTGTTCCCTTATAATGATAATTAGATGATGACCACTGTCAAAAGGGCTCAATCCTTTAGCAATCCTTTAGCAGTTGCCATATTCCTTCTCATTTATTAGTCACTTACATGACAGCTATTCTGTCTAAAAGGCCAGGGTTCGTGAAAACAGAATTCAGACAAATGTGTATGCCTCTGCTGTGCTCAGCTATAGAGAATCTTCTCCAAGATCTTAATATTATTAGAGAAAAATGATGTATGTACCCAAATTACTTTGTGTTCAAGATCACCTGATGTGATCTTTGACCCATTTCAGAGAAAATCCGTGAAAAGTTCTTCTAGAGCAGCAGTGTGGTCCCAGATCAACAACATAAACCTTACTTGTTACTTGCTAGAAATGCAAATTCATGGGCCCTACCCCAGGCCTACTGAATCAGAAACTCTGTTTGTGGGCCCTTTGATCTGTTTTAACATACCTTCTGTGTGATTCTGGCTTATGCCAAAGCTGAAGAACCACTATTCTATGGAAAGAGAAAACAAAATTAGGTATATACTGGGTACTTGAAATCACCAGGAATAAGACTGCCTGAGCAAAGAATTTGGCCACTAACCTAGTAGTAGGGAGTTTGAAGGTTTAGGAGGGAGGGCCGGTGATGTGATCATTATCTTAGAAAGGTAAACCTAGAAAGTTAAAATAGGAGCAGCAATGAGGTGTCAGGTGATGGCTGCAGAAGTGGGAAGGGAGGTGTGCCATCAGCTAAAGACTTTTTGTTATAGGAAATACGGTGTAGAGGCGTTTCTGTTTAAGAGAATGACTGAATAGCCAACAGATTGAAAGTTAAAAGTGGACTGAACCAACAGGCATGAACATATGCAAACATAAAAGGTCATCTCAAATGGAAGTAGTTATTTATAGAAAAATTACAGCAAAGGGTTTAATAGCCAACTTTGACAGTTGAAAGACCTCAGTAACTTTAAATGAAAGTGCCTAAATAAAGTAGCCTTCAGTAGGGGTTGAGCCCCCCAGGATTCCTAAATCCATTAGAATGCTTGAGATTGTTAAACTTTGTGAAGTTCTGTTAGATTCCCTCTCAGGGTTACCAGCCAAGGGAAGAGAGAGTGTGTTTGTGTGTGTGTGTGTGTGTGTCCATCCGTGTGTCTGTCAGTTGGGGAAGGGAGGAGGATCTGAGTGAAGTATCCAAAGTATTAGGTAGTAAGATTAATGAATACAGATTATATTTTAATCTAATTATGCATTTATCCCACATGTCAAATTAGGTTCTCTTTTCTCAGCTGAATCTGTTAAGTATAGTGTAGTGTGTAACACTTACTTAAAAGTTTGTCATTCATCTAAGGAAACTTCAGAGGCTAGCTGGAATATCCTAATTCTTTATAAAAAGCTACCTTTTGAAAATACTCACTCCTTGTAAATTCTCTTCTAAATTATAACAGAAGGCATTTCACAGGAGCCTAAAAATAGTATGTTGATTTAAAAGAAAACTGCCATGTTTTGAGTAAGTAACGACTTTAAAACTGAACCTAGGTAAGCTATTCTTGTTTTATGTTCTCTCAGGATATTTTGTACCAGCAATTAGTCCAAGGGAAAAGTGAGACTTAAGCAACTACTATGTGACACTCTCCCAAAAAGTTTACATATATCTGTTCAATTCTCCACCTATGAGATAGGAATTATCATTCTAATTGTGTGAGTGAGGAAACAGACTTTGAGAAGCTAAATAACACAGAACCATAAGGAAATGGGTCTGATTCCAAAGTCCATGTTCTTTTTACCAGGATACACTAATTCTTGTCTGATTTTAGGAAACCAAAAATCTATATGCAGGACCTAACACCACTTGTAGACAGCAATTTTATCTAATGTATATTTCATTATAGCCTTTTTATCTTAATTGGCTTAAATGCCCAGCATCAAATCCAGAGCTAGGACCAACTGGTTAAGAAAAATAATAATGTGGAACACTAAATGCACCCTAAAATATCTAGAACAGAGCTAGCTACCCATCAATGGGAAAAGTGATTTGGTTCAGCAGCCAAATGAATAGTAACAACCTCTTATTTGGGGTTTTGCAAGCACTTTTTCATTTGACCACTCTTAGGAAATGGTCTTTCCTGACCTTAATCAGTCCTGTGTCTGTGGATGGCAAAGGACAGACCCCACTGAGTGCCTAGAGCATTGTTTATAACATTTAGTCACTCTGGATCTCACTGGCATGTGAGGACATTCCTCATTTTCCTCAAGGTGCTACATCATTTTTTTTCCCTCTCAAACCAGAATTACTCTGGAATCACTGAGAAATGGAATCAGGACCCCCTGAAGACCATGGACATAGTCCCTCTCAAACCTAGGATTCTAAACACACTGCTTTTCTTGATAGTTTGGTATGCTGTTCCCACCACACAAAGCCACCATTTCCAATGAGCCTCTAAATCATTTGGAAATGGATTTGGGAAACAATCAAGAATCCTGTGCTTTTATCGTTTTTTGTTTCTTTATGAAACAAATAGTAAGCAATACTTCTGAATGCCACATTGCATGACTAGGTCACCGAATTCCCCATTCTGCCTAGGAAGATGTCCCTTTTGAAGTTCTGAGTGTTTGATTTAGTGACGGTACACTATTTGTAGAAAGTGGGTTTCAGTATAAACCATAACCACAGAGGTAAATCTATGGTTCAGTATATGATCTGACGTACAGGAAGTGTCTGGGTCTAATGATGAAACTTTTTAACTTTCCAGATGACAGAACAAAGGAAGCAGAAACAAAGAATTGGTCTTCTAGGACATCCTCCTCATATGAATGTCAACCCACAGCAACCAGCATAAGCAAATGAAATAAAGGAAACTCCTGTAACTTTTATAATTATTATTAGTGTGGGTATGGCTACTTAGTTCTGATTCACCCACAAAGATGACATTAATCCCTAGTACATTTGTAAATAATCAGTTTTATACTGTATGTATATGATTGCTACTCTAAAGGTTTGGATATATGTATTGTAATTAGAATTGTTGGCATGATGAAATTTCATTTGTGCCAAAAATATTAAAAATGCCTTTTTTGGAAGGACTAAAGAAAGCACCTGATTTGCACTTGAACCAGATTATAGATTTAAAAGTATACAACCTGTATTTTGTATTTAAAACTAGAATAGCCAGTATTTATGTTTTTTATAAAACTGTGCAATACGAATTATGCAATCACAATGAATTTGTAACTCCTGAGTGTCCTAAAGGGAGTGCACATCTTTGAAGCTGGTGTGTTAATACTATGTAATAAATGGTTAAATATCAAATGATGCTGCTGCCAAAATCCTATGACTAGTGAGTTTCCAGCCCCTGGGCATTTTGTACCATATACTTATCTGTGGTGATACTGTTTATCGTTGCTAGTGGCATTAGTGCCTCTAATAGTGACAGTGCTCCAAGTCAGCATTCATCTTAAGAAAAGCAACTTTAGTTTCAAAGATAATTTTAAGCTTCTGAACTGATCATTTACACTTTCTTTAAGTAAGAGAGCTAAATTAGAAGCTCAGACTTTAGCTTGTGAAGTTAATGAATTTTTGAAAGGTAAATTTTTATGCAACATTTGGAATAAATGCATACTGCTGGCCAATCAGTGTCATCTCCAAGGTGAATTTTGGTGTCACAGGATAAAGAAATGAATAATTGATGGTGTCTAGATTATCTAGTCCAAACAGTAGAGTTGATTTTTTTTCTTCATCTGAACCAACATGCTACAGTAGCTAAGTATTTAAACTATATACATCCATATAAAGATGAAATATGAGCTATCCCATTAGAACTCATAGTTGAACACTGACATGTTATTCTTGTGAAAGAGCCACGTTTTGGTTTTATTTCCTTGTCACACGATTTCTTTCCTTGATGGATGAAAAGTATGAAAGGAAACTTTTATATCTGTTGCCTAGTTTTGTACATGGATCTCATTTTACAAGAGAATCTCTCTGCCAAAAAAAAAAAAAGTTTAAAATGTACTGAAAGCAGAGTTCTGAAGTGAGAAAAGTTTGTAAATGCATATATGAAAATAAATATTTAATGATGCAGAACAATATACAGTGGTGGACTGGTGGCATTTCTTTGTGTCTTAACAGCTGTTCCAATGACTTATTTTCTTTGGGGTCAATTTAAAGTGCACCTGGTTTGGTTACCAGATTCATTCAGAAAATGCTTACCTGATTAGCAAGAACGCTGAGGAGATCTACTTCAATAAATATCAGGGAGTGTTTAATACGATGTTCATTCATTCGTTCTTCTAGATGAGTGGCTGCCAAGCACACTATCCTGAGCAGTGAGCACCAGGGCCCGCCGAGGGAAAGTCAGGGTGGACTCTGCTGAGGCTCTGGCCGCCTGGGCTTTCCCAGGACTGGGGGGGGGGGCTCTGACTTGCTGTCTGCAAATAAAAACAGTTGCCGTTTGTTTCCCTTCGTGTCCAGTGGTTGGAGGCCTTCCGCAAGACAGTCAGAAATATTTCACAGAGCTAACTCGTCTATCCAAAGGTAGTAAAACTTGTTCCTTCCTTAAAGCAATGCCCTCCCGCCCGCCCATTTGCTCTTTTAACACTAATTCTCTCTGTGCTTTGGTAAATACGCATAATTACCACCCAATGTTGGGAACTAGGTCAGGATTGAGTTCCAGTTAAATGACTAGTTTCATAACAAATGCTTCTACGTTACAAATTTGATAACTAAAAAAAAAAAATAATAATTTTCCAGTCAATGCAGTTTATCTCCACAAAATGTTTCCATAATAAGGCAGGCCCAAGATAGACACAGACTTGAACGCGAGAACACGAGTGCAGTCTCGGCTGAAGCCCACCACCTGCGCCTGAGCCAGCAGGGACTTGCTCCTCCTTGGGTTTCTCTTTGATCTCGTGCTGCCCAGCACAGCGTGGCAGTATGTGTGGTTTGTCTCCCCAGTCCCATCCAGCTCACTGGAGAGTTGTGCACGGACATGTCCGGGTTGCAGCGTTTACAAGTTTGTCATGTTTCATCTGAATCCTGTCACCTAAGATAGAAATCTTCATTCAATTTGCCAGCTTCAGCAGAAAATAAATGGAATTGGAATGCCACTCCACCCTGTATGTGGCAGATCCTACCCTTGGAGTTTGGGTGTGAACACAAAGCTAGTATAATTGAAACATAAAATCTGAAGTTAAAACTTCTATAGCCTTTGATGTGTAATTGTGATTTCACCTTTCTCCAGACATTGCTTTTTCAAACACTTCTATTTCAAGGGCGGACGTCCACATCACCTTCAAAGCTGCCTGGTATCAGGCTGAGTAACAAACGTGGTAATAGAGTGCTAATATGCAAGAAAGTCTTTCTGGCTTTATTTAATTTTAAAAGTTTGCTGTAGCACCAATCCAAATGTCAAGATTTTACCAAATTCCTTAACTAAACCATTTGTTAAATCAAAGGATCTGGGGAATTCCATTCCACTTTTCTAACATTTATAATATCCTACCCTTTGCTTCTTCTATGTATAAACCTGCGTCCTGCTAAACCTTCTTTTCCCCTTCTACTCCTCACTGGGTCCTAAAGCTTTAAATGCTATTTCATCCCGTACAATTTTTCTTAGTACTACATCTGTCTCTAGTCACCCCACACACATACAAAATACAACTTCTTTTATTTCATTCTTTAAAAATTTGATTCAACTTAATTGGTTTGTTTCCAAGTTCATGCTTCTTATTCATTGTTCTTCACTCAGCCAATTTTTTTATTTGGTTGTACTTTCTGAAAATGGATTGCTTGATTTGGGTCCTGTAAAAACTGCTCTTTCATCCTGTTTAAATATTTCCTAACATAAATTATATAGCAAGCATACTTTATTTCTGGAAGCTAACCAACACAGTCTATGCAGTAGAGCAAACTAAACGAAGCTTTACTTATGTGCTAGTGGGAAATTATCAAGATCTTCACAGTAAACTAAGGAATTAACCTGTTAAAAATTCAATTCTAGACTTCTCTATCCTCCTACTGAGGATGGTCTACTATCCTCCTACTGAGCATGATAATGCATGAATGAGAAATAGCCTGGAAGTTTTTGACAGTTATTTTAAGGCTGACGTCTGGGCTGCATAGATGGAAATTTACTCCTTCAAAAATACTAAATACAAAAGGGACATAAATACAGACTTCTAGAAGTAGAGTTGGTTTTTGCTAAAATAATGTTTTTATAGATTTTAAAGAACAAAATAGGTGCCCGATAGAAGGTATAAATTATATGACCATAAAAGTCACTTTTATATAAGACAGGATATTACAAAGGGCTCTTACAGAAGGCTCTTGAAACAATATGCCGTATCTACCAAACCATACAGCAGGAGTGAAACTAATTTCAAAGATAAGACATTAAGACTTAGAGGGGTGGCTGGCTGGCTCTGGCAGTAGAGCTGTGACCTATGATCTCAGGGTCATGAGTTCGAGCCCCACGTTGGGGATAGAGATTACCTTAAGGTAAAAAAGAGAAAACAAGAAATTGAGACTTAGAGAGGCAAAGCAATTGGCCTAAGGACTCAGTTCCAGAATAAACAAAGGTCTCCTGACTTAGCCAGATCCAGAGAGCATTCTTACCACTTGCTACCGGTCTTCCAGAATAGGGCTGTGATATCTCAGGAGAAATCAGTTTCCCACAACAGTTCTCCCTTCACAGAAAGTTCTTAGGGAGAATATCACTTTGTCCTAAGATGCAAACTGCCTTTTTTTTTTTTTTTAACAAGTCTACTTTTATAAGGGATCTACAAATTAGAAAGCACTGAATATGAAGACTTTGTCAAGACTGAAAACTGTGGCAAAGATGAGCAGCTCCTAAAATCTCTCTTTTACGATTACCAATCTCATACAGTACTTCTTACTTAACTGCGTTTTTCAACAGGAGACTCTAGTCTCTCAATGAAGGTGGCTTCCTCCTAGTGAAAACATTCAGATATAGGTGACTGGCATCCTATCCTACCACAGAAGTGGGTGTTTATTAGCAAACTCCGCTCTGCTCTTGCTCAGTATACTGATAATTTGCTAACAATCAACTAGAGTGTTGGAAAACCCCCATAAAGATTTCAATTTTACAGAAAGTACCCAAAATTCCACCAGTTTTGCATCACAAAGTAGTGGTTTAAGTAAAGTTTTGAGTAAAATGCCATGTGTGTGGTTTTTGTGGGTGGTTGCAGCTCAAAACGACTATTAGGCCTCATCAGTTACCTACAGGGGAGAGCTATGATGGCAATTATAAATTAAAACAATTATGATTATTGTAACTTTTTTTTCTTCTTTGGCATTATATACCACATTGATAATTCTTGCAACCTAAAGGCAATTCAGAACTGTAACTAGCCTTTAAGTCTGGACCCCAAAACCTGCCAAAATAAAGAAAATGAAAAGGTTGATCCCTAGTGGGTTTTGACATGTGGTCAACTTCCAACAATGCTTATTGACTATGGGTTCTCCAGGCGCTGGTATTTTAAACTCATTTGGTAAAACAAATCTCTAGCTTACTAGGGGTACCACATTTTAAAAAGAAAAATTTACTAAAGGAGAAGCTTAAAATACTTTAAGGTCATGACAAACCAGTGTGAAAGAGAATCCTAACACCTAGAAGTGAAACTGCATCATCCACCCAGTCTGGAAAGAAAAAAGAAAGCTAAAAACCACTATAGAATAAGAATGCAGAGTTTGAGAAAACCCCTAAGGTGAATTGTGAACAACAACAACAAGAAAAAGAGCCCCCACAACATAAGAAGTGCATACTGTATGCAAGAACCACTAATGGAAAGAGTTCGCCAGCATTTCTGTAATTACCTCACAAAAAATGTTTAGTCCCAGGTCAAGAATGGAACTTTCAACAATTCAGGGATTTAACTGTTCACTCCAGAACTCAAGTTATTTGATCCTTTTTCATATGCTTGTCAGCTACAGCATCTCCAAGTCTTGTCAGAAGCTTTCTGTAAAAGTTCTCTGGAAGAACAACAATTGAGATTTGGTATGAAACTGGGACAAGGAGCCCAAAAGCACAAAAGGCTTGGGGGCTAAGCAGTAACTTACTTCAGAACCCACACGGCAGCACGGTGGCATGAAAGGAACAAAGACCTTGAAGTTGGTTGAGAGTCTTCATGCCAGCTCTGCCACTTCAGTGCTATGACTTTGAGCAAGTCCTTTAATCACTATAATTGTCACACCCCATCTAAAGAATGGACATCACCACTTACTTCTTTGGGCAGTAATGAGCAATAAAGACAAAAACATGTCAAGTGTCTATACATATATCCAATACATGCTCTTACCCATTTCTTTGCAACATAATCACTTCTTTCTCATACCTATCCACAATCTCAGCCAAATATTAAATGACCAAAGCTGCTTTCTGTTCCTAATAAATGGGCCAGATATTACTGTAGGATCCTAAATTCTCATGTTTGAACATGACACGTTGGGGTCATATTGAGTCATTTTTTAAAACTGTATCTCTAACATCCAAATTATATCTTAACTACCAATCTGAACTGAATTTATACAGAAAGAAAACTACCATAGCTTATGACTTCCAGATAATTATTCTCATATTTGTGATCAGTGTTGAATTCAAATCTGACTTTTCAAAATATTCTTCATGGAAAGATGTTTTATCTTCTAGAGGATGATGTGTTTTCTTAATTTATAAAATGCTTTCTTTTTTTTAAGGATTTTATTTATTTTTATTATTTGAAAGCAAGAGCAGGATGAAGGGCAGAGAGAGAAGCAGACTCCTGGCTGAGCAGGAAGTCCGACATGGAGTTTGATCCCAGGACTCTGGGATCATGACCAGAGCCGAAGGCAGACACTTAACCAACTGAGCCACCCAGGTGCCCCGTTTATGAAACCTACATTCTCATTTACACCTCCCAATCCTGTTCAGTAGATTATTATCCCTGTCATCTGCATGGTTCTCAATTACTCTGTCATTTAACATGCAAATGCATATTTTAGACCATATCTCACATAACGGTGGACAGCCCAGCACTCCTGAGGATCCTAAGAAGGGTGCTTATAAGTTCCTAATGATTCCTTGTCACTCCTGATCCTAAACCCCAAATGCAACCTGATGCTCATCATCTCCCCTCTATTTCACTTCACCCCTACCGCTGACACAGCCTGCTCTACTCGTCTCCAAAACACATTAACATCTGGGTGTCATGCAAGCAGATCTTCACGGGGGGAAGATTCTAACAGCAAATAGGAAACTACTTAAATTTGAGAATCAGACATCAAAACCCACACCTCTTCCTTCTCTGCCACTGGAGGAGCAACTTCTCATGTCTACGCTACTGCTAGGGCCCACTCTCTTTCCTGACCAAACAAAAGCATAATTTAAAAATTCCCTCCAGGGGCACCTGGGTGGCTCAGTCATTAAGCACCTGCCTTCAGCTCAGGTCATGATCCTGGAGTACTGGGATCAAACCCTGCATCAGGCTCCCTGCTCAGTGGAAGCCTGCTTCTCCCTCTCCCATTCCCCCTGCTTGTGTTCCCTCTCTCGCTGTGTCTGTCAAATAAAAAATTTTTTAAAAATCTTAAAGAAAAAATTCCCTCCAGCCTCGGTTAAAAACAAAAATTCTTGTTTCTTTACCATGCAGAGCAGTTTTAGCCCCCAGGTCCCAACCACTCCTATCTAAATTAGCCCTTTACCTTGACCAAACCAAACCAAACCAACCAACAAGCAAAAAATGTTAATTCCATTGTCCTCAGCTTCCAACTCAAAAGATCAACCAGCTTTTTAAACTTTTTTTTCCCTTTCCTGATACATCCCTATCTTAAAGAAGAAAAAATCATTTTAGAAAGGTTAAGTGATATGGCCCAACTAGAACCTGGGACCTAGGATTCCAGGGCAGATCATGTGATCTTACCCACCCTCTTCTCTTGGCCGCTGCTTCACTCTGATTGGTGCAGTCCTGCTGATAAGGTGCTGGGGCCTCCCCTTCTTCCCTGCCCACCTGTCTGGGGAAAACCTGTACCAGCTAAAAATTCTACGAGACACAAAAGAATGTAAAAGTTGTTAAGGGTCATGGCTGCACTAGTTCATTTCTGTATCATGGGTCCCTAGCACAGTACCTGTCAAAGGTATTCTACACAATGACTGGAGGGAAAATATTCTTTGCAAATCTCCACTTAATCTGCTCTTGGTTTTTGGAGCCAAGGCTAATTAGGAGTCTTTCAATGAAGAAGGAGTACCTAGTGGCCCGAAGGGAGTTACATATAGAACAATCAGTCACTACTCCTTTTGGTGCTACTTGACCCTTTAATCCTACAACTAATGATTAACTGTAATGCCTCTGGCTCCTACAGTCCTGCTTCACAACTCAAAACCATCTTCCACTGCTCCCTCTGAACAAGTGACCCCCCATCTCTCCCCTCTTTCAATTCTTTAACAGGTTAGTGTGTGACTGTGTTGTCTTCCTGAAGATGTACAGACTCACCCGTACTCCCACGCACCTCTCTCCACCACAGCCCCTTGTCTAACACTGAAAGACACCTTGCCTCCATAATCCATGGAGGAACTGTAGCAGTTCTCAGACAGAGAGAACACAATTTAGGTAACAGAAGGAAGTTAGGGCCATTTTGGGTAGCGAAGAATTATGGTTCGTTTACATATGAACATACAGACAACATGAATGACTCTCCAAAGCATTACGTTAAACAAATGAAGTCAGAACTGAAAGGCTACATAATGTATCATTCCATGTATATGACATTCCAGAAAAACAAAACTACAGGGACAGAAATTAGATCAGCAGTTGCCAGATACAGGAGGTATGGGAAGGGGATATATTACAAAGGGACACTAGGGAAATACACTGGGTAATGGAAAGATCTTTGGTGTGTTGGTAGTTATGACTACACAGGTTTCTCAAAATTTAAGAACTATAACCTAAAAGAAGTAAAGTGTACTATATGTAAATTATACCCCAGTAAACTTGACTGAAAATATTTCTAAAAACTAATGGGGGGTAGGGGAGGAGAGATAAAAGGGTTAGATCCAAGAATTTGCATTTTTAATTTGCTCCCCAGATAATTCTGACGCAGGCTGTCCACAGTCCACAGGCTGAGAAGCACTGCTAATGCCTGGGCTGCATCACAGTACCTTTATTCTTTTTGGCCCAGGCCATGCACATGCACACTTTTGGAACGGAGTTTCTTTTCACAGGGTTGAATAGGAGGGTCAGAGCAAGAGATATGCTCACTGGGATGCCTGTAGGGCTGGCAGTGAGACTTAAAAAAAAAAAAAAAAAAAAGGAAAGAAAAAAGAAAACAAAAGAAGGTGTGCTCCTACTTCAAAAAGAAATGTGTTTTATAACTTGCAAATGGAGCAGTCTTCTAGTAATGCTGCATTTGCTTTCTACCACTGCCATAACAAATTAGCAAAAATTTAGTGGCTTAAACAACACAAATCATACTTCCAGTGGGTCTAAAATGGCTTGGCAGGGCTGCCATTGCTTCTAGAGGCCTTAGGGAAGAATCCATTTCTTTGCCTTTCTTGGCTTAGAAAGGCAGCCTGCATTCCCCCACTGGTGGTCTGCTCCCATCTTCAAAACCCGAAATGGCCAGTTGCATTTTCCCATTTCAAAATCCTTAACCTAATCACATCTGCAAAATCCCTTTGCCATGTAAGGTAACATATTCACAGGGTTTGGGCAATAGGATGTGGACATCTTTAAGGGGGCTGTTATTCTGCCTACCACACATGCTTACACAGAGTCTAGACAAGTGCTTAGGTTTAAGACAAGAAAAGCAAATCACCCATCTGTTTACAAGCTTAACTGATTTGAATACAATTAGGAAGGTACATTTTCTTATGGTCCAAACACGCTGAAAAATCAGTTCATTAACGTGATCGTAAAAACTGATAAAGCTACACAGGATTACCTAAGATGGTATGTTGCTTTCTTTTCACCTTCACTACTGATACGACTTCCTTTTCACCTTTACTACTGATACCAGAAACTATAAAAGAGATGTGTTTGCTTTTTCAGACACACACACACACACACACACACACACACACTCACATATCTTATTTTCCTCAGTCTTACTTCTGAGCATTAGCACTTTAAAAATAAGACCCAGTGAGGGGCACCTGGGTGGCTTAGTCAGTTAAGCAACCAGCTTAACTGATTTCCACTCAGGTCATGATCTCAGGATTCTGAGATTGAGCCCTGTTTGGGCTCTGCTGGGCATGGAGCCTGTTTGTGATTCTCTCTCCCTCTGCCTCTATCCCACCTCCCCATCTATAAAAAAATAAGTAAGACCCAGTAAACTCAAAGAAAACAAAAGAAAAAAAAAGTTCCCAAGCAATAAGCCTTAATGGGGGGGGGAGCCAATGTATACGTGCATAAGATAAGAAAATTTAAATAATATGGCATCCATATCTCTTCTTTGGTGAGTGTCTATACAATCTCTTCTTTGCTCACCTTTTTATTTCTTTTACTATTACTGAATTTTAAGTTTTATTTTTTATATTCTGACTGCCGATTCTTTATCAAATAATGTTTTGCAAATACTTTTTCCCCTGGTCTACGGCTTGTCTTTTTATTTCCTTAGCACAGCTTTCCAAAAATCCAAAGTTTTTAATTTTGACAAAACCCAATTTATCAACTTTTTTCTTTTGTGGCTCATGTTTTTTTGTGTCCTAAGAAATCTTCATCTAACTAAAATCCCAAAGATTTTTCTCCTATGTTTTCTTCCAGAACAGCAGTGTACAATAAAGCTTTCTGTGATGATGAAAATGTGCTATACTCCAAGCTAACCAATACACTAGCTATAGCTAACCACACATAGCTACTGAGGACTTGACATGTGGCTAGAACTAGGAACTGAATTTTAAAATTGTATTTAGTTTTAATTATTTAAATTTAAATAGCCACATGTAGCTACCATATGGACAGGAAGTTCTAGAAGTGTTATAGTTTTGATTTTACATTTTGGTCTATGATACATTTTGAGTTAATTTTTGTAAGTGTTTGAAGTATGGATCAGGGTTCATTTTTTAAAAATACGGACATCTAATTATTCTAGAACCATTTTGTGAAAAGACTATCTTTTACTCCAATGAGTTATCTTGGTACCCGTAGCCATGTTTATGTCTTTTTCTGAACTCTACATTCTGTTCCATTGACCTATGTGCCTTTCCTTTCACCAGTATCACCCTGTCTTTATATATGGTCAACTGACCTTCAACAAGGGCACCCAGAATATACAATGGGGATAGGACAATCTCTTCATCAAATGGTGCTGAGAAAACTGGACACCCAATTGCAAACAAATAAAAATGAATTCTTGTCTTACACCATATATGAAAATCAACTCAAATGGACTGAAAACTTAAATGTAAGACCTGAAACTGAAAAACTCTAAGGAAAAAAAAAAAAAAAACAAGGAAAAGCTTCATGACACTGGTCTTAGCAATGACTTCTTGAATATGACAACAAAAGGATAGGCAATAGATACAAAAATAGGCAAGATGGGACTACATCAAAGTAAAAAGCTCCTATACAGCAAAGAGAATAATCAATAGACTAAAAAAGCAATCTATCAGAAGGGAGAAGATATTTGCAAATTTTTAAGGGATTAATATCCAAAATATGTAAGAAACTCTTACAACTCAAAAATAAATAAATAAATAAATAATTTGATTAAAAATGGGCAAGAAATTTGAACGCTTTTCCAAAGAAGACATACAAATGGCCAATAAATATATGAAAAAATGGTCAACATTATTAGACATCAGGGAAATGCAAATCAAAAACACAGTGAGATAACACCTCACACTGGTTAAGACAGCCATTATTGAGAAAACAAAATAACAAGTATAGATAAGAATGTGGAAAAACTGGAACCCTGGAGCATTGTTGATGGAAATGTAAAATGGTACAGCCACTACAAAGACAGTATGAAGGTTACTCAAAAAAATATATAAAATGACCACATGAAGCACAATCTCATTTCTGGGTATTAATCCAAAACAACTGGAGGCACCTAGGTGGCTCAGTTGGTTGAGTGTCTGCCTTTAGTTCAGGTCAAAATCTCAGGGTCCTGGAATGGAGACCCCTGTTGGGCTCTCTGCTCAGCGGGGAGTCTGCTTCTCCCTCTCCCTCTGTGCTTCTCTCTCTCTTAAATAAATAAATAAAATCTTTGAAAAAGTTCAAAAGAAGTGAAATCATGTTCTCAAAGAGATATCTGCGTTCCCAGATTTACTATAGCATTGTTCAGAATAGCTAAGAGGTAGAAACAACCTAAATGTCTGTTGACAGATAAATGGATAAAGAAAATGTAGTATATACAAACAGGGGAATATAATTCAGCCTTAAAAAGGAAGGAAATCCTGTCATATGCCAGAAAATAGATGGAACTTGAGGACATTATGCTAAATTTAATAAGCCAGTCATGGGCAATTATTGCATGATTCCACTTATATGAGGTACATAAACTAGTCAAAACTCACCAAAGCACAAAATACAATACTGTTGTCAAAGTCTGTAAAGAGGTGGAAACAAGGAGCTGCTAATCAACGAGTATAAACTTCCAGCCATGCAGGACTGAAAAGTTCTAGAGAGCTGCTATACACTATACCTACAGTTAATAATCTGTATTGTATACTTAATAATTTATTGAGGGTAGATTTCATGTTCTGTGTATGTTTTACCATAGGTTTAAAAATAATCGCACAGTCTTAACTACTATAACTTTATAGTAAGTCTTGAAATCAGGTAGTATGAGTCTTATAACTGCTTTTCTCTTTCAAAATTGTTTTGGCTGTAGTAAGTTCTTTGCTTCTCTATATAAATGTTAGGAATAGCCTGTTGAACCACATAAATATAAAGAATTATAAGAGGCCACTACAAAAATTATATGCCAACGAAGTGGACAACCTAGAAAAAAATGGATAAATTGTTAGAAACATACAATTCTACAAGATTGTATTAGGAGAAAGTAGAAAATCTGAAAAGAAATTGGTAAAAAGTAATGAAATTAGGGGCACCTGGGTGGCTCATTGAGTTGCATCTGCCTTCAACTCAGATCATGATCCCAGGGTCCTGGGATCAAGCCCCATGTCAGGCTCTCTGCTCAGCAGGGAGCCTGCTTCTCCCTTGACCTCTGCTAGATGCTCCCCTTCCTTGTGCACTCTGTCAAATAAATAAAGAAAATCTTAAAAAAAAAAAAAAGTAATGAAATTAAATCAATAATCAAAAAACTCCCCAAAAACAAAAGTCCAGGAAAAGATGGTTTCACAGGTAAATTCTACCAAACATCTTAATAAGTTAATACCTATCTTTTCAAACTATTCCAAATAATTGAAGAGAAAAGAATGCTTCTAAATTCATTCCAGAAGGCTAGCATTAACCTGATAACAAAACCAGACAAAGACCCTACAAAAAAGAAAATTACAGGCCAATTCCCTGATGAACACAGATGCAAAATTCCTCAACAAAGCATTAGCAAATGAATTCAACAATACACTAAAAGGATCATTCACCACAGTCAAGTAAGATTTATTCCAGCGATGCAAAGATGGTTCAATATCTGCAAATCAAATCAATAACATATAACACATTAACAAAATAAAGGGTAAAAATCATATTATGGGGGGAGGGGAGCAAGATGGCAGAGGAGGAGGAGAAGACCTAAATTTTGTCTGCTCCCAGGAATTCAGCTAGATAGTTACCACCCCAACCATTGTGAACACCTACAAACTCAACAAAAGATCAAAGAAAAGAAAAGCAGCAATTCTATGAAGAGAAAAGCAACCACTTTCTGGAAGGTAGGACATGCAGAGAAGTCAATCTGAGGCAATATTTGGGAAGACAGACCACCGGGAGAGGGAGCCTCCATCAGCTGGCTCCTGGCAAGTGAGAGAGCAGTGGAGCACAAAATCAGAACTTTTAGAAGTCTGCTCCGCTAAGGGACATCACTCCAGTGGCTAAGGGGCTGAGACAGTGTGGTTTCAGGACGCTCAGGGTCACAGAAAGATTGAGGGTGTCTGAGTGCAGCAGACCTCCCAGGTATCAGAGCACGAAAGCCGGCTACAAAGACAGAACCGAGGAGGGGGCTCTCAGCTTGGGGTTGCCATAAACCATGATCCACTCCACAGTTGGGTTACTGCTCTTTGTGCAGGGACCCAACAAGTGGCAGATCCAGGGAGACTCCCCTTCCTTCCCTGGAAGAAGCAGCACGGGAACACCCCTCAGGAATCTGCTGGGTTTCTAGACTCCAAACGGGGTTGTGTGCCAGAGACAGAAACACTTGGTCACAGCTGGGTGAGCATGGAGTGCAGTCAGAGACCAGGAAGAAAGGACTGATTGACTGCTTTTCTCTGAGGGTGCACTGAGGAGTGGGGCCCTGAGCTCTCAGCTCCTCCAGGGCCGGAGATCGGAAACCTGTCATTTTTATTCTTATCCTCCAAAGCTGTATGGAAAGCTTTCAGGGAACAAAAGTTACCGAGATCAAACCCAAGCAGATTACTTAGCCTGGCCACTGGCAGGGCAGTACAATTCCACCTCAGGCAAAGACATTTGAGAATCACTGCAAGAGGCCCCTCCCCCAGAAGATCAGCAAGAACATCCAGCCAAGACCAAGTACACCAATCAATGAGAACTGCAAAACTCCAGCACTAGGGGAATACAGCACACAGAATCATGGCTTTTTCTTCCACGATCCTTTAGTTTTTCAAAGTTAATTTTTAAAATTTCCTTTATTTTTTTTTCTATTTTGAATTTTTCTTCTTTCCTATTTTTACCAACATCTTATCAATTCCTTTTTTAAAATCTTTTTTAATTTTCATTTTTACAGTGATATTCTATTCCTTCATTGCACTTAAACTTATTTTGTGTATGTATGTAAGTTTTTCTTTCTCTAAAATTTGGGATACATTTTCTTCTAACAGACCAAAATATAACCTAAATCTAGTGTATGGCTTTGTTCTAGTCTCCTGCCTGATCACATTTTTTTTCTTCCTTTTTTCAACCAACTTCTTATCAATTCCTTTTTTAAAATCTTTTTTCAATTTTCATCTTTATAATCATATTCTATTCCTCCATCGTATTTAACCTTATTTTTGTATATATGTAAATTTTTCTTTCTTTAAAATTTTTGGAGGCAGTTTCTTCTAACAGACCAAAATATACCCCAAATCTAGTGGGTGGCTCTCTTCTATTCACCAGCCTGATCATACTCCTTTTTTCTTTTCTTTTTTTTTTTTTTCCTTTCTTTTCTCTCTGGTTTTGGGTCTCTTCTGATTTGTTTAGTGTATATTTCTCTGCGGTTGCTGTTACCCTTTTAGCATTTTGTTCTCCCACTCATCTATTCGTCTCTGGACAAAAATGACAATGTCAATCAGAAAAACTAACCTCAAAAAAAAGAATGAGAGGCAGTACCGACTGCCAAGGACCTAATCAATAGGGACATTAGTAACATGTCAGAACTAGAGTTCAGAATGACGGTTATAAAGATACTAGCTAGGCTTGAAAAAAGCATAGAAGATACTACAGAACCCCTTTCTAGAGAAATAAAAGAACTAAAATCTAACCAAGTTGAAATCAAAAAGGCTATTAATGATGTGCAATCAAAAATGGAGGCTCTCAGGATAACTGAGGCAGAAGAGAAAATCAGTGATACAGAAGACAAAATGATGGAGAATAAAGAAGCTGAAAAAGAGATAAACTACTGGATCATGAGGGGAGAATTCAAGAGATCAGTGATATCATAAGGCAAAACAATATTAAAATAATTGGGATCCCAGAAGAAGAAGAAAGGGGGGAGAGCAGAAGGTGAGAGGGGGCAGAAGGGATATTGGAGCAAGTTATAGCAGAGAACTTCCCTACTGTAAGGAAGGAAACAGGCATCAAAAATCCAGGTGGCACATAGAACCTCCAATCAAAATCAATAAAAAGAGGTCAACACCCTGTCATCTAATAGTAAAACTTACAAGTCTCAGAGACAAAGAGAAAATCCTGAAAGCAGCTCAGGACAAGAGGTCTGTAACCTACAATGGTAGAAATATTAGATTGGCAGCAGACCTATCCAGAGACTTGGCAGGCCTGAAAGGACGGGCATGATATATTCAGAGCACTAAACAAGAAAAATATATAGCCAAGAATATTATATTCAACTAGGCTGTCATTGAAAATAGTAGGAGAGATTAAAAAGTTTCCAAGACAAACAAAAACTAAAAGAATTTGCAAACACCAAACCAGCCCTACAGGAAATATTGAAAGGGGTCCTCTAAGTAAAGAGAGAACCTGAAAGTAACATAGATCAGAAAGGAATAGAGACAATATACAGTAACAGTCACCTTTCAGGCAATACAATGGCACTAAATTCATCTCTCTCAATAGTTACCCTGAATGTAAATGGGATAAATGCCCCAATGTAAAAGACACAGGGTATCAGACTGGATAAAAAAAAAAAAAAAAAACAAGACCCATCAATATGCTGTCTGCAAGAGACTCATTTTAGACCCAAAGACACCTCCAGATTTAAAGTGAGGGGGTGGAAAACAATGTACCATGCTAATGTACATGAAAAGAAAGCTGGGGTGGCAATCCTTATATCAGATCAATTAGATTTTAAACCAAAAACTATAAGAGATGAGGAAAGACACTGTACCATACTTAAAGGGTCTGTCCAACAAGAAGATCTAACAATTTTAAATACCTATGCCCCTAACATGGGAGCAGCCAATTATATTAGCCAAATAATAACAAAATCAAAGAAACAAATTGATAATAATAAAATAATAACACGGGACATTAGCAGTCCCCTTACTGAAATGGACAGATCATCTAAGCAAAAGATCAACAAAGAAATAAAGGCCTTAAATGACACACTGGGGCACATGGACATCACACATATATTCAGAACATTCCATCTCAAAGCAACAGAACACACATTCTTCTCTAGTGCACATGGAACATTCTCCAGGATAGATCACACCCTAGGTCACAAATCAGGTCTCAACCGGTCCCAAAAGACTGGGATCACTCCCTGCATATTTTCAGACCACAGTGTTCTGAAGCAAGAACTCAATCACAAGAGGAAATGTGGAAAGAACTCAAATACATGGAGGCTAAAGAGCATCCTACTAAAGAATGAATGGTCAACCAGGAACTTAAGAATTTAAAAATTCATGGAAACAAATGAAAATGAACACAACTGTTCAAAATCTTGGGATGGAGAAGAGGCAGTCTTAAGAGGAAAGTATATAGCAATATAATCCTTTCTCAGGAAACAAGAACGGTCTCAAGTTCACAACCTAACCCTTCACCTAAAGGAGCTGGAGAAAGAACAGCAAAGAAAGCCTAAACCCAGCAGGAGAAGAGAAATAATAAAGATCAAAGCAGAAATCAATGAAATAGAAACCAAAAGAACAGTAGAACAGATCAACAAAACTAGGAGCTGGTTCTTTGAAAGAATTAAAAAGATTGATAAACCCCTGGCCAGACATATCAAAAAGAAAAGAGAAAGGACCCAAATTAATAAAATCATGAATGAAGGAGGAGGGATCACAACCAACACCAAAGAAATACAAACAATTTTAAGAACATATTATGAGCAACTATATGCTAGCAAATTTGACAATTTAAAAGAAATGGATACATTCCTAGAGACAAATAAACTACCAAAACTGAACCAGGAAGAAATAGAAAACCTGAACAGACCTACAACCAATAAGGAAATTGAATCAGTAATCAAAAATCTCCCAACAAACAAGAGCCCAGCCACCAGATGGATTCTATGGAATTCTTAGAATTCTACCAAACATTTAAAGAAGAATTAATACCTATTCTCCTGAAACTGTACCAAAAACTAGAAATGAAAGTTAAACTTCCAAACTCATTTATGAAGACAGCATTACCCTGATCCCAAAACTAGACAAAGATCTCACCAAAAAGGGGAATTACAAACCAATATCCCTGATGAACATGGATGCAAAAATTCTCACCAAAATCCTAGCCAATAGGATCCAACAGTACATTAGAAGGATTATTCATCATGACCAAGTGGAATTTATTCCTGGGCTGCAAGGCTGGTTCAACAACTACAAATCAATCAATGTGATTCAATACATTAATAAAAGAAAGAACAAGAACCATATGATCCTCTCGAAAGATGCAGAAAAAGCATTTGACAAAGTACAGCATCCTTTCTTGATCAAAACTCTTCACAGAGTGGGGATAGAGGGTACATACCTCAATATCATAAAAGCCATCTATGAAAAACCCACAGCGAATATCATTCTCAATGGGGAAATAACTAAAAGCTTTTCTCCTAAGGTCAGGAACACGGCAGGGATGTCCACTAACACCACCGCTATTAAAAATAGTACTAGACACAGATTGCATGGAGCACTGGGTGTGGTGAAAAAACAATGAATACTGTTATGCTGAAAATAAATAAAAAATTTAATTGAAAAAAAAATAGTACTAGAACTCCTAGCCTCAGCAATCAGATAACAAAAGAAATAAAAGGCATCTAAATAGGCAAAAAAGAAGTCAAACTCTCACTCTTTGCAGATGATATGATACTTTGTGTGGCAATTCCAAAAGACTCAACCCCAAAATTGCTTGAACTCATACTGGAATTCAGTAAAGTAGCAGCATATAAAATCAATACACAGAAATGAGTTGCATTTCTATACACCAACAAGACAGAAGAAAGAGAAATTAAGGAGTTGACCCCATTTACAATTGCACCCAAAACCATGAAATACCTAGGAATAAACCTAACCAAAGAGGCAAAGAATCTGTACTCAGGAAACTATAAAGTACTCATGAAAGAAATTGAAGAAGACACAAAGAAATGGACACAAAAAGACACAAAAAAACGTTCCATGCTCGTGGATTGGAAGAATATTGTGAAAATCTATGCTACCTAGAGCAATCTACACATTTAATGCAATCCCTATCAAAATACCATCCATTTTTTTTCAAAGAAATGGAACAAATAATCCTAAAATTTATATGGAACCAGAAAAGACCCCGAATACCCAGAGGAATGTTAGAAAAGAAAATCAAAGCTGGTGGCATCACAATTCTGGACTTCAAGCTCTATTACAAAGCTGTGATCATCAAAACAGTATGGTACTGGCACAAAACCAGACACATAGATCAATGGAACAGAACAGAGAGCCAGAAATGGATCCTCATCTCTATGATCAACTAATCTTCGACAAAGCAGGAAAGAATGTCCAATGGAAAAAAGACAGTCTCTTCAACAAATGGTGTTGGGAAAATTAGACAGCCACATGCAGAAGAATGAAACTGGACCATTTCCTTACACCACACACAAAAATAGACTCCAAATCGATGAAAGACCTCAGTGGGAGACAGGAATCCATCAAAATCCTTGAGGAGAGCACAGGCAGCAACCTCTTCCACCTCAGTCACAGCTACTCTTTCTTAGAACCATCGCAAAGGCAAGGGAAACAGGGGCAAAAATGAACTATTGGGACTTCATGAAGATCAAAAGCTTTTACACAGCAAAGGAAACAGTCCACAAAACCAAAAGACAACCAACAGAATGGGAGAAGATATTTGCAAATGACATATCAGATAAGGGCTAGTATCCAAAGTCTATAAAGAACTTATCAAACTCAACACCCAAAGAACAAATAATCCAATCAAGAAATGGGCAGAAGACATGAACACACATTCCTACAAAGAAGACATCCAGATGGCCAAGACTCATGAAAAAGTGCTCCACATCACTCTGCATCAGGGAAATACAAATCAAAACCACAATGAGATACCACCTCACACCAGTCAGAATGGCTAAAATTAACAAGTCAGAAAACAACAGGTGTTGGCAAGGATGCAGAGAAAGGGGAACCCTACTACACTGTTGGTGGAAATGCAAGCTGGTGCAGCCACTCTGGAAAAACAGTATGGAGGTTCCTCAGAAAGTTGAAAATAGAGCTACCCTATGACCCAGCAACTGTACTACTGGGTATCTGCCCCAAAGATACAAATGTAGTGATCTGAAAGGGCACATGCACCCCAATGTTTATAGCAGCAATTTCCACAATAGCCAAATTGTGGAAAGATCCTAGATGTCCATCAACAGGGGAATCAATAAATCAGAAGTGGCATGTATGTGTGTGTACATTTGTGTATACACACACACGCATTCAATGGAATATTATGCAGACATCAAAAAACTGAAATCTTGCCATTTGCAACAACATGGATGGAACTAGAGGGTATTGTGCCAAATGAAATAAATCAATTGCAGAAAGACAATTATCATATCCTCTCACTGATATGAGGAATTTGAGCAACAAGACAGAGGATCATAGGGGAACAGAGGGAAAAATAAATCAAGATAAAACCAGAAAGGGAAACAAACCATAAGAGACTCTTAATCTCAGAAAACAAACTGAGGGTTGCTGGAGGGGAGGGCAATGGGAGGAATGGAATGGCTGGGTGATGGACATTAGGAGGGTATGTGTTATGGTGAGCACAGTGAATTCTGTAAGACTGATGAATCACAGACCTGTCCCCCTGAAACAAATAATACATTATATGTTAATTTAAAAATCACATTATCTTGATAAATGCAGAAAAATCATCAGATCTCAACATCAATTCATGATAAAAACTCTCAACAAAGTGGGTGTAGAGAGAACATACGTCAATATAATAAAGTCCATATATGATAAACCCACAGCTAACATACTCAAAGGTGAAAAGCTCCAAGCTTTTCTTCTATATCAGGAACAAAACAAGGATGTCCACTTTTGCCACTTTTATTCAACATTGTACTGGAAGTTGTAGCTATTGGTTCAGACAAGTAAAAGGAATAAAAGGTATCCAAATTGGTAAAGAAGTAAGATTGTCACTATTTGCAGATGATAGGATACTACATATAGAAAATCCTAAAGTCATCACTTTAGAGATTTTTAGATTTAAAGTCATCATCCATTAGAACTAATCAACGAATTCAGTAAAGTTGCAGGATATAAAATTAACATACAGAAATCTGCTGTGTTTCTATATACAAATAACATACAAGAAAAAGAGAAATTAAGATAACAATTCCATTTACCATTACATCAAGGAGAATAAAATACCTATGAATAAATTTAACCAAGGAGGCAAAAGATTTATATTCTGAAAAGTGTAAGATACTGATAAAAGAAACTGAGTATGACACAAATGAAAGACATATCATGCTCATGGTTCAAAGAATATTGTTAAAATATCCACAGTATCCAGGGCGCCTGGGTGGTTCAGTCAGTTAAGCGTCTTACTCTTGGTTTCAGCTCAAGTCATGATCTCAGGGTCGTGGGACCAAGCCCGGCATCAGGCTGTGCACTCAGCAGGGAGTCTGCTGGAGATTCTCTCTCTCTCCCTCTCCCCCTGCTTGTGCTCTCTTGCTCGCTTACTCTCTCAAGTAATAAATAAATCTTAAAAAATAAAATAAAATGTACATACTACCCCCAAGCAATTCACAAAGATTTAGCAAGGATTCCATGCAATCCCTGTCAAAACACCAGTAACATTTTCCACATAACTAGAATAACCCTAAAATTTGTATGGAACCACAAAAGACACCGAATAATCAAAGTAATCTTGAGAACAGAGAACAAAGAACAAAGATGGAGGTACCACATTCCCAGATTTCAAACTATACTAAAAGCCATAGTAATCAAAACAATATGGTACTGGCACAAAAACAGACTCATAGATCAATGGAACAGAATAGAGAACCCAGAAATAAACCCATGCCTATGTAGTCAATTAATCTACATCAAAGGAGGAAAGAATATATAATGGGGAAAAGACACTCAGTTCAATAGATGGTGTTGGAAAACCTGGACTGCTACATAGAAAAGAATGAAACTGGACCACTTTCCTATGCTATATGCAAAAATAATTCAAAATGGATTAAAGACCTAAACGTGAGACATGTAACCAGAAAACTCTTAAAAGAAAATGTAGGTAGTACATTCCTGGACACTGCTCTTAGCAGTATGTTTTTGGATCTGTCTCCTCAGGCAAGGGAAACAAAAGCAAAAATAAACTGTTTGTAATAGATCAAGCTAAAAAGCTGTGTACAGTGAAGGAAATCATCAACAAAATGAAAAGGCAACATAATGAATGGGAGAAGATATTAAAAAATGATGTATCTGGTAAGGGGCTAATATCCAAAATACATAGAGAACTCCTACAACTCAAAACAAAACAAACAAATCCAAACCAACTAAAAAAATGTGAAGATCTGAATAGATATTTTTCCAAAGAAGACATACAGGGCCAAGAGACATATGAAAAGATGCTCAACATCAATAATCATCAAGGAAATACAAACCAAAACCACAATGAGGTATTACCTCATACCTGTCAGAATGGCTTAGAATGAAAAAGAAATAACAAGTGTTGGTGAGGATGTGGAGAAAAGGGAACCCTCATTTACTGTTGGTGGGAATGCAAACTGGTGTAGCCACCATGGAAAAGAGTATGAAAGTTCCTCAAAAAATGAAAAACAGAAATACCATGTGATCTAGTAATTCTACTTCTGGTTTACCAAAAGAAAATGAAAAGGCTAATTTGAAAAAAAAAATATGCATCCTTACATTTCCTGTAGCATTATTTGCAACAGCCAAGAAATGGAAGCAACCCAAGTGCCCATCCATAGGTAAATGGATAACAAAAATACTGTATGTGTGTATGTACATATGTAAGTGGAACTTGGCCATAAAACAGAATAAGAGTAAGAAAATGATCAGATTTGGCTAAGACCCACACTAACATTGCAAGAGTTATTTCATTTGAAACAAAGAAAAAATAAAAATGTTAAAGAAAATGAGTACTCTCAAAGAAACAATATAAATATCCAAGATTTCTAGAACAATTAAAAGGCGTAACTTTCCAGGAAGATTCTTTTCTCTTAAGAAAAAAAAAAATAGAGAAAACTGGTCATAAGTTTCCTGAGGTAGAGGAACATATAATAAACATGGTTTTATTCCCCAGTGTCCAAAATGGTGAAGTGAAACAATGGATATAAATGATATATATAAATCATCAATATAAATAGTACATGCTCAACCAATGTTTATTATGAGTGCTGCAGTTACTCAGCTACTATACTATGTTAAATAAGGTATGTTGAACTGAAATAGTGAGTGAGACCAAGGACAACTAATTCTTTAAAGCCAATTTCAGGAAATTGAAACATGTGCATGTAAACTTTACAAATGTTTAGAATACTAAAACGAAAAACTGAAAATAAATGAAAAAGTTCCTGGAATCTCTCACATGCTTTCAATTAGAGAGCGTCAATCAAATGGCTACTTTCTCCAAAGACCTATGTAGGGACAAGCTACCAACTTTAACATCTCCCATTCACTTAAAACGTCAAGATCAATCAGCTTTTTATACATCCTTTAGACACAAGGCATCACATACTATAGGCATGGTAGGCTTACCAAAAAACTAGTCATATTCTGGCAAAGCATGTTGTATGATAAACAGACCATAAACAAACTATCACTGGCACTGGGGCAAAAATCCAGCTGGGTTTCTTTATCCCTGATCCCAGTTTCAGCTGCAGGTTTTTTCCAGAAAGAACAGTAGCTTGATTTACTCAACACTCTGCTAAGTCAGGGTGTGGTCATCCTTCTCTAAATAATATTACAAATGGATTTTCCCTGAACTCTTGTAGCAACAGGATCTTAAAGGGGTTACTGGTAGAAAAGGTGAGATTAAGGTCAAAATCACATCTATAAAAAAATAATAAGTCACAGTTTTCAAGGACCACCTAGAAACAATGGAGGCAGGGGTATTATGGCGACCAAAAGAAAGAGGTAATACAACACTGCCCACGAGTATTTCTTAAGCTTTCAACACGGAGCCACAGTAACAGTTGATGTAAATGTTTTTGCCAGCTTCCCTGTCAAGTACGGACAATGTCATCCCAAATTGTTAGACTACACCATTAACTGCCCCAACTACCAATCACTTGCCTTCTTCGTCATCAGAAGAGGTCTAAACATAAGAGCGAATTCAGAAACATCAACTAAATCTCTCCTTTACCTGTTCTGAACCACTACCAACTAGGGATTCAGAAAGTAAGACTCAGAAGCCCTTTCCTAAGGCAGGAACAAATAGGATTGTGTTTTATCAATAATCGCACTCCTTCACTCTGGCTAGCCCCAAGAATAAAAATCAACCTGTGTTCTGGGCACCCCCAGCCCCTACACCTTGCTGGCATTCCCCCAGGCATTCAGGCTGCTTTGAAATGAGCAATTGTACAGAGAAGGCTTTCGCACTGCCTGAAGTTTGTCACTAGTCTTAGGAGAGACCACTACGTGCCAATGACGCCGCTTACTCCACGCTCTTTTCGTTACCTTTGAAGCACCTGCTACCCCTGATAAGAAAACTGAGGCCCAAGCTCACATCGGCAGTGCGGCCAGTCCACCAGGAGGGCCCATTCCAGGGCCCCGGCATAAACCATGGTGGAACTTCCGTCTTGCTCAGTGCCTGCAGTAGGCACCCGATTTCTTGAGGGCAAGGGCAGGACTTAGGTGCTCTAAATACTCACTAGGCAGGTAGTGCTTGTGACGTGAACTTTTTTTTCTTCTTGACCACTCTCAGGTCGCAAGTCCTCTAGAAGAATGGGGAAACTGAGGCGCGGGTTAAGTGACTCGCCACAGGTCACAAAGCTCGTAACAGGCACAGAGAGGGCTAGAAGGCTGATCTTTGCGATCCTCAACGTCCGTTTGTAACATGGCCCAGAGTCTCTATCTGGCTTACCCGGCCCCGGCAGACTTTCAGGGGAAAGGGCCCGGGCCGGGGCACTCCCCACCCGGCTCGTTTTCCCGTCAGCAGCCTCCGACGACAGGAGAAAGCCGCGGCGGCCCACCCGGCGGCCCCACCCGCCGCCAGCACGGCACTGCGCCAGGCATGTGTTGCTTGCTCTCAGGCACTCCCTCCTCCGCCTTCACCCCTTTACCACCTCCGCCCTCGCCGCAACCCCGCTGAGCGCCTGCGCGCCGCGGGCTGAGGACTCGTGGGCGGGTGGGCCAGTGGGCCGGTGGGCCGGTGGGCCAGAGAGCCGAGGGCTCACGTGAGCCTCCACGTGGCCCCGCCGCTACCAATGGCAATACAGGGCCTCGCATTTGCCACGCCCCTTAGTGCCCCGCCCCCTCGAGGGAGAGCAGGACCCCGGGCCGGCTCGTGCAACTCCGCGCTGCGCAGGCTGTGCCTGCTTTACCGCGTGCTGTGTATGCGCATGTGCGAGGTGGAGGGGGGAGGGTCGTCCAAACGCGTTGGAGGCGGCTGAGGCCACGAACTGTGGTGGGAGAAGGGGGAGACGGGGGTGTTGGGGAAGGGCCTGGATGGGGAAAGTTCTGTTTCCCAAAAAAAGGAAGGAAATGGGTATCACGGGTCGCACACACTGCCCTTTTGGGGGAAGTCAGAAAGAACTGCTGCAGGTTTTCCCATTTTATAGGGTTAAATCACTCGGAACCCCCCGCCCCCCAACTCTGTCACGCCAGGAACATCAGCAAGTACTTTGCAGTAGCTGCACGTGGAGCAGTCATGATCATCGCTTGAGCACTGCAGGGGGCGAGGGAGGGGGGCAGGTCTGCGATCTTCAGGAGGAATAGCCGGCTCCTAGAGATCATCTCATCTGAGGGCACCCACCTGGGCCACCGCCTGCTCTACGGGCTAGTCCAGGGACCAATTCGAACTTTCGTGACACTTAGACCCTGTGATTAACTTAATCCAATTACGGGTATTCTCCAGCAGCTTTCTTGTGGATGGTTTTATGAAGAAAAGGTGGAACTCTATTATGACCACGTTGCTATGTTCGAAGGCCGACATACATACCTATGTCAGTCGTGTATATTCTTATGCCATGGGTTCCTCAATGAAGCCACATGCCCCTTAAGAACACGAAGTATTTTTGTTGTTTTTAACACTGCTTAGAAGCTGTCAGGATGGCCTCTGGTAACATGGGAAATTGCTGATACAGGACTTAGCCAAACATATGTCCCCCATTTGTCGTATTTGGCAGCATGTAGTTGTGCTTGATTATACGTTCCCATGGACAGTTTTTTCTACATGGTTACCTGGGTGCAAATACTAGGGGGAAATAGCTTCAGATCTACTACTCTAACTCCAAACTTCATTTTTTAAAAAAGATTTTATTTATTTGACAGAAAGCCAGAGAGAGGGAGCATGGGCAGGGGGAGGAGACCGGAGAGAGGGAGAAGCAGGCTCCCTGCTGAGCAAGGAGCCCGATGTGGGACCCTATCCCAGGATGCTGGGATCACCTGAGCTGAAGGCAGACCCTTAACAACTGAGCCATCCAGGCGCCCCTTATTTTCTTGTTTATACAAATTGCCTCTTCGTCTGTTGCTCTTTCTCTCCTCTCTTAGGGAGGTTAGCTTCACTGAAGACTTCTGTCAGACAGCTGTAACAACGGGAGAAGGATTAAGGAACAATAAGAATTGAACAAATAAAAAAACCTTTACTGATTGGAGATCTTAATGTTCTGGTTCCTCTTGGCACCGTCTCCTCCTAAGATTTTAGAACTCACTGACTGTTCATCGAATGCTTTTAATCGCATCTTTCTTCATAATGTTTGGAAGAATATCTTTCCTGCATTTGGATTTGTATAGCCTGAGTTGAAATTTTGGCGGAATGGAAGCGCTGTAAATAGGGTGTGTGGGGAGACGGTGTCGTGTGTTAAGAAAAGGAAGATAAGAAAATCCTGGTGAGGGGAGATAACTAAAGCTTAGAGAAAGAATGAAGACCAAAAAAAAAAAAAAAGACTGGGTGGCAGATCTATCAAGATATTTCCATGCTCTAATGGTAATGATATTCTTCAGCATGAAGATTTGTACCTTGTCAATGATGACCAAAAAATCATTACTGTTCCCTCATCTGAGAAGTCCTGCAAGTTCTGGCAAAAAGTTGGAAGGACATAAAGAGGGTTTGATAGCTGAATACCAGAAAGACAATCTGGGATCCAGCAGATCTCAGTGCACGTTGTTTTAGTGTTTCCACTCTACCCTCCAAGTTGAAAAATCAAAGACTATGTAAGGAGAAACTGGGTAAGGTACACAGTCTCTGCCTGAATCTGGGTGCTGTAGCTGAAATTCCTGGGGTGATACAGCCTGTAAGGGCTCAAATGCTATGTCTAACTTTGGCCCACAGTGGAAGGCACCAGATAACTTACTGAATGCTGAGCTCCCAAAGGAGCTCCTTGTACACCTACCATGGATCTTGTATGTACCGCCCCTCACCAGGTAATCATCACAGATCTAGTTCGGGGGGTGTCCTTATGGCAACCTGTAATCCTCCTAAAATGAAGTTTAGAATACTTGCTAAGGAAATTGTGTATTTCAAAATTATAAAGCCCCCTTGCTGAAGACTTCCAAAAACACACACAAAAAAATCTGTTTCAGTTTGCTTCAGGGGTCTCATCTTAACAACCGATTCAGCACAATGTTTACAGAGTTGGCTACATTATTTTGTCAAATCTTAGTACTGGGATCCCTACCCCAACTCCCTTTGAAGCCCTAGTGCCTCCTGCTCTCTGTAAAATATAACAACAGCTATGAAACTGATTTCCCATCCCATGAGCTGACTAAGAGGAGGGGGAGGAAGGGAAAGGTAGGTTGTAACAGCAACATATGATCTCTCAAAAGCTGAGTTCATATGGTGATTGGTTAGGGAGAGGTCACTAGTTACCCAGTCCACAGCTAAAGTTAAACACAGGCTAACAATTGGAGAATTACTTAGTTGTGTTCTCCTCCTGCCCCCACCTTCCAGGCTTAATGTAGCCGCTGCCCTGATGAGAAGCAAACTTTTGGAACTAGACAGGACTTTTGGAGTTCATGGCTCATTCTTCTCACCTGGCACGTGTGCAAACTGGTTAAGTATATTAATAGGTGACTTGGCCAACTCCACATAGCTAGGCAGAGTAGCAGAGCTGGGATTAGAACGTCTCTCTCTCCTTAGAGACATGTACTCTTCCCATTTGTCCCCAAAATGGCCATCAGTTTCCACCCACGTCACCCAGGACATCTGTCAGCAAGTGCAGTCTCTGTCCACCTCTTGACTTGGTTTGTGACTTCATTTAACCAACAGGATGCAGGGGAAGTAACACTCTGCGACTTCCCAGTTCAGGCCCTAAAAGGTCTGGCAGCTTCTGCCTCCTGCTCTAGAAAGCCAGCCTCCATGACTGTAAAGAAGCTGGGCTTGACTCCTGAGTGATGAGCTAATGAACATGGATGGAGAGGACATGTGGAAGAGCAGCAGACATGAGGCAAGCCTCCTTGGACCTTCCAGCCCAGCCACAAGTTGAACACAGCTGAATGAGTTACCCCCACCAAGTTACACGGAGAAGACCTGCCCAAATGAACTCTACCCCAATTCCTGACCCAGAAAATCATGAGAAACAGACAACTGAAAGACCCCTACATCCTTTGCCTTATTCTGTGCACTTCATTATCATAATTAAGAAATCAAGACATTAGAGCATTGTTAGGTCTCAGAAGTCTTAGTAGGGAACCTGATGGACCAACACTTCCATGTATCTTATCGAGACAAGGTGGTTTTCTGCTTTAAATTAACTCAGACACTAAGGCTATAAATTAGTTTATTAATTTGTTTAACAACCAATCGTGCTCCATATATTATAAATGTAAGTATATTAACTTACACTTAACTATCACAAAATTTTCTTCAATTTTAATGTTCTGGTTATCCCATGATGTATTATATACCACTGGAAAACTTAGCAGCTTAAGGTAACACTTCTTTTGCTCACTACTTTGAAATTTGGGCATAGTTCCATGAGGACAGCCAGTCTCTGCCCTACTCAGCATCAGGTAGGGCTGGCTTGAAGGCCAGTTCTCTCCCATCTGGAGATAGGTGGTAGGAGGAAAACTTGAACAGCTGGAGGCGAGAACAGTTGGGTTTCTCCGAGATTACTATCTCTATGGAACTTCCCATGTGGTCTCCCCAGCTCAGTGGCTTCAGGCTGGCTGGTGGTCTCACATATCAGTTCAGGGATTCTAAGACACAGTCCCAAGGACGGGATCCCGGCAAGTGCTGTATCACTTTGGATGACTTAGATTTGGAAGTCAGGTAACGTCCTTTCTGCCCTGCCACAGGTCTACCTATATTCAGGGAAATAGGCCACCTTTGATGGAGGAATGCCAACATCACACTTTTAGAAGAGCATATGGGAAGGGCTAGGTTAGTGCTACCATATTTGGAAAACACAGTCTCGCCTCACCCTGCTTCCAAATGTGGATTATGAATTCCATGCCAGGAATAAAATCTAGATAGAAAAACTAATTCCAGGGGTGCCTTGACAGCTCAGTGGGTTAAGCATCTCCTTTGGCTCAGGTTGTGATTCCAGGGACCTGGGATGGAGCCCTGTGTCAGGCTTCCTGCTCAACAGGGAGCCTGCTTCTTCCTCTCCCTCTGTTCTTCCCCATTGTTCATGCCCTCCCTCTCTCTCTCTCTCAAATTAATAGGTAAAATCTCAGAAAGAGAGAAAGAAAGAAAGGGAGGAAGGGAGGGAGGAAGGAAGGAAGGAAGGAGAAGAGAAAAACTAATTCCAGGAGCTTTGCTTTTTTTAAAAAATTTTATTGCTAATTGTAATACTTATAAAAATTCATTCATTTTCCTTATAGATAACTTGGTTTGGGAGCCATAGTTTATCTCCTTTTTGCCCAAGGATTTGTATTACAGCTAGGGAGAGGGGAATGTGTATAATCTACTCTTACTGCTGTTTTGTAAACCTGTCCCATAGAAGAAAAAAAAATAGATTCACTGCTTATAGTTGAAACATGTAGGGTATTCGTAGGAAGGCTGAGACATTATGAATTTAATCTGGTTTTGGCAACCACATATTTTAAAGAAATTAGTTTTGTATGCTCTGTAACATGCTCTGTATGAATGAATGCTAACAACTTACATTTCTACATGCACATTCATGCAGACACACACACCATATTCATTCAGTATCTTTTATTCCTGAAGGATTTCCAGCTTCTCAACCCAGTTCACCAGAGTTTTTTGTTTTTGTTTTTGTTTTTAAATCTGGCAGTGCCACACCAGAGGTATGCAATGCCTTTTTAACGGTTGCCTAGTAACACTCAAATGCTCAGGACAGGAAATAAAGTGTGCAGTATCTTACTGTAATTCTGGTAGGAATCATACTGTGCCTAACACTTAGCCAAATTGAAGTTTGTGTGTGAATAGCAAAACTAGCATTTCTGATCACAAAAACGTGCCCCAGGACATGTACTAATCAAAGAAGAGCTGCTAAATGTCTATGTCATTTTGTAGTTGTTTTGAAACTTACAAGTAAAAATAAATATCCAGTAAAAATATCCATATAGTCTTTTTTTAAAAAGATTTTTATTTATTTATTTTATTTATTTTATTTTATTTATTTATTTTATTTATTTATTTATTTATTTTAAAAAGATTTTATTTTATTTATTTATTTGACAGAGATCACAAGTAGGCAGAGAGGCAGGCAGAGAGAGAGGAAGGGAAGCAGGCTCCCTGCCGAGCAGAGAGCCCTATGCCGAGGCGGGGCTCAATCCCAGGACCCCAGGACCATGACCTCAGCAGAAGGCAGAGGCTTTAACCCACTGAGCCACCCAAGCACCCCTCCATATAGTCTTTGGTTATTGTACCGATATTAAATACTTGTCTGTGGTTTGATCTCTAAACCTAGTTTTTTCAGCTTCTTTTCCTAAATTATGTTTTCATCATAACCTGAAGATATGATTTTATGAACCTTTTAACACTGGCTTTCCAGACTATCTTTGGAGATTTCACTTTCAAGTTTACCAAAGACTACATTACCAAAAGCTTTGGTATGTATCCAATGTTTGCATTTTACTATTTTAATTTTTTTTAATTTACTTACTTATTTCAGAGAGAGAGCGCAAGTGGGATGGGAAGAAGGAGAGGAAGAGAGAATTCCAAGTAGACTCTGAGCTGAGTGCAGAGCCTGACATGGGGCTCAATCTCACGACCCTAAGATCAGGGCCTGTGCTAAAACCAGGAGTCAGATGCTTAACCAACTGCACCACCCAGGCATCCCAATGTTTGTATTTTAAATCATTCTCTCTGAAACCAGAGAGGGAGACAAACCATGAGAGACTCTTAATCATAGGAAACAAACTGAGGGTTGCTGGAGGGGAGGGAACTATTGGAGGGGGTAACTAGATGATGGACATTAAGGAGGGCACATGATGTAATGAACAGTGGTTATTATAAAAGACTGATGAATCACTTACCTCTACCTCTGAAACTAATAATACACCATATGTTAATTAATTGAATTTAAAAATAGATATATCTCAAAAACATTAGTCTTCTCAACAATGTGATTTCAGAGATTTTTTTTTTTTAAGATTTTATTTATTTATTTGAGAGAGAGACAGTGAGAGAGAGCATGAGCGAGGAGAAGGTCAGAGGGAGAAGCAGACTCCCCGTGGAGCTGGGAGCCCGATGCGGGACTCGATCCTGAGACTCCAGGATCATGACCTGAGCCGAAGGCAGTTGTCCAACCAACTGAGCCACCCAGGAGTCCCGATTTCAGAGATTTTGTTGGTCAACTGACTTCTAACATTTCATGCCTTTAAATTAAATGTATAACTAACAGATTCTATCAATGAGCAAAAAAAATTCCTTAATAATGAGAGTTTTCACCCTTTATTTGTTTATTGGGACTTTTCACTTATATAAGCTGTATAGTCCAAGATTATTTCTGCAAGAAGCACAGTAGAATGAGGGGTGAGTCTGTTGCTACCTGAAACATTTTAATATTTTGGTTCATTTTATTTTATTTTATTTTTAAAGATTCTATTTCTTTATTTGACAGAGAGGTCACAAGCAGGCAGAGAGGCAGGCAGGCAGAGAGGGGGAAGCAGGCTCCCCGCTGAGCAGAGATCCCCATGCGGGGCTTGATCCCAGGACCCTGAGATCATGACCTGAGCCGAAGGCAGAGGTTTAACCCACTGGAGCCACCCAGGCGCCCCCTTTTTGGTTCATTTAAAAAGGAATGAATTTATCGTAAAAAGTATTAGATAGAAAAAAGCAAATTGGGTTACATGCCAAAGAATGGCAAAAGTGTGCTGTGCAGAGGTAACATTAATCTAGTAAAAAAAATTAAACTGGGGGCATCTGGGTTGCTCAGTTGTCTAAGTGTTTGCCTTCGGCTCAGGTCATGATCCCAGGGTTCTGGGATCAAGTCCTTTGTCGGTCTCCTTGCTCAACAGGGAGCCCGCTTCTCCTTCTGCCTCATCCTTCGGCTCCTCCTGCTTGTGATCTCTCACTCTCTCTGTCAAATAAATAAATAAATAAAATTAAAAACTTCAAACATTTAGCAAATAAAATTGCTGCGATGAAATCACAGAGTGCATCTTTGTCACAAGCCGATGAGATGCATTACTTTCCAAGTAGTTTAAAAAGAGGAGCGAGCCCTGTCTCATGTACAGCTGCTGGATCAATACATGTGGTCAAATAAGATAAGGGCCAGCCAGCACTCTGTGGTTCCCAGTCTCCGTGTTTGACCCTTTTGCAAAGTCACATTAACCAAGGAAGCTGAGTTTTTAAAGTAGCTACACCCTCACAGAAATTCTCAGACAAGTCATTTGCACTTAGAGATGAGAAAGTTAATGAAATTAGTTAATAAGAATTTATTTGCATCATTCCCCTCCCCCTCCCCCTGGAAAAAAGTGAAGAATGATTTGAACATGCCTGGTTAGAATGTTCAGCTCAAATTGAACTTGAGGTCTTTAACTCCCTGACCATAAAGAAAATTTAACACTGTCATATCTTTAGGGGTTCTCTTCAGCCCACAAGAGCGGTTCAACAGGTGTTTCAGGTTTCCTGTGTGTTTACTCCACCCTAGAGAAAGGTCCCAATAAACTCACTCGATGGCCCTTTCTAGTCCTGGCATTAATACTGGAATCGAAACTCAGCTTATTTATTTTTTTTTTAAAAAAAGATTTTTATTTATTTATTTATTTATTTATCAGAGAGAGAGAGAGAGAGCGCACAAGCAGGCAGAGAGGCAGGCAGAGGAAGAGAGAGAAGCAGGCTCCCCACTGAGCAAGGAGCCCGATGTGGGACTTGATCCCAAGACCCTGGGATCATGACCTGAGCCGAAGATAGCGGCTTAACCAACTGAGCCACCCAGGCGCCCCGAAACTCAGTTTAAAAACTGAGTAACTGGGATGCCTGGGTGGCTCAGTCAGTTAAGAGTCTGCTTTTGGCTCAGATCATGATCCCAGCATCCTGGGATCAAGCCCTGCATCAAGTTCTCTGCTCAGCAGGGAGCCTGCTTCTCCCTCTGCCCCTCCTTCTACACTCTGTCTCTCTCTCGCTTGCTCGCTCTCTGTCTCTCATGCACACATGCGCTCTCATAAATAAATAAAATCGTATTTAAAAAAAAAAAAAACTGAAGAACTGCTTGTCATTTCATCTAATCGCGCTGAGCACTCGTTTTCTCCTTGGTAAAATGAAGGTAATCCCACAGGGCCTACTTTGTGGAGGGAACACAAAGGTCAGACAGTAAGTACCATGAACTGCACATTTCCTATGATCTCTGCCCTCTTAGCACATTTTATGTGTTGTTCCACCAAATCCTCACGGTACCTTTATGAGACAGGTGCACGGATCACACCCAGGCTTAGAAAATGCAGTGCTTTGCCAGGCCATATCTGGTGTGTGGCAGAGAGAAAATGTAAACTGACGTCTGAGTACTAAGCTAGTCCACCTCCTACATAAGACATATGAAAACAACTATGAAATGGTAAAATGACAGGCCAACATCAAATATCACCATTAAAACTTCCTCACTGTGAACCTTTAAAAAGTTACACTGTGTGTGTGTGTGTGTGCCTGTGTGCACGCATCTCCAAATATTGTTTTTTAAAGTTTCCATTATTGTCGGTTTGGGGCATGATGTTTCTATTCAGATGGTTTTTAAATTATATATGTAGCTGGTATAGAAACTCCAAAAAATACCAAAAAACTCTAAACAAAGAGAAGAAGTACTGTGATGGTAAGTCAAACACAGAAGCATGTTGAATAAGCAGCAACCTCCATTTCCCAAAAAAGAAGGAAGGTCATTATAGTGCTTTACTCAGGGCAAGAATAAAGCATTTTAGTGCCATGCACATAGTCAGAATGCTTGTTATTTGTTAAATGAGGATCTGGATGACATATTGACTGTAGCAAATCATCATAGCTCTTCAGCTGCAATTAGATAAAAAGAATCACAGAATAGCTCACTAAGCAACAAAATGCTCAACTGAATTAAGATTTGGCGGGCACCTTGAGACTCCAGATTTGCTAGCATTCCTGAAGAAACATTCATTTCTAGAAAATCCAGACCTAGAAGAAAGATTCCAGTAGTATTAGAGTAGTTTGCATAGGATGGTTTGGAATGTATTTATTTGTTAAGAATGACCTGAGGATTAATTCAGGCCAATGTTCATTCTGGAACCTGAGCTAAAATCAGAGAGTCCCTAGAATTCAGAGTTGTACCTGAGACTTCAGAAGGCCCTGCTGGGACAGAAACATGAGTAGAAAGCAGGAGACAGGACTCTGAACAGGAGGGGCTGTCTTTCAGAAGAAGAGGTTCTTGCTACAGATGAACAGATCAGGAGTGTCTGCTACTGTGTTTTTTAGTTCGTTGCTGACAGGAAGAAGTCTAAGACAGAAAACCAGAAGATCCCAGTTGGCTGGAAAGACTTCCAGGAAGCCTGCTGAGAACGTATTCAGAGACAAAAGCATCTCCACCATGACGTCATGGATCTGCTCCTATCTCCATTCCTATCAAAAACGAAGGTGTGGTTTTTGTCTTTCCCTGAGCTTTACTGAATTCCTTCCAATTCCAGCTTCCTGCATACTGAGAGGAACTGCATTTTTGTGTTTCCCAGGACAAGGTATCTTTCCCCCGTTCAGAAGCTGCAACTTCTTTCCTCCTGAAACCACAACCTCTACGTTCAAACCTAATCCTATCCTTCTCTGTACCACCTCTCCTCCCTCTACAGCATCTTCAGCTACCAGTCGGGGAAAGAGAAAATTCCAAGAAAAAAAATTGACTCGGGTGGGGTGTAGTTGTCACACCCCACACCCTCGAAGCCTGTAACAAGTTAAGCCATTTTCCCAAGTTTATATACAAAGTTCTTGAATCCTATCAGTCCTGCCCTTTATTCTTCTCTAAGCAGGAACAATCCGGTTCTCAGACTCCTCGCCAATTACAGGCAATGTGTGGAAGTAGAGAAAAGAACTGACGTTAATCTCTTTCAGGAAAACCTTCCCGAAATGATAACTCATGTAGCCTTTCTCCTTTTGAAATGCTGTGACTGAAGTCATCTGAAACATTTAACTATTACGTGGAAAAAAGCATCAACTTGGTCCCTCAAAATAAAATAATAGACTAGGGACCAAGTCTTATCCCCTTAGGCATAGAATGTGCTTAATAAATCCGTTAGTTAAAAAAAAAACAAAAGCCTGGGGCTGCTGGTGGCATGGTCAGATAAGCATCTGCCTGCAGCTCAGGTCTTGATCCTGGGGTCCTCAGATCAAGTCCCACATGGGGGCGGGGGGAGTCCCAGCTCAGTGGGGAGCCTGCTTCTTCCTCTACCTGCCGCGCGCGCGCTCTCTCTCTCTGTGTCAAATAAATAAATAAAATCTTTAAAAATAATAAAATAAAAAACCACAAGCCCTAGATTGTCTAAAATATCAGGAAAAGGCGTTTTAAATTAATATAATTGTTTTCTAATATGCACACTGATCGGAAAGTAATTTGACCTCATACTAGTCTTATTTTCCTTAAAAAAGAAAAAAAGCCTTTTCGGTTTTCATTTGTCACAAGCAGTTTAAATGAGGAACCATTAAAAAGAAATCAAACAGGGATATTCATGCTGCTCAGGCAACAAAATCAGCAAACAGTGAAAGTCATAGTAGGCACTAAAGGTTATGAAAAGAAATATAAACTATAATCCTGGCCTGTATTGCTTTACTACAAAATAATCACTATTATCCACTTTTCATTCATTCTTTGCCCCATACTAGCCATTTGACAGCTCCTCTCTTCTTCCCTCTTATTTCAGTATTTTCTTCATTCATCAGTAGTAACTATTAATTTGCTTATCACATGTACAGTTACTGTATAGTTATCACAGGGTAACACCTGTAGATGGTTTCACTATTGTGCAGGTAGGCCCAACAAAGTGCTACTTTTAGAACATGAAGAACATTTAATTAGACATACAACATTTAAATCATCCAGACTCTTAATTTTGATTTGCCTATTTCCTTATCTTTGGAAAAAACCCACACATTGGTCAATCATTTCATACAAGAAAGCAGTTCAGTTAAAATTTCTTTAAAACAAATTTGGGACATTTTCTCAGTAATGCTTATTTTTTTTTGATCATCAAAAATATCTATATTTTTGAGCAAATTTAAAATTAATTTTGACTTTATGCACTTATGTTTATACATGTTGTTATTTCTAGGCAAAACTATTTGGTGTCTAGTTAATGAGATCTTTTTCAAGTGATGGTATTATGTTTCTGAGGGGTAGATTAGACTAGCATTTTTTATATGTTCATTTTAATTTCAGGATTAATATTCTGAAGAAGAAAGATATTCTGAAACAAACTTAAAAATTAACTTTGATTTTTTTTATTACCACTCTGTATATAGGATCCGGCTAACACTAAGTTCTCTTCCATGTCTGATAGTAATGGAATAGCTTTCTCTTTCTGTAGCGTACTGTGGAACTCTTCCCAAATTGTCAAGTAGTCATTGTATTCTTATAAATAGCCATGTCTGAGGATGCCTGGGTGGCTCAGTTGGTTAAGTGTCTGCCTTGGGCTCAGGTCATGATCCCAGTGTCCTGGGATGGAGTCCCAAGTTGGGCTCCTTGCTCGGCAGGGAGTCTGCTTCTCCCTCTGCCCGCCTTTCCCCTTGTTTGTGCTTGTACTCTCTCTCTGACAAATAAATAGAATCTTAAAATAAATAAATGAATAGATAGATAAATAGCCATGTCTATACTAAATTCAATGTATGCTTTGAAAATTATTCTGTAAACCCTGTAAAAGGCTAGTGTTGACATCTCCCCCAGGAAGAGTTAGACAGCTGATTTAGATTTGAGTCATTTATGGTGACCAACTAGCACAATAATCAAGAAAAAAAAATATTCCAAGTTCCCATTCTATTTACTTCATTTACAGAATGCCAGCTGGTTTTAGCATTTCCCTGTTTCTATGAGTACTAACTTCAGGCTTTCAAACAGACCTTATTTGATTAAGGAAAGTCAGACAGAGAACCCAAGTGAGTTGTCCAGTGTCAGATGTAACCTACGTGTCCCATGCTTACAACTGCCTCATGAGCTTCTGACAGCTAGAGGATAGCGATTTGATCTTATTCTCAGCTACATAATCTTCCAGATCAAATTGCACCAGAAGTAATCTGTGTACACCCCACAGACAGTAAATAATCAGACAGACCTATCTCTGTTCCTCTTCCTTTTCCACAGTCACACATGACTTTGCTTGTGATTATCTAAAACATGCAGGCCTGATATTTTCACTAAAATCCTGCAATTACAAGTATTATATAACCAGCTCCCTGTCGTTTCCAACTAAAAAATATATTTTAAAAGTGACAAAACCGGGACGCCTGGGTGGCTCAGTGGGTTAAAGCCTCTGCCTTCGGATCAGGTCATGGTCCCGGCGTCCTGGGATCGAGCTCTGCATCGGGCTCTCTGCTCAGCGGGGAGCCTGCTTCCTCCCTTCTCTCTCTGCCTGCCTCTCTGCCTACTTGTGATCTGTCTGTTAAATAAATAAATAAATAAAATCTTTAAAAAAAAAAAAAGTGACAAAACCAGGAGCACCTGGGTGGCTCAGTCGGTGAAGTGTCTGACTCCTGATTTCAGCTCAGGCCATGTTCTCAGGGTCATGAAATCCAACCCCACCTCGGGCTCTGTGTTGGGCATGGAGGGCGCTTCTTCTTCTTCTTCCTCCCCCTCTTCTTCTTCTTTTTATTTATTTATCTGACAGAGAGAGACACACAGTGAGAGAGGAAACACAGGCAGAGGGAGTAGGAGAGAGAGAAGCAGGCTTCCCACTGAACAGGGAGCCTGATGCGGGGCTCGATCCCATGACCTGAGCCGAAGGCAGATGCTTAACCAACTGAGCCACCCAGGCACCCCCAGAGCCTGCTTCTTCTTAAGATCATTTCTCTCTCCCTCTGCCAACCACCTCTCCAAAAAGTGACAAAACCAGCCTGCAATAAATGTGATTTAGGGTTGAGTCTCTATGTAACCTCACTGAGGGATTCTGAGGTAGATGTAATGCCCAATTGATCCATCTCTCTTTAAAGTACATTATGTATAACCAAAACCACTTTTGGTCTGAGTATATGGAGGTTCCCTGGGGTTGAAAGGATTTCACTTGAAATAGATTTTTCTTTTTCACAAGATTCCAGGCTTTGCAGAATTTTCTCTGATGTGAATAATATTTTCACATAATTGCAAACATATTTTTCACTTTGTATAACTTTCTAAAGATGTTGCTCAAGGAAGCAATAAATGCAAGGTTTGTTACTAGGAAAAACTACATTTAAAATAAAAAATTAAACACTCCAGTTACCTAAAAGGAGCTTAAACACAGGAACAACATGGGAACATTTTTGAGTTGAAATGGGTAAAAATACATATGTCAAAAAAAAAAAAAGTGCAGAAATTGATCCAAATACATATGGGATAAAAATGACATTGCAAAGGGATATGGAAGTATGAACAATTCAATACTTGATATTGAGATAACTGGTATCATCTTAGAAGGAAAACTCATATCCTATACCAGGACAAATTTGAAATGGATAAAAGATTTGCAGACAAACAATAACAAACTACTCAAGCCCTAGCAGACAAACAAGATACTCTCTTAATTACCTTGGGGTATAGTTGTCTTTTCCAGCTGTGGGTCAAATCCAAAAGCCATAAGAGAAAACATTGGTAAATTAAAGCACAAAAAAAAAAAAAAATTGGAGCAACAAAAGCTAGCACAGGCAAATCAAAATACAAATGATAAGGTGAGATAAAAATTTTTATAACTCCTATTACTAATGAAGATCGTACGTTCCTAATATAAAAGACCTTCTTCAAAGTGAAGGGGGGAAAGTCCCCAAGAGTCCAATTGGAAAATCTTAAAAGAGATAAATAATGAGAAAATGAGATGCCATTTTTCTCCAATCATTCACAAAAAAGAATCTAAAAGATGGATAACACAAGAAGAAAATACACATTTTCATACATCGCTGCAGGCAGTGTAAATTGGTACAAACTCTGAGACATTTTGTTAATCTCTACTGAAATTATTAATTATTATATATTCTGACTAGTAGTTCTATCTTTGTGGAGATACTTGTGAAATGGCCATATTCAAGGTTGTTCACTATGGAGTTGTTTATTGAAAACAACCCAGGGGCACCTGAGTGGCTCGGTTGGTTAAGCATCTGCCTCAGCTCAGGTCATGATCCCAGGGTCCTGGGATTGAGCTCCCTGCTCAATGGGGAGTCTGTTTCTCCCTCTCCCTTTGTCCCTCCCCTGCTTGTACTCTCTCTCTCTCTCAAATAAATAGATAAAATCTTAAAGAAAGAAAGAGAAAACAACCCAAATGTTTATCCGCAGGAGACTGGTTAAATAAATGATGGTACAACCACACTATACTAGACAGCTGTTGAAAAAAATAAAATGAAGTATAAATAAATAAATCTTAAAAGAGGGGGCACCTGGGTGGCACGGTTGATTAAGCATCCGATTCTTGTTTCAGCTCAGGTCTTGATCTCAGGGTCATGAGACTGAGTCCCACAAGGGCCTCCTCACTCAGCTCAGAGCCTGCTTGAGATTCACAGTGTGCGGTTGTTTCCGTATGTGGTCCAGGTGGGTTGAGAACAGGGTGGGTAGAAAACAGAATTGAGAGAAAGACAGTTTAATTTTTAGATTTCTTTCTTTTTTCAATAATATATGTATTACCTATTCAAAAATTAACAGTAAATTAATATTTTTACCCAACCTAAGCCTAGTAGATGATCACACTTACTTACGATTATATGACTCTCTAATGACATATAATATGTCTATAATATAACGACATAATATGTCTCTCTAATGACACATTTTCTCAAACTACATGTTATGCTAGAAACTTAAAATAAATTACGTTGGGTTGAAATTCATTATGGGAAGAGTAAGTGACAAAAATTATTTTCATCTCATACCTGACTTTTCTTAGTCAATTTAGTCTTTCTTTGTATAACTCTGTCCTTATGCTTCAGCTTCCAATAAAATTCCATTTAGCTTTGAAATATATGAGAACATTCGGTAATCCAGGAGCCTAACCTTGTAACTGAAGAATTTTAATCAATTTGAAGCATTTATAAGCATATAAACATGTTGAAGTTTTTTATGTTAAGTTTTACATATTTTATCACGTGCACGAAGTTTAACTGAAAAAGTTAATTGGCCATCTGCATTTCTTAGCCATTTTTCTTCTTCTAAAGTGGAATATAATATCTTACTTTTAGCCTAAGGTTAAAAATCATTCCTTCAAGTGGTAAGATGTTTTTAGCACATGCAAGGATGTTTTCCTGTCTGTATACGATTCTTACCACACTACACCATATTTCTCTTACAGATCTTTTGGCTCTTTACCTTTAAATACGAGAACTCTTCTCTCTCTCTCTTTTTTTTTTAATTGACACGGTTAAGATTTTATTCCAGTTCATTCCAAATGCAACTTAAACTTTAAAAACTCCCTTAAAACAAGTTTGCTTCTCCATCCAGTTCCAGTTCTCTGCCCTCATCCCACCCTATTGGTATCTTTTGAAACACTTCCCATAATTACTAAATAATTAATTTTAAAATTTGTCATTTCCTGTTTGTCTCTCCTGTTCATCAAAGTGTATTCCCTAGGCCCCAAGAAAGTGTCACAGAGTGACTTTTACATAATAGCTTCTCAGCATATATATATATTTTTTTAAATAAATAAATGAAAAACAATTTTTCCCCAAACGCCTTTTCGTCTGTTAGAAATGCAAGGTGCTAGAGGTTAGAGACTATTTCAAAGGCGCTGGTTATGTGTAGCTAACACACAATCAAACCAAATTATATATTTTTTTCATTTATTATTAATGAACCAATCACATATCAGTGTGAATATAATATAGACAGGCCCAGTAATTCAACATCCTTGAGTAATAGAAAAGGGCTCAACTCATTAAATGTAGTAACATTTCAAAATATATTTTGCACCAGTAATCCCAACAACTTACACTTTACTAAGAATATCAACTAGAGCAATGAAGTGCTACCCATCTGTAAGATGGGTTCTAGATGGAATACAGTTTATCTCCAGCAGGCAGCATTTTCAGAAAGACCAGCAAAATTGAGTCAGCACCGGATATTAAAAATATTTACAGCATGTACAAATAGGTCTTCTGTTCAAAATAGTTCAATTTTCTTTGGGTTGTTATAATGACAATTTCCTTAACCTGATGAGATAACAGATTTTTAAAGATGTAATCATGTATTTATCTTATGGTTTGCACAAGATGTACCTTTAGTACATCCAGATTTTCATAATCCATCAAACAGTTTTTCAGTATGTGTTATGGCAGGATATTCTAGAACTGCCAAGAAAAGTAAATTCACAGAGCTGCCTGCAACTCACTAACTATAACAAATTAGCATAAGCAGCCCCATTTTAGAAGGAATGGCTTTTACAAGTTACACAGAAAAATAATGTGGTTTTTGCATTTGTATCATTAAAAACTGTCCCTGTAGTACATGGTTTCATCATATATATTAAACACAGCCCAGAGAATTTAGCATAGGTAGTTAGTCGGTTTGAGGTGGAACTTTTCAGTGAAACAGAATGGGTTATGACCTTAAGACTAACTAGGAAAACTGGCTTAAAAGTACCTATTTTTATGGATTTTTTTCCTACTTTAAAAAAAATGCATATCAAATAAAACCTCTCAACACTTGTCAGCTCTCCTGTGAACATACCATATAAATGGACTGGCACGGACTGCCAGGAAAAAGGAAAGGCCAAATTACTCTCTTCCACCCATGCTGTGAAGTTCAGAGAGAAATCTGTCCTAGACCCATACCATACAGATAGCATACAATGAGCTATTTAGCAAGAACTGAAGAATGGAGAAAATTCTTCAGATTTCTCTGCACAATAGCAAAGATCTTATTTTCTCAGTCACCCTCACAATCTAACATGCCTCTGGCTGGTTGTTTAGAGCACCAAACAGAGGTGAGCGTTTTCAAACATCTAATTAGCCGAAGCTCTATTAATCCAGCAAAAAGATTTAAGAGCTCCAGAAGGCAAGGAAAACTATGGCTGCAGGCTTACCTCGTCTCAAGTATATCCACACTGCCATTGGTTGCCCGTGCAATGCAGAGCCTCGGTACCCAGAATAAACTAAGAACTGAAAACAGATGTAGAGTCCACTTTGGGCACTATGCTGGGAAACATGGAACCGTCAGGTAACCATTTATAATCAACGGAAGGGTATTATCTTTTTTACCGAACCTAGCATACTATTGGCTGGCTACCGCATTTTGTGCAGGCAGCAGCTTTGACGCAGGACCATCCGTTAGCCCCTTCCACCCCAAGGGGTGGAGAAAGGTGCAACCAGCCTGCTCGAGAAGGGATGAGAGAGGGTCGGGGGCAGGACAAAGCAACGGTAGAGGTGGAGAGGGCAAGGCTTCAAGACAAACTAGGAGATGGCTGTCCTGCCACGGACCCCCAGCAACCGTCTCTTATTTCTCAGTCTGATGCTAGATTTTCATTTAGTTCCTCGCTCTCTCTTCCTCAAACTCAAAATGTCAAACTCATCCTTCACTCTCCCAAATGCCTTCTCCCAAAGAGCTTTCCCATCTGTGTTCCCTACTGAAGTGCAGAACACCTAATTGCCTGTGCTAGAGATTTGGGAGTGACCCAGTTCCATCCCCTGTCAATCAATCACCAAGTCCTGATGAATCTACCTCTCAAATAACTTCAAAAGGTTTCTCGTTTTTTCCATCCCTACAAGGGCTCTCTAATTCAGGCTGCGCCTATCTCATCTGACAACAACCTCCTAAACTATCTCCCTAACTCCACTCTTATCCTTTCCAATCCATTTTTTTTTTGCATCAAAATCAATGTTTTAATATCTTTTTTTTTTTTTTAATAAACTCTTTGCCCAGTGTGGGTCTTGAACTCACGACCCTGAGATCAAGAGTCACGTGCTCAATGACTGAGCCAGCCAGGTGCCCCCAACATCGACTTTTTATGCTGATTATATCATTCCCAAATTTAATTCCTGAACTTCAGGACCATTATAGGTCCTCCCCTCTTATTTTGACCTCAGTTTACCTCCCTTGTTTCATTTCCAGCCTCTCCTGCACACAACACCAAGATGCTTTACTTTGAGATTGCCTGAGAGCCACGTGCCAGATCAAAACTTGGACCTTTGCGTTTTTCCTTTCTCTTTGCCAGGAATACTTTGCTTCTCCATTTGCCCAGTTAGCACTGCCTCATCACCCCTTTTGCCCCATTGTGGAAACCCCTTCCCTCCAGGAGCCTCACCCACCTCCGGTGCCAATGTGCTGCTGGGGTGCCCATCCCCCCCTTTCTCATAGCACTTGCACTGAGAGTAGCTGTTTCCTCTATTGTGGGCTTCTGTGTGCTGGGTTCACTGTTCACCACTGACCAGGCCAGGCCAGGCACATCACAGGCCCTTGTAAGTAACGGCTAAATGAAAGAATCTAAATGTAATATCCAAGGTAGAGTTCAAGTAAATGAGTGGTATACAACCCAGAAGGAGCCAAGTGAAGTTTTCTAGCTATGTCAACTTATTATAATAGTTCATATTATTATATATTATAAAAATATTAAAATAGACTTACAGTGTCCCAAACACACCGGGCTGTAAGAATGCCTCAGTCGCTTATTAAAATGATGGAATCCTGGCTCTGGAACCACAAGAAACTGGAAAAAGGGTTCGAATCTTAAGAGGAGAGCTAGTGATTAGGATCAGGAACAAACTGGCTTTTGACCATATATGCTTTTGATTTTTAATTTGTTTTAAGAAAAAGAAGAAGAAATTTCAAAAATATACACATTTAGGGGCGCCTGGGTGGCTCAGTGGGTTAAGCCTCTGCCTTCAGCTCAGGTCATGATCCCAGGGTCCTGGGACTGAGTCCTGAAAAAGTCTCCTTGCTCAGCGGGGAGCCTGCTTCCCTCTCTGCCTTTGCCTGCCACTCTGCCTGCTTATGCTCTCTCTCTCTCTGACAATAAATAAAATCTTTAAAAAAAAATAAATCACTCAGCCAACACATGGATCTCTTCTCCATCCTCTATGCACAGAAATGTCTCTATCATTGTGGTGGCCACCCTCCAAGATAGCCCCAACGATCCCCACTTCCCAGTGTTTCCACCTGTATGTGCTCTGCTGTGGCATAGAATGGGGATGACCTGTGTAACCAACAGATACTGCAGAAAGGTATGGCCATGACTTCCAGCACTGAGCTGTAAAAGACGCTGTGGCTTCTGTCTGGCTCTCTCTTGGATTGTCCACTCTGGAGAAGCTAGATACTGTGATGTGAGGACATGTAGGAAGCCATATGGTGAGCAAGTAAATCCTTTGGCCAACAACCAGCACCGACTTCCCATTATGGGAATAAACCATCTTTGAAAGTGGATTTTCCAGCCCCAAACCTTCAAATGACTGCAGCATTGGCTGTCATCTTAACTGAGGATTCATAAAAGATCATGAGATAGAACCAATAGGCTGAGGCACTCTTCGGCTCCAGATGCCCTGAAACTGTGTGAAATAATAAATGTTTCTTACTGTTTTAAACTACTAAGTTTGGGGATGCCTGGGTGGCTCAGTCGGTTAAACATCTGCCCGGCTCAGGTCATGATCTCAGGGTCATTGAGCACCAAGGCATCAGGCTCCCTGCTCAGTGGGGAGTCTGCTTCCCCCTCTCCTTCTGCTGTCCCTCCCTCTCCAGCTTGTGCCCTCTGGCTCTCTCTCTGTCAAATAAATAAATAAAATCTTTCTTAAAAACTAAAAAAATAAACTATAAAGTTTGGGGAGAAACTGTTACACAGCCTTCGGTAACGAATATAACCACACTTTTCCATATGTGTTGTTCTTACCAGCGGCCTCCTTTCCATGTCATTTTCATCTCCCAACTGGCAAAAATTTTGGTTGTTCTTTTTCCTAAGCCTGCAACTAAGGAATTATAATATGACATTTGCTTTTACAGGTTGAGTATTAGTTCAGAGTGCCATCATAGGACTTTCTGACCTGTGCAATCCTACCTTTTAAACAATGCTGACCAGCACTGTAAACATCTCTGAGTTCTTCTTCCTGGGGCTCTCTGAGGTTTGGCTTAAATGGATGGGGCAACATCAAGGGATCTTTTTTGTAGCGATGAAGATCTGTGTGTTTGTCCACTGTAGGCCAAATTCCAGTATGCTTCATGCCTACTGAAGCCTCCCTCTGACCTTTCCCTGGGAACAGAGAGCAGGAGGACTATAAATGACTTTAGCTTAGGATGAGGAATTATCATGAGTACATTCATTGTACTCTACTAAAGTAGAGCCTGACATGAAACTATTGGTCTCTGTGTTGACAGAGAAGATGTGCACCTGATTTTCCTCTGGCAAATTTATGTGTGTCCAACATCACCAATATCAGCAAGAGTATTCCATATACAATTCCCCTTCCAGTCCCAGGAGTCCTTTGGAAGGAAGCCAGTATTCTCTTTCCTTGCTGTCACCTGTAAGAACCACATCCAATTTTACTAATGAACTATCACCAAAGTCTTACAAAACAAATATGGGTATTTGCCTTATGCCAGCTCTTCCTCTTTTCTGCCAGTTTCTCATGGTTATGGTCATTTGGTTTGACCAGAGTGGACACTTGATTATTTAAAAATCCAAAATCCTAAACCCGCTGGTATGATTCTGCTTGCATATAAAAGCAAAGGTCCACTGGTGAAACATTAAACGGAATTAGGAGAATGTGGGATGTGTGTTGCTTTGTGTTGCCTAGCAATATGGTTAGGGCACAGGAATCACAGAGAGGATGAAATTCACACCCACAAGGAAATCATATTATTCATAAACACACACACTCTCACACACACAGGCATATACACACATCTGACATCTCTGGAAGAATGTTACAAACCATGAGTACAGAATTATAGTCACAAGTAGAATAGACTTTGGAATACTGTATAATAAACATGCTGGCTGAGCTATTACTTATACTTCAATGTCTGTGTGAATATATCTGTCTCTTAAAGCAAAAAATATTATATGCTTGTGAATGGGCTTTACAACATCCCTCAAAGACATGGGCACAGTCAGGATTAAGTAAAGCTCACATTTTTAGGAGGAATATATTAACACGTAAAATTACAGGAAGAAGTATTTAATATACAGAAAAACTTGGGGCACCTGGGTGGCTCAGCCTGTTAAATGTCTGCCTTCAGCTCAGTTCATGACCCCGGGGTCCCGGGATGGAGCCCCACATCAGGCTCCCTGCTCAGCAGGGAGTTTGCTTCTCCCTCTGCCTACTGCTCCCCCTGCTTGTGCTTCCGCTCTCTCTGTCAAATAAATAAATAAAATCTTTAAAAAAAAAATAAGAAGAAAAGAAAAGAAATACTTTACTCTCTTTGCTCATCCTTATTTCAAAATATTTAGGTTTACCATTCATTTTCCTAAGATCTAAGTGTGATGATAAAAAGCGTACTCATTGGGGCACCTGGGTGGTTCAGTCCATTAAGTGTCTGCCTTGAGCGTCTGGCTCAAGTCACAGTCCAGATCCCCAATCCCCAGTGCTGGCCTGGAACCTTGTTCAGGGGGAGTCTGCTTCTCCCTCGTCCTTTATCCCTCCCCTGTCCATTCCCCACCCCCCGCTTGTGTGCTCTTTCTCCCCCCCCATCTCAAATAAATACATAAAATCTAAAACAAAACAAAAAAACCATGATCATTAAAGTCAGATACTTAATTTTAAATCCCAACTCTGTCTTCTGCAATGTTATGTGATTTCCCTCAAACTAACTTTTCTCATCTGTGAATTAGAGTAATAAATACAGTAATATTTGACTTATAGGGTCATCATGAGGATTAAAATAAGGGAACGCATATAAAGGGCAGAGGCAGCACATGGTACTCCAAATACAGTAGCCTTTCTACTCCTTATTAGTGTTATTATGCAAAAGGCCTTTTGACTGCATTCCAATAAATATAGAGGCCACCAGTTAACCCTAAGCAATGTGATCAGTAAAGATTTTGCCTGTAAAAAGGCTGTTTGGTTGTCAGGAAGAGAAGACTATGGCCTCCAGTCCCTTCCCTGCATGAAAGGAGAGGCAAGAAGTCACCCACTCTTTCTTCTCCTAGCCCAGTTAATGGTTATTCCAAAGTCAGACAGTCAACGAACTCAGTTCTAAGGATGAGAACCAAGACTCCAATGCGGCCACCCACTAAAGGAAAACTCTCCCCCAAGGCTATACAGCCCGGTGTCTTCCCAGCTCCAGGCTCCCCTCCCAGACAACTTAGTCCTTCATCCTGTATCCTCCCAGGTTGCAAATCTGGAAGTGATCTGTAAGAAATTCCCTCTTTCTTCTTTCCTGCTGACCTCGGAAATGTTCTCACTTCTCTTCTCGGTAGAGCTGGGATTTCCTGGATACATACTGCTTTCCCAGGCTATTGTCGAAGGGAACTGGCAGGTGGGGGCGGGGAGGAGAGGGAGCCCGGGAGGCATCAGCCATCCCCTCCACACGAGCTGTAAGCTCTAGTTCCCAGCAGCATTTGTCCCATAAGATCTAGGAGAGAAAGAAGAGAATAGCTGAGCTGCCAGCCTTCCCCTGGGGAGAGGTAAGCAATTAGCAGAGCGCCCTTAGAAGCCCTGGGCAAAAACAACATGTGTACCCTACCAGGCAAAAGATGAACAGTGAGTGGTGTGTGAGAATGAGAAAATTATATGGATTCTATTTTAAGATTAAAATGTGAATAAAAAAACAACTTTAAAAAGATATTTTAGTTTATTCCTAATATCCTTCTAGTTGTATGAATTTGGGATTTTTTTTTTTCCTTTTGCAACTATTCTGAACAGAATTAAATTACAACTGTTACGGTTACTTATTATGGTTTAGAAAATTCCATTTATTTAGCTAAAAATAAATTTTTTTCTCCCTTGGTTTTTAAACGTCCTTGAAACAACAATGAGTTAGAAAATAAAATGGAAGAAAGGGCTTCATTTGTATTAGCAACAAAAAAGATTTAATTCCCGGGAATAAACTTGCAAAATGAAGAACTACATGAAGAAGATTTTTAAAGCTACTGAGGGTCAAAAAGAAGACTTGAACAACTAGAAGGGTATTTATGTTTTTAGATAAAAGAGACTTTATAAAGAGGTCAGTTCTCCCTAAATTATCTCTAAATGTAAAAATATACATACACTTGAAAATAAGTTTTTTAAAAAATGATATGTACTGATTATAACATTGATATGGAAAAATAAACATGCCAAAGTATGCAGGAAAATCCTGAAAAAGAAAAACAAGGACTGGGGAGTCTGGGTGGCTCAGTCAGTTAAGCATCTGCCTTCTGCTCAGGTCATGATTCCAGAATCCTGGGATAGAGTCCCCTGTCCAGTTCCCTGCTCAGTGGGGAGCCTGTTTCTCCCTCTCCCTCTGCCTGCTGCTCCCCCTGCTTTTGTGCATTCTCTCTCTGTCATATAAATAAATAAAATCTTTAAAAAAAAGAAAAAGAAAAACAACGGTTAAGCTAGCTGCATTAGATACTAAAATGTAAAGCTACAATCATTAAAAAAGGCATGCTACATGAATAGATAGAACAATGAAACAGAAATTGACTCAAATACAAAAAGAAACTTAGTATAAGATAAAATGATATTTCTTATCAGTGGAGAGAGATGCCCATTCAATAAATGCTGTTCAAGCAACTGAACAGCTCTCTGGGGATAAAACATTACAGTTGGATTCAAACCTTTCACCTTTTGCCATAAATTCAGATGGATTAAGATTTTTAGAAATAAGAAAGGGAAAGAAAATTCTGAGCATGCCAGAATAAATTGTCAGGTGATTTTTAAATATAATCTCAGGGGGCGCCTGGGTGGCTCAGTGGGTTAAAGCCTCTGCCTTCAGCTCAGGTCGTGATCCCAGGGTCCTGGGAATGAGCCCCGCATTGGGCTCTCAGCTCAGTGGGGAGCCTGCTTCCTCCTCTCTCTCTGCCTGCCTCTCTGCCTACTGTGATCTCTCTCTCTATCAAATAAATAAATAAAATCTTTAAAAATAAATAAATAAATATAATCTCAGACTAGGGTAGGTCCTTTGAAGTATAGAATAAAAGCCAGAGTCCATAAAAAATTGGATATATACATAAAATCAAATACTTTTGTATGGCAAAACAACAACAAAACATTGGCAAAGTTGAAAGACAAAAAACAAACTTTAGAAAAAATTGCAATTCATATAACAGATAAAGGATTCCTATAAATTAATAAGACAAAGATCAGTATTTCAATAAAAAAGAGATAGTTTGTAGAAAAAGAAATAAACACAATGAAGTTCTAGTTCACTCATAATAAGATATCATTTTCACCTGTCAGATTGGGTAAGATGACATTAAATTCATTGTTGAAACAAGCGTGATAAATGGGCACTCCAATTTTCCTGCTGAAAGTTTAAATCAGTGCAATACCATCATGGGCAATTTGAGAGTATATATCAAAATCATAAGTGGACCTATATTTTAATGCAGCAATTCCTGCACTTTCAGTGATTTATCCTGTTTGTATGCTTGAGCATGTGTGGAATAATGTGGGTACTAAGTTATTTAACACATAATTTTCTGTAATAGCAAAAGATTAGGAATAATCTAAATGCTTACCAATAGGAAATCTGTGAATTGGGGCTAGAGCTCTATAATGGAACATCATGCAGCTGTCAAAAAGAATGAGGAAACTCTTTATATACTGATGTGAAAAGATTTCCATGACCTATTGCAAAGTAAAAGGTAAACCAGAAACTGCAGTCGTCAGTTGTCTCCAGAAAAGAAACAACTGGGAAAGAGATTTTCTCTTTCCATTCCTTTATTTTCGGATATGTGAATGTTGTTAGTGTATTACTTAGTCTATAAATAAATAAATAACATTTAAAATGAATAAAAGCCCTCACCACTTTGACTGTTTTAATGTAAATATTTCAGTATTTTATCTGGTACTTTGACCATCTTGCTATATATAGCAAATAGCTAAAGATTTTCCAAGACTTCCATGTTATCATTGTCTTTATGGAGTTGGATTTTAAGCATAAATCCTACAAGCAAGGAGAATGCCAAATAAAGCCTATTTCTTCTGAATGTGCCATTTTCTACTGTGCTATGACCTGATTTGATGTCACAGGTTAGGGTTGGTGGATGGCAGAATTCTAAGACAATCCCCAAGTTCTCTTGAGTTTTATTAGAACACAGCCCTGCCCCTCTGTTTACATATTTTCTGTGGCTGCTTTCCTGCTACAACACAGGGCTGAGTACTCACAAGAAGTCCCATGACCCCCAAAACCTACGGTATTTACTATTTTTCCTTTATGGGAAAAGTTTGCCACCCCCTGGTTTAAACGACTTTTGAGTTGGGTCTCCTGTCATTTGCAGCTTAAGAGCATTCGCACAGGGACACCTGGGTGGCTCAGCTGGTTGAGCGGCTGCCTTCGGCTCAGGTCATGATCCCAGTGTCCTGGGATCGAGTCCCACATCGGGCTCCTTGCTCGGCGGGGAGCCTGCTTCTCCCTCTGCCTCTGCCTACCACTCTGCCTGCCTGTGCTCGTGCTCTCTTTCTCTCCCTCTCTCTAACAAAAAAATAAATAAAATCTTTAAAAAAAAAAAAAAGAGCATTCGCACAATACTGATCTCTTTCATTCTGATGAAAAGTGAAATAACACTAAACTCAAACTGATAATAATGACTATGCATGTTTCAAGATAAACCTTCATTAAAATAGACCATACGTTCAGAAAAGTTTACAAATCATTATGGTACAGCTCCATGCTTGTGTAACCACCACCAAACTCTAGGAGCTTGCTTTAGGAACTCTATCCCCCACCCCAAAGAAACCCACTTTTCAGATTTCTATCAGAATACATCTCCATAGACTAATTTTGACTGTTTACAGACTTCAGATAAATGGATTCATAGGCATGTGTCCTTTTGTATCTGACTTCTTTTGGTCAGCATTTTGTTTGTGAAATTCATCTATGTTGTGTGTAGCAGGAGCTCATTCTTTCCCATTGCTATGCAACATGCCATCATATAAGCAAACCACAGTTTATTTTTTCACTCTCCAGTTGATGGACATGTGAGTAGTCTCTAATTTTTTACTATTGTGACTAGTGCTGCTGTGAATAATATAACTTTTTGGTGCATGTATATACCTTTATATTTATCATATATATTTATATATAAGCATATATATAAATATATTTTTAAATATATAAGAATAAAAGTGTATATTTTATATATTATGTGCATATAACTTATATACATCATTGAGTGTTATTGTGGGCCACCCATACATGATTTTTACTAAGGATATGCAAGTGATTCCATGTCAGAAAATGCATAGTTCCACTGAACAGAAATTTGGTCTTCTTCCCATTTTACTTTGACATAGAGATTCATTCAGCAGAGTATCAGGCTCAAAAGACCACACACAAGCAGACGAATAACCAATTGAATAATTTAAAAAATTAACCAACAAGCTAATTTCCTCTCCAAACCCACACCAGTACTTTAAGGAAGCTGCAAACTGCCATCTTAGAGACTAATTGTTTAAGCAGCTGAATTCAAATCAGTACTTCCTTTGGAACACTGGGAAGGCTCAGGTGGCCTTGACATGCCATTGAGTCAGTTTTCTTTACTTTGAGGAAAAAGAGATGAAAGTTATAAATGGATGGGATGGAAAGGAACATCCGTGGACCCAGAGCTCCAAAATCCAAGGCAGAATCTTGGCAGTTAAGTTGCAGCTTAACTTTCCTATTTAGCAACCCTGTTATAAAGAAAGGCCCCATAAAATCAAGATTTCATCAGAGGGCACCTCCCATTCCAGCCGCCTCTGACTGGTGCTTGTGTGTCTAGTGGCTCCCACCTCTACTCAGGCAGCATTCTCCAAGGGCCCAAAAACAGCGTTATCTATGTTTTTTGACCAAGCAACACCTGAGAGTCGCATCAAGAGCATATTGTCTTATACATACCAGGAAAAAGAAGAGAACCATGAGTCTACAAAGGCAATCAGGAGACCGATTATTAGGCATGAACATCTGATTGAAGTTCTTTTTCCACTCATTGTTATTACCAAACCAGTAGAGAAGATTCAATCTGATAATTATCAGAATGAGTCATCAGTAGCCACAGAGTGCTAGGGTCAAACTCAGGGCTCTGTGGTTTTGAGCTAGTGTCCTCCCAACAAGATAGCAAATTGCAAATCGAACTATTTTGTCTTGTGTCTCCAGTTTAGCCAACTATAAAGTAAAGATTTCTTTAAGAAAGAAAGGAAGAGAGAGAGAAAGAACAAGAAAAAGGAAGGAGGGGAGGGAGAAGAAAAAAGGGGATGGGGGTAAGGGAAAGCAAGCATCTGAAGGGATACTTCACCACCCCAAATGTCCAGAGCAGTGCAGAGCATGTCTTCCATCCCCAGTGGTCTGCTCCAGGTACAGTAGGGTGTATCCCAGGGCTTTCTTCAACTTTCCTTAGAAACTTCAGGATCCCTCTCAGCCTCCAAGGGCCAATGACAGCCGGTTAGCTATGAGGCAGCCCTTCTGTCCCAGTAGACGTTGCCTCTATGGTCCCACTCTAGGACTGATCATGAAAGTCTGAAGAGAAAAGGAAGTGGAGAAAGGGATTTTTTTTCTCTCTGCAACTTTGTAACTGAACAATACACAGGAGAACCAAGCAGAATATTCTAAGCTTTGGGGTACAGACAGAGCAGCACTATGAGGTCACCTTGTCTTGGGCGGTGTTGTCTGATTTACAGTATTCTCTCCCACCATTAAACCAAAATAATTTGTCTCCTGATTTTAATTGAGAGAATATAGTCACAGAATTCTACTGGTAGTTTACAGGTACCTTTAGCAAGCTGTAGGTTCTGTATCATCTACAATCCTTTCTGTTTTATAAAGCTCTTGGCTCTCAGACACTGCAATGTCCTACTTTAATTTTGAAAATCTCATTTTTCTTCTAAACTCTGGGAAGAGAACTTCTCCTGCCCCCCCACCCCGAGTTTTCAGGAGCACTTATCTTGAAAGCTTTTTGCAGACATTTATTACTCTTTGTCACACTCTTGTAAGGTGGCTAAGGTCTGTTATCCCCATTTTATTGCCAAGGAAACTGAGATAGTGAGAAATTGAGTGGTTTGCCGAAGGTCATGCACTGAGTCAGGGGCAAACTCAGAACTCGGTGTTCCCGGCAGCCCCGCCAATCTGAGCTGCCTCGCCTCTGTTTGAACTGCCTGGAAAATCGGCTTTCAAGAATTCTGATGGGTACATTGAAACTCTACCAGCTTTATTTGTTAATGGTGACTTCGTAACTGCATATACTCATGCTATTCATTGACCTACAGCCAAAAGCCATTCATTTACTAGATGCATGGCCCAAGAAGGACTATCCCCCTCCCTTTTCACCGATTATAATAAAACACTTCCCTGTGACCGCACGAGCGTACAGTAATAACAGACACCAAAGTAAAAGCATGCATTGTCCTTTCGGTCTCTAAGAGAACGAACCTCTGGATTCCATACAAGCTCCTGATCATGACCTCTGTCACGCAACCCCAACCTCACGTTCCAGTCTGGTAGGCCACCTTCAGCCACCCAAGTGCTTCTGAGAGTGAATCACCCTGCCTTCTGGTCTTTCCAATCCCCTCTTCACTCCACCTTCCTGTATCCCCCAAGAACCTTCAAGGTTCATTTTAAGAATCACCCGCCTCCCCCCCACGGGCCACTCCCTACTTCCCCACCAACCCTGGGGCCCGTTTCTTTTAAGTCCTTATCTGACGCCATCATCTTTCACAGTCTAAGTTATTGACTAGCCCTGTGCCCCTGGAGTGCAGAAACTACTTACAGGCACAGAAGGCTTTATTCATCTTCCACATGGTCTCAGATGGAAAACGCAGGTCCAAAACAGAGTTTGCAACTGCTTACTACAAGGGTGGGCAAACTTTTTCTGCAAAAGATTAATTAGGAAATATTTTGGACGTTCCCAGCTATGAACAGTCGCTGTTGATTCTTCTTTGCTTTATTACAACCCTTTAAAAACATAAAAAACACCCTTAGCTCCCAGGTCAGCTGGGGGGATGGATTGGCCCTAGGGCCATAGTTTGCCTGACCCTGCCTTAGTAAATATTTCTTGCATTATCATCAATGGTCTTGGGTTATGCTGGAAATTACTTATTTTGTATTTACAGACATTTTTGCATAGCTAATGATTCTTCTACTGGTTAAAAAATGACAGTATTTGTGGGGCATCTGGGCAGCTCAGTCAGTTAAGCATCTGCCTTTGGCTCAGATCATGATCTTACGATCTCAGGGTCCTCGGATGGAACCTTGAGTTGGGCTCCCTACTCAGTGGAGAGTCTGCTTCTCCCTCTTCCCTGCCACTCCCCTACCCGTGCTTATGCTCTCTAATACATAAATAAAATCTTTCTCAAAAATGAGAGTATTTGTAAGGGAATATACTTTCTTCCATTTTTCTAATATTATGAAAGATCAATGGTGCACAGAGCCCTAGTACATTTTTATATGCTTAACTTCTTGTTTTTGTTTTGTTTTTGTTTTTTTTTTTTTAAGATTTTACCTATTTATCTGAGAAAGAGAGAGAGAGAATAAGCAGGGGGAGTGGCAGAGGGAGAAGGAGGAAAGTCTCCCTGTTGAGCAGGGAGCCTAACACAGGGCTCTCTCCCAGGACCCTGGGAACATGACCTGAACAAAAGGCAGACACTTAACTGACTGAACCACCCAGGCGCCCCAACTTTTGATACTTTTAAATGAAATTCCATACTGAGGTATCTGTATTTATTTTAAAAATCCAAACGGTTAAAAACCTGGGTTCAATCCAGCATTTATGTATGTGGAAGCATGAATTTGCAAAATCCATGCATGCATCTTTTTGCGTCATTCAAGGGCCAAATTCCATCACCTTTACAGAAATTCTGCCAGAGCTACTGAGGCCTCACGGCTTTTTTAGAAAGCAGGATAATAAAACTAGCTCTGCAACACTGATAGGATTGTTTTTTAAAGGTGTTGCAAAATGTTTCATTTGTCCCGTCAGTGATTGCTATGAAGCAGGATCTTGGACGAGTTAATATTTATAATGCCTGAAACTCTAGAAAGGACAAAGAAATGGTCCCTTTCAAGTGTCGCTGCCCAGGGTTACTGTTTAGTGCCCACACGATAACACCCTTACCACCTCCCCAGCCTCAGGAATACTGCAAAGTAATAAGCATGAACTGTTTAGTCATTTCCTGCGTCACGTTCGTCAGACATCATACTCTTCCCCTATTAACATATCTAACCGAGTTACAGTTCAAACAGCCGGTTTCCATATCAGCAGCTGTTTGGTTTAATATCTTTTCAGCAAAGGTGCCATAGGGAGCCTTTCGAAAACCCTCATGTTAATATTCAGCTTGTTTTCCCAAAGAGATCCAGCTGAGACTAGTGTCCCAGTAATTTGCCAGAGTGTGTGATTCGTGAAACTTTTGCATATGAAATTCTCTTAAAGATGTCACATCTGAAAACCTCAGCGAAATGTAATTGTGTGTTGGAGGGCATGTCATGATTTTATTGGTATGCTGGAGGTTAGTCTGTCCTGGGAGGACATGTACACGCTATAATGGATGGCTGCTCAGCCTGTCTGAAAGAGAGGTCTGCAGAAGTATCATAATCCCAGCTTCGAAGACACCATTAACAAGCCTGTTGACTTCTCCCTTTTGACGAGGAAGCCATGTTTCAAATAGAGCTCTGTTAGCTAGGTGACCAATTGAGGAAGCAGAAAACAGCAAGAAGGAAGGTATAAAATTATCTTTTAAAAAATAGTCTTCAAAATTAGAGCTATTTAACACATAATAAAAATTATGGTCAAAATCAGTACCGAATTTTATTAAAAATAATCTTGGGGGCGCCTGGGTCGCTCAGTGGGTTAAACCTCTACCTTTGGCTCGGGTCATGATCCCAGGGTCCTGGGATCAAGCCCCACATTGGGCTCTCTGCTCAGCAGGGAGCCTGCTTCCCTCTCTCTCTTTCTGCCTGCCTCTGCCTATGTGTGATCTCTGTCTGTCAAACAAATAAATAAAATCTTAAAAAAAAAAAATCTTGTCCTCTAAAAATGAAGGTGGAACTACCATAATTTTTGTTGTTGTTGTTAAGATTTATTTATTGGAGAGAGAGAGAGCGAGCTGGAGGGAGGAGCAGAGAAAGAGAGAGTCTTAAGCAGACTCTGTGCTGAGCATGGAGCCCACCCTGGGGCTTGATCCCAAGACCCTGAGCCAAAACCAAGAGTTGGAGGCTTACCTGACTGTGCCACCCAGGTGCCTGTGATCTACTGTAAATTTTTAAAATACCTTTGTCCCATTAAAAGACAGTGGGCTTTCAGGGACGCCTGGGTGGCTCAGTTGGTTAAGCAGCTGCCTTCGGCTCAGGTCATGATCCCAGTGTCCTGGGATTGAGTCCTACATCGGGCTCCTTGCTCAGCAGGGAGCCTGCTTCTCTCTCTGCCTCTGCCTGCCACTCTGTCTGCCTGTGCTCTCTCTCTCTCTCTGACAAATAAATAAATAAATAAATCTTAAAAAAAAAAAAAGACAATGGGCTTTCATGCTAGAAATACCCATAATTTAAAAATATATATCATTTGATATTTACTTATATTTTAGATTGAGAAAATGACATTTATTATATTTAAAATGGCACATGTTGGGGCACCCGGGTGGCTCAGTGGTTTCAAGCCTCTGCCTTCGGCTCAGGTCATGATCCCAGGGTCCTGGGATGGAGCCCTGCCCGGGCTCTCCGCTCGGCGGGGAGCCTGCTTCCTCCTCTCTCTGCCTGCCTCTCTGCCTACTTGTGATCTCTGTCTGTCAAATAAATAAATAAAATCTTAAAAAAAAAAGTCACATGTTATGATGAGTGCTGGGTGTTACACACAACTAATGAATCATTGAATACTACATCAAAAACTAATGATGTACTATATGTTGGCTAAGTGAACAAAATTTTAAAAATGGCTTTTGAAAATGAAAAATACAATAAACAGAAATTGTGCTAAATTAAATTGTATCATCCAAAGTTTGAACTCCCCTGGTGAATCACTGTTTCCTATTCTACTGTTGGTTTTCTACTGTTTGTTTCAGATGTTTTGGAAGTAGGTAAGAACAGTAGAAGATACATTGTCTCTCTGGTTTTTAATTCTTAGTTTGGATAGGTCTGGATTCGGAGTCTATTAGGTTGAGTCTTGAAATTGCCACTTAGGTAAAAAATCATCAAATATTGGCAGTTTCATAGGTGGTTGCTGACTACATCCTCAATATCTCTCCTTTGTTATCCTGATGATACTGTCTTTGACTCTTGTCAACTGGCCATGGGTAATCAAATAGTTATAGGACAGAAATTTATTCTTGCATAATAAATAGGACAATAGGTAATAATAGACAATAGATAAAAGATGAAGACAGATAATAATGGATAATAAATGCATAGATACTAGAGAGATAATAATACATGATAGAACACAGAAGAGTACTTTATCCCTTCCAATCTTTTGGAAAAAACAATAGAAACTTTCTCTTTTGCAAAGAAGTGAACATTCCTTTAATATGCCCCAAGTCAGGGGTTTTGAGGTCCTCCATTTATTTTCTTTATGAGCTGATCATAATGTTAATAGCAGTTAACACTTATTGAATACCTTACTAAGTGCCAGTGTCTGTAATAAGATATTTCCATTTTCTCATTTCTTCCTCAAAACAACTCTGCTTGGTAAGTATTAGTATTATCATCCCTGTTTTACAGATGCAACTTTTGGGAGAGCAAGAGAAGCCTTATGTTTTACTTGATTAAGTAGAGGGAAGACTGGAGAGATGGAGAAAAATTTTAGCCAGTCGACCTCCCTATCTTTATGTCAAATAAACATTGCCTTGGTGTCAAAATCTGGGAATCTCTATTGATGTGGTTTGATTGCAGATCATGCTTGAATTTGAACTTTAAAATCTTACTTTGTGGGACGCCTGGGTGGCTCAGTTGGTTGGGCCGCTGCCTTCGGCTCGGGTCATGATCCTGGGGTCCCGGGATCGAGTCCCGCGTCGGGCTCCTTGCTCGGCGGGGAGCCTGCTTCCTCCTCTCTCTCTGCCTGCCTCTTTGCCTGCTTGTGTGTACTCTCTCTCTCTGACAAATAAATAAAAAACCTTAAAAAAAAAACCTTTAAAAATAAAATAAAATAAAATAAAATCTTACTTTGTGCTATGGCGATATGACCCCAGGACTTAATTTACCTCTCAGTATACCATTATCCTTCCCTGCAAAATAACATAAAATTATCTACCTCACAGAGGCATTGAGATTTCTGATATTTGACATCTTCAGATAAAGATGAATTCAAAATAGTATAACCTATTCCAAAACTGGAGAGAACCACTCTTTGGTGATTCTGCTTTCAAAATAATTGCTGTTTCTCATTTGTTAGTTTATGGCAACAGATGGACAAGAAAAAAAAAAAAAACTAGAATCCATAGAAAACATTCCAATAGATATCAGTTTTATAGATTTACAGTTTCTTTTCATAAACTGTATTGTTCAATAAAGATAACAAAAATCTTTGCCATATGAGATAAATTTTTACAGGTATAGAGAATTTTAATAATTTACATCCTCTACATTGTATATTTCAAAGAATAGGAAAGAAAAACAGACAGAATTACTGCTACTCTCCAAAGAGCATATGTTTATGAGACCCTTGCTACAAAACCTAATCAGCCACATGAAAACGATGTATTTTTCTGAAGATTGCACATGAGTCAACAGCACAACTAGACAATGTTGTTTTAATTCTCCAGGTTGCAGAATTATCCAAAGAAAAGGGAGCTGATTTTTTAAATGATAGCTAAAGACATCTTTGAAGACAGTTGAATCTGGGTTGGCAAGGCAAAAAGTCAAACAGCAGATCAAAACAAGAGAAGAAAACTGACTAAAATAAAAGTGATGATATGTTCATGTAATTTAAACATTCAAGTCTGTGTAAATGAATTAAAAATTTTCTCTGAAAGGTTCTGGTAATTGCTCACCAGTTGTTAGATAGACCAAATAGTTTAAAACAAACAATCTGTAGAGGTTGAATTAAGGTCCTAGTTTTTAAAATGTGATTAGCAAGGCAGATGGTGATAAAAATTATCACTAAGTAATGATTATAGACACAGCTAAATCAAACTGCCCAACTGGTAGCACCCATTCTTTGCGTACTACGAAATGTCTCACTCTGCCCCCACCCCCACTCCCGTCCTGTCATTTCACACTCCTTTTTTTCTACAAGGAATGAAGTTGTTTATATATGGTACACCTGAGGAGAGAGGAAACTCTAGGGAGATATGGGACACGGGGATAAAGACCCGTTCCTAAGATTCCACAACCACTTACATTATTTGCATATGCAACTTGACTCTAATTTAGAGAAGCACTTTTCATGAGAACATTATATTACCAAGATTTAAATACTTGCTTTTTCCAAATTAGCTAACTCACTTTCCTTCAGATTAGCTAGTGTACAAAAGAATATAATTGATCAGTGAAAAAACAGATCTGACTAATGAGTGAGCTCTGGAATAGGCTTCTGGGTATGGAGAAGCATTAACTCATACAAATAAGTTGGAACAATGGCTCCGGCTGGGAAAAGAACAGAGAGGAAACCAGCAGTTGCCTAGGGCAGTGAATTAGCAAGGGCAGCAGACTCTCCAAGTGGCTTCCATGAGAGCAAACACAGCCTTTGAATTTGGATAGTGCCCACTTTGCTTGAGGTAGGAGAATCTGTAAATCGGGTACTCACTGGAGAAGTGAAGCAGACACTCCACTGCGCTCAGTGGGTGGATGACAGATGGATGTTTTAAAAGCGAATATTCAGAGTTCAAGGTGCACTTTAATGCTTTCACTAGTACCGCTCCATAGGCATGTGTGGTGCTGGCTGTAGGCCAAGCTTGCCTTCTGCCCCCTTCCCTCCAGCCCCACACAGGCTGCAGAGTCTGAACCAAATGGCAATCACCAGTAACAAAGACTGTCTAGGCTCTTGACTTCGAAGGCTTAGCATTTGTTTTTTGGTTTTGTTCCTCCCCTCCTCACCCACCCCCCCCTCTACCGACTACTACTGGCAAGTGAGTTGGGCTACTGGGTATCTATGTCTGGCAGTTCACCACATTTCCTTACCCACATTTTTTTTTTCCTTTCTCCTAACTCACTCTGTTTTATCTCATTCTTGGACAGAGCATCTATTTGTATGAACAGCTTCAAATCTCTCTGTGGAAAGCAGCAAACAGACAAATACATAAGACAGACACACAATATGATAGACTGTAAGATCTGAAAGTCCTTTTGGCTAAGCCAAGACATCACTCGTTTAAATTGTTAACCCTAGAGACTCTAAGTGTGAGTGAACGCCTCAAGGATTCATGTTGACGGGCTCACCAACTCGGGCAAAAGGAGAATTTAGGAAGAAGAGAATGATTTGTTGGACGACTATAACATTAATGAAAGCCCGTAAGAAATAGTTTTCATTTCCTTCATTGAACTTCCTAGCCATTCTCTGACCATTTTTCCTTTCTTTAGCTAAAAAGCAAAATAGTGCTGGAAGCTGTTTTGTTTTTTGTTGTTGTTTTTTTTAAATTTTTTTAAAGATTTTATTTATTTATTTGATAGACGGAGATCACAAGTAGGCAGAGAGGCAGTCAGAGAGAGAGGAAGAAGCAGAATCCCTGCCAAGCAGAGAGCCCGATGTGGGGCTCGATCCCAGGACCCTGGGATCATGACCTGAGCCGAAGGCAGAGGCTTTCCCACTGAGCCACCCAGGTGCCCCTGGAAGCTGTTTTTAAAACGGACTTCAGGGGTGTCTGGGTAACTCAGCCATTAAGGATCTGCCTTTGCTCAGGTCATGATCCCAGATGGAGCCTCCTATCAGGCTCCCTCCTCAGTGGGAAGCCTGCTCTCCCTCTCCCCCTTTCTTGTATTCCCTCTCCCGTCATCTCTCTTTGTCAAATAAATAAATAAAACTTTTAAAATAAACAAACGAACAAATAAATAAATAAACCGGGCTTCCTTTGGCTAGACTGTTCCTACCGATCTCCCCTGACATTGTATATCATGCTTCACTATACTTGGGGCATCATTTCAAGAGAGCTGGTAGAATCCAGTGTTCCTTTGTAGCTTCATTAGGTGGTTGAGTAAATCTAGCAAATCTTGTGGCTGTTTGGTAGGTAATTATAACTCTCTCTGCTGGGGCTCGGCTCTCACCAAGCTCAGGAAGAGGTATGTCTTAGTCACTAACAGACCTGCCACTAACAGACCTCGGGGAAATCACTCAGCTGCTCCTGGCTCCCTGATCTTTAAACCGAGGGGTATGAAGCAGATCATGATAACAGGCTTGGAGAATTCACCCTCTGCTTTCACAATCATTAGCTCTTTTGATCTTCATAGCAACCCCGAAAGGTAGGCAGGACGGTTGTTATTTAGCAGAAGAGGAAATGGAGGCTCAGAGATTGAACGTGTCTAAGATCTGAGAGCAATTAAAATAGAACACCTGAGACCAGAACACAGTTCTAATTCAAGATCTGCTTTGTTGCAGTTATAACATAATATGGCTCTACTGGAATCTCTTACCTCACTCAGTGTGAGCAGGAAGACAGAGAAATATCCCTTAGTGCCTCTACTGGGCCAGACACCAGGCTGAACACACTATTGGTCTGATCCCTGATAGATTGACTTTTGATCTTGTAAAAGAATGTATAGTCTAACTCTAGTGAGAGCCAGCCAACTGACGGCTCTGGGGGGTCAGGATTTGGGTGAGACTGGGCTGAACCAGCACTGCCTTGCTTTAGGCGGGGCACCTAGCAACAGAGCTACCCCAGGTGGTTCCACATGGTAGCATATGCTCAACCTTTTAGAAAAGGCCACAGTCTGATTTAAAAACAAAATATCCAAAATTTCTATTATGAGCTTCCTAAATTCCCGTTAAATAAAAACGCAGAATTTTCCTCTCTCCTCTTCCGACACTGACATTTTAAAATATCATTTTCCTATTTCATTTCCTATCTTTAGAGAGGAAACTGTAACAGAAAGAACCCCATTCGGAATTCAAAAAAACTGGTCCTCAACTCTGCTCAATTCACTCCTGTGACTTCAGGCAAGTTAACCTCTAGGGGCCTATTTCTGCACAGGAAACCTAGGGGCTTTCCTATCTCAGCTTTGAGATCTCTTCCAACTCTCAAATTCTGATTCATTTCTAACTTAGGTTTCTCTTATTTCATGTTTGCTATTTGTCCTGTAGAGTGCTAATTCATCCTGGTAAGCCTACTTTAATTTCTAGTTGATAATATTTTTACTACTATATCTGTAATTATTAGCGACAAGATCCCATCTCTGATGGACTCTGCTTTGTTCTTGGGTATAACCTGAACATCATTTATCATATTTTGACAAGTGTTAAAAGTATCACTGTGCTTATCACTTGCATCAGTTAGCATGAAAAATAAGACAACTCCAGCTGCCTTCAACAATAAAAAGGATTTATCAACTCATAACTGAAATTAAGTAGATAGGCAGCTTCAGGCAAGGCTTGATCAGGGTTCTCCATCCATTTCTCTATGATTTTGTTGACTCTACCTATCGTTATTGACAACTTTTATCCTCAGGCAAATAGCAAGAGATTGCAGCGATTCTGGGCCTTTTATTCATACTCAACAGGGGCTCTAGGAGGAACTCACCACTATCTATTCTCTGTCTTAGGAGAGGAAACATTTCCTAAAACCCTGAGAAAACTCTCTTTTGTGTCTCATTGGCCTAAACTGGGTCACACAATCATTCCTAAACCAACCACTGTGGCCTGATGAGTGCCTGAACCAGTCATTGATGAGGGGGCGGTGGTTACAATCAGAGCCCACCTTTGGAACTGAAGTACAAACTCTGAATATCTGGTCTTCATAATGGTGCAAGAGATGGTGTTGGTGAATCAGTCTCATTGTTTCATTTTATCCTACCTATTCAACTCTAAGAACATGGGGGTCAAGATTGCATTTTCCAACCCTTTGCATGCTAGGCACCAAGTTAATGTTTGTTAAATTTAATTGAATTTCAGGTAGTGGCAAAGGCGAGTCAAAACAGAAAACACGTAGTTCTCCTTACCTCTTTCTCTCTATTCTATTATTGTAATGGCATGCTCCCTAACTTTCCCCACTATTTATATGTTACCCCTCTTATTTTTAGCCAAAAGTTTTACTTAGTCTGAAGATAACCAAATATTTCCTGAATAATAAGTCTCTGAATATGCATATTCTCTAAATTTGAATATAAGCCTATTTGCAAATCTAGCACTTACATTTAGAGTGTTGTTGGCAGAACTCTGAAAATCAGTTTTTCTTTTTTTCTTTTTTAATGGAAAAATGTACTACAGCAGAAGGATTTGTTTTCCACAAAGCTGAACCAACTTTTTTGATTTCAATGATTTTGATACTTCCATCTATACTTACATAGTCATAAAATATAAAATAAATTTCAAAAATCAGAGTTTACTGGTTATATAATCCTCTGCCATTAAAAACAAATTGAATTTAGGACTGACAGGTCCATCTCAGAAAAAAGAAGGGGTTGTAGGAGGGGGTGGAAGTGCTTTCGATTAAAATCCTGCTAGGGCGCCTGGGTGGCTCAGTTGGTTAAACATCTGCCTTTGGCTCAGGTCATGATACCCGGGTCCTGGGCTCCGAGCCTCGCATTGGGCTCCCTGCTCAGTGGGGAATCTGCTTCTCCCTCTCCTTCTATCCCTGCTTGTGCGCTCCCTCTCTCTCTCGCTCTCTCTGTTTCTCTCTCTCTGACTTTCTCAAATAAATAAAATTTAAGAAAAACAAAAACCCTGTTGCCGGAGCTCCTGGGTGGCTCAGTTGGTTAAGCACCCACTCTTGATTTCAGCGCCGGTCATGATCTCAGGGTCCTGATCAGGAAGTCTGCTTGTGGCTTGTCCCTCTCCTTCTGCTCCACCTCCCTACCTCCCCTCCTCCCCTCATCCCCCTGCCACCCGTGCCCTCTTGTGTGCGCAAGCTCTTGTGCTCCCTAGCGCACTCTCTCTCAAATAAGGAAAGAAAGAAATAGATAGATAAATAAAATCTTTAAAACAAAACCCTGTTGCCAACCAAGCCAGGTGCCCCTGTGTTTCTCTAGCCCCTCCCCCATTCCAGCCCCTCAGGCAGCCCCATTCTCTCAGAAAGTCCACAGGGGCCTAGAGCCTGGGAGGGGTTTACGCTGGTAAGTGATAAGGAACAGGAAGCCCCCATATGGATTTGGTAGCACCTCTTTCTAAAACAAGACCGCTGGCAACTGGCTGATCAGGGCTGGACATCAGGGATTGCAGGAAGGATCCCGAACCTCCCAATTCAACAACTCGGGTTAGTCCTCTAGGAGTCTTTCCTGAGTGCATACTCTATGTCAAGTTCAGCCTTGTAAGAGGAAGACAGTCCCAGCCCTTGAGGAAGGGAGATGGACAAAGAAACAGGCAGTTACAATCCAGCTGGGTAAAGTCCGTGGAAGAGGTCAACCCAGGGTGCTGTGATAGGGCATGTGGGGAGGGCCCCCTCATTGCTTTAACTCCAGGGGCGGCATCCGCCTAAAGCACAATGTGAATGGTGCTTGCAGTTGTGCAACATGTCAGCCCTGAGCTGCGCCCCCACATTAGGCTGGGGGAGGAAGACTTCCCAGTGGAAGGGAGACTCAAGTTGAGATTTAAAGGAAGAAGGGGAGATCGTTTGGACAATTCACACTAGGCTCAGGCGGGCAGATGCACGTACACGGTGTAAGCATCCCACAACCCTTAAAGAGAAGTGTGGACCGCACATCCTTGGGTGAAGCCGTGGAAAAGGAGCATTCCCGTCTTGGCCCTCTCCTGTCATGAGCTACTTGAATGGATATGAGCCTTAGGTCTTGTGGAAAACTTGTCTGTACTGTATCAGTAATTGTCTTGCCTGAGTCCTTAAATATCTGCTGACCCTGGAGAATTTGGAAGGGAGGGGAAGTAGTCCAAACACAGGGCATATCTTGGGGTGTCTGAAGACAGGTTAGTGCCATGCATAAAAACTGGAGTAGTTAACTATATGAAAAAGCCAATCCCTCCCCATTTTATAAAGTTTCACCACAACTTGTTTTGGGCAGCCCAAACTACTTAAAAAATATCAAAAGTAAAGAATTAGTAAATATCAAAATAATTCTATTTGCCGGATATGTGACCTTTGAGAACTCACTCTCCGAATTCAAGAACCCAACTCAGCACAGGTTTTAATAGAAGCAGTTGGATGGAAGAGAGTCAAACACGTGCAACAATGTTTCATCTACACTGATGGATGTCTTGAATAACCTGAACTGACAGATATGAAATGAGATCATAAAAATGGCGGCATTTAAAAAATGGGTTAGTTACAACATTTCTGCAGCCCCACATTGCAATGCTGTATCATCATTAGAAAATCTGGAATCGCATTACATTTGATCACCAGTTATTATCATGTTTGTGCCCTAAGTCACAGTCCTGCTTCTATCTCTTTGGGTTTTGAAACTGAAACTGCTAGAGCTGGGCTCTTAGGATACCTACTTGTAAAGATAAATTACGGACTACGGAGTCATTTGGGGGACCATTCGTGAGATAAGTGCTGATAGTTCCAGAAGCATCCCTACAGAAAAGACAATTTTTATGGAATAAATTTTACCCCTGGATGAATGCCTCCTCCGGTGTTATTAGAACTTCCATGAGCCTAGGTGAAGGCAGTATTTTAAACTGATAGTGTCAAAGTGATGTCAAAGTCCTTTGGGCTTGTAGGAGTTCATTTCTGTTTTCATTTGTCTGTCTTTGTAACACTGAATCCTAAGAGAAAAATCTGAAGTCTCCATTCTTTTTATCCCACCATAAAAGTTGAGTGCTGTGTATAATGTCTGGATGATGACTTTTCACTCCAAACTGTGCGCCTGAGAAAACCATTCTACTTTCAGTCACGAGTGTGAGGGTTTTGCTGTGGCTGTGGGACGTCTACACGTGTCCACATATACACGTGTACCTATGCACAACACCTAGCAGAGACACAATGGCAGCAAAGGACCCCATGGACAGTTTGGGAGGTGTGTCCAGCCTGAGGCAGAATTTGCAAAAAAAGGAAAAATAGACTTTCTTGACCTGATCAAGGTTCTAACACCTAAACAAGAGAAAGCCTGTCTTTTTTTTTTTTTTTTTTTTTTACTTTCCCTACAGGCAATCCTATTTCCTCAAGTTCATTACCAGATTGGGGATACCGCAGTTGCCTTTAGGATGAACACACATTCTTCTTTCATCACCAGCCACTTTGTCTTATGCAAAACAGAACTGCTTTAAAACCTTAAGTTTTGCAAGGTGATCTTCTTTTCAGACAGTTGAGTACATTCTGCTTACACTTACACAGGACTTGCAGTGTGGACATGCAGATATATGTGAATTTTGACTCATCAATAAGTACAAAAATCCTATTATTGTCCCTCTTTTATTCATTATCTATCAACTCTCTGGTTAAGGACTCTTTTCTTACCACTGCGCATAATCAAAGACACAGGCAGTTAAAATTTTTATAACAAAAGCTAGGCTCGTTTGTTCAGTTTGCAAGATGATTTTGTTGTTACAAATCACTGAAGAAAGCTTATGTCAGAACGTCAACCTTGAAAGGCCACATTTGAAAAACCCATGCTAACACCAACTCTTTTATGCCATTATTTATAAGAGGCTGATGGCATTTTATAAGTGGAAGGGACCATAGTGATTACCAGGGCACAGTGGAGGCAATTCTTCCAAAGCATAACAAATTCTACTGTTAGATAAAGCAAGCAATGCTAAAAAACAAAAAAAAACAAACAAACAAACAAAAAAAAAACCACCAAAACCCACTAGGTCCATATAGTTTTCTGAAGCCACTCATCTGAACCAAACAAAAGAATTTCTACATCTGTGTGCCTTTTAAACGACTTACTGAAATATAACATGTATTGAGAATGCTCCATTCTAAGATTATGGCAAAGCTTAGAAATATATGAAAATTTTTAGTAGATCATCTGTATTCTTCAGAGGCCTTTTCTACTTAGGTGGGACCCTTAACATATCTCTATGGCCAAAATCTTTCTGTATATCCAGACAGGAAGTGTGAGCAATTATTAAAATTTTCACTCAAAAAGTCTGACTGTAATTTTTTTGGTATGGTAGATGTGACCATATGTATGCTAAAACAACGAAGATATTTAAATTCTGTTCTAGTCTGTCTCCTTGGTATCAAAAGTCGAAATCTGTTGAAAGGATGAGGTTAGCACTCACATTATACATACATGCCTGAGAGCACATACACATGCCCACGTACATACGCACAAAGCTTACCAGAGGCACAATAACAGCAAAGTGTTCCATGAGCAGTTGAGAAGATGTGTCTGGCCTGAGACAGAATTTGAAAAAAAAACAAAAAAAAAAACCAAAAAACAAACTTTCAACCTGCTCAGGGCTCTGACATCCACATAAGAGAAAGCCTGTGACTTCTTTACTTTCCATATAGGCTATTATATTTCCTCAAGGAATTCATTCCAGATCAGGGATAGTAAGTGTATTAGCTTGCTAGGGCTTCTGGAACCAGGACCAAAAACCGAGTGACTTAGACAACAGAAATTTACTGTCTTCTAGTTTTGGAGGCTAGAAGCCTAGGTCTAGGTGACAGCAGGGATGGTTCCTTCTGAAAGCTATGAGGGAAAATTTGTTCCAGGCCTCTCTCCTAACGTCTGGGGCTTACTGGCAATCTGGCATCCCTTGGCTGATATACATCACCTCAGTCTCTGCCTTCACCTTCACATGGGATTCTCGGTGTGTGTGTGTGTGTGTGAGCAAATGCACACATCTGTATCTGTGTCCAAGTTTCTCCCTTTCAACCAATCATATGGGTTCAGGCCCACCCTAACGACTTCATTTTAACTTGATTAATTAGATCCGTGATGACCCTGTTTCCAAACAAGCTCCCATTCTGAGGTCCTGGGGGTTAGAACACGGACATAGGAATCAGGGGGAGAGGGGAAAGGGATGGACACAATTTAAGCCACAGGACTGAGAAAAAGTAACCCAGCTGCCCAACAATTTCCTCCAGTGATAGAGAATAAAGGGAAACAATAAAAATGAAATAAAACATATTGATAAAAGCAAAATAAATGTCCACTCATCACAACTAGAGTCCTGGTTCACAGGAATACTTACTGAGCGCCTACATGGAGTAGGCACTCCCTGATTATGAGATTCACTGAAATCCCAGTGTTGTGATTTTTCAGAGAAATAAAAGCACCCACATCATAGAGCTAATAAGCGTGATCTAGTATTTTTCACTAAATGAAAAGGAGTGAAACCACAGAATCATGAACTATGATTCTGTGAACTGAAGGGGACTCTAAAAACCATCTTGTGTCATGGATGGCAGAGCAGAAACTGAAATTTTGATTCCTGATTTTGATTTTTTTTTTTTTAAGATTTATTTATCTTCCTGTTGCGCACGGAGCCCAACGTGGGCACCTGATGACCCCGAGATCACCACCCCAGCCAAAACCAGGTGCGGGGTACTCAACCAACTGAGCTACCCAGTCACCCCCCTGATTTTGATTTCTAATGCAATGACCTTTTCGCTGATCCCAGAGTAAGAAGCTGACCGTGACTCCAAGGGATAGCACATCACGAGATCTATTGCAAGCTTGCTTCTAAATTTCTATTTGTACCAAAAAGTCGTCCAAACCACTAGTTGGAATTGGGATGTATAAGGAAGAAAAAAAGCAAACGGTGGTCTACCCCCTCTCCTCCAAATCTAAGTCTTCAATATTTTCTCATGGTTAAAGGAGTGGCTGTTTCAGAGCTTGAAAGGGGAAAATGTACTTTTTCAAAGGACATTTCTGGTGGACACCTCTTAAGTGATCAAATTTAATATCACAAGTAGGCGAAGGACTTGACATCATATGCCCACTGAGAGATATAACAAGCATATAGAATCACCTATTAAATGTCCTTCCAAAAATATTTAACCTGGATCTAATCAAACCCTTAGATTTAACTTTCAAATTTACAGAAAACACTGAGAATAAAAGAACAGAGTAAACAATACCATGAGGAAACAAATCTAGTCTGAGAAACAAACTGAGAGTTTGGGACACTCTCAAAGTCAAGTAACCTAGTACTTTCAAAAAGTCAATATTATAAATATATATTTTATTATTTGTGTATTATTTCTATAAAATTTATATGTTAAAATATATACAACAATGTTCTAGATAAAAGATACTTAAGAGAGATAACAACCAAAATGCAGTATGTAGATCCTAACTTCATCGAATCAAGATCTATGCATTGCATCTAACAGTTATGTTAAGATACCTTTTCTTATATATGAATAAACCATCCCTTGGAGGAACACATCAAAACCTCCTGCTGCATCTATGGAAAAACCAAGCTAACACTATTCTTATTTTTTTAAAAAGATTTTATTTATTTATTTGACAGAGAGAGAGATCACAAGTAGGCAGAGAGCGAGGGGGAAGCAGGCTCCCCGCTGAGCAGAGAGCCGGATGCAGAGCTCCATCCCAGGACCCCGAGATCATGACCTGAGCCGAAGGCAGTGGCTCAATCCACCGAGCCACCCAGGCACCCCTACACTATTCTTAATGGTGAAAGAAAGCTTTCCTCTTAAGATGAGGGAAAAGGGGGGCACCTGAGTGGCTCAGTGGGCTAAAGCCTCTGCCTTCGGCTCAGGTCATGATCCAGGAGTCCTGGGATCGAGTACGGCATTGGGCTCTCTGCTCTCTCTCTCTCTCTCTGCCTGCCTCTCTGCCTACTTGTGATCGCTGTCTGTTAAATAAATGAAGCCTTTAAAAAAAAAAAAGATGAGGGAAAAGGTAAGGATGTTTGTTCTTAACTACTTCTCTTCAACACTGCACTGGAAGTTCCAGTACAATTAGGCAAGAAAAAGAAATAAAAGACAGATTGGAAGGGAACAAGTAAAACTTGTCTCTATTCATGGGTAACATGACTTATATATTGAAAACCCTTAAAAATTCACCAGAAACCCCATTAGAGCTAATAAACCAGTTCAGCAAAGTTGCATTACACAAAATCAATATACAAAGATCAGTTGTATTTCCACCCACTAGCAATAAACACTCACTAGGAAGGCTATGAAAAAAAAAAAACAAAAATAAAAGCAGAAAATAACAAGTTTGGGCGAGGATACAGAGAAGTCAGAACCTTCGTATGTTGCTGGTTGGAATGTGAAATGGAGCAGCCACTGTGGAAAACATCTTCACAGCTTCTCAACTAGTTCAACCTAGAGCTATCCCATAACCCAGCAACTCCACTCCTAGCAGAATCAATGGTTTATTACTTCTAACAGTCCTGTGGGGCATATTTTCTCGCCAGTCTTTGTCCTATGACAAAAGCACCTTTATGAGTCCCAATGTATTAATGAAAACCAGGCTAAGGGAAGCTAAGTGAGTGGTTGAAGGTCACCGGAGTTGGTGATGGCAGAGTGGTCATTCACACCCACATAGGCTGACCCAGTTCCCACTCATCACCGTGACACCACCCTGCATTTATAAATGTCTGTTGTTGGTGATGGTAATGCAGACGACGATCGCTTTGTTCTTTCAAAAAACCAAGACATACAATGGTTTCTATTTCTTGAGAAGCAATGACCGTGAAAAGAGAAACAAAAAAGTCCAAATCAGTCAACACTGCACAAACCATTACCAATGGCATTTTCCGAGGGAATATAAAAAAATTACAACAACAAGCACCATGGGGTGCTTCCTAGTTGGCCGTCACTGGTCTGCGTGCTTCCACATGTTGCCTTATTTCAGGTAGATACTGTCCCCATGGTACAGATGAGAAAAGAGAGGAAATTGAGGTAATTAGACTTATCCAAGGTCACACTGCAGGCCTTTGGTTTTGGATTCTTTCTAAAGTGCTACTTCACAGAAGGAATTTAGTAAAAGAGCCACTCTTTTCCTACCATACCCTGTGAAACTAAAAATATTCTGAAGATGGTTTTCAAAACCAGCCGAGCACACGATTTTGGCAAACGTCAGCCAAGTGCTCTTGTGAAGTCTTTCTCTCTCCCACCATATCTGTCACAACTTTTTAGCCTTCTGAGGAACAAAGGCTTCTCTGAAAGTTTAAAAAACAAATTCCTCAAACCCTTTGTATCACCAACAGTGAAATCTTCAGCAGTCATCTTTGGGATAACCAATTTTCATGGAAGCAGACAGAACAGTTCAGGGAACAGAAATTATTTCAGATCCTAAACCCTAGTCAGGAAAAACTGAAAGAAATAAGTACAGTTTTGGGTAAAGCTGAAATAATTACATCATTTTTAAAATGGCCTGAGAGACTTTAATTCTTTTTAAAATAGAGAGATTGATGCGGCACCTGGGTGGCTCAATCAGTTAAGTGTCTGACTCTTGATTTCAGCTCAGGGCACAATCTCAGGGTCGTGAGATGGAGTCCTGCATCTGGCTCCAGGCTGGGCATGGAGCCTGCTAGGGATTCTCTCTTTCCCTCTCCCTGTGTCCCTCTCCCTACCCCCACTTGGGTGCTCTCATAAAAAGAAAGAAAGAAAGAAAGAAAAAGAAAGAAAGAGAGAGAGAGAGAGAGAGAGAGAGAGGTTTGGAGCCTTTCCAAATACAATCATCACAGATAAAGCAAGGCATCAGCAATATTAGGACAGGTTTTCCCTCCCACTCTGCTCAATAAAAAGGTTTCGACATTGGTCCAGCAGAATAACTTTTATCTTCCAGAGAGCATTAAGTATTAGACTACATGCATAAAACTCACCCATATCAAGTGTACCAATGATTTTTATTTAAAAAATTTTTTTAAAGGTTTTATTTATTCATTTGACACAGAGAGAGAGAGCACAAGCAGGGGGAGCAGCAGACAGAGGAAAAAGCAGGCTCCCTACTGAGCAAGGAGCCCAACTCGGGGCTCTATCCCAGGACCAACAACTGAGCCATCCAGGTGCTCTGACCAAAGATTTTTAGTAATTTTAGCAAGTGGTACAACCATAATCATACATCAGTTTAAGTATAGTTTCATCTTCCTAATAAGATAGATCTTTATGCCCATTTACCTATGATCTGCTCCTGGTTCTAACCCCAGGAAACCACTAATCTAGTTTCTGTCTTTATAAACTTGCCTTAAAAAAAGATTTATGTATTTATTTGTTAGAGAGAGATAGAGAGGGACAACAAGCAGGAGAGGAGCAGTGGGCAGTAGGAGAAACAGGCTCCCTGGTGCGCAGGGAGCCCAACGTGGGGCTTGATCTCAGGACTCTGGGATCATGACCTGAGCCGAAGACAGATGCTTAACCGACTGAACACCCAGGCGCCCTGCAAATTTGCCGTTTCTGAATATTTCATCCAAATACAATATGTGCTCTCTTGCATGCGGCTTCTTGTTTCTGAGCTTCATCCATGATGGGATGTGTGTCGGTAGTTGGTTCCTTTTGGATCCTGAAAAGTATTCCATTGCATGAATATGCCACATTGGGTCCATCCATTCATTGGTTGATGGACATTCAGGTTGTTTCCTTCTGGGGCTATTATGAATAAAGCTTTTGTGAACATACACATGCAAGTCTTTGTGGGGCCACATGTTTTCATTTCTCTTGGGTAGATACCTAGGAGTGGAATTCTTAGTCGTATGATCATTTTATATTTTAACATTTTGAAAAATTGCCACACCATTTTCCAAAGTAGTGTAGCTGATTTTCGACATGAGGAAGATTATTTGCTTGGAATTGGTCTAAAATCCAGCTGCTACTTCCTACACACCCCCAACCACAAACATCAGAGTACAGGTACAAGGACAAGATGTAGGGACAAAACTCCTATAGTCACCATCATAGCTTTCCCTGAGTGGAAAGACATCCACCTAGGAAGAGCCTAAAAAAAGTCACCATGGGTATACAAAACTTAAAAGAACCAAAAATGATTCTCAAATTAGGTAGCCTAAAGTAACTGTTTAATGGTTACAGAAGTTTCCATCTGGGATAATGAAAACGTTCTGGAAATGAATAGTGGTGATAGCTGTACAACATTATGAACAGACTTAATGCCACTGAATTATACAGTTAAAGTGGTTAAAATCGTAAAATTTACGATATGTATATTTTGCCACAATCTTTTTAAAAAGAGAAGAAGAGCATCTGGTCACCGCATTCCTTTGCAGAGTCTCTTTGTGGTCTTGCCATCATACTCAGAATAAAACCCGAATTCCTTCCCAAGGCGTACACATCCTGCACCATCTGGCTCCCACCCCTCTTTGCAGCCTGTCTTGTGCCTCTGTCATCCCTGGGCACTTCACGGCAGCCGTTCTAGTCTCCTTCCTGTTTCTGGAACATGAAGCCTTTCTTGCCTCTGGGCCTTTGGTCCTGCCGGGCCCTCTGTCTGGGAGGCTTCTCCTAGTTCTCCTGACAGCCTCGATCTCATCTTCAGGACTCCACTTCATCTATCTTGGAGAGGCCTTTTTGCAAGCAGCCCCCAATGTCTTCTGTGGGTCTACCTTTCTCTCTCTCTCACTCCCCTCCCACACCTCTCTGTTTATTTCCTTCCTAGCACAGATTAGAAGTAGTAATTATTTTTACTGTTTCATTGTCTGCCTTCCCCACTAGAATTAAGCACCATGGTAGCAAGCTTTTTCTTTGTTTTGTCTGTACTCTAACCCCAGCACAAACATGCTACCTGGCACAGAGCAAGCCTTTGATAAATACTGTTGAAAATGATGAATAAATAAAACAGCGCTTTCAAGTGTCAAGGGATGAGACTTAATTACATTATTAACTACGTTAAGCTTGCCTTTAAACATTCATTTTGCAATTGATTTTCTAATAAAAAATAATAGCTCTCATTGGCCTAGTTAGTTTCACATTAATGATTTTTACAAGACTCTTTCCCACATATAAGTACAATATGGGAAAATATAACCTAGGAAGACTTATTTCCCTTGTATCAGTTATTATTTTTTAAAAAACATTTATAAGAGGGAAACCTGGGTGACTCAGTTGATTTTGGCTCTTGATTTTGTCTCAAGTCATGATCTCAGGGCCGTGAGATTGAGCCCCACATCGGGCTCCCTGCTCAATGGGGAGTCTGCTGGAGATTCTCTCTCTCTCCTTCTGTCTCTCCCTCTCTCAAAAATTATAAATAAATAAATCTTTAAAAATACTTATAAGACTTAGAAAAGACTAAGATATTTCTTAAGCTCCTTTACAAATTATTAAAAAAACGATGATCATGGAAAAAGGCAACATACACCCTTCTGACTAAATATTTTCCAGAACAAAACTGGTTCCTCTGCTGAAAGTCAAAAGAATGAATGTTAAATTCTAAAATTATAATGGGGAGTGGACAAAAAAATTCCTGTGAGAGATGGTAGAAAATTGAATTCACAAATTAAAAGTCTGTGATATATATGGAGCCTAACTCTTGCCGGCTATGTGATAAATGTACCATTTGTAACAAAAGTGACAATTTCAGAATTACGTGTCTTTACAATACCCAGTGGCAGCGCCCCTGTTGGGAAAAACTGCAAAATGTAGAGAATTTCCCTTTGTAGTTCCATCCTTTCTCCTCAGTGCATTTAGTTCCCCCCAATATGGCACCATGCCCTGAACTGTCTCCTAAGACGGTATTCCATCATCTTATCCCAATTAAAACCCACCTATCCCATGTCTAATCCTTCATGCCACCATCATAGGCAGAAAATCTGATAAACTAAACCATAATGATGTGTTAATGGAAGCCAAAGCATTTATAGGCCAGCAAAGATTGTTCACTAGCATATGTGTTAGCAGTGGCCTCTTAAAGAGAATGCCTTAATAAGAAGGTGTGGCTGCATGGCTTTAGTGGTGAAGTAGAGGAAGCTTGAAAGGAGACAAAGGTTTTAGAGGAAATAATAGAGCCTGAGGTGCCTAGAGAACACAGGGAGAGGAGATGGCCAGTAGGTCTTCACATACGTGAGTCTGAAAAAGACAAGGTCCTAACAATGGGTTACAAAACCCTACAGGACCTGGAGTCCATTCATTCTCTGACCTCATCCCCTATTGTTTGCTCCTTCCCACCACAGGAGCATCCTTCCTGTTCTCAAACACTGCAGGCACATTCCTTGCCAAAGTGTCTGCACTGCTGCTCCCTCTGCCTGGAATGTTCTTTATACATATCCACATGCCTGCTTCCTTACCTTTTTTTTTAGGGCTTTGTTCAAATGTCAAGGAGATGATTTCTGATTCAGAGGATTCAGATTTTTTTCTGACCACCTTTCTTTAAACCCTCCCCCCTACCTCATACTCGCCAACCTGTTTTATTTTCTTTTCTAAGACACATATTAAATTCAAGATATTATATATACATTTAAAAATTTCCCCAAGGGCAGGGAATTTTTGTTCACTAACGTATCCCATGAATGCCCAGCATATAGTAGGCTCAATATCTATTAGTTGAATGCTGAATGAAATCTAAGAGGGAGTCCTGAGGAACTCTAATATTATGTGTTAGGCAGAAGATCAATTCCCCCAAAGAGAAACTGACAAAGAACCTCCTAGAAGACAAAAGAAAGTGAGGAGGTTATGATTTAAACAAACAAGAGGGGGAAATGTTTGAAGACCAAAGAAATGGCCAACAGTGTCAAAGGCTGACCAATTCTCTAATGAAATGAAGACTGAAAAACATCCAATGGATTTAGTAACAAGGAGTGCATTGATCTTGGTGAGAGAATTTTCAGTGACATGCGACTAAGACAAGTTAGAAAAATCTCAATAAACCTACTAAAAGTTAAGGGAAAAGAAGGTAAAAATTAAAGCCATGAAATCATCAAGTTTATAAAATACAGATATCAGATTTTATAATTTCTTTCAATTGTTGCTGCATAATAATCCATCCCAAAACTTAATGATTTAAGACAGCAAACTATTTATTCTGTGGGTTGATTTGCTTCAGCTGGGCATTCTGCTTCCTGGATGTCAGCTGGGACTGTAGCCATCTTGGACAGGGGTCAGCAAACTTTCCTGTCAAGGGCCAAACAGTAAATATTTCAGGCTTTGCAGGCTGTAAAGTTTCTGTCATGACTATCTAACACTGCCACTGTAGTGAGAAAGCAGCCACAGATGATACATAAATGAACATACACGGCTATGTTCCAATAAAACTTTATTTATAAACTCAGATGGTAGGCCACATTTGACTGAAAGCCATAATTTTCCCACTCTAGATTTAGACTCAACTAGGTAGTACATCCAAGATGGCTCACTCCTGGAGTAACTTGGTATTCCTCTATGTTGCTAAATCCCTTCCACCATATTCTACTGGCTAAAGTGAGTCCCAGGGCCTGCTCAGATTCAAGGAAGAGGGCTATTCAAGGGTGTAAATACCAGGAGGCATGGTTCACTGGAGGCTATCAAATGTAAGACTGCCACATAATTCTAAGAGTTTTGCTTATTAAAACTATGTTCCAGAGGTGCCTGGTTGGCTAAGTCAGTAGAGCATGCATCTCAGGGTCATGAGGTTAAGCCCCATGTTGGACATGGTGCCTACTTTAAAATAAAATAAAATAAAATTTAAAAATAAAATAAAATGCTTCCATAAAAAATAAAATAAAATAATAAAATAAAACTATGTTCCATTCCACATTCCGTTTAGAGACCCTTACCTAGGGAAAAGATTCAGTGACTTACAAAGCCATCCTTTCTCTCCAACACTGATCCTTTCAGGAGTTGTTTTTGTATCATCAATTGAAAGAGTGTATGATTTGTTATTTTAAGACAGCCTGAGAAATTAGTTCCTTCCCATTAGCCTGAGAAAACTCTATTCTTCTTGTACCCACCCTTGGAAATGCTCTTTCAATGCACTGTACTTAAGCTGTAAGGCACCCAACCCATTAAACTTAGATTATAAGCATGATAGAAAAGGGGTTATTAGCAGTAAGATTAAAGCATTCATACTTAACAACCTGAAGATCTATCAGAGTGATGTTATTTTGCACAAGTAAGTGAATTATAATCTATATTCAGTATATTCATTCATTTGCTCATCAATGTTTAAAGTATTTACTGAACACACTAATGGTGAGGGCATGTGCCAGGTTGTGGTGTATATAGCCATCTGTTTGTCTTTAATGTAGACTGTAACCCCTTATGTGATCATGACCCTACAGAAAAAACACTGCATGAGACCAAATATTTTCAGTGGGCTGAGAAAAAAATGGAGGGATTTAGTTCTCCTTAAAGTATTGAATGGAAAGAAAATGAGTATATACACATATTTTAGGTTGACATTCTAATGAACCCCTATAGTTTAATTTATCCAGAGTATTTTAACCAAATATTATCTTTTACTGATGAGAAAATAATACCAGAACATATGAAAAGAACTGATTCTATCCTTAAAAAGCATGACAAAAAGTACTAAATGTGCTATCAGGGATATGTGGTAATATACCAGGGCTACATGATGTCACCAGATAAATATAGCACACCTTATTCATATTAATTTTAATTTATTATTTTCAGAGTAAAAAGTTTAAACTTAGAAGTACTTTAAAACATAATTGTGATCTCAATACAATAAAACTACAACATATTTTGGGGTGCCTGGGTGGGTCAGTTGGTTAAGCATCTGCCTTCAGCTCAGGTCATGATCCCAGGGTCCTGCCTCAAGTCCCACATCAGGCTCCCTCCTCAGTGGAGAGTCTGTTTTTCCCTCTGCCCCTCCCCTTGTTCATGTTCTCACACACACACACCCTCTCTCTCAACTAAATAAGTAAAATCTTAAAAAAAACAAAAACAAAACAAAACAAAACAAAAAAACCAACAACAGGGGCACCTGGGTGGCTCAGTGGGTTAAGCCTCTGCCTTCGGTTCAGGTCGTGATCTCAGGGTACTGGGATCAAGCCCTGCACTGGACTCTCTGCTCAGTGGGGAGCCTGTTTCCCCCCTCTCTCTGCCTGCCTCTCTGCCTACTTGTGATCTCTGTCTCTCTGTGAAATAAATAAATAAAATCTTAAAAAACAACAACAACATATTTTAAAGGCCTTCGGAGGTGAAAATGAAAACACTCTGTTACACAACACTTAGGTGAAAGTGGAAGCAAAAACCACAAAAGCAGGATTGCCAAAAAATTGTAATAATGACAGCATTATATATAAGAAGTTATGGGATGCATCAGAGCAGTGGTCAGAGGAAAATTCATAGCCTTAAATACTTATATAAACAATAAAAGATGGAAAACAAGTGAACAAACTCCAACTCATAACAACTAGAAAACCAACAACTAAGTCAACCAAAAGAAAGTGTAAGGAAAGAAGTCATGCATATTATTTAGGATTAGAAAAACAATATAACTAATTGGTAAATGAAAATAACGGTTCCTTGAAGTGAAGGAAAATGCTAGCTAACCTAGTCAAGAAGACAAAAAGCATAAATACATTAAAAAAAATGAAAAGTTTAAAAAAAATGAAAAGCTTTAAAGTGAAGGAAAATTTTTAAATCATGACGAGACTATGCTCACAATCCTTCACAAATAAAATTGAAAATTTAGATGAATGGATAACTTCCTAGAAATAAAATTTTACAAAACTGACCTCAGTAGAGAGACAATGCTCAAGCAAATTTCCAAAGAAGTATTAGGACTATTTCAGAGAACTACCCCATAGAAAAAACCATCACACTCAGATGGTTTCACAGGGGATTTCTACCAAAATTTCACATTTGAATAATCCCAATGCTATATGAATTATTCCAGAGCACAGAAAATAGAAACTTCTAAAAAAAAAATAAACTTCTAAATTTTTTATAAAGTTTAACATTTATACTTAAACCTAATAAATATAGCTCACACCAAAAACCTAAAGATCAGTCTCACTTATGAATATTGATGCAAAAAACCCCCACAAAACACCTCATTTAAAAATACTTCATGATCAAGTGGATTTATTTCAGGAATGCAAAAATGGTTTGATGTTAGGAAATCCTTTAACATAATTCACCATATTAGTATAAGAAGAAAAGTTATATGATTGTTTCTATAAATGCTACAAAAGCTTTTGAGAAAATTCAAAATTCATTCCAATATACAATAAAATAGGAAGATAGGTATTTCTTTAAAAGATAAAACATACTTAAGACCAAAAGCCAGCTTTTTATTTAGTTGGAAACACTAGAGATGTTATCACTACAGTAAGGTATAATATAGAAAGGATGCCAACTATCTCTACCACTATTTAATACATTATTGGAGGTATCAGCCAATGTAATTAGACAGGTAGAAGCAATTTGATGTATAAGAATTGCAAAAGCAGAAATAAAATGACCTGTATTTGTAGATGGTCTAATATCAATTAGACCTGCAAAACCCAAGAGGCTTAAAGATAAAACTTAAACAATAAAATAATTCAATGATATAGCAGGATATAAAACTAACCCACATGGGACGCCTGGGTGGCTCAGTTGGTTAAGCCACTGCCTTCAGCTCAGGTCATGATCCCAGGGTCCTGGGATAGAGTCCCGCATTGGGCTCCTTGCTTGACAGGGAGCCTGCTTCTCTCGCTGCCTCTGCCTGCCTCTCTGCCTGCTTGTGTGTACTCTTGCTCTCTCTGGCAAATAAATAAAATCTTAAAAAAAAAAAAAACTAACCCACAGAAATTAATAGCTTCATACACACAAATAATAACCGGTTAGAATTTTTTAAAAAACCCAACAATTAGAAGGGATAATGAATACAAAAGCCTCATTGACAATAGCAATGACAACAAAGATCAAATACTTAGGTATTAATAAGAAATGTATAAAAGTTATAGGAGAAAATCCTTAAAACACTCCTGAAAGATGTAAAAGTATATTTTATGGAAAGACATCCTTTTTTGGAAAGTATGACCCATCATAAAAGTGTCATTTATCCCTAAATTATAAATGTAATTCAATCCAATAAAAATACCAGTGAGTTTTTGTTTCTGGAGCTAGACAAGTTACTTTTAAATTTCACATATATTTTAAAATATTAAGCACGTGAGGAAGCAAGATGGCAGAGGAATAGGAAACTGAAATATAGTTAGGTCCCAGGACTTCAGCTAGATAGTTATCAAACCATTCTGAACACCTACAAACTCAACAGGAGATAGAAGAGAAGAAAAGCAGCAATTCCAGGAACAAAAAATTGACCACTTTCTGGAAGGTAGGATGTGCAGAGAAGTGGATCCTAGGCAATGGGAAGATAGACCACTTGGGGAGGGGCCAACTCCTGGCAAGTGGTGGAGGTGCGGAGCACAAAATTCAAACTTTAAAAAGTCTGCTCCACTGAGGGACACCACTCCAGAGGCTAAGAAGGGGTGGAGCCCATGAGAGGACAGTGTAGTCTCAGGATCCATGGTGTCACAGAAAGACCAGGGGTGCGTAAGTGTGGCAGAGCCACCAGGTATCAGAGTGGGGAAGCTGGCTGCAGAGATGGAGCTGAAGAGGGGGCTCTCAGCTCAGGGCTACCTTAAACTGTAATCCAAGGCACAGTAGGGCCACTGCTCTTTGGGCAGGGAGCCCAAGGTGGCAGATTCAAAGAGATCCCTCTCCTTCCTCCTCCAGGGGGAGTGACCCGGGAGTGTGGGGCAGGAACCTGCTGGCTTTGGAGACTCCAAACAGGGCCATGCGACAGAGATAGAAACACTCAGTCACAGGCTGGGTGAGCGGGGAGTGTGGTGGGAGACCAGGGATTGAATGCTTTTCTCCAAGGGTGCAGTGAGGAGTGGGGCCTGAGCTCTCAACTCCTCCAGGCCGGAGACTGGGAGGCTGCCATTTTCATTCCTGTCTTCCAAAGCTGCATGGAAAGCATTCAGGGAACAAGAGCTCTCGAGAGTGAACCTGAGCAGATTACTTAGGCCCCTGGCAAGGACGGTGCAATGCCACCTCAGGTAAAGACATTTGAGAATCACGGCACCAGGCCTCTCCCCCAGATCAGCAAGAACATCCAGCAAAGACCAAGTTCATCGATCAATGAGAATTGTGGAACTCCAGAGCTAGAGGAAAGCAACATATAGAATTCATGGCTTTTTCCCCATGATCCTTCAGTCTTGCAAAGTTAATTTTTTTTTAATTTTATTTTTTTCTTACTCCATTTTTTAAACTTGTCCTCATTCTTCTTTTAAGGTTTTTAAACTATTTTATCTTATTAATACCTTTTAAAAATATTTATAAATTTTCATTGTTATACACATATTTTATCCCTTCATTGTATTTAACCTTACTTTTAGTACACACATAGGTTTTTTTTTTTCTTTAAAATTTTGGGATACAATTTCTCCTAACAGATCAAAATATTTTCTAAATCTAGCACATGGTTTTGTTCTAGTCTCCAGCCTGATCACATTCTCTCCTCTTTTTTTTTTTTTCCAATGAACTAATCTTATCAATTCCTTTTTTAGAATCTTTTTAAATTTTCACCCTAACAGTCATATTCCATATTCCATATTCCATCCCTTCATTGTGTTTACCCTTATTTTTGTATATGTATATATATGTAAGTTTTTCCTTTGTTAAAATTTTGGGAGGTAGAGTCTTCTAAGAGACCAGAATACACCCATAATCAAGCTGGTGCCTCTGTTCTATTCACCAGTCTAATATATTTATATATATATATATATTTTTTTTTTCCACCCTTTCTTCTCCCTCTGGTTTCAGGTCTCTTCTGATTTGGTTAGCATATATTTTTCTGGGGTCTTTGCCACCCTTTTAGTATACTGTTCTCTCATTCATCTATTCTTATCTAGATAAAATGACAAGATGCAAAAACTTACCACAAAAAAAAAAAAAAAAAAAAGAACAAGAGGCAGTACTGACAGCTAGGGACCTAATCAATACGGATATTGGTAATATGTCAGAACTAGAGTTCAGAATGACGGTTGTCAAGGTGCCAGCAGGGCTAGAAAAGGGCATGGAAGATATTAGAGAATCCCTTCCTGGAGAAATAAAAGAACTAAAATCTAACCAAGTTGAAATAAAATAAGCTATTAATGAGGTGCAATAAAAATGGAGGCTCTTGGGGTGCCTGGGTGGCTCAGTGGGTTAAAGCCTCTGCCTTCACCTTGGGTCATGATCCCCGGGTCCTGGGATCAAGCCCCACATCCAGCTTTCTACTCAGTGGGGAGCCTGCTTTATCCTCTCTCTCTCTCTCTCTCTCTGCCTGCCTCTCTGCCTACTTGTGATCTCTGTCTGTCAAATAAATAATTTTTTAAAAAATGTTTTAAAAAAATGGAGGCTCTTACTGCTAGGATAAATGAGGCAGAAGAGAGAATTAGTGATATAGAAGACTAAATAATGGAGAATAAAGAAGCTGAGCAAAAGAGAGACAAACAACTACTGGACCATGAGGGGAGAATTTGAGAGATAAGTGATACCATAAGGTGAAACAATATTAGAATAATTGAGATCCCAGAAAAAGAAGAAAGAGAGAGGGGGGCAGAAGGTATGTTGGAGTGAATTATAGTAGGGAATTTCCCTAATAGAGCAAAGGGAACAAGCATCAAAATCCAAGAGGCACAGAGAATCCCCCTCAAAATCAATAAAAATAGGACCACACCCCATCATCTAATAGTAAAACTTACAAGTCTTAGTAACAAAGAGAAAATCCTGAAAGCAGCTCGGGACAAGAGGTCTGTAATATACAATGGGAGAAATATTAGAATGGCAGCAGACCTATCCACAAAGACCTGGAAGGCCAGAAAGAACTGGCATGATATATTCAGAGCACTAAATGAGAAAAACATGCAGCCAAGAATACTATATCCAGCTAGGCTATCATTGAAAATAGAAGCAGAGATAAAAAGTTTCCAGGACAAACAAAAATTAAAAGAATTTGTAAACACCAAACGAGCCCTACAGGAAATATTGAAAGGGGTCCTCTAAGTAAAGAGACAGCTTGGAAGTAGTAGACCAGAAAGGAACAGAGAAAATACACAGTAATAGTGACCTTACAGGTAATATAATGGCACTAAATTCATCTCTCTCAAGAGTTACCCTGAATGTAAATGGAATAAATGCCCCCAATCAAAAGACACAGGGTATCAGAATGGATAAGAACCCAAGATCCATCAATATGCTGTCCACAACAAACTCAATTAAAACCCAAAGACATCTCCAGATTTAAAGTGAGGGGTGGAAAACAATTTACCATACTAATGGACGTCAAAAGAAAGCTGATCAAAAGAGAGCAATCCTTATAACAGATAGGTTAGGTTTTAAGCCAAAGACTATAATAAGAGACGAGGAAGGACACTATATCATACTTAAATGATCTGTATAACAAGAATATCTTACAATTTTAAATATCTATGCCCCTAACATGGAAGCAGCCAACTACATAAACCAATTAATGACAAAATCAAAGAAACACATCAGCAATAATACAATAATAATACTTTAACACCCTGCTCACTGAAATGGACAGATAATCTTAGCAAAACATCAACAAGGAAATAAAGGCCTTAAATGACACACTGGGGCACATGGACATCACACATATATTCAGAACATTCCATCTCAAAGCAACAGAATATACATTCTTCTCTAGTGCACATGGAACATTCTCCAGAACAGATCGCATCCTGGGTCACAAATCAGGTGTCAACTGGTAGCAAAAGACTGGGATCATTCCCTGCATATTTTCAGACCACAATACTCTGAAGCTAGAACTCAATCACAAGAGGAAATGTGGAAAGAACTCAAATACATGGAGGCTAGAGAGCATCCTACTAAAGAATGAATGGGTCAACCAGGAACTTAAGAATTTAAAAATTCATGGAAACAAATGAAAATGAACACAACTGTTCAGAATCTTGGGATGAAGAAGAGGCAGTCTTCAGAGGAAAGTATATAGCAATGCAAGCCTTTCTTGGGTCTCAAGTTCACAACCTAACCCTACACCTAAAGGAGCTGGAGAAAGAACAGCAAAGAAAGCCTAAACCCAGAAGGAGAAGAGAAATAATAAAGATCAAAGCAGAAATCAATGAAATAGAAACCAAAAGAACACTAGAACAAATCAATGAATCTAGGAGCTGGTTCTTAGAAAGAATTAATAAGATTGATAAACCCCTGGCCAGACATATCAAAAAGAAAAGAGAAAGGACCCAAATTAATAAAATCATGAATGAAGGAGGAGAGATCACAATCAACACCAAAGAAGTACAAACAATTATAAGCAACTCTACGGCAGCAAATTTGACAATATGGAAGAAATAGATGCATTCCTAAAGAGGTATAAACTACCAAAACTGAACCAGGAAGAAATAGAAAACCTGAACAGACCCATAACCAGTAAGGAGATTGAAGCAGTCATCAAAAATCTCCCAACAAACAAGAGCCATGGCCAGAAAGCTTCCCAGGGGAATTCTACCAAATATTTAAAGAAGAATTAATACCTCTTCTCTAAAAGTGTTCCAAAAATAGAAATGGAGGCAATCTTCCAAACTCATTTTATGAGGCCAGCATTAACTTGATCCCAAAACCAGACAAAGTCCCCATCAAAAAGGAGAATTACAGACCAATATCCTTGATGAACACGGATGTAAAAAGTCTCACCAAAATACTAGCCAATAGGATCCAACAGTACATTAAAAGGATTATTCACCATGACCAAGTGGGATTTATTCCAGGGCTGCAAGGTTGGTTCAACAACCACAAATCAATCAATCTGATATAATACATTAATAAAAGAAAGAACAAGAACCATATGATACTCTCAACAGATACTGAAAAAGCATTTGACAAAGTATAGCATCCTTTCTTGATCAAAACTCTTCAGAGTGGGGATAGAGGGTACATACCTCAATATCACTAAAACCATCTATGAACAACTCACAGTGAATATCATTCTCAATGGGGAAAATGGAGACCTCTTCCCCTAAGGTCAGGAACATGGCATGGATGTCCACTATCACCACTGCTATTCAACATAGTACTAGAAGTCCTAGCCTCAGCAATTAGACAACAAAAAGAAATAAAAGGCATCCAAATAGGCAAGGAAGAAGTCAAACTCTCACTCTTTGCAGATGATATGAGACTTTATGTGGAAAACCCAAAAGACTCCACTCCAAATCTGCTAGAACTTATACAGGAATTCAGTAAAGTGTCAGAATATACAATCAATGCACAGAAATCAGTTGCATTTCTATACACCAACAGCAAGACAGAAGAAAGAGAAAGAGGAGTCGATCCCATCTAGAACTGCACCCAAAACCATAAGATACCTAGGAATAAACCTAACCAAAGAGGCAAAGAATCTCTACTCAGAAAACTATAAAGTACTAATGAAAGAAATTGAGGAAGACACAAAGAAATGGAAAAACGTTCCATGCTCATGGATTGGAAGAACAAATATTGTGAAAATATCTATGCTACCTAGAGCAATCTACACATGTAATGCAATCCCTATCAAAATACCATCAACTTCTTTCAAAGAAATGGAACAAATAATCCTAAAATTTACATGGAACCAGAAAAGACCCTAAATGGTCAGAGGAATGTTGAAAAAGAAAGCCAAAGTTGGTGGCATCACAATTCCGGACTTCAAGCTTTATAACAAAGCTGTCATCATCAAGACAGTATGGTACTGGCACAAAACCAGACACACAGATCAATGGAACAGAACAGAGATCCCAGAAATAGACCCTCAACTCTATGGTCAACTAATCTTTGACAAAGCATGAAAGAATGTCCAGTGGAAAAAAGATGGTTTCTTCAACAAATGGGGTTGGGAAAATTGGATAGCCACATGCAGAAAAATGAAACTGGACCATTTTCTTACACCACACACAAAAAAGACTCCAAAGGGATGAACAACCTCAACGGGAGACAGGAACCCATCAAAATCCTTGAGGAGAACACAGGCAGCAACCTCTTCCACCTCAGCCACAGCAACTTCTTCCTAGAAACATCACCAAAGGCAAGGGGAGTAAGGGCAAAAATGAACAACTGGGACTTTGTCAAGATCAAAAGCTTTTGCACAGCAAAGGAAACAGTCAACAAAACCAAAAGACAACCGACAGAATGAGAGAAGATATTCGCAAACAACATATCAGATTAAGGGCTAGTATCCAAAATCTATAAAGAACTTATCAAACTCAACATCCAAAGAACAAATAATCCAATCAAGAAATGGGCAGAGGACATGAACAGACATTCCTGCAAAGAAGACACCCAGATGGCCAACAGACACATGAAAAGTGCTCCACATCAGTCAGCACCAGGAAAATACAAATCAAAACCACAATGAGGGGGTGCCTGCGTGGCTCATTTGGTTAAGTCTTTGCCTTCAGCTCAGGTCATGATCTCAGGGTCCTGGGATCGAGCCCCGTATCCAGCAGGCTCTCTGCTTAGCAGGGAGCCTGCTTCTCCCTCTCTCTGCCTGCCTTTCTGCCTACACATCAGCTCTCTCTCTGTCAAATAAATAAATAAAATCTTAAAAAAAAAAAACCGCAAGGAGATACCACCTCACACCAGTAAGAATGGCTCAAATTAACAAGTCAGGAAATGACAGATGTTGGCAAGGATGCAGAGAAAGAAGAACCATCCTACACTGTTGGTGGGAATGCAAGCTGGTGCAGCCACTCTGGAAACAGCATGGAGGTTCCTCGAAAAGTTGAAAATAGAGCTACCCTATGACCCAGCAATCGCAATACTGGGTATTTACCCTAAAGATACAAATGTGATCCGAAGGGGCACATGCACCCGAATGTTTATAGCAGCAATGTCCACAATAGTCAAACTATGGAAAGAATCTAGATGTCCATCAACAGATGAATGGATAAAGAAGATGTGGTATATATGTAAAATGGACTACTATGCAGCCATCAAAGGAAATGAAATCTTGCCAGTTTCAATGACATGGATGGATTTAGAAGGTACTGTGCTGAACGAAATAAGTCAATAAGAGAAAGACAACTATCATATGATCTCTCTGATATGAGGAATTTGAGAGGCAGGGCAGGAGGTTGTTGGGGGTAGGGAAAGAAAAAATGAAACAAGATGGGATTGGGAGGGAGACAAACCATAAGGCACTCTTAATCTCAGGAAACAAACTGAGGGTTGCTGGAGGGTGGGGGGGTAGAGATAGGGTGGCTGGGTAATGGACATGGGGAGGGTATGTGCTATGGTGAGTGCTGTGAAATGTGTAAGCATGATGATTCACAGACATGTACCCCTTTGGCAAGTAATACATTATATGTTAATAAAAATAATTTTTAAAATATATATAAAGCACATAAGAATAGCTAGAAAAACTGAAAAAGAAAGGCAAGGAGGGTGGAGTAGCTCTAGTGAACATTAAAACATGTTATAAAACCCCTATAATTAAAACTGTATGGTATTAGATCATAAATAGACTGGCAAAAAAGAATAGGAAATCCAGAAATAGACCTCACTCTATACGGAAATTTAGCATTAGATTATATATTCAGGATACATTCACAGAAGTGAGATTCATGGAGCAAAGGGTAAATATAGCTATTTTAAAATATTTTAGATACTTTTAGATATTTAGATATTTTTAGATATTATTGCCTAATTTACCATGGTCTCACCAACAGTGTGTGTTATCAAGTTTTCTATTTTTTTAAGATTTTATTTATTTATTAGAGAGAGAGCATGAGCTAGGAAAGAGGCAGATGGAGAGCGACAGGCAGACTCCCCACCAATCAGAGAGCCCAATGCGGGGCTCTATCCCAGGACCCTGGGATTATGACCTGAGCTGAAGGCAGACGCTTAACCAACTGAGCCACCCAGGTGCCCAAGTTTTCTATTTTTGGCATTTTGGTAAGTGAATGTAGCCTCTCAGTGCAGTTTTAATTTGCATTCTCTTATTATGAGTGAAATTTCATCTTTTCATTTAAGAGCTATTTTTCAAATTTTTTAAAATTTTATTTAAATTCAATTAATTAACATTTAATGTATTATTAGTTTCAGAGGTTCGAGTTCAGTGATTCATCAGTTAGTTGCATATCACACCCAGTGCTCATTACATCACATGCCCTCCTTAATGCCCATCAGCCAGCTATCTCATCCCTCCACCTCCCCTTCCAGCTATCTCATCCCTCCACCTCCCCTCCACCTTCCCATATTTTTATATTTTTCTTTTTAAAGATAATTTAGGTACATTAAAATGTACAGATCTTAAGTGTTCAGTTCAATGAATTTTGACAGTTGAATACACCTGTGTACTCACCACTCAGAACAAGATCTAGAACATTCCCATCACCCTAGAAAGTTCCCTTGTGTTTCTTTCAAGTCACTTCTCTCACTACCTCCAGAAGCAACCCCTTTTTCTGATTTCTATCACCATAAATTAGCTTTGCTTGTTCTTGGACTTTATATAAATAAAATATACAATATACACGATATGAGTATCTAATTTTTGTTTGCGTCTAATTCTTTCACTCAACGTATTTTTTTGATTCATCTGTTAATTCATGTTGAGCATTAATTCATTCCTCTTTATTACTGAGCAGAATTCCATTCTATGAATATAACACAGAGTTTGCAAGATTAAACTTTATCTTCTGTATGGTTTCTCACTGTTGAAAAATAGAGTTGCAAATATGGAAACGTAGAAGAATAGAATGAATCCTGTGGTGTTTGACTGCTACTGTGGCCCACAGAATGACCTCCTAGTTTCTAAAATGTATAGATAGACATAGAAATAGCTCTAGAAATGTGTGGGCATACGTGTGAATGTGCATATATATACATACATGTATTCCTGGGTTCTCTCTAATGATAGAGGGAAGCAGTGTCATTCCAATAGTAATCTATACTTTGATTTCTAAATACTGACAAAAAAGAATCAGGGCATCTCAGAGAAATGGCCGTTTCTAGGGCTAAGCAGAGAAAATACAAGGTCATTCTGGACCATCTTCTGATAGACAGTAAGGACACTGTCAAAAACTGATATGGCTATCTCAAAAGGACAGTGGAGCCACCATGAAGGGACTTTCACTGGCCAAATTTCAAACAATATGAGCATCAGAATGAATAAATGAATAAAAACATGAATGGATTATATCCACTACTCCATACTGTTACTAAAAATAAAAATTAATATTGGGTATAGAGAAAGCTTTTTTTAAAAAAAATATCTTATTTATTTATTTATTTGAGAGAGAGGAGGAAGAGGGGCAGAGGGAGAGAAGAAAATTGTGCCAGCACAGGGCTCTATCCCATGACCCTGAGATCATGACCTTGAACTGAAATCAAGAGTAGGATGCTTAACGGAGCCACACAGCTGCCCCAAGAAAGCTTCTTTTTTATCAGAATAATACCAACTAATAAATGTGGGAGAAATAACAGAAATAGAAAAATCACCATTTTGCCATCACCATAGTAATAACTGATTTAGACAAAAATCACCATAAGGTGGAAGGTTGCTGGAAAACAGGGTATTCACATGACTGCATGTGAATTACTCATTAATTATACAGGGAAATGTACTGTTATAATGATAGACTTGGCAGGTACTGTATTAACCAAGTGATCAAAGAGAACATTGCCAATAATTGCACACACTGATATTGTGTGCCCCTTGAGGGGATGCACTGAGAAGTACATGGTATTCCATCCAAAAATGTTGCATCTCATCAGAAGGAAAGACTCATCAAAGTTCCAAATTAAGGTACATTTTGCCACTGGAGCTTGGGCTCCAAAAATATCAATGGCATGAAAGATAAAAGAGAAGGAAACTTCATGCTTGACTAGATCCCAGAGGCAGGGGAAACATGCTATAGGACATTACTGAGACACTTGGGGAAATTTAAATATGAACTATATGTTAGATAATAATATCACATCCATGTTAAACTTCTTGAGTATAATAATCAGCTGTGGTTGTGTAGGAGAATGTATCCGTTCTGTGGAGATGTAAGATTAAGTGTTCAGGGGTTAAGTGTCATCATACCTGCCTGCAACCAACTCTTAACTGGTGAAGGGGAAAAAAGGAAGTATTTTTATTTGTGTGTGTGTCTCTATCTTTCAATATGTACGTGTGCAGAGAGAGAGAATCAAGTGGATGTGGCAAAATATTAACAGGTGTTTATCTGAAGGAAAATGGATGTCGATTATACTGTTTTCTCAACTTTTCTGCAGGTTTGAAATTTTTGAAAAAGAATTGGGAGAAGAAACATGACTTTTGCATCACATGGATATAATACAGTTCACAAAACTCTCTGCATTTGAAACAGGGGACTTCCAAAAGTTTCTTAAACTGAGTATACCTGCTTTGAGCATACCAGACGCCAGGAAATAAAAACTCATTATCTCGAGGTTATTTTAAGGCGAAAGGTCCTGCAACAGCGAGGTTTCAGAGCTTTGCCTGGGGGGTAGGCTGCATCCCTTTGGGGCTAGCTGGCTCCCTGGGGTTAGAGCAGATCAAGGTCATGGCTGGGAACAGACATGGATTTCATCCCTACAGCCATCCCATCCAGGCTTTCTGGAACTGCGGGAGGCCTTCTGGAGTCGCCATGCCTTCGAGGAACGGCTGCTTCCCACATCATGTGCTTCCGGTAGCTTGGTGGATCACAGGACTCTGTCCCCTACCCAAAAGTGGATTGGCAACAATACACCCCAACCCTGGGGCCACAGTGATAGCCCAAGGAAGGGTATGTGACTGAGCTGGGCTAATCAGGCTCCTACCTGATATTTTCTTTGTGAATGTTGGGGAAGAAAATCTCTTACTCTCTTCTGGGATCCTCTGGACAAGACAATATAAGCCTGGTGCTGTCTGTAATCGGCAACAAAGAGTGCAGCCTATTAGGGTCAGGAGCTACCGGTTCTACAGGGAACATGGGAAGGGGTCCACTCGGCTTCGGGCTCCTTCAAGTTTCTGCACCCTGTGCTACGTCCCCTCAAGGTGATCGTCTGGCTTCTGGGTTACCCGGTCTCGGATACAGGCCACTTCTTATACCACAGACCAATCTCTATATTGTAGACCATGTGGCACCTACGTACATACACGTGCGTGAGCGCGCACACACACACACCGCTTTGCAAAATACCTGCTTATTTGCCAAGGCCTTGCCCTCTTGGAGGTCATTCATTTTTCCTTTTTCTCAGTAAACATGGAAGCCAAGCACAAGCAAGACGTGGAGCACAGCACTGTGGGGCTGGGCATCCCTGCCAGCGCACTGGTTGTCTAAAATCTCCCCAAAAGCCTATAAACACTGCTCAGAGTCCCATTCCTGGAGATTTTGAAGAGAATCTGTATTTTTAATGACAGAGAGCTAGCTGAGGAACACAAAGCTAACTGGAACTAATGGGACACAGTGTCGTGCTGACAGGAACTCCTGGGGTTTCTCTTCTAGTATTCGTGCCTGCTTTGTGGCTCAAAACAGAGCCCTCAGAGGAAGGACCAAGTTGACTCTCATACAGCACGTTCACATGGGAGACTGGGGCAATCAGGCTGTTTAGGGAACTGCTGCTGTGTGCCTTTTGAGGGAAGGATGGTAAGTGTGTGTGGGGGGGATGCACACATGGGTGTGTGGGTGCTTGCATGCATGTGTGTGGTATGTATTTGGGGGTAGGGCTGGGTGTGTGTTTTGGTGTGTGTATTGTAGAGTCTGCATGTTGTATGTGTATAGGCTATTATGTTCTGTGAGTGTGTGTGGTGCATGTGTGTGTGTGCGTGTGTGTGTGGTGTGTATTTGGGGGTAGGGCTGGGTGTGTGTTTTGGTGTGTGTATTGTAGAGTCTGTATGTTGTATGTGTATGGTCTATGTGTTCTGTGAGTGTGTGTGGTGCATGTGTGTGTATGTGTGTGTGGTGTGTATTTGGGGGTAGAGCTTTGCATGTGGTTTGGTGTACATATTGTGGAGTCTGTGGCATGTGTGTGGTTATGTATTGTGTTGTATGATTGTGTGTTTGGTATGTGTGTGGTGGATGTTTTGCAGGGTATGTGGTGTGTGTGTATTGTCTGTGTGATGTGGTATGTGTGCTATCATTTGGGGGTAGTGCTCTGTGTATGGTTTGGTGTGTGTACTGTGGTGTGGGGTAGGTGTGTGTCGTGTATTGTGTGGTACAAGTCTGTGTGTGGTGTGTTGTATGGGTGTTGTGTGTGTAGTATATGTGCGGTGGGTGTGGTACAGTGTGTGTGTGTGTGTGTGTAGTCTTACCCAGCGCTCTAGGCCTACATATGTTCACCCCAACGTTTCAAAACCATGGTCTCAATGAGGAGAGAACATGGATGAAACCGACTGAAGCTCTAGGTGACCTCAGTCAAGTCAGAGTGTGCCATTTTTGGCAACTTTGCGGATAAAAAGCACACTGAATTGTAGTCATAATAACTGCAGTTTATTGACGTGCCAAGGAACCCAGCTGGTCTTCGTACCTTCTCCCTTCATCTTCTCAAGAACCCCACGAAAAGAGGGCCTTTATCCTTATTTTACAGATGGGGAAATGGAAACTTACAGGCATCAGTATAACTTTTTGTTCTTTCTTTTAAAGAATGTTTAAGTGATCTCTAACAGATACTATCATCAAGGGTGCATCAATTAAGTTGTAAGGCTTTCCCTCAACTATCATTTATTTGACAAACATTTATTGAGCCTCTCTTCTGTGCGTAGTCCCTGCTAGGTGTTACAGAAAAGACTGAAAAATATCATCAATAGCTCTTCGCCAAGAAGCAACTAATTTACCCTGGAGGTGTAATCATAAAAGGACATTTTTGTGAGTTACTTTCCTCATTTGTCTTACTCCTTTATAGCACTTGTCAAATTGTATTTGGACTTATGCCCCTTCTTAGACCCTTAGGGGTAAAGAACTCTATTTTAGGGCGCCTGGGTGGCTCAGTGGGTTAAGCCGCTGCCTTCGGCTCAGGTCATGATCTCAGGGTCCTGGGATCGAGTCCCGCATCGGGCTCTCTGCTCAGCAGGGAGCCTGCTTCCCTCCCTCTCTCTCTCTCTCTCTCTCTCTCTGCCTGCCTCTCTGCCTACTTGTGATCTCTCTCTGTCAAATAAATAAATAAAATTAAAAAAAAAAAGAACTCTATTTTACTCACCTTTATTTTTTGTTTTTCATTTTTTTTAAAGTAGGCTCCATGCCTAGCGTGGTGCCCAACATGGGGCTTGAACTCACAACCCTGAGATCAAGATCTGAGCTGAGATCAAGAGTCGGACACTTAACCGGCTGAGCCATCCAGGCGCCCCTATTTCACTTACCTTTTTTTGTATCCCTAGACCACAGTAGGTGCCTAAACAATGTTGGTTGAATAAATGAACTGATAATCTGGGAACTGGAAGGTCTGAATAAACATTGTCACCTCCCCTTATTTGGATGCTGGAGGATTTAGTGCAACTTGCAAATGAACCCAAACCCAGCATAAAAAATAGGTATTATTCAGCAAAGTTTTCAAAATAGAGTATGTTCCATATGCAACCACTCTGAGGCCATTCTTAACCAACTTCCAAAAAGTCCCCTGAGATGTTAATAAGTATTTCTTTAAAAAGCAAAAAGAGTGTCACAAATACATTTGGGAAATGCAGGTTAAATAGGCTTACAGGATTTCTTTCCTGCAGGAGTTCTCATAAGGGTCCATAAGAGACAGGGAGAATAAACTGTGCATTGAGTACAAACCAGACAATACAGATGGGGAACTGAAGAATACACTGTATATGGTGAGCCATATTTTCTAAATTCATTTGCCAGTGGATTCTTTGGGGAAGGAATGGGGGAAATTAAAAAAGAAAAGACTGATTCACTAGGGTAAGGCAGGCGAGGCACCCGGGTTCAGCAGGTAAGACGGCACCCGCTTGCACAAAAGCCCTTGGGCAGCCAGGGCTCAGGAGCGAGTGCCTCCTTCAGTTTTACACACGAGGCACATCACTTGCCTCAGTCCAGCCCGAGACTGGAAAGAACACCTGCTACCACCACCGAAACACGTCTGCCATGAACACAATCTGGGAAAGTCTCCGTGGCCACTTGTCAATGGCAGGGTTTAATCAGGGGTCAGCATTCTGAATGATGATGACAAACATTTCTGGATCTTCTCCTACACATTTTGTAGAGATTCTGGCTCCCACGTTGGAGTCACGGAGTCTTTTCCTGGCCCAACCCGAGAGCCAGAGCCTTCTATGGATATCTGGCCAAGGGCACTGGCAGCTGGTTGGTGTTCTGAAAGAGCCAGGCTGCCCCTTTGAACTAATTCGGGGAAAGGAAGTTCTAATGGGACACATCTGTTCCACATACCAGAAGTCCCGAGTTTTTGTTTCTTTCATTCTTGAAAGCAACAGAGACTAACATAAAGTCAGTAAAGGATTCCTTAACGACAGTTCCCAAAGGACAATGTCTGGCACTCAATACATTGAATGAATGAGTGAGCAGATGTATGCGTGGAAGAGACGCCAGGGAAAGAATTCCAGAATTAACAGGTAAGAATCAGATAGGGGCCCCTGACCTCTTCTTAGAGTTTCTCTTCTGAACCAGAACTTCTGCTTAGATCTTTGCTCCTTTCCATTTGTACAGTCTCCACACTGATGTCCCTCCCAGTGGAAAGTCCTATTTAATCTTAGAGCTAATGACTGAAACTGGGTGGGGCAAAAAGCCTAAGCACAAATCATTTGTTCAAGAAAGTGTGTATATTCTACAAAATCACTATCCTTCCCTCCCCCTTTTTCCTTCCTCCTTTTCTTTAAATCCATGAAAACAATTGTCTAGAAGGAGCATATGCACAAGTGCACTTAATATACTCCTGAGTTCAGTGTCATCTTAAATCCCGGGCTTTTTTTTTTTTAAGTAAAAACACTTCCAAATAATTATTGAAAAATAGACATCTTCTTTTTTATTCTCAGTTAGTCAACATAATACATCATTAGTTTTTGATGCAGTGTTCAATGACCCATTAGTTGTATGTAACACCCAGTGCTCATCACATCATGTGCCCTCCTTAATACCCATCCCCCCATTACCCCATTCCCCACCCCCTCCCTTCTGTAACCCTCAGTTTGTTTCCAGGAGTCCAGAGTCTCAGGGTTTGTCACCCTGTCTGATTTCTTCCCATTCAGTTTTCCCTCCCTTCCCCTATGGTCCTCTGTGCTATTCCTTATGTTCCACAAATGAGAGAAACCATAAAATATACGGCTTTTAAATACCACATTAGGGTTGGGGGGGCATCTGGATGGCTCAGTCCATTGAGTGTCTGCCTTCCATTATGGTGTTGGTCTCTGGGTCCCGGATCCCTGCCTCCAACTCCCCGCTCAGTGGGGTTTGTTTCTCTCTCTCCCCCTGCCCTTCCCTCTACTCCTGCTCTCTCTCTCTTTCAAATAGATGAATAAGATCTTTATAAATACATACACACATACATACATACCACATTGGTATGGTAACCATACTCATTCAGATGACATGCTGATATATTAGGTAATAAAGGTTGTTTATTAATCTACTTAGGCTCTAATACAAACGACTGATAGTAAATAGCTTTACATTATAGTCTAGTTCATGAAAGAATTAAAAAGCAGAAAGGGCTTATTTGCAGAATTAAAATCATTATTATATTTACTAAATATCTCCATCCTCCCCGTGCAATAACTCGGGTTTCCCAAGAGTTGGCACCAGGAGGTTCACACTCCAGATCCCGACAGCTGAAAGAATCGTGTTTCTCAGGATTTAATCTGAGTGTAAATCAGGTGTAAATTTGTGTAAATGGGGCTACCCCTGCATCAGGAAATGATCGATTTGTCTTGCCTCTCATAAATTCTCAACTATTCTCATAAATTCTCTTTTCAGTATTTGCATATTATTAGATCAGACCCCTTAAGTAACAATACACATTCTCCCTTGATGACGACACATTTCAACTAGCACTGCAATGTTAGTAAGACACTCAGTACTTTCGATAATCAAGTGGTTGAATCGACAAGGATCCATGCAATGTACCCATCCTTTAAAAGTCACTACACCCACAGGGTGCCTTGGTGGCTCAGTGGGTTAAAGCCTCTGCCTTTGGCTTGGGTCATGATCCCAGGGTCCTGGGATCGAGCCCTGCATTGGGCTCTCTGCTCAGCAGGGAGCCTGCTTCCTCCTCTCTCTCTGCCTACTTGTGATCTCTATCAAATAAGTAAAATCTTAAAAAAAAAAAATTAAAGTCACTACACCTTACCCTCCAGGCTGCAGACAATGGATGTTAAAAGCTGTCCGTTTTACATGCTGTTTTTGTATCTTATCATTGCATATTTTTCAGGAAGCTTTTCTCTATAACACATAAAGGAAATGCCTTCCTGGATGAGGAGGAAATGGAATTCTACTCCTGAACACCTGGTGATGTCAGACAGGGAAAATTATTGAACTTTACCAAAAGGCCAATGAAGCAAATATTTTCTACCTCTCAAGGATGTCATCGGCCTGACATCAGAGCTGGAGGCAAAGGCCTCCTTGGGCTCTTGTGCCAAGGCAAAAGATCTTTTGCAACAAATGAGGAGGGAAACATGCCTGTTGGGTAGGTTATAGAGGGAGGCAACAGCTTGGGTTTTAATCATACATGGGCTACTTTGCTGCCTCAGATCTAGTGTGTCACATTGCAACTAAACTCCGAGTGAGAGGGTCAGTTTTTTACTGGTCACACCTTTGTGCATGGCTGCTGATCCCTAGCTATCTCAGCATGATGTCTAATGGTTTTGTTTTTTTTAATTTATTTATTTGAGAGAGAGAGACAGAATGAGAGAGAGAATGCAAGAGTTGGGGGGGCAGGGGGAGAGGGAGAGGCAGACTCCCCGATGAGCAAGGATCCCAATGTGGGACTTGATCCCCAGGACCGTGAGATCATGACCTGAGCCCAAGGCAGACGCTTAATGAACTGAGCCACCTGTGCCCCGCATGCTGTCTAATATTTTAAAGATTCGGGTATTGCTGCAATAACAAAAACCTGCCTCGGATAACTGATTGGGCTTAACTCATCCCATGCTGGTGATGGCACAAACTATCTTCAGTTTTTCTAAATTACCATAAGAGGTTATATGTCTTGGTTTCAAAGGGTATCCCTGTAGGCAAAGTGAACTGAAGAAGCTGAATTATCCACAGACATTTACAATATTGTAGGTGACTGGGCTTAGCTCACAACAAGTGACAAGGTACCAATAAACACCTCAGCACTGGTATGAACAAAACCAGAGAAAATCAGATAATCCAGCCCTCAGCTACCGCTATAATCACTTCTTGTGTCTCTCACTGTTCAGTCATGACCCTTAAATCACAATAGCCTTGTATGTGATCCTAGAACATGGCAGCCCTTGCCCAGCTCAGGGCCTTTGCCCCCGTAGTCCCTTCTAAGGAACACCCTTCTGCTGGCTGGTCTCTGGTGGCTGGTCCCTCTCGTTGCTCGGTCTCAGCTTCAGTGTTCCACTACCAGAAGGCCCAGTGACCTCCTCGTCTCTCACTTCATCATTTTCCTTCTTGAGTCCTGTTCATTTCCTTCATGGCAATCATCACAGCAGTCATGATGTTCAGAAACCAACTGACTATTTGTTTATTCATTTGTTTCCCCCTCCTCCGGGAGAACAAGGATCATATTTGCATTTCCGGTCCCAAACACAGGAAGGCACTTGCTATGGACTAAATAATGCTCCCTCCAGATTCATAGGATGAAGTCCTAGCCCCCAGTGTAACAGTATCTGGAGATGGGGAATTCCTTACTTTAGAAGTAAGTAATAATAGATAAGATTGTGAGGGGGGTGCCCTCATGATGGTATTAGTGCCTTTACAAGAAGAGACACCAGAGAGCTTGCTGCCTCCCTCTCTCTGCCCTGTGAGAAGGCAGCTGTCTGCAAGCCAGGAAGAGCGTCCTCACCAGAATCCAATCCATGCTGGCACCCTGATCTCAGACTTCCAGCCTCCAGAACAGTGAGAAAATAAATTCCTGTTGTTTGAGCTGCCCAATCTACGGTATTTTATTATGGCAGTCCGAGCAAATTCGGAATTCAAGAAAGCTGTGTTGAAATGAACAAATATATAATGTCCTATATGTGACCAAGAGTTAACTACATTTTGTAATCTGGATGGTCTTGAATGATTTTTTTAAAGTGTCAGTTGGCCAGGGTTTCATACTCTTATTTGTTAAGAGCTTTATTAAACAAAACTTGTCTGTTTTTCTTTGCTACTCTTATTACAAATCCCTCTTATTGCTAAACTATTTAAAAAGATACAACCAGGCAAAGTCCATCCAGGCACAGCTGGCCACCGGAACAGACGTCTCAACTAACCAGGCTTATCTGTCAAATAGCTTTTATTTTATTTAAAAAAAATACTGGCCAATTGTTCGAATTGTTCAAAAGTTTCACCCCCCTGTAGGCAAAACCACAGAGCTCTGAACACCTTCATGGAACTGCCTGACTCTTTGTGGAATGAATTTATATAGGTTAATTCTAAAAATTTCCATGACTTTTCTTAGATTCTAAGGGAAGGTACTTGAAAAATGGGTCTAATCATTTTTTTCAGACCAGTCACAATTCTTATAAACATTAATTCATATTCCCCAGAATCATTTATTTATTTTTTTATATACCAAAATCTAAAACTTAAGATTTCCTTTATTTGGTAACAACAATAACAGAAGCCTATTAGGTTATTCTAGAGACTATCATGCTGGGGAAGGGCAGCAGAAGGTGAATGTTACTTTTTACCAGGCAAAAAGTTCAGGACTCCCAAACTGTTACCTTGCTGTTGGTCCCAAAAGCAATGGACAGTTGGAATACAAAACTCTTCCACTCTTAGAACCCAAGGCCAATGTCAGTACCTTTTGCAGAGAAAATTCTAGTTGAACTGCTAATGTCCAAGTTATAACTATGTGACTAAATGCTCAGATATGCTAAGCAACTGTTGGCATTCTACTAATAAAAATAAGTAGTACTAACAAATATTGAGTCATTAGTATGTGCCAAGCACTGTGATAGTCTTTTAAACACATTATTTAATTTGATCCTCACAAGGACCCTGTGAGGTAGCTACTATTGTTACTCCATCTTACAGATGAGTAAACTGAGGCTATAAACAACTCCCACAAGTCTCTTACCCTCCTTGGTCTTACTGCACCAAAGCACTAGTTCTACCTACTAATAATTTCATTCTGCTTTCTTGAATCTATTAATCATATTTATTATTCCCCATTTCATTAAGTCTTTCCTCTTTGAGAACATTGTCCTAACTGGCTAGTGGTCAGCCTCAACTTTATCTGTGCCATTGAATGGAAGGGGCACTGCTCAGGAAAAGGAATAGGGTGCATTACATCTGAAGAAATTTGATTTAAGTACTTAAGAGAATAAATTATTTACCTATTAAAATGCCCTTGTTTGTATACAGTAATCATGGTGATTTTGAATAATGCTTGTCTACTCATTAAACAGTTGTCCTAAGGGAATTGAATGCAATAATTAGTTAGCCTAGTCCAAGTTCCTTACATGCTTCAAAGTAATAAAATTGCATCCATGAGATTTGTAAGCATGATGAGAGCACATCATGAAAATTTCATTCACGTAGTATGTGTCTGGTACATAGAAAACTCCCAGTAAATATTTTTGATGAAATAAATACTGCAATCCCTTAAAATATCTTTGACTAGGATGTAATCAAAACTTTAGACTACCTCCCTCCACATTTCTTTGAATGGTGAAGTTTTATTAAATTGAATCTTTATAGTCAGCTGGTTTACTATGGTTTTCCAGAGCTCTCCATGCTTTCTTCCTAACAAGGCAATCTGGACCATAATCATCTTTTCGAGATTAGTACTGCATTACTAAGTACAGAAAATGAAGGAAATTTTATTTTCTCTTCTATTGGTGCATTGATCAGTCCTGTAAATAACACAGGACCAACAGCTGATATCAGAGCCATGAAATTCCAGTTGGTAAGTCTCTTCCGGTGAAAAGAAACCCACGTGGTTATTGCAAGGAAAAGAGGGGCAGTGGGAGTCAACTGCTCATTTGTAACCACTTGATGAATATCCTCTGCAATCCCCACCACTTCATATACAGAGCCAAACTCTTGGCTGGGCTCCTAGAGAGCTGCCCTAACCCTCTCCATACATCCTTTCTCCATCCTTCCCTCCTTGCAGAGTGGGTGTTCCCAGGCCCCCAGCAGAGCCATAAAAGGCCCTATTCCTTGGGCAATGTGCTGCTCCTGACTCTAGCTCCCAGGAGGGCAGCTGCCCACCAGCCAACAAACTTACATCCCCACCAAAGGAGTCAGTTTGATGACTTGTAGGCTTGCCTCTCGCTGGAGTTCCTCAACAGGAAATGTTTCCTCAACATATGTTTTCTCTACACTTGATGTGTCTGTAAACCGCATTCTATCGACTTCATGGGTGTCCTGGACTGTTCATTTTACTTAGTTACTCAGTTGAAATCTTTCCCCTGTCCTTTATACTGTAAACTCACCTCAGCACAAACAATTAAGTTCTATTGCTATTAACCACCTAAAAATACAGGTGTCTGTACTTGAGGACCTCACTATGCCAGTATCATCAGCATGATCTGGGAGCTTGTTAGAAAGGCAGCATCTCAAGCCCAGCCCTGGACCTGCTGAGAGAGAATCAGAACTTTAACAAGAAGCCCAGGTGATTTGCATGCAGAGTAAAATGTGAGAATCACTGCCCTAAGAGAGACGGATGAGGGAGTGGACATTGTCCAAAGAAGACACCAACACAATTATGTGCACTGTCCATTCTCTGAAAGTATCACTTGCTGGCTGCCAAAGCATCTCCTTTTTGCCATAGTCTCCTCTCAGCCTTGTGTGTGTGTGTGTATGTGTGTGTTGTGTGTTATGTGTGATTTTATCAGTGCTTGGTGGGTTACAATGCACCTTTGCCCTCCCCTATTTTGCCCACCTTTGCCCTATTTTGTCACATCCCCACACTGGTGTCATCTTTCAGGTTTTCAATTACTGCCAATCCACTGGTTCCTTAATACCCCTGACCAGGTTTTCTTCTCTGGTAAGAGTTATCCAGGGGAACTTCTGTTTATAGGTCACATAGGTTACAGGAGAATGTCATTGTCACCCTAACAATTAAAAAAGTCAGGAAAGCACAAAATAACCATTGATTTTTCTTTTCTTTCTTTCTTTCTTTTTTTTTAAGAGAGAGAGAAGAGAACAAGCAGTGGGGGAAGAGCAGAGGCAGAGGGAGAAAGAGAGAATCTTAAACAGGCTCCACGCCCAGCCCAGAGCCTGAAACAGGGCGTGATCCCATGACCCTGAGATTATGACCTGAGCCAAATCAAAAGTCGGATGCTTAACTGACTGAGCCATCCAGATGCCCCAACGATATCTGATTTTTAAAACCCATCAGAGAACTGATGGCATAAAGAAATCTAAACGGGGGCGCCTGGGTGGCTCAGTGGGTTAAAGCCTCTGCCTTCGGCTCGGGTCGTGATCCCAGGTCCTGGGATCGAGCCCTGCGTCGGGCTCTCTGCTCAGCGGGGAGCCTGCTTCCTCCTCTCTCTCTCTCTCTCTCTCTGCCTGCCTTTCTGCCTGCTTGTGATCTCTGTCTGTCAGGTAAATAAATAAAATCTTAAAAAAAAAAAAAAGAAATCTAAACGCACTAAACTCAAAGTGACTAGCTTTACATGGGAGAGAGGAGACCCATGGCCATTGTCAGCTCTAGTGGAATGGCGGAGCAAAGTATGTTTTGTGATCAGCAAGGGTGAGGAGAAATGTTAACAGACTTGTAAAGGCTGTCTGTGGGCTGAGGGGCCATAGACACAGAGCAAGTCTACAGACCTCTCTAACTCTTCCTCCCCCACATCCTTAAAGAGGGATGGAAACAGTTTGCCAAAGTTGGAGGTAAGGAACAAGGGCCAAGGAGTACTCCTTGAGTCATTTTTGTCTTTCACAAAGTCCAGGGATTTGCAAAGGACTGAGAAGGATGAAAGGGCTGGAGGAGATCTCTAGAGGGGCAGAAGTAGGGGTTAAATGGCAAAGAGAAATTAGAAAGCTATCCGCCAGGCAACAGAGCAGGGAGAGACATCCCCCAGTTTTCACACCTGTTAGCTTGGTTTTGAAGTACAGATTGGTCTCAAGAACCTCATCAGTGCTCAGATCTCAAGCTCTACTGAAAGGGAAGTCAAATCTCACCCTGAACATAGCAGGGAAATGATTCCAACTAAATCTATAACAAAGCCTGGGCCCAGCTCAACTACAGATCAGACTGACTCAGCCTCTCATGGAAGAAGAGGATTTCTCTTTTTGAAGGTAAATATTTACTTTGTATTCTACTTTCCTTTTCTTCAAAATATGAAGCACACAATAAAAAAAAATCTAAAATGGACAGAAAAGCGAGAAAATGTATCTTGCGGTTAATACAGGAGGGAAAAAAAAATCAATAGAAGCAGATCCAGAAAGAGCCTAGAAATTGAAATTATCAAGCAGGCATACTAAAATCCAAAATACCTATGATACTAAAATCTTAAGAGATTGCACGGAAAAGAAGACAACATGTATGAAGAAATGGGGAATTTCAACAAAGCAGTGGAAACTAGAAAAAAGAACCACATGGAAATTCTACAAATGAAAAACACAATATCAAAAATAAGTTCATTGGGGATAGGAGTCAAGATGGCGAAGGAGTAGCAGACTGAGATAACATCAGGTCGCAGGAGTTCAGCCAGATAGTTATCAAACCATTCCGAACACCTACAAACCCAACAGGGGATCGAACAGAAGAAGAGCAGCAATTCTAAGAACAGAAAATCGACCACTTTCTGAAAGGTAGGAGGTGGGGAGAAGTGAATCTGAAGCAATAGGAAAATAGACCGCAGGGGGAGGGGCCGGCTCCTGGCAAGCGGTGGAGCAGCAGAGCACAAAATTCGAATTCTTAAAAGTCTGCTCCGGGGTGCCTGGGGGGCTCAGTGGGTTAAGCCTCCGCCTTTAGCTCAGGTCATGATCTCAGGGTCCTGGGATCAAGCCCCGCATTGGGTTCTCTGCTCAGCAGGGAGCCTGCTTCCCCCTCTCTCTCTGCCTGCTGCTGCCTACCTGTGATCTGTCAAATAAATAAATAAAATCTTTAAAAAAAAAAAAAGTCTGCTCCACTGAGGGACATCGCTCCAGAGGCTAAGTGGGGGATGGAGCCCTCGTGGGGACAGTGTGGTCTCAGGTCCCACAGAGTCACAGAAAGATCAGGGGTGTCTGAGTGTAGCAGAGCTCGCAGGTGTCAGAGCGGGGAAGCAAACTACAGAGACGGAGACGAGAAGTGAGCTCTTAGCTCGGGGTTACCTTAAACTGTTATCCATGGCCCAGTCAGACAACTGCTCTTTGAGCAGGGACCCCACAAGTGGCAGATCTGGGGAGACTCACCTGTCTTCTCAGGAGGCAGGAATCTGCTGGGTTTAGAGACTCCAAATGGGGCCATGCGCCAGAGAGAGAAACGCTGGGTCACAGACTGGGTGAGCACGGAGTGCGGCTGGAGACCAAGGAGACAGGAGTGGTTGAGCACGTTTCTCTGAGGGTGCACTGAGGAGTGAGGCCCTGAACTCTCAGCTCCTCCAGGCTGGAGATTGGGATGCCGCCATTTTCATTCCCGATATCCAGGGCTCTACGGAAAGTGTTCAGGGAACAAAAGCTCCCAGGAACGAGCCCGAGCAGGTTACTTAGCTTGCCCGTGGCAAAGGCAGTGTAATTCTGCCTTGGACAAAGACATTTGAGGATCACTGCAACAGGCCCCTCCCCAAGAAGATCAGCAAGAACATCTAGCCAAGACCAAGCTCACTGATCAAGGAGAACGGCGGAATTCCAGAGGAGGGGAAAGCAAAGCATGGAATTCATGGCTTTTTCCCCATGATTCTTTAGTCTTGTGAAATTAATTTGACTTTTTAAATTTTATTTTTTTCTTATTCTAATTTTTTTTAACTTTTCTTCTTTCCTCTTCTAACATTTTTTAACTAGTTTATCCTAATAATACCATCCTAAAAAAAAAAAATCTTTTTAAACCTTCATTGTTATAGTCATATTTTATCCTTCATTGTACCTAACTTCATTTTCATACATATAGTGTTTTTTCTTATAAAATTTTTGGGATACAATTTCTTCCAATAGATCAAAATATACCCTAAATCTAGCACAGGACTTTGTTCTAATCTCCAGCCTGAGCAAATTCTCTCCACTTTCTTTTTCCAAACAACTTATCTTATCAATTCCTTTTTTAGAATTTTTTATTTTCATCTTTACAGTCATATTCCATCCCTTCACAGTGTTTACTCTTATTTTGGTATATATATATATATATATATATATATATATATATATTTTCTTTCTTTAAAATTTTGGAAGGTAGTTTCTTCTAAGAGACCAAAATACACCCCAAATCAAGTGGGTTCCTCTGTTCTATTCACCAGCCATATATATATATATATACACACACACACACACACATATACATATGTGTGTATATATATATAAATTTAATTTAAATTATATATATATATTTTTTAATTTTTAAATTTCTCTTTACCCCTTTCTTTCTCTCCCCAATTGCGGGTCTCTTCTGATTTGGTTAGCAGACATTTTTCTGGGGTCTTTGCCACCCTTTTAGTATTTCATTCTCTCCTTCATATATTCTTATTGGATAAAATGACAACACAGAAAAACTCAACACAAAAAAAAGAACAAGAGGCAGTATGGAAGGGTAGGGACCTAATCAATATGCACTTGGTAATATGTCAGCTCTAGAGTTCAGAATGACGATTCTCAAGGTGCTAGCTGGGCTTGAAAAAGGCATGGAAGATATTAGGGAAACCTGTCTGGAGAAATAAAAGCCCTTTATGGAGAAATAAAAGAACTAAAATCTAACCAAGCTGAAATCAAAAAAGCTATTAATGAGGTACACTAAAAAAAGGAGGCTCTTACTAGGATAAATGAGGCAGAAGAGAGAATTAGTGATATAGGAGACTAAATGACAGAGAATAAAGAAGCTGAGCAAAAGAGAGACAAACAACTACTGGACCATGAGGGGAGAATTAGAGAGATAAATGATACCATAAGATGAAACAATACTAAAATAATTGGGATCCCAGAAGAAGAAGAAAGAGAGAGGGGGGCAGAAGGTATATTGGAGCAAATTATAGTGGAGAATTTCCCAAATATGACAAAGGGAACAAGCATCAAAATCCAGGAGTCACAGAGAAGCCCCCTCAAAATCAATAAAAATAGTTCCACACCCCATCATCTAATAGTAAAACTTCAAGTCTTAGTGACAAAGAGAAAATCCTGAAAGCAGCCAGGGACAAGAAGTCTGTAACGTACAATGATAAATATATTAGATTGGCAGCAGACTTATCCACAGAGACCTGGCAGGCCAGAAAGAACTGGCATGATAGATTCAGAGCACGAAATGAGAAAAACATGCAGCCAAGAATACTATATCCAGCTAGGCTATCACTGAAAAGAGGAGAGATAAAAAGCTTCCAGAACAAACAAAAACTAAAAGAATTTGTAAACACCAAACCAGCCCTACAGGAAATATTGAAAGGGGTCCTCTAAGCAAAGAGAGAGCCTAAAAGTAGTAGACCAGAAAGGAACAGAGACAATATACAGTAATAGTCACCATACAGGCAATACAATGGCACTAAATTCATATCTTTCAACAGTTACCCTGAATGTAAATGGGATAAATGCCCCAATCAAAAGATACAGGGTATCCAAATGGATAAAAAACAAAACCCATCAATATGCTGCCTACAAGAAACTCATTTAAGACCCAAAGACACCTCCAGATTTAAAGTGAGGGGGTGGAAAACAGTGTACCATGCTAATGTATATCAAAAGAAAGCTGGGGTGGCAATCCTTATATTAGAAAAATTGGATTTTAAGCCAAAGACTATAAAAAGAGATGAGGAAGGACACTATATCATACTTAAATGATCTGTATAACAAGAATATCTTACAATTTTAAATATCTATGCCCCTAACATGGAAGCAGCCAACTAATTAAGCCAATTAATGACAAAATCAAAGAAACACATCAACAATAATATAGTAATAATACTTTAACACCCTGCTCACTGAAATGGACAGGTCTTCTAAGCAAAACATCAACAAGGAAATAAAGGCCTTAAATGACACACTGTACCAGATGGACATCACAGATATATTCAGAACACTCCATCCCAAAAAAACAGAATATACATTTTTCTCTACCGCACATGGAACTTTCTCCAGAATAGATCACATCCTGGGTCACAAACCAGTTCTCAACCAGTCCCAAAAGATTGGGATCATTCCCTGCATATTTTCAGACCACAATACTCTAAAGCTAGAACTCAATCACAAGAGGAAATTTGGAAAGAACTCAAATACATGGAGGCTAGAGAGCATCCTACTAAAGAATGAATGGGTCAACAAGGAAATTAAAGATTGAAAAAATTCATGGAAACAAATGATAATGAAAACACAACTGTTCAAAATCTGTGGGACACAGCAAAGGGAGTCCTGAGAGGAAAATACATAGCGATACAAGCCTTTCTCAAGAAACAAGATTGGTCTAAGTACACAATCTAACCCTACACCTAAAAGACATGGAGAAAGAACACAAAGAAAGCCTAAACCCAGAAGGAGAAGAGAAATAATAAAGATCAGAGCAGAAATCAATGAAACTAGGAGCTGGTTCTTTGAAAGAATTAATAAGATTGATAAACCCCTAGCCAGACTTATCAAAAAGAAAAGAGAAAGGACCCAAATTAATAAAATCATGAATGAAAGAGGAGAGATCACAACCAACACCAAAGAAGTATAAACAATTATAAGAACATATTATGAGCAACTATACACCAGCAAATTTGACAATCTGGAAGAAATGGATGCATTCCTAGAGACATATAAACTACCAAAACGGAACCAGGAAGAAATAGAAAACCTGAACAGACCCATAACCAGTAAGGAGATTGAAGCAGTCATCAAAAATCTCCCAACAAACAAGAGCCATGGCCAGACAGCTTCCCAGGGGAATTCTACCAAACATTTAAAGAAGAATTAATACCTCTTCTCTGGAAGTGTTCCAAAAAAATAGAAATGGAAGGAAAACTTCCAAACTTATTTTATGAGGCCAGCATTACCTTGATCCAAAAACCAGACAAAGACCCCATCAAAAAGGAGAATTACAGACCAATATCCTTGACGAACACGGATGCAAAAATTCTCACCAAAATACTAGCCAATTGGGTCCAACAGTACATAAAAGGGATTATTCACCACAACCAAGTAGGATTTATTCCAGAGCTGCAAGTTTGGTTCAACATCTGCAAATCTATCAATGTGATACAACAGATTAATAAAAGAAAGAACAAGAACCATATACTCTTAATAGATGCTGTAAGTACAGCATCCCTTCTTGATCAAAACTCTTCACAGAGTGGGGATAGAGGGTACATACCTCAATATCACTAAAACCATCTACTAAAAACCCACAGCGAATATCATTCTCAATGAGGAAAAAGAGCTTTTCCCCTAAGGTCAGGAACACAGCACGGATGTCCATTATCACCACTGCTATTCAACATAGTACTAGAAGTCCTAGCCTCAGCAATTAGACAACAAAAAGAAATAAAAGGCATCCAAATCAGCAAAGAAGTCAAACTCTCACTCTTTGCAGACGATATCATACTTTACAGGGAAAACCCAAAAGACTCCACTCCAAAACTGCTAGAAGTTGTACAGGAATTCAGTGAAGTGTCAGAATATACAGTCAATGCACAGAAATGAGTTGTATTTCTATACACCAACAGCAAGACAAAAGAAAGAGAAATTAAGGAGTTGATCCCATTTACAACTGCATCCAAAACCATAAGATACCTAGGAATAAACCTAACCAAAGAGGCAAAGAATCTCTACTCAGAAAACTATAAAGCACTCATGAAAGAAATTGAGGAAGTCACAAAGAAATGGAAAAACATTCCATGCTCATGGATTGGAAGAACAAATACTGTGAAAATGTCTCTGCTACCTAGGGCAACCTACACATGTAATGCAATCCCTATCAAAATACCATCAACTTTTTGGGGCACCTGGGTGGCTCAGTGGGTTAAGCCTCTGCCTTCGGCTCAGGTCATGATCTCAGGGTCCTGGGAACGGGCCCCGCGTCGGGCTCTCTGCTCAGCAGGGAGCCTGCTTCCCTTCCTCTCTCTCTGCCTACCTCTCTGCCTACTTGTGATCTCTGTCAAATAAATAAAATCTTTAAAAAAAAAAATACCATCAACTTTTTTCAAAGAAATGGAACAAATAATCCTAAAATTTATATGGAACCAGAAAAGACATCGAATAGCCTGAGGAATGTTGAATAAGAAAGCCAAAGTTGGTGGCATCACAATTCCGGACTTCAAGCTCTATAACAAAACTGTTATCATCGAGACAGTATGGTACTGGCAAAAAAACAGACATGTAGATCAATGGAACAGAACAGAGATTCCAGAAATAGACCCTCAACTCCATGGTCAACTAATCTTCGACAAAGCATGAAAGAATGTCCAATGGAAAAAAGACAGTCTCTTCACAAATGGGGTTGGGAAAATTGGATAGCCACACGCAGAAAAATGAAACTGGACCATTTCCTTACACCACACACAAAAATAGACTCCAAATGGATGAACGACCTCAATGGGACACAGGAATCCATCAAAATCCTTGAGGAGAACACAGGCAGCAACCTCTTCCACCTCAGCCACAGCAACTTCTTCCTAGAAACATCACTAGAGGCAAGGGGAACAAGGGCAAAAATGAACAACTGGGACTTTGTCAAGATCAAAAGCTTTTGCACAGCAAAGGAAACAGTCAGCAAACCTAAAGACAACCAACAGAATGGGAGAAGATATTTTCAAACGACATATCAGATTAAGGGCTAGTATCCAAAATCTATAAAGAGCTTATCAAACTCAACATCCAAAGAACAAATAATCCAATCAAGAAATGGGCAGAGGACATGAACAGACATTTCTGCAAAGAAGACACCCAGATGGCCAACAAACACATGAAACAGTGCTCCAAATCACTCGGAATCAGGAAAATACAAATCAAAACCACAATGAGATATCACCTCACACCAGTCAGAATGGCTAAAATTAACAAGTCAGGAAATGACAGATGCTGGCGAGGATCCAGAGAAAGGGGAACCCTCCTACACTGTTGGTGGGAATGCAAGCTGGTGCAACCACTCTGGAAAACAGCATGGAGGTTCCTCAAAAAGTTGAAAATAGAACTACCCTATGACCCAGCAATTGCACTACTGGGTATTTACCCTAAAGATACAAACATAGTGATCCAAAGGAGCACGTGCACCTGAATGTTTATAGCAACAATGTCCACAATAGCCAAACTATGGAAAGAACCTAGATGTCCATCAACAGATGAATGGATAAAGAGGTGGTATATATATACAATGGAATACTATGCAGCCATCAAAAGAAATGAAATCTTGCCATTTGCAGCAATGTGGATGGAACTAGAGGGTATTATGCTGAGCGAAATAAATCAATCAGAGAAAGACAATTATCATATGATCTCCCTGACATGAGGAATTTGAGAGGCAAAGTGCGGGGTTTGGGGGTAGGTAAGGAATAAATGAAATAAGATGGGATTGGGAGGGAGACAAACCATAAGAGACTCTTAATCTCACAAAACAAACACTGAGGGTTGGGGCGGGAGGTGGGTATGGAGATGGTGGTTGGGTTATGGACAGTGGAGAGGGTATGTGCTATGGTGAGTACTGTGAAGTGTGTAAGCCTGACGATTCACAGACCTGTACCCCTGGGGCAAATAATACATTATATGTTAATAAAAAAAATTTTTTTAATAAGTTCATTATATGAGCTTAGTAGCAGTATCAAGAGCAGAGGAAACTGAGCATTTGACCAGATTGGGGCTAATTTAAAAAACCTAATGTGTAAATTGTGTCCCAGAAATAAGAGAAGAGATAACATGATAGAAGGAATCATTGAGGCTTTGTTGGCTAAGACTTGGCAAAACTGATGAAAAATATCAACTTACAGAACCAAGAAACTCAGCACACCCAAGTGGAATAAAAACAGAGAAAGCCACACCTAAATAAATCATAGCAAAATTGCTGAAAAGCAATGGGAAGTGGTAAATCTGAAAGGGGATAAATAGGTAGAAGCTTAAGGGACTGATGATATAAATAACTGCTGACTTTTCACTAGAATCAGCGTAGGCCAGAAGACAATAGAACACCCTTAAAGTGCTAAGAAAAACATCATCAAACTAGAATTTTGTAACCAGTAAAAATATGCTTCAAAAATGAAGGTGAGATAAATTCATAAATTCATTTTCAGACATACAAAAGTTGGGAGAATTCATCTGCAGCAGACCAATACTACAAGAAAAGCTAACACATACATTTTTTTAAAAAAGATTTTTATTTATTTATTTGACAGACAGAGATCACAAGTAGGCAGAGAGGCAGGCAGAGAGAGAGAGAGGAGGAAGCAGGTTCCCCACAGAGCGGAGAGCCTGATGCGGGACTTGATCCCAGGACTCTGGGATCATGACCTGAGCTGAAGGCAGAGGCTTTAACCCACTGAGCCACTCAGGTGCCCTGACACAAACATTTTAGAACAGAAAGGATATCAGAAGGTAACTCAGATTTGCAAAAAGTGAAGAGCACAAGAAAGGGTAAATAGATGGGTAAATGTTAAAGGCCTTTTATTTTTTAAAAAATGTTTAAAGATTTATATATTTTTGGAGGGAAGAGAGCACAAGAGAGATCACAGAGGGAGAGGGAGAAGCAGACTTTCCACTGAGCTGGGATCCCGATGTGGCGTTAGATAGGGATCGATACCATGACCCTGGGATCATGACCTGAACTGAAGGCAGATGCTTAACCAACTCAGCCACCCAGGCGCCCCTTTGAAGCCCTTTTTAAAGTAATATATCTACATCTATATCTTTTTATCCATATGCATGATATTTAAAAATACTATTGAGTGTTTAAAGCTATATATAAATCTTTATAATTTGTGCAGAAGTAAAATACAAATAACAAGAGCACCAAGGTTAAGAGGAGGAATAAATAGAATTATATTGCTGTAAGGTTCTTATATATCTGTAAAATTATGTAATAGTATTTTTCAGCATATTATTTGAAGGTAGATTGTGATAACTTAAAGATGTAGAGTATAATCTTTAGGGCAGAGATCACCAAAGTATAGTACCCAGACATACATCATTAATTGCATCTGAGAACTTATCAGACATGCAAGTTTTTGACCTCTGTCACAGACCTACTCAGTAAGAAACTTTGAGGGTATGGCCCAGAAATCTATGTTTTAATAAGACTTCCAGCTGCTTTGTAATACATGTAAAGTTTAAGAACCACCGCTCACAAACAGCCACTAGAATATACTACAAAGAAGTATACTTTTAAAAAGGAGATAAAATGGGATGATTTAAAAATGCAATATACCCAAAAGAAGGTAGGAAAGTAGAAACAGAAACGAAGAATAAATGGGATACATAGAAAAAATAATACCAAGATGGAAGATTTAAATCCAACTGTATTAATGATTACCTCAAATATAAATATATTAAACTCTATGATAAAAAGGCAAAGATTGTCAGACGATATAAAAGCAAGATCCAACAACATGTGGTTTAATAAGGTACAATTCAATTATAAAGGCATAGTTTGAAAAGCATAAGAGTAGAAACAAATGTATCATGCAAAAACAAGTATAAAAAAGCCAGTGTAGGGGGAGCTGGCTGGCTCAGTTGCCAGAGCATGTGACTTGATCTCAGGATCGTGAGTTCAAGTTCCACACTGGGCAAGGAGCCTATTTAAAACACAGCAATAACAAAAAAAGCCAGTGCGGCTGTATTATTAATATCAGACAAAGAGAGAAGAAGAATACTGGACTTTAGCATAAGAATAATGCTATAAGGAAAGATGGAAAAATTTAATGATAAGAGAATAAAATCATCAAGACATGTCAATCCTAAATGCACTTGCAACTAAGAACAGAGTTCCAAAATGCATAAAGAAAAATGACACAAATGGATAACTCTTCATTCATACTTGGAGAGATTTTAATACTCCTGTCTCAGTAATTTTAGGATGCAGAGAGGGAAAAAAAAATCAGTAGAAAGGCATATTTGAACAGCACTGTAACCAACTTGATAAAATACCAACTTAATAAAAATACTGCATCCAACCACAGAATATGCATGTTTTCAAACCCACAGAGAACATTTGTCAAGATAGACTATATTCTGGGTAATGAAAGAGATCTTAATAAATTCAAAGAATTAAAATCCAATAGATTATATCTTCTGACCCAATAGTAGTAAATTAGAAACCAGCATGAAAAGATACCTGGCATTACACACTTATCTGGACAAGATAAAATTAAAAATAGTGACAATAGCAGGGATGCTCCGTCAGTTTAAGCGTCTGCTTTCGTCTCAGGTCATGATCCCAGGGTCCTGGCATCGAGTCCTGCAGGGGGCTCCCTGCTAGGCGGGGAGTTTGCTTCTCCCTCTGCCCGCCCCTCTCCGTGTTAGTATTCTCTCTCACACACAAATAAATAAGAATCCTTAAAAAAAACAACAGTAACAATAGCAAATGTGGGTACAGATAAAGAGAAACTAGATCTTTCATAAATTGTAATTGTGAAGGTAAAATGGGATAGTCTCTCCTGTAAACAGTGGGTCAGTTTCTTTGCAAATGTACATTATCAGATGGTGCAGGATTTGTCTCAGAGAAAAAAACATGTCCACACAAAACATGTAGAAAAGTGTTTATAGTAGTTTTATAATCACAGAAACCTGGAACAACTCCACTGCCCTTCAGTGGGTGAATGGGCAAATAAATCGTGGCACAGAGACATCAAGGAACACGACTCATCAAAACTTACTATTGATACATGTGACCACTTGGATGGATCTCAAGAGATTACAGTGAGTGGAAAAAATGTTTCAATCTCAAAAGATTACAACTATATGATTCCATTTTTACAATATGCTTAAAATGATATTACAGAGATGGAGAACAGATTACTGGTTGCCAGATATTAGAGATAGGAGAGGGGAAAGGAACTGGTACGATTATAAAGGGGTTCCATGATGGGACTTTGTAGGGTAGGACAGTTCTGCATCTTGATGGTGACAGTGGTTATAGTAATCTACACATGTGATAAAACCGCATAGAACTACACATATACAGACACACACAAGTGAGTGCAAGTAAAGTGGGTGAAAATCCAAAACCTATCTGGATTGTACCCATGTTCATTTCCTTATTTTAATCGTGTATGATAGTCACGGAAAATGGTACCATTGGGAGAAACTGAGTAAAGGGTACATGGAATTTCTATTATTTTTGTAACTTTCTATGATTCTATAGTTATTTCAAAACAAAAAGAAAAAGGTTTTCTAGAAAATTTGCACATATTTGGGAATTAAACAATACCTTCCAAAATAACCCATGAATCAAAGAAAACTGACAATAACTATTAGGACATATTTTGACCTGAATAATAAGTAAAATACAAATACCCTGTATTGTGGGGTTCTGTGAAAGCAGTGCTTTCACAGGAAAAGTCTTAGATTTAAATACTTGTAAGAAGAAAGGTTTAAAATCAGTGTTATTACCTTATACCACAAGAAACCTAGAAACATCAGAACAAATTAAGTCCAAAATAGCTAGAAGAAAGGGAATAAGAAAAATAAGAAAGAAAATTGATCAACTTTAAAATGAACGATCGAGAATATCAAAACAAAATAAAAATTTGGATATTTGCAAAATGAATACAATTAATACAACTCTTAGCAAGATGATCAAGAAAAAAACCCCACAAATAAACCAATAATGTTTAAAAGAATAGAAAGTGTTTATCACTTTAGATTATATAGACATTAAAGGGATAAAACTTTTTACCAATATATTAACAAATTTCAATGAAATAGACAAATTCCTTAAAAAACAAAAATTACCAGAACTGAGAAAAGAAAATTTTATTTGTGTTCTTTTAAAGATTTTATTTTAAAAAATTTTTTAAAAAAGATTTTATTTATTCATGAGAGACAGAGGGAAGCAGGCTCCCTGGAGAGTAATGCAGTACTCGGTCCCAGGACCCCAGTATCATGACCTGAACCAAAGGCAGACGCTTAACCATCTGAGCCACCAGGCACCCATGATTTTATTTATTTATTTGATACAGAGAGAGAGAGAGGTCGCATGCAGTGGGGAGAGGGGCAGAGGGAGAAGGAGAAGCAGACTCCCTGCTGCTCTGGAGCAGGGCTCCATTCTAGGACCCTGGGATCATGACCTGAGCCAAAGGCAGATGCTTAACCAAGTGAGCCACCCAGGAATATTTTTATTCCCAAGAATAAAAATTTTAAATGTCTAACTTCTATTAAAGAAAATGTATACATAGTAAAAACCTTCCCCTGAAGAAAATTCCAGGCCCAGGCAGCTTTTCCTACTGCTTAAGAAAGAAATAGTACCAAATCCTACCTAAGCTCTTTCAGAAAAAAGAAGAAAAATTTCCCAACTTGTTTTATAAGGCCAGCATTGCTGTGACATGGAAACCTAACAAAGACTACAAGAAAAGAAAAACTACAGATGCATACCCTTCACAATCACAGACACAAAAATCCCTAGCAAATACTAGCAGATCAAATCTAGCAATAAAAATAAGGATAATACATTGATCAAGATAGGCTTATTTCAGGAATTCAAGGTTGATATAACATTTAAAAGACTGTAAGTCATGATGGTAACAAAACGAAAGAAAAAATATGAGTGTTTATTTGATGCAGAAAAAGCATTTTACAACTTTAACATCTTTTCATGATAAACTCTCTCAGAGATCTAGCATTAGAAGAAAACATCCTCAGCTGAATGAAGGAACTACATTTCTCCAACATATAACATTATATGTATTGATGAAACTCTGAATATTTTTACTTCTACATTTGAGCATAAGGCAAGGATATCCTGAATAGAGACATTAATAACATTGAATTCAACTAGGCCAGCAGTCTTATTTAACTTTTTTTTGAAGATTTTATTTTTTTATTTGACAGACAGAGATCACAAGTAAGCAGAGAGTGGGGTGGTATGGGGGGTGGGGAGGGAAGGAGGCTCCCCACTGAGCAGAGAGCCTGATGTGGGGCTTGGACCCAGGACCCTGGGATCATGACCTGAGCCAAAGGCAGAGGCTTAACCCACTAAGCACCCAGGTGCCCCAGTCTTATTTAACATTTTTATAAGTGATTTTAAAGATCTTCAAGTGTACAAATGCTATTGATTTATTTCTGGTGGGGACAAGCTAAAAGTACAACACTATCTCTAGTGGAGAGAACACGTTTTCAAATTGTAGGTCAGGATTTATCGGTGGGTTGTAAAATCAATTTATCAAGTAAAGACCAGAATATGTATTTTTAAGATTTTTATTTATTTATTGAAGAGAGAGGGAGAACATGTGGGCATGCAAGCGGGGGAAGGGGCAGAGGGAGAGGGAGAATGAGAATCCTTAAGCAGACTCCCCACTGAGCCCAGACCCTGTCCTGGGGCTTGGTCCCAGGACGCTGGGATTATGACCTGAGCCGAAATCCACAGTTGGCCACCCAAGCAATTGAGCCACCCAGGAACCCCAAGATCAGAATATTTCTAAATAAAATTGACTAGACTAGAAAATATCAGAATTCACATATCAAGGGGATATTATTTTATAAAATTTATTTGAAGATTTTATTTATTTGAGAGAGTCCATGTGTGCACTAGAGCAGGAGGGAGGGAGGGACAGAGAGAGAGGGAGGAGCAGACTCCCTGCTGAGTGGGGAGCCCATGCAGAGAACCATACTGGGCTCCATCCTAGGAACCCAAGATCACAACCTGAACTGAAGGCAGACATTTAACCAACTGAGCCATCTAGCTCTGTTTTGTAAAATTTTTGTCTGAAATGCATTGAGCTGACTTCTTCCTAAATGGTTTAAGTTTTTCTTTAAGTGATCAATGGTTACCCAGGAGTAAGAGAGAGAGGGTAGTGGTGGCTTATTGTTACAGCCCCATGAGGACTTGGCTGCCCTATCCTTAAATGTACTTAAATTGTATGTGTTTGTGTGTGTTAGCTGGGTCATGATATATAAAAATGTGATATGTGAAATGTGATAAAAAAAATTTCCTGAGGATCCATAAATAGGCAAAAAATGTTATCTGAGCAAGAAAGGTATGGGTGCATGCAGAGGACTGTGAGCTCTAAATTCCTACATGGGAAGGCACCAGATAACACTATAGACTCTCCCCAACACACAGCATCAGAACTTCAAAATCCTGAGTCTCAGTAGGAAAAGAAAAGGAAAATCCTGTCCTTCCCTGTACAAAATTATGTTCTCTCTATACTTAAAATACAGGACAGGGCTACAAAACGTCGGAATTACCCAGTGCAGCTGCTCAGTGCTGAAATGCACAACTCTAGAGGGTGCTCTCACAGACTGTGATGTGAATGGCTCCCCCTGGAGTTGAACAGTGCACAACTCATATAACCTTACCAGGCAGCCAAGAGTATAATGATTAAGAGTACCAGCTTAGGAGCCAAACAAACCTAGGGTCTAGTTCCACATCTAATCTCAGGCTATATAACCTGGGGCAGGTTAGTTAACCTCCCTGAGCCTCAATTTCCTTAAGAGAACACATATACTCCGAGGACCCAGTTCAGCACGTGGCACATAGTGGTTCTCAATAAATATGTGTTAAATGAATGTAAAAATGACTAATACCTGCCTTATAAGGTGGTGGTGAGGACTAAATGAATTAACACAAAGTTTTTACAGACAATCTAAAAAATAAAACAGCATTAAACAAGTATCTACAAAGATAACAGAATGAAATTTTAAGATTGTTCCCAACCTGCATCTTTCAGGTTGGGAAGGAATTATTTTTGTTTAAATTAATAAAAAAAATAATCACAAGGTGCTGAGAAAAAAATGGACCAATTGGTATAAAATATATAAAATCTGGATACAACAGAACTTTGATAGGGTGGAGATTCTTTTCTTTTTCTATGTGGAGATATTTCTTGAAGCTTGAGAACACATTTGAAACAAAAAGCAGGAAAGGCATACCTTTTGTTATTTCCAATTGTAGAACAGGTAAAGACAAAAAGTACTGATAACATCAAAGCATTCTAAGAATGACATTGGGCCATGGGAGCTGAAATGTTTGGGTTCCTGTCTGGCATGGGGGGGGGAGCAGGGTATATGACAGTTCAGGGACATGTGTTCCTTCCTCCCCCAGTGCTTCTTTCCTGGTGGAACTGTGGTTTTGGTGCAGTCATGACAATCCTTCACCCTTATTAAAGTCGCACAATGAAGCAGGTCGCCCTAGATTGAAAGCACAAACCCGGACTGGCGGGTCCCGTCCTTCCCCTGTGGTTCTGTGCCTACCTCCGAGCAGGAAGTTGCGGTGCAGTCATTCCCTCCCTAGAGATGGCTGATAACAGAAACCAGCAAAAGTACATTCTGGGAGGGAAGAATCCCTGAGCCCCCAAGAGAGGTCACACCAGTTAGCAGTTAGAAAAGGAGGCATTTCTCACACTTGCTAATGAGTTCGACGCTTGTGAAACATAAACAGGAAGTGGGAGCTCTCCAAAGCGACCTGAAGGAAATCCACTCCCAGTTTGGTCAAAGTGTGAATCCCAGTTCTCTAGGTTGTCAAGGACACTGCCAATTAAGACTGACACCCCCAAATTGCGCCTGAGGCGAAGCTTCACCCAGTCCCAGGGGCGACCCCGTTTTTGGTTTTGTTTTTTTTTTTTTTTTAATTTTTTTTTCCAATCCTTCCCACAGCCAGGCCACTCAGCATCGGGGTGACTGACCCGAGGCGCGGTGGGAACCGCTTACAGTCATCTCTCAACTCCCCGAACTTGCAGGGCAGGGCAGCGCAGAGGTCAGTGAAATCCCCAGCCAGGCCTTATTTTAGTCATGAATTTCCACTGGCTCCCTCCTCTGACTGCATCAGCGCGGCTCACACCGCGGGCTTGGAGTTCCAGCTGTTTTCCCTGCTTCGGGCTGTTAGAAGGTCACACAGACCGGACTTTGCCGGGGGAGGTAAGTGTCCCCTCCCCCAGCACCGCCACCCCACCCCTCCCCGCTTTGTGGAGATGTGGGGCTGCTTGGGGTAGGCGTTTCTGCCCCAAGCTCAGGGCAGTGGGTTAGCTTCTTCCTCCTTCTGTTCCCACGCATCTTAGTCCGTATTAAATAAATTTTGAAACAAAACAAAGCAAACTTTATCTTTTTTTTTTTTTCTGTCTGCCAGTGGCATCTATATATTTTCCCAGGGCTGTCTTCCCCTCATTGCCCAATTTATGCTCTTGCCAGAGGTTCCTGTAAATCCAAGGGCAGAATCTGTTTGATTCCCCACAGTAGCTCTAGCAACGGTCACTACGCCCGGCACCCTGGAGGGGGCTCAACTGATCTGTATCGACTGAATGAACGCTAAGATTTCGGTATGATGGACAGATAGTTTTTTCTAGACTCTCTCTTCCCTCCCGCTCCGGGTGCGGACCGCCAACAGCGCCGCCCAAGTTCCTGGTAGGCGAGGAGATAGCCCACCACGGCGGGCACACCGCGTCCCCGGGGCCTGGGTCCCACGGGCGGCGGAGAGGGACTCGCAGGCGGAGGCCCTGTGGCCCGAGCTGTGGCCACGTGAAGCGTCACGCCCCGTGCTGCTGCAGGGCAGGCGTCGCCGCCGCAGTTGTGTAACGCTGCAGCCGGAGGGGAGGCGACCCGGGAGCTTCTGCTCCGGAGGGGGCAGGGTAGGGAGGGGAAACGCAGGGCACCGCGCCCGGTGTCTTTCGGGGCCGGACTAACCGAAGTGGGGTGAAAGTGGGCACTGGGATACACGGGGGCGGGGGCGCAAGAGGGTGCCCGCCGGCCCGCAGGCTTTACCCAGGAGCGGAGCTCGGGGGGAGCAAGGGGCCCGTGGCGCACACGCTCGGCGGTCAGGTGCGCGCAGCGTGCTCGGCGGCGCCCTCGGCTGCCCCTGCGCTTGGCTGCCAGCCCGCTTCCCATGGGGTGACATCCGCCCCGCCCCTCGGCCCCTCCCCACGGCGGGCAATTCCTGGACGCCCGGCTGAGGGGTGGGGGCGGGGAAGCCGGGACGGAAAGAAACACCAGCCTCTGGGGAGGGCAGGGGGGCCGGGCGACTCCCTCCGCTGCGCGCCGGTTCCTCGGAGCCGGCCGGGCGGGGGAGGAGGAAGAGGGTTGGGCTGGAGCGAGCGAGGGGATATTCCTCTCCCGGCTTGAGTCAGACGCGGGCGGATCCGTCCTCCCCCGTTCCCTCCCAGGAGACGGGAACTTACTTCATTTCCCTGGGGCAGGTTCGCCCACGTTACCAAACCTCCCCCCCTACCCGGCCCCAGCGCCTCCCCGGCCCCTTCCAGCTTCCGCGCCCCCCACCCGGTTGGGCAGGACCCAGGCCATGCTGCCACCCCCTCTTCGGGGAAAGGCAGCCGCAGCCGCAGACACCTGGGGGCCGGGGCTGGGGGTGGGGGCTCCCTCGCAGCCGCGGGAGCGTTGTCCAACACGTGAGACTCATGTGATGAAGCCGGGGGAGGGCGGGCAGGTCGCTCCTTCCCTCCCTGGCAGCGGCCAGACGTGCCTGGAGTCACAGGGTAGAACACGTAGCTCCAACCCACCCACTCGCTCCCATTTAACCCAGCCCGCAGCCTCTCCATTACTCCTCAGCTCGCCCCCCCACCCCCCTCCGCCCTAGCCGCCCCCCCCCAGCTCCCTCCCGCCTCCCCGCCCGCCCCACTTCTCATTCACTTGGCTCGCACCGCGCAGACGGCGCAGGGAGCACACACCGCCAGTCTGTGCGCAGAGCCGGAGCCAGAGGCCGCGGGGACACCATGCACGCCCCCAACTGAAGCAGCACCTCAAAGCCGCAGCGCCCGGCAGCCCAAGCGGATTTCAGAGAGCTCAGACTCAGAGGAACCCTTGAGGAGAGACACCCCCCGTCGCCCCCTTGAAGCCCCTTGCAGGACAGTGCTCACCCCGACGTTCCGCTACTGCAGACAGGAGTGCACAGTGGCCCCGGCTCGCCGCGCCATGGAGCGGATCCCCAGCGCGCAACCGCCCCCCGCCTGCCTGCCCAAAGCTCCAGGACTGGAGCCGGGAGACCTACCTGGGTAAGTTGGTACTCCCCGGCCCTTTCAAGCCTCAGCTCCAGCCCTGCGTTCTGCGCCGCTCTCAACTCAGAGCCGCTCTGGGCGCATCCGGGGGGCTTTTACTCGCCAGGGCTCTTGCAGCCTATGCGCACGCAAAGTCAAGACCCTATCTGGCTCCTCTCCCTGCAGGATGGATTTTGCCCACATGTACCAGGTGTACAAATCGAGGCGGGGAATAAAGCGGAGCGAGGATAGCAAGGTAAGAATACCGCGCCCTTCGGGACCCCAGCCCCTGGCGCGCGCTGTTTCCAAGAAAAGTTTTTCGCTTTGAGCTTCGCGGGGCAATGCAAGGTGTGGGTTCGGTGCTTCTATGAAATGGCTTGGACTAGAAGGGGCAGAAAGTGGTTCTGAGTCACTCCGCGGTCCCAACTCTTACGGCCTCGGGGGGTGGGGGAGAGAGGGGCTTCTCACCCGCTTCCTCTGGCGCCCACCGCCCCCCGTGCGCCTTGCAGGAGACCTACAAACTGCCGCACAGGCTCATCGAGAAAAAGAGACGTGACCGGATTAACGAGTGCATCGCCCAGCTGAAGGATCTCCTACCCGAACATCTCAAACTTACAGTAAGTGAGAAGCTGGCCCCTCTCCAAGCCAGCTCTTCTGCCCAGGGAGAGGGCGGGGGTCATTCGCCGCCTGCAGGCTCCACTGGGAACTGCAGGCCAGATGGGCGGCTTGGAGCTTGCGGGTGGCTCTGTTTTGGGGTACCCTTCCCCAGCCCTAAGATTTTTCTGGCAGCCTCATGCAATGAACTGAGAACTGCTTGGACTTCTCTAAGCTGGCTCTAACCCCAGCTAGCCTTCGTTTTCAAGATTTTAAGCCTTTCCTTTCTGGTGATTTTCAGGGTTCTTTAGTTTTGCTGACTTTGGTAAACCAAGCAACACGCAGATTTTATTTACCCCCTTCTCTCCGCCCTACTCCTTTTGAAAAATAAAGAGGACTTGTTTGGGTGCGTGATTTTTATGTCCTGTTCTTTCTTGGCAGTAGCCAACAGCTTACTGGCTTGGCAGCCTTTGGTTGGGGAAAGGAAAAATAGTATTTGAGGAGGAAGTAAAAAGCCTAAATGAGCTGAGAGTTATGAAAGGGTGTCAGGAAAGAAGCTAGGGGAAGCCTCTTGGCTGCCAGACACAGTAGAAGTCCCTCCTCAGGTTGACAGCACTGTAGAGAAATGTTATCTCTGGATTCTCCTGAGTTCAGGTCAGCAGTGGCTGCTGGAGAAATGTATCTGTCAGAGCTTTCTCCTGATGTAGCTGCCTCTTCCCAAATGCCTCCAAAGATAAGTGACACTCGTTTTTTATTTAATCAGAAGTTTGTGGTTGTATGTATACAAACACACTTTTTAAAAATGTCATCTCCAAACTTAAAAATGAAATGTTATCAATCAGGAAAGGCTATTTCTTTACTCCCCCCCCCCTTTAGAGATATTTCCCATTGCTAATAAGTGTCCCAGAGGTGGAACTTCTCTGACCTCACTGCTGACTAAGGCTCTTTTTATTCCAGACTCTGGGTCATTTGGAAAAAGCAGTGGTTCTGGAACTTACCTTGAAGCATGTGAAAGCACTAACAAACCTAATTGACCAGCAGCAGCAGAAAATCATTGCCCTGCAGAGTGGTTTACAAGCTGGTGAGTGCCCGAGTCTGGTTATCATCACCTGAGAGTTGTAGCACAAATAGCCTGTGGGCTCAACATCTGGTATAAGAAACATTCTTACAACAAATTGCTTGTGCACTTTAGTTGGGGGAGATGTCATTTTATCTTTCCTAAAAGGTCAGACTTTTCATTTGGAATGCTGCTGCTTGCCACCTGGCATGAATACGTATTAGTCAAGTGGTAAAATATTTCTGTGACATTTTGGTTTAAGTGTTTCTGGGTTCTGGGACATGTTCCCCCTCTTGTTTAAAATGCCAGGGCACCTATAATTTGTGTCGTGGGTGTTTTACAGTTGGTCTTCTTAGTCCTCTTTCATTGGAGAATAAATCATGGGTATGCCCCAGTGTTTTCCTGTTTCTCTACTTCCTTATCGCTCTGTGTGTGGTATGGTCCTGGCAGGATGACAGCAGGAGCTTTTCCTGCATTTCATGTGGTTCCCTGAATAGCCACTAGGTATCTTGGTGAGTTGCACAATCTAATGAAACCGGTGAAGTTTCATCATTAGTTTCTACCGACTTCCAGAGAATCACAGTCACCTTGTAACCTTCTAGTTTCACCCCTTCCAAATAATACTGTACAGCCCAGGGAGAAAATCTTCTACCCACTACCTCATTCCATTCTTCTTGCCCTTCTTTCCAAGACTAGTATGATGAGAATCACAAAAACCTAGCAGGTGCTTCTGCCAGTTTCCTCATTGAAAATAGGAAGATGATGATACCTGATTACTTGGGGCTTGTGGATAGAATACGTGGAAAAGGCTTAGACATAGCTTTGAAATCTGAAGAGTCCAGCGCAACTGCAACTTTTTCAATGGAAAATAAGCTTACTTGGGTGACATCATTCTTTTATTCTTTATCTCATTCTGTGACTGGTCTTTGTCCAATTTGGCTCTGGTAAGACAGATGTTCTATAAATCCACTCTAGTTATAAACATACGAGGATGTTCAGTGCTGTGTCCTGTATAATGAAAACTCAGAAACAAGCTATCAATTCAAGAGGGGAAGTAGTCTGTCTATATTAATTTTGTTCTGTTTCTATGATGGGATTTTATGCTACCATTACAACTCCTATTTTACCTTTGAGTGGTAGAATAATGTATTATTTTTGTTCTATTATTTGTACTTTTCAATATAATCCAAATTTTTTCTGATCATACTACTTTCGGAGTTAGGAACACAAATCAGCAAGGGCTAGTAGCAAAAAGAAAAGCTCCCAGTCTTTGAGGTGTAGGTATCCTGGTGAACCATGGGGCGTTCTGAAATGTCTTCCTTTGGATCTGTGTCGATCCAGGTGAGCTGTCGGGGAGAAATGTTGAAGCAGGTCAAGAGATGTTCTGCTCAGGTTTCCAGACGTGCGCCCGGGAAGTGCTTCAGTACCTGGCCAAGCATGAGAACACCCGGGACCTGAAATCTTCGCAGCTCGTCACCCACCTTCACCGTGTGGTCTCAGAGCTGCTGCAGGGGGGTACCTCCAGGAAACCGTCAGACCCAGCTCCCAAAGCCATGGACTTCAAGGAGAAACCCAGCTCCCTGGCCAAAGGCTCTGAAGGCCCAGGGAAAAACTGTGTGCCGGTCATCCAGCGGACTTTCGCCCACTCGAGTGGGGAGCAGAGTGGCAGTGACACGGACACAGACAGTGGCTACGGAGGAGAATCTGAGAAGGGCGACTTGCGTGGGGAGCAGCAGTACTTCAAAAGCGATCATGGACGCAGGTTCACCATGGGAGAAAGGATCGGTGTTATTAAGCAAGAATCTGAAGAACCCCCAACGAAAAAGAGCAGAATGCAGCTCTCAGATGATGAAGGCCATTTCGCGGGCAGTGACCTGATCAGCTCCCCGTTCCTGGGCCCCCACCCACACCAACCTCCCTTCTGTCTGCCCTTCTATCTGATCCCGCCGTCAGCAACTGCCTACTTGCCCATGCTGGAGAAGTGCTGGTATCCCACCTCCGTCCCCGTGTTATACCCGGGCCTCAACGCCTCTGCGGCAGCCCTCACCAGTTTCATGAACCCAGACAAGATCTCAGCCCCCTTGCTCATGCCCCAGAGACTCCCTTCTCCCTTGCCTTCCCATCCGGCCATTGACTCCTCTGCCCTGCTCCAAGCTTTGAAGCAGATCCCCCCTTTAAACTTAGAAACCAAAGACTAGGGGACCCTGCTGCTCTGCTTTCCTTCCTCCCTACTCCCCTGCCCCTCTCCAAAAAAACAAAACAAAAAAAAAAGTGTGACTGCAGCAAGATTGTTCTAGCGTGTATGCTGAGATAATGTGAGGCACGGAGAGAAGATCTGGGGTGCGTGTGTGCACGCGTCTCTGCGCGTGCATCGGTTGTCGCTATAGGACATGAAAGCTCCTTTTGGCCTAGGGAAGATTTGAAGGATGGCCTGACATCAGAAGATTTGTGGGGGGGGGGATTGTAGCAGATCTCTGGGCTTTCCCCCATCCCAGAGAATAGCCCCCTCAGATACAGAAAAATCAGCTGGATTTTTCAAAAGCTTCAAAGTCTTGGTCTGTGAGTCAGTCTTCATTTTGGGAGCCAGGTCTGTGGCTTTTGAGAAAAAGGTACTTTCAAAAGAGGGCTTTCCAGAGTGCCGTTCCCAGCCAGCTCTTAGGACCCCACCCTTCTCCCTTTCATTGTTGCCGTGACTCACCAAACGGGGAGAGGGCAGCCGCACGGAGCTTTCTGCTAAGTGGTGAGGTAGCAGACACTGGCATAACACGGTAGTGGTTTGGGGAGATTTCTACAGGTCTGCTCCCCACCCCCTGCCTCCGATGAATAAAGAGAATGTAGTTCCCTACTCAGGCTTTCATAGTGATTAGCTTAATAAGGAACTGAAAAGGGCCCCCTGGTAAAGCTGAGCTGCCAGGGAATGAGGGAGGAGTCCCTTGGGCCTCTGGTACCTGTTTCTAAGTCTCAACCTAGAAAACAATCATGCTGTCCCGGGAACCAAAGCAGGGTCTGAGAAACGCAGGTGCCTAAGTTCCAGTCATCCCCAAAATGCATAAAGCCAAGTAACAAATTGCTACCTTCAACAAGCAGAGCTAGACTCCGTTTGCAGTTCTATCTAAAACTCCTTTTAACCAAGCTTAGCTTAAAGGCCTAACCAGCTCTTGGCACAGCAAGATCCTTTCTGCAGGCTAATGCCCCTCGCCCAATGGCATAGGGAGTGTCCTTATTGCTAAAAAGGATTCTGTCTCCTTCAAAGAAGTTTTATTTTTGGTCCAGAGTACTTGTTTCCTGACTTGTCCAGCTAGCCCTGCACCAGCTTTTCAAAATGCACTATGCTTGATCGCCGATCGTGTTTTAACTTTTTCTTTTCCTGTTTTTATTTTGGTATAAAGTCATTGCCCTTATTTGTAAAACTGTTATAAATATATATTATATAAATATATTAAAAAGGAAATGTTTCAGATGTTTATTTGTATAATTACTTGATCTACAAAGTGAGAAAAATGAATGTATTCCTGTTTTTGAAGAGAAGAATAATTTTTTTCTCTAGGGAGAGGTACAGTGTTTATATTTTGGAGCCTTCCTGAAGGTGTGAAATTGTAAATATTTTTATCTATGAGTCAATGTTAAGTAGTTGTTTTAAAATACTTAATAAAATAATCCTTTTCCTGTGGAAGAGAAAGATGGTCTGCATTTTTCTTTTGAGTACCCCAGTCGTGTAATAGGGCTGTCTTCCTGCCCTCCCCTCTTGGCTGGAGGCAACAACTAGTTAATCTCGGCGTCATTTCATTCAGCTTTTTATGTGCCTTGTATTCGGTCAGACAGAATAAACTTGGTCAATTTTGTAGGTAAATATTTGTTTAATTTTTTTTTTTTAAATGTTTGCTAAAGGTTCATGGTCACGCTGTGCCTCCTTCCAGAGTTAGGCAAAAAGTACATTGTCCCCCCACCCCCTGCCCCGGCCTGCTTTTCTCATGGTCCTTAGAACTTGACAGAAAATGAAATTATGGAATTGTTAGGCCATAGGGTCTGGGGAGCTTGCTGGAGCAGTAGGCACATGGAGAAAAGATTTAATGGATTATTATGCAATAATTGCTGCTGGGGATAGCTCCTCTGCCAAGCTAGTCTAACTTTTTTGAGTCTAGCAAAGTCTAATGGATTTGCCATATCCTGTCTTACTGCTGCTGAAGGCAACATTCCATAATTATTTTCTACATCCTTCCTGGACTTCCTCTCGTTGGGTGTGTTTGTGCGTGAATGAATATTGGTGTTCCTTAGTCAAGTGCTCTTACAAAAAAAAAAAAAAAAAAATTCCGTGGGAAATGACCCGGTCGAGTATTTTTGCCTTTCCCCATCTCCTCGTCAGGGATGTCCTGATGGCCAGTACCTGGCTTGCTGCGCTTCAGATCCCCAACTACCTGGAGTCTTCCAGAACCCCTCTGGTCCATCTGGAGCCTAAGCAGAGCACCTGCCCCCAGGGAGTTCTTAGCCACCAAAGGCACCAACCTGCCCATCATGACTTTGCTTCAAACGTCACCTTCCCTGTCTCCCGATGAGCCAGCAGGTGAGATGAGAGTGAGCATTGCCGGGCTGTGGGAGATGCAGAACACATGCTCTGAAAGACACAGAGATTGCCGGGGCAGCATGGAGTCACGTTCGGAGCCCCGCACCAGGATTCTGGAGATGAACTGATGGCCTGCCATCCCCTTCCACGCCTGGTATTGACTAAGTAAAATAAAGATTCTGAGCCCTTGTCACAAGTCTTAGAGCAAGCAGATGGCAAATTCTGGAAGTCCCTCCTCCTAGCTCTTTAGGGCCTCCAGGTCTCCCACCTGCTAAGTCCTTGAAATGCCTCCTTGAATGGCTAGGCTTTTCTGGTAGACTTTTTCCGTAAAAACCTAAACAAGTCAAGTTTCTCCCAGGGATGGAACACGGGGTTGAAATCAGGGAAAAGGCCTTTTGCATGCCCCTCTCTCTTTCCTGGGCCGTAACTCAAGGAGGAGCGTGGAGACCGAAGGATGTGGTGCAACCTGAACTAAAAAAAACATCTGAGGGTTCAGTCACGGAACAGTCGATCCAGAGTCCCCCTCCTGGAGTCGGCCCGGTCACACACCCGTGAACGGAGCCGCTGTCCCGCAGCCCCCTTCGCCCTTGCCTTTCCTTCTAGCCCATTTGCTGCAGGTTCCAAGTGGCTCCCAGGGAGACGAGAGGAGGGGCTTGCACCCCAACCCGTCGCCCATTCGGGACAAAGAGGACCTCTGTTTAAAAGGGGTGTGAGTGTGAGGGGGTGAAGCGCTGGCTTTGAGGCCGGGGAGAGGGGGCAGGAGGCAGGGGAGCTGAGGCTGGGGATCTGGCCGCCTTCAGACAGGGCGTGACCCTCCGGGCCTGCCGGGATGGTCTCACCCAGCGCTGACCTGCCTCGCCTGTTGACACAACGTCACGTTTCCGACTGCAGCCCTTTCATGTGCGGCCCGCGGCTAAATGCGGCTGCCGGTTCCTGGAAGCAGACGTGCCTGGCACCGCGTCAGCAGAAACCTGATCCCCGGGGAAGCTTGGCACGGCCACGGGATCGCTCGGCCCCCAGAATAGGGCCTGGCAGCGGGCGCCGGGCAGCGCCCCCCAACCCCCAACCTCGCGCCCAGCAGGAATGAATCCAAGCGCTCTCCCGCAGGGGTGGGGTAGGGAGCTGGATTTAGGCAGGGCATTGGGACAAGGGCCTAATTAACTACAAGCTAGAAGCTTCCCACGGGTCATCGCTCCTTGATGAAGCCTAACAACCTAGAAGCAGCATTATGGGTAGTATTACAATTCGCGTTTTGGAGAGCAATAAAAGCGGGCTCAGAGAGGGGAGGTAATTTGCTCAAAGTCACACAGCTTCCCAGTTGCTAAGCCATCAGTGGCATGGTGAATAGGTTGCACTGTGGCTCTCCTTAATCCGATTCAAGGCGAAGGCTTGCAGAGTTTGGTTGTTAATAATAATGATAATAATAGCAACAGAACTACTGCTGTTAACAGCAAACCCATGCCTTGCACTTAAAATTTGCCAGGCACTCTTCTAAGCACTCACGTACAATTTAATTCTCGCAGCAACTCCATGAGATAGCTATAATTATTAATCCCCTTATATGGTTTTAAAAGACGTAGGCACAGAGAGGTTAAGTAACTTGCATAAGGTCACACAGCTCTAGTGGTGAAGTGAATTCAAACCTAGGCAATTTGGCTCCAATGTCTATGTGCTTAGCTACAAAATCACATTGCCCTTGTACCTCAATGATAGTAATAATAATAAAAGTAAAAGTAGTAATAATTACAACTGTTACTACCATATTTTGAGTACTTTCCCTGTGCCACGCACTATATTAAACACTTTGTGTGAATTATCTCTATTTCCTCTAGCAACTGTGATAGATAAGAGATATTAATATGCCCATTTTACAGATGACACAACTGGAGCTCAGAGAGAGGAAATGCCTCATCTAGGGTGACACATCATTTAAAGACAGTGTCATGCCCTTTCTCTGGTATGGAACTGCTTCTAAACCAAGCTTCTGTTGGACTTGGACATGCCATGAACTCATTTAATCCTCAAAATAGCCCTATGGAGTAGGTATTATGCTCCCCAGTGGGTAGATAACTGACACCCGGGGTAAAGTTATTTGCCTACCTCTTTGCTTTCTTATGAATGCCCCCACACACCATCCTACAGCAAAAAATGGGCCCATTCTCTAGTTAAAGAACTAACCCCATACGCATCTGAGGTCACCTGGTGGGGGGGGGGGCGTGGGTTGTGCTAGAGACTGACTATGCTGAGAACCAGAATCTGGGTTTGAGGAAATTCTGCCATATTTTCTGGGGTGGGACTAGAGGTATCACATCCCTCTTCAGGTTAGGAGAGAGACAGGTGGAGAGGCCTGGAGGAGGAGCTGCCTGTAGACCACTCAGGTCAAAGCAGCTCTGCTGAAGGGAGGGAGGGAGGCACTGAGTTCCATGCTCTCTTGCTGGAAGGGAACCTGGGCAGGCTCAGAGACCAGGCCACTGCAGCTCCTGTCTCTCTCAGCTTCCTTCAGCCCTCCCGAACCCTAGCCCTTCTCTCTAGCCCTTGGCTGGTGAGGGGTAAGCAAGGGCCACTTTGCTTTGGGGAATGGGCATGGTATCTCAGGTGGGAGCTTGCCTTGTTGAGGGGTTTCTCCTCAGGCCTCTAGAGCCCACTGCAAGACTCAAAGACAGAATGTGTTGAGTTCCCAAGTGCTCTCATATAATGACTATGTGTTAACAGGATCGGTGTGTTCTCCTGAGACCCAGAATTCCCAGAGGTGCCACGTGGCGTGGAGGGCGGGGAGGCTCTGGGTTTCTCACTGCCTCTTCAGCTGGAGCAGCTTCCTTTTCCCTCTGTCTTATGTCTTGTAATGATTTGTTTGAACAAGAGTTCTACTGCTAAAAACGTCCCACACATGTCTGGAAGGCACCAAACTATAGCCCCTTCCTCAGGCATGGCCTTCACATCTCCTGCCTCTTTCTGTAGGATCCCGAGAGAGGCTGAGGCCACTCAAAGCCACCTTCACCCCCCCAAACCAGCACCACCCCCCTGTTTATCCCAAGCCATCTGTTTGGCCCGACTACCACAGCAGAACATGAGCCGGGCGAAGCCTCTCCCATTGGCTACGGAAGGCACTGACATGCTTGTCTCGCGGCTGGGCCATCCAGTCTTGTGATGTGGCTGGATTTGGGCCCAGAAGGTTTCTTCTGCTATAGATGGGACCCTCCCTTCCCCTTCCCAGAGGAATCTTAGTAAAGACACTGAGGTGGGACATGAGGGAATGAATCACCAGGCTGCTAGGTAGTGGGGGTCAGTCTAGGGCTGAGGCCAAAGTGATGAGGACAGCCAGCCTCTCTTCCTTGTAAGTGCCAGCCCTGCTCTCTGCATCTCCCACTCACCTTTGAGAAGGGGAAAGGGAAGAAATGTGCTTATTTATTTGTTTGAAGGGCATCCGCTTTTTTTGAAATTGCATTATGAATGACATATGGAGATAGGGATTATGCAAGGGTCTCTGGGGAATTCAAGTGGGGAGGTGGGAGGAGGAGGAAAAAGTACTCTCTTTCCAGAAAGTAAAAAAAAAGAAAGTGTTTCTAAAAGTTTTAAATACAATATCTAATATTTTTGTATCTTTTTCTTACTATGGAGAATTTAAAACATATATAAAAGTAGACAGAAACAACAAAAAGAAAAATGACCCAATTTAAAAATAGGCAGAGGACTCGAATAGACATTCCTCTAAAGAAGATACACAAATGGCCAAGAAGCACATGAAAAGATGCTCAACATCATTAGTCATCAGGGAAATGCAAATCAAAACCACAGTGAGATACCACTTCACACCCACCAGGACGGCTGTAATGAAGAAAAAACAAAACGGAAAATAACAAGTGTTGTCGAGGACGTGGAGAAATTGGAACCTTCATACATTGCCAGTGGGAATGTAGAATGGTCCAGCTGCTTGGGAACAGCTCCTCAAAAAGTTAAATATAGAATTACCATAGAACCCTGCAGTCCCCACACCTAGGTATATACCCCCCCAAAATTGAAAGCAGGTACTCTAGCAAATAACACAGGTGTGCATGTTCACAACAGCCAAGAGATGGCAACAGCTCACGTGTTCATCAGTGGATGACCGGGTACACAAAATGTGCTGGGTATATACATACATACACGTATATATATTAGACTAAAAAGCAATGAAGGGCTGATATATTTTACGGTATGGATGAGCCTCGAAAACATTACACTCAGTGAAAGAAGTTGGACACAAAGACTCACATACTGGATGATTCCATTTATGTGAAATCTCGAGGATAGATAAATGCACATGGACGGAACACAGATTGGTGGTCTCCAGGGGCTGGAGGGTGGAAGAAATGGTGGGAAGGTACTCAATGGGTACCATGGTTTCAGTTTGAAGTGATGGAATTATTTTGGAACCAGATAAGGGTGGTAGTTGCCTACGTTTATGAACCTGCTCAGTGGCACCGAATTGTTAACTTTAAAATGGTTAATTTTAGGGCGACTGGGTGGCTCAGTCAGTCAAGCCTCTGCCTTCTGCTCAGGTCATGATCCCAGGGTCCTGGGATTGAGCCCTGCATTGGGCTTCCCAGTCAGCAGGGAGCCTGCTTCTCCTTCTACCTCTGCTGTTCACCCCCTTGTGCTCTCTGGCTTTCTCTGTCAAATAAATAAATAAATAAAATCTCCACAAAAATTAAAATAAAATGGTTAAATTTGTGATTTCTGGTTGGCTTGGTTGGTTAAGCATCCCACTCTCCATCTTGGCTCAGGTTTTCTTTCCTTTTCTTTTCTCTTCTTTTCCTTTCTTAAATTTATTTGAAAGAGAGAGAGCACAGAGGTAGAGTGGGAGGGAGAAGCAGATGCCTTGCTGAGCTGAGAGCCCGATGTAGAGCTCAATTCCCAGGACCCTGAGATCATGACCTGAGCCAAAGGCAGACATTTAACAACCGACCGAGCCACCCAGGCACCCTCACTTCAGGTCTTGATCTCAGGGTTGTGAGTTCAAGCACCGTGTTCCTTTAAAAAAAAGGAAAAAAATAAGGTTAATTTTCCGTGAATCTCACTGATATAAATTATTTTTTAAAAAATACCCAGCATAGCATAACAAACCCTCTTTGTACCACTTGCTTGGGTTTAATAATCATCAACTCATGCTTAGTCTCAGTCCCATCTGTAATATATGTACTGATCTGCTTCCCCTGCTCATATATTATTTAGAAGCAAATCTGGACATGATATAATTTCATTTATAAATATTTTAATGTATATCTTTAAACGGTAAGCATTCTTTAAAAATTACGGTAGCATTATCACACCTAAAACAATTTAACTATACTGAAAGATAATTTTATTTGTATTTTTTTATAAAATTTGATTAAAAAATAGTATTTCTAACTGTACAGTCACCAGAAGCACACAGTTACCAAAAATGCACACAACTTGCCGTCTCCTGGAAGGCAATTTTTAAAGACTAATTTTCTGAGTACAAGTACAGAATGGTTTCAAAATCTAAAAGCATGAAAAACGATCATTAAAAAAAATTATTCTCCTGTCCCAATTCATCCTCTTTCATCCAGTCCCTCTCCTCACCAAAGTCACCTACAAGTAGGCCGCTAGGCATTGTTTTATTTTAGAGCTTATTTATATTTATGTGTGCAAATAGGAACATGCACTACCATTTGTAGTCTTTTCTCATACAAAAATAACATGCTATCTATACCATTCTGCCCTTATTTTTCATTTACTATATCTTGGCAGCTATCCCCATGAATATGTAGAAAGGCTTTTAATTCTTTTCCCAACTATGTAGTATATTATTGTATATATTATCATTTGTTTGACCAGTTCCTTATGATGGACATTTGGGTTATTTCCAATCTTTGGCAATTATCAACAGGGCTGCAATGACTAATTTTATACATGCATCATTTTGCATGTGTACAACAATACTTTGGGGTAAACTCCCAGAAGTGGGATTGCTGCATCTGTAGCACAAGCATCTATCATTATGATGAGTATGACCAAAGCTGTCTTCTGTGACAGTTCATCTCCCTTTAGTGACCTAGCAGAGTTGCCTGTCTGGGAAGTAGTTTGCAAGAGAATTCGGAAGCCTGGGAACGTGTAAATCTTCAGACCAAGAGATTCTACTTCTAGGAGTTATCCTAAGGGAACTATGAATCCAGTGCTCAAAGATTTAGCTACAAGGATGAACATCTCTGTGTCATAGTAAAAAAAAAAATAATCATCATCAGAAAAATGACCTATAGGAGCCTGGTTGAGTAGCTGAGTAATTGATGGTATATGTAAATGATGGAATACTACCTAGTCATGAAAAAGTATCTGCAGAAAGTATCATTATTATTTATTTCTTATTAAGGGGGAAAAGTAGGTCACAAAACAGTATCTTCAGAATGATCCCATTCTTTAAGTGAGGAATAGCATTTATACTTTTAAATGTTCTCTTTCTCTTCCTCAATTTCCACTCCTGTAAAATGAGGGCAATAATAATCTGCTCACTGAGTTGCCGTAAGGATTAAGTTAGTTAAAATGTCTAAGATGCTTAGAGTGGTATCTGGCACAGAGGAAGTTCTGTGTCGGGGTTAGTGAAAGTCAGTGAAAATCACCATCTTTCTTATCATTTTAAATTGTATTATCATTGCATAAGAGAAAGCTCTGGCAGACAATATAACAAAATTTTAACCATTTAGCAGGACTTAGAGTGATTATTACTTTGAGAATTTTTGCTTTTCTGTATTTTCTTTTTTTTAAATAACAAACATGTATCATTTCTGTAATATATATCATAAAGGGAAAAAAAAAAAAGGACAAGAATGGAATAATGGAATTCTTCTGAGGTAGTCTTGGAAATCTGTACTCAACAGAACCCCAGTATGATGTGGAAAGAAAAGGCAGGACGTTTTTTTTGGTTTGTCAGCTCAGCCTTGGGCAGGGCCAGCTCCGCACAGTAGGAAGAAGGCAACTCCCTAGGACAGTCAGCTGGAAGGAAGCGGAAGGTGCTCCCTGCCCACATGCACAAGCTTTGAAGGGGACTTTAACAATTAGAGCAATGACAAAAGGTACAAATACACACAGGGGCCTGTCAAAGTCTTAAGATAGGGGTCCAACTCCTTCACTGCTGTGTCCCTAGCACCTCTCCTGAAAGACAGCAAAAATTCAGCTGATGTTTCCAGCATGAACAAGTGAACCCAGGCTCCGCTGTGTGACTTTGGGAAACTTCTTTCACCTTCCCGAGTCTCAGTCTCCTCCCCCACCCAATGAGGGTATTAGCGATCTTGTAGAAACCATCGGGAAGATGAAAAGAAAGGTCTGTACGTAGACTAAGTAGCACGTGGCCCAAATCGGGCACATGGCAGGTGCCCAAGCATTTGAGGAATAAATGAATGAAAAGAATGAAGGGCACTGACAGGAGCTTATTCACATTAAAGCACAAATGACTGATGGCATTCTTCCCTCAGAGAAGCTTTGGAGGGTATAGGGAGAAGCTGGGGGACATCTAGCCTGTACCCCAGACTCTCTGCTAAGTACTGTACTAGGCACAACGCACGCACTACCTTGTATAATTTCCATTTTGCATGTACAGAAATTGAGACTCTGTGAGATCAAATGACTTACCCAAGGTCACATGGCAGGCAGATGGCACAGCCAGGATTTAAGCCAACATATGACTCAAAAGTCCTTGCCAAAGAGCCTTGGATGACAACGTGAACGGTGTCCTGAGGAGGGAAGAGGTTCTGGGGCACCCACCAGAGACAAGCGGCACCCTGTGCGTGGCGCCGAATAACCCAAAAGGCAGGTGCATGAAGGGCCCTGGGAAAGCAGCCTGGCTCCCTCCACGGCCCCGGATGCTGGAAAACCATTTCTTTTTTATATTTCCCAAGAAACCATTGAGATAATCTCATGAAGCAAATCAAGACCTTATTGGGTTTTTCTACATTTATTTTGTTTAGTGTTGTTTTCTGTTTGAAATTCCTCTGGGGAGGGAGCACCGTGGCATTTATGCCTCAGGATATTAGGGCTTAATTCCCCCCTGGAGTCTTAGGACCTCTCTAGATCTTCCCCAGTGCGTGCTAGGCCACACTACATGAGTTTGGGGGCGGCGGTGAGGAGGGCCCCCCCACCCTGCTTCCCTAGGGGCTCCTAAGGCTGCGTTCGGGTGTTTCCCAGGGCAGTGGCCTGGGCTCCCCTGACCCGTGGCTTCTCATAGACCAGCCCTTCAGACAAGGCGCTCACTGTCCAGGCATGTTCCAAGCCACCGGCTCGAGTCTGAGCCAGCGCAGGCCTGTTGCAATGAGTCAGCCTTTCACTGGGGAAAAACGTGGTGACTGGCGGACAAGTCACTTTTTCCAGCTCGGCCCTGGTCCTGGGCTGGGTTTTGGGAGGGCTTCTTTTTTCCCTTTGGGATTCTACTGCCTAGGGCATGCTCCTGGGGGGTCCTGGGAAGCATGGGGGCTGGAATTCTTACGCTGGGGGTAGGTCAAGTTGCTTTAATCCAGCAGGATGAAGGTGTCCCTCCCCTACACAGAGAACATGGAGGCCACAAAGATTGTATCTGCATCTCCTACACAGGTGAGCTCAGAATGGCCACTAGGGAAGGGGTGTACGCAAAGACGTCCACCCTGCACCCTTTGCATGCCATGGTGGCCCAGCACCCCCAGGGACCCAGGGCTTGGAGTATACTTGGCCCCTTACCAACTAGAATGCGTTCCTGAAGATGCTGCTGCCTAGGGCCCCTGGAATCTTAAAGCCCGCACCGTTACCTTCGGTGAACCTGCCCCTGCCCCAGCTCAATGCCAGGGGTTGGGTTTCAGAGCTGTTCACTTTACCATCCCTTCTGACTCCCCTCCAGCTTCCCTGAGGTTTGCACAGCTCAGCTGACACAGATTCTCCCAGTGTAACTGGGGGAGGGAGAGGCGATGACCATTAGTCAAAGGTGGGAAGGGTGTGTGTGGGTGGGGTTTGGCCCTTAGTGGCTTGGGGAGCAAATTCGTTCTCTCTGGAGGAAAGACTATGCTCTCTGCCTCTCTGCCTCTGAGGCTCTGGCTTACACCACCTCATCGTTTTTGTGATTCACAAAGACGAACCTCTCTCACCAGACCATTCATTCGGGCACAGATATTTACTGATACCCTTTACTGTTAACCCAGATTCTGGGCTTTGGGGTGTAGCAGTGTAGAGAACAGTCGTGCTCCCGTCTTTGTGAAGTGGAGAGTCTGAGGGGGGACACAGGTACTCGCCAGATAATTATCGACACAAGCAGATACCAACAATCCGCGACAGAAAAAGAGTATGCAAGAGAAGCCATCAGGGCCTGGTGCCAGAGAAGGCTTGCCAGAGATAAAACAGATAAGGAGGAGTAGTCTGGTTGGCGTGGGGAAGAGGGTGAGACTGGTGCTTCTTATGGGTTGAACTGTGTCCCCCACCCCACCCCCTGCAAAAAAAAGATGTTGGAGTTCTAACACCCTGGTATCTCAGAGTGTGAACTTATTTGGAAATAGGGTCTTTACAGAGGTAAGCAAGTTAACCTTGCTTGAGGTCATTAAGGTGGGCCTTCATCCAATAAGGTGTCCTTACACAAAGTACAGTGTGGACCCCGAGACAGACATGATACAGGAAGGAGGCCATGTGAGGATGAAGGCAAAGATCAGAGTGATGCATCTCTCAGCATCTCTTAGGAGACGATTCTCCCTCGAAGCCCTCAGAAGGAACCACCCCTGCCAATAACACCTTGATTCTATACTTTCTGGTCCCCTGCAACCTGAGAACATAAATTTCTGCTGTTGAAGCCACCTAATCTGTGGTCCTCTGTTACCTCTGTTGCGAAAGCCTTGAAGGAGAGAGGGGGTGAGGCCAATTTCAGAAGGCAAGCCACCCTGGTTGGAATGCAGAGTCACAAATCCCTTTATCTCTAATGAGAGGAAAGTGGGTCAGTGAGGGCGCCTCAGGCAACTATAAAAAAATAATAAAAATAATAACCACCTTGAAGATGGGTAGAATGTATGAGATAAGCCCAGGGAGGCAGGAAGTGACTGGGCTGGGTGGAGGTTTCCTTGTGGGGATGAGGACTGGAGCCATAACCCTAGGAGAGAGAGAAATCTATCAGACTCACAGGGCAGGAGACCTGGAGTCTTGGAGCTGTGTGACGTTGGGCAACTTGCTTTCTCTGTGTCTTAGCTCTTCAAGCTCTTTCCTTATCTGGGACATTCCATGACCATGTGACTAACAGCGTGCTTGATGCTGACACCCTGTGTGTGACGGGCAGGGTGAGAGGGAAGAGAGAAGAATGAAAAATAGTATCCAACCTCATTTTTGTTCTTAGGGAGCTTATAGTCTACTTGAGGAAATGACATTTGTTCAGGCCAGTATACAATAAAAGTGTGAAGTGTGGTAAGAAGACAGCATCACCTATTCTCAGGGGCTGAAGTGGGGGTTTCCCGCATTGGTGTGGAGGGGGTCCTGATACCTGGGTAAAGGCCCCCTAGTGGTTACACCTGTGCTGTGCAACTCCATCTCTCCCACCCCTCCATAGTCTATTGATCCAGGGAATAAACACATGACCTAAGCTGGACCAATCAGAGTCTTTCCCTGGGATTTTGGATCCAGGGAAGAAAATTCAGTTTCTTTCTAAGGAAATAAGATCCTTTGGTGGCCACGTTTCCTGCCACATAGAAGGGGCCAGTTTGAGGGAATGAAGCTGACAGGCAAAGTCAGAGAGAGCGCAAGTCAGGGGACGAAGAGGGACAAGCAAACTCTGCACTGAGCGTGGTGCCCAATGCAGGGCTCATCTCAGGACCCCGAGATGGTGACCTGAGCAGAAAGCAAGAGTCAAGCGCTCAACCAACCGAGTTACCCGGATGCCCCCAGAATCCCTTTCTTCTTAAATCAACAGAACAACTGCTTTCATGAATTGAGCGCATTCTCTGTGGCCTGCACCCTTCCTACCTCATCTCCAGAATCGTCTCATCCTCTGGTGTCAGAGGCTTGTCTAATCACCCTTTGGGACTCCTTCCCCCCCCCCCCCCCAACCTGGCAGTTGGCAGTCTAGAGCAAGGTCAGCTTCTGTGGCTGTTCTTTTCAAAGCCATGCAATCTTCCTTAATAATGACCAACATTTTTAAGACAAAAATTGACAAAGATTTACGACACACAAGGGCTTCACGAGCTGAGGAAGCCCAGAACTCCGACCTGTGAGTTGGCGTAGCTCCATCCAGGAGGGTGGATGAGCCACAGTGGGAATGGCAGAGCCCAGGGCCATCGCTTCATCTGCTGGCTGCCTTTGCCGGGGGACTAGATTTCACTCGCTATCTCTGCTGGTGATCTCTCGAGCACCCACTTCACCCTGGTGTGGGAACCCGCTGCTTATTAGTTTGAGGCCAGGCCAACCAGACAAGAAAAGGCACATCCCAGTTTCAGAGGGCTGCTGCAGAGCTGGGCAGAGGCTGGTGCCACCTCCCCCCCACCCCTCCCCGACCTGCGGTGAATCCGGCTGCACCAAGATCCAGCCAGCACTAGGCAGGACAGGGTGCTGCTCTGCGGGCTGGAGGGCTTTCTAAGTTGCCAACAGATCTGACGGAAATTCATTTTCCAGGCAGCCTCATCTTTCAGGAGAACAACCTCTGGGGTCTTTTTGGGAAGTCCGAGGGATAAAAGTCCTTTTGGAGAAAAATGGCCCTTAAAAAAATGCACCCTCTCTCTTAGACATATGAACTCTTAAATAACTTTGGAGCACTTTCTTTGTTCCTGGGACTATGCTAAGCACTCTATATACACAGGACCTCTCTTACTCCTTGGGACCCCTCATGCAGAGAAGATGACTCCCCTTATCACATATCCTGGGGAAAACTAATGGTCAGATTTTTTTGGAGGTCTTATGGCTAATAAGTGACAGAGCCAGGGTCAAACTCAGGTCTGACTTTAACCATAGTACTGCATTGGGACCTATTATGCATACATTCATTGAAACCTAGATGTTTCCTTCTTGTCCCTTCACACAACGTGTAGTTCCTAAGAACCTACTTGTGTGAGGAGTACACAGTACTTAAATAAAACAGACACAAACCCCTGCCATCATGGAGCATAAAATACATCAACAAAATTGAAAAGCAGCATTAAAAGTCAGGGATCAGGGGCGCCTGGGTGGCTCAGTGGGTTAAGCCTCTGCCTTCAGCTCAGGTCATGATCTCAGGGTCCTGGGATTGAGAGCCCACATTGGGCTCCCTGCTTGTCAGGGAGCCTGCTTCCCCTCTCTCTCTGCCTGCCTCTCTGCCTAATTGTGATCTCTCTCTCTCTCTGTCAAATAAATAAATAAAAATCTATATTAAAAAAAAAGTCAGGGATCATTGTCTCCACTTGGTAGACGAAGTAACTGAGACAGGTGTTCATCATGGTCTACGTAACCTCCACATCCATTCCTTCGTGCTTTGCTGTCCAACAAATATTCTTTGACAGGCTACTCGGGGTCAGGCGCTGTACTAGGCACTGGGGCCCCCGGGGGCACCGAAATGGATGTGGTCCTGCTGTTATGGCATCTACATTCTTGTCAGATTGCTCACCGTCTTCCTAACCTGTAGCTGCTGCTCCGGGACCCGAGCTGTACTGGTTTCTGCCCCGAGGCTGTTTCTCAGAAAAACCTGAAGCAGAAGGGGCAAGGCCGGCCCTGTGTCAACTAACCAAGTGAGTGTAAGTGCTGGGACCGTAGATGCCCCTTTGTTCTCCCTCTCTTGGTGGTGACCCCTGACCCAAGGTTCGCTGGAAGCAACTCTAGGGCAGAAGTCATAGCCCTGGGTCTTAACCAGCTTCCTGGCTTTGAGCCAGGCATCTAAGCTCTCCAAGGCTCATCCCTCATTTATAAAGTGGAAAGAAACCTTTGACCTATCAGTAGATTTGCAAGATGGTGATGAATTCAAATGAAATAATGGCTTCATGAGCGTTTTTTGGGTTTTGTTTGTTTGTTTGTTTTTGTTTTTTTAAGATTTGATTTATTTGAGGGGCACCTGGGTGGCTTAGTCAGTTAAGCGTCTGCCTTCGGCTCAGGTCATGATCCTGGAGTCCTGAGATTGAGCCCCACCTTGAGCTCTCTGCTCAGCTGGGAATCTCTTTCTCCCTCTCCCTCTCCCTCTCCCTTTGTGCTCTCCCTTTCTCTCTGTCACATAAATAAATAAAATCTTTTAAATAAAATCCTTAAAAAGAGATTTTATTTATTTGAGAGAGGGCACAAGCCGGGGGGTGGGGGCGGTGTGGGGTAGAGGGAGAGGGAGTAGAGAGCCTGACTTGGGGCTCCATTCCAGGACCCTGGGATTACGACCTGAACTGAAGGCAGCCACTTCACCAGCCAAGCCACCCAGGCACCCCTCCATGAGCATTTTGGATTTTTCTTCTGGGTCCTACATTTTGCATGAGTGTCTTCCAGTTTTCACTTCCTGTTACCACAATGCTTCAGAAAGGATTTTAGGAAGTCATGCACCTGAAGGTATCAGTAACTAATGAGCTTTCAAGTGTTCCTTTCCCAGGCCTTGAGCCTCTCCCCTTAAAGAAAAACTGATTCCAGGGCGCCTGGGTGGCTCAGTTGGTTAAGCGACTGCCTTCAGCTCAGGATCCTGGGATCGAGTCCTGCATCGGGCTCCCTGCTCCATGGGGAGTCTGCTTCCTCTGACCTTCTCCCCTTTCATGCTCTCTCTCACTGTCTCACTCTCAAATAAATAAATAAAATCTTAAAAAAAAAAAAGAAAGAAAGAAAGAAAAAGAAAAACTGATTCTGGACAAAATAGAGTAACAGAGGCCAGATCTACTCTCCCATCTGAAACAGTTAAAAAGTGCCTTGACTGTGTCCTGACAAAACTCGATAGTATTTATAAGAGTGAAAAAATATCTAGCACGCAGCAAGACAAAATTCCCGTCTGCCATGTATTCAGAAGAATTTCCGGTGGAAATATCTTGGACAAGAATATAAGCCCCCTGAGGGCAGGGATTTTTGTGTTTTATTCCCTGGGTCCCAGAAAAGTGTCTGCACTTTTCATCGCAGGCCTGCAATAAGTCCTTGCGGAATAATGAATGAATGACAAGGGATGACAGGCATCAGTGAGCACAATGCCAAGTCTGGGCAGGGGTCTCCTCCGGATTCCGAGAAACCACCCACTGCTTGCAGCCTGCCCGACTGACCCAGTCCTCAAATCAGCCCCCGCGTGGGAGATGAGACCCTCTGAACAGTGACAGCCTTTGGGGGAGGGAACCTCTGCCCCGGGAGCCCTGTCCTCATGTCCGGAGGAAAAGGAAAGCTTTTACTCAGTGATAACCATCACTGTGAACTCCTCCCCACAGCTCCCCCTCCCTGCAAGCCCCTGCCTGTTTACTGGAAGACACGACCCTGTGCTCTACATCCTGAGCTCTGAGAGGTTTCATCACGGGCTCAAGGCAAGACAGAGAAGCTGGGTGTCAAGGTGACAAATTGTGTCAGATCTGAGATGGTTAGGGTGCTGGGGGGGTGGTGCCTATGTTGAACGAGTCTCCTCATTCATGTGTTAATCCTTTCATTCCGCACAAAGGGATTTGGGTCATGCCTCATGTGTGCATGGGGGCTCCAGAGACAAAAATGAAAATGGTGGTGATGAAAATAATTATAAAAGTTATATTTTCTAAATGATTACTTCAAAAGGCAATGTGCTGGCATGGCCAAGAGCGTGGCTCTAAGCCGGTCTACTTGGGTTCCTAATTTCAGCCCTGCCTCTTACCAGCCCTGTGACTCTGGGCAAGCTACCTAACCTCTCCAAGACTCCATCTCCTTGTCTCTAAAATGGGGTTGTTGTAACGAAATGAGTTTATACATTTAAAGCTCTTCGAACAGTATCTGGCATTTCTTTGCCTGGCATCCTGTTAGACACGTTTCAGGCTTATGCTGGGGTAGCCAGTATGGTCACGGGGTGGGGGGCAGCAGGGGAGTGGGGAGGGCTGGTACTGAGCTCTGAGTTGGAAGCTGGGCACCCCCCTTCTCACTGTGTGACCTTGGGCAGGTCCTTACCTTCTCTGAACCTCCCTTCTCTCACCCGGCAGGTGATGCAAAGTAAACTCCAGGAGGGCGGAGAATTCTGTTTGTTCACTGCTATCTCCTCAAGGCCTTAAACCATGCCTGGCTTAATAAATACCTTTTGAATATTTGGATGAATAGCTCATAGTCAGGTCCAGCTCCATCATTTGGAGGGCCCAGGGTAAAATGAAAAGGTGGGGCTCCCTTAAGACTTGATTCAAGATTGATTCAAGATGGCAATGACTGAGTATAAAACCAAGCATGGGGCCCTTTGAAGTACGGGGTGGCCCTGTGTGACTGCGTGGGCCACACGCCCACGAAGCTGGCTCTGACACTAGCTTTCCCATGCTGTCGACACAAGGATGAAGTGAGTTAATGCCCGTGAAGCAATGAGCATGTGCCTGACCCAGAGCAGGGTCTCAGGACATGCTGATACTCCTCCTGTCCTGATTTGTGTTCACCCACATCCCTAGGAGAGCACACAGGTGTTTGCCCACTTCACAGGGCAGGGAAGCGGGGCTTGGAGAGGTGATGAGGGCACTTGCCCACTGTCCCACAGAGAGGGACACAGAGAGGAGGGTAGGTCTTGAACACAGGTCAGGCCAATGCTGACTCTACTGCGAGGGAATGGTGAGTGGAGGCAGGAGAAGACGCAGAAGTTACCGGGAGCCGGGTTGGAACGGCTTCCCTAGGCCTGACTGTCTGATCACAAAAGTTTTTTCCTGTTGTTCACTGGGGAACCCACAGGCCTACGGATCTACGAGTGGAGGGGTCATGGCCAGCAGGGACCCAAGGGAGTCAGGACTGAGGCCTGGGCCAAAGGGGCAGAGTCTGGGCTGGCCACTGAGGCCTGAATTTATGGATGAAAATCCAGCCTCTGCTACTGACAGCCCCTCACAAAACCACCCCTTTGGGGCACCTGGGTGGCGCAGTGGGTTAAAGCCTCTGCCTTCGGCTCGTGTCGTGATCCCAGGGTCCTGGGATCGAGCCCCGCATTGGGCTCTCTGCTCAGCGGGGAGCCTGCTTCCTCCTCTCTCTGCCTGCCTCTCTGCCTACTTGTGATATCTGTCTGTCAAATAAATAAATAAAATCTTAAAAAAAAAAAAAAACACCCCTTTCCTGCGGTCTGGAAGGCTGCTGTGACCAGGCCCCGCTGCCTGACCCTCCCTCCTCCCATGCTTCTCCTTGCTCACCTCAGTCCCTCCTTGGACCTCTTAGAAACCCACCAGGTTCTTTCCCACCCCAGGGCCTTGGCTCTCACTGTTAGTCCTGCTGAGAGCAGCCTTTCCCAAGTTCCTTTCCACCCATCCCACCAGAGCTCTTATGGTACCTCTGAAAACAAAAGCCTTCCCTTAGCGTTTTTGCTAAAACACCACCATGCTCATAATCTCTATTTCCTTGCTTCGCTTGCTTCCTAACGCCATCTATAATTGCTCTCCTTGGTGATTTGCTTACTTGTTCACCCTTCACTAGAACTAGAACATACACAAATAAACCTGATAACAGGAACTGTACTCAGAGCTCTATTCCTCTCATCTACGATAGCGGCCATCACATGGCAGGGATCAATACATATTTGTTGAGTGCACGGACAAATGAATAGCTGTATGACAGTGGGTGGGAAAATGACTTGTGCTCTTTGAGCCTTAGTTATCCCATCTATAAAATGGGATTAACACCTATTTCTTGGGCGGACATGTGGATTAAAACAAGGCTCCCTGTGTGTCAGGCACTGTACTAGATACACAAAGCCTGGCATCTAGAAAGCGTTTGACTAATGACAACTATTACTTGCATTACTACCATTATTACTACTACCAGACCCCACAGGTCGGGCTCCCTGAACTGACAAGCTGAACCCAGGATCCTGAGACATCCTCCAGGAGGTTTCATGGAGTCTCAAGGTAGGGAGACAGTCCCGTAGCCAGAGGTGAGGGTGACACTCTGGGAAGGAAAACTAGTCTGAAATTCTCTGGGGTTCCTTCTTTTTGGTTTTCTCTTTTCTCTCCTGACTATCCCATCCCACTCCACCCCTGCTCAGCCCCGCCCTTCCCAACCACACACCAAGAATAAACCTCACACCCTGGGTGCCTTCGTGTCACAGTTTCCTGCCTTTATGGTCACGGGCTGCTCGGGCTCTGAGGGATTTTCCAGCTCAGGGCAACGCTAGTGGGACCCGGGGCAATGTGACATAAGAGGAGCTCTGATACAGACCCAGAACCAGGAAAACCCCCAGCAGGCACCGACAGAGAACCGGAGTGGGGCCCCTCAGAGGGCGCCTGAGGCAGCAGCCTCCCCACCCCCCCGTCCCGGGAAGGGGAACCAAGCCTTCTCTCTGCCTTCACTCTCTGCCTCACAGCAGGCTGTCAGAGGCTTGCTGGCAGTGAAGGCTCTCCTGGCTTGTGGCCAAGGGTCTCCAGACTGACCAGGCCCAGAACCAGAAATTGCACTTCGTGTCTGAAAAATTCATGGCCAGGCTGGATCCAGATGGATTCCCATTTAGAGACCCACCCATTCCTTGAGGAAGTCCTGTTTTCTCTACCTTTTCTTCCCCTTCAGATAGTTTCCAAGGACTGTCCGGTGTCCTGCGCTAACCCCTAGCAGCCTCAAGGATAACCATCACCCTCAGATACCATCTTGAGAGAGCTATTTCCCCCCTTGGTCTTTCTCTTCTAATCTCCACTCCTGATATCTATCTACTTCTTCCAAACCTGTCAAGGGACCTGGTTTCCAGTCCTGTTCTGGCTCTGACTCACGCAGTGACTTTGAGCAATTTCCAACCTTTCTCTGGGCCTCGGTGACCCATCTGTAAAATGAGGCCTACGTGCCCATTTCAGCTCTGACTTTCTAGGGTTTAAAGTTTAGAGATTCAACCACAAGAACATTTACTGGAAGGTATGCTGCTCCCTACCCTGTCTCCATACCCTTAGGATTTGAAAGAGTCACACACAGTATGACCCGCTCCCTGCCCACCTTCTTGGCAATGTGATCATGGCTGCAGTCCCTGTCGAATGGACAGAGGACAAGATATTTTGAAGACTAAAAAGGCAAAATGTCTAACACAGTGCTTCCTACCACCTAGCAGGTGTGCATTAAAAGGAAGCCATTATGAATTGAGTAGAAAAGAACAAGAGGACAGAAAGTCTAAAGGGAAAAAACACGGCCAAAGAATAATCCAGTCAACAAACATTTGGAGCATGTCCTATGTACACTGGGGTTACAGAAATGAATATGGAACTCGAGAACTCAGAATTCAAGGTACTGAAAGTAGAGGAGGCAGATTTGTCAACAGATGTTCTATAGCACTCTGATTTCTCTATTTCCCAGAATCCAAGTCCATTGTGTGAAGTTGTATACGTTGTCCACTGCACAAGGGTATAGGCTCAGAGTTAATGGGTGCTGAAATTCAAGCCAGGTTCCATTTCCTAAGCATGCATCTAGAGGGCTGTGTCTTCCTTGAAGGGTGCTTTTTCCTACTTCTCACAAATGTGCCGTATGAGCTAGCTAGCCTACGCCCAGCAGCATCCACATTTGCCCTGCTGGGAGTCATTCAAGCTCCCATAATCAGAGAGATCATTTCAGGTTTAAAAGAACAACGTTACCTCCCCCACCACCACACTACCTCATGAGTACCTCACCATCCTTAACTTGGCCTTCAAGCTCCTTTGCTGTCTGCCATAGCTCCTTCTCATCCAGCTCTACGATCTCCTCCCTGCTCATACTCCTTACGACTACAGAATCCACACTGTATTCCTTCACTTCCTTCCACTAAACCAGAAGGCCTTTGCTCGTGCTGTTTCCTCTGTCAGGAATAACTGCTTTTCCCTGTTTGACCAGTGAATGCCTCAAATCTGCAGCTCCCAGTGTAGACACTATTTTCTCCAAGAAGCACACTTTGAATCTTCTGCCTGCCCCCACCCCATCAGACCTCATTCTTCCCTATGTACCCTCACAGCTGCCACACTTCTCTAAAGCACTTGTCAGACTCATAATTCAACCATTAATAGTGTCAATAGTTTATGATTGCCTTTCTCCCCTAGGAAGTTAGAAGCCCTTAGAGCGTGGGTACCAAGTCCGTTCCACGCCGTGTATGTTTTCTATGCCCTCTATCCTCTGTCTATCCACTTGCTATGTGCTATACCCCCAGTGCATATAGTTGGTGCTCAATCATTGAGTAAGTGCCCGACCACAGCTTAACAAGATGAAGGCCAATAGAGAGGTGAGTTCTTCTTGCCTGAGGAAGAAGCTGTTACAAACAAGGAAGGTTGCAAACAGGAGGAATCCTTGTTTTGGGGGGAGTCTGGAGGGACACATGGAGCTCCCAGGGCACCTTGGGTGAAGGCAAGTGCAGAGGGCACTAGGCGTCCGGGGGCCTGTGGAGAGGGGCCGCTCCAGATAACTTGGCCGTTGTGTGGAGGTCAGAGATCTCATCTTCCCTAGTTTTCTGGGTGCCCCGGACATGTACAGCCCCTGTCCCTTTGCTGGCACATTGATAGGAGACTCCCCAGATGTCCCCACTGGGTGAATGTGTACCCTGCATGGTTCCAAACCCCGGCACAAAACCACAGCACGGCCTCAGGAACCCTCCCTCGCGCTGCCACTTGGCTGGCGGGTTCGGGGCAGAGTGCCCTCTTGGATGCAGGGAGGGCCCTTCAAGGTCCAAAGAGAGAACCTGGAGGCCATAATGATGCCTGCTCCAGACGCCCTTAAAGTGCTTTTAGCTGTGGGGCTGGGTGACGCACTCCCTGCCCTGCCGCCTCCACTCTGGGACAGGGCCTTTGGGGGGGGCGGGGAGCAGGTGGGGGGGGGGCCCTTCGCTTCTCCAGAGTTAATTACGCTTTACATACTAAATGTAAATTATGTTTTGAAATGACCAGGGACATTTCAAACACGTTCCCAATGGGAGAGAACCATGTAAGGAACCTCCCACCCAAGACCCAGCTTCAAGAAATGCCCATTCCTGCACCATTTTGCTCTATTTATATTCCCCCTCCAGTTGCATTCGTTTAAATCAAATTCCAGACAACAGTATGGTGTTACCTGGAAATGCTTGGAGTGGTCGCTCCCTTTGAAAATGCAAGTAATCCGGGACACCTGGGTGGCTCAGTGGGTTAAGCCTCTGCCTTCGGCTCAGGTCATGATCCCAGGGTCCTGGGATCGAGCCCCACATCGGGCTCTCTGCTTGGCCCGGAGTCTGCTTCCTCCTCTCTCTCCACCTGCCTCTCTGCCTACTTGTGATCTCTGTCAAATAAATAAATAAAATATTTTTAAAAAAAGGCAAGTAATCTGCCTTGTTGACAAGGGGGGAAATGTTTTCAATTAAGAGAGGAAGAAAATGACACATAGCCCATCACCTGGTGTTTATTTAAATGGGGTGGCTCCGGGAGGGGTCACTCAACATTGGGTTTGAACCTCTGCTTTGCCGCCTGCAGTAACGAGACCCAGACCAAGTGCCCCTGCAGGCCTCCGCTTCCGTGGGTAGAAAATGCACAGAGGAAGCACGTGTGTCTCACCTGAGCTTGTTATGAGGAGGAAAGACGTGCTTACCATCAGCTCGTGCTCAATCAGTGCTGAGTCCAGATGGAGCACCCCGCCTGGTCTAAGACCTGCGACGTGCTTGGCATCAGAACTCTGCAGAAGGCACAGCTGCTTCTCCCACAGAATGGGAGCAGGATCGCTCAGGAAGGGAGGCGGCCCAGTGTGGGAGGGAACAGTTCTGCTTGCCTCCGGGGTCTGGAATCTCAGATCCCCGGGCCATCTTCAATTGCTTCCAGAGGCTGACCTCCCGGCTGGGTTATTCTCTAATCCACACACCATCTGATCAGGGTGACATTTGCCTTCGAATTCTATACCCTCTGGAGGGAAAGGAAGAGGAAGGGCTGAAGGGAGGTGTGGTCTAAACATGTCCACTTTGCAGATGGGAAAACTGAGGCCCGCCAAGGGGAGCCACCAGGATCCCTGAGCAGCTAATGGCAGAGGGAGGACCGGAGAGGCCAGGCTCCAGCCTCAGTCTTGCACCTATAAAACGGATAGGCTGAAAGCCTGAGAAATGTCAACTCTCATGGGATCCTGAAGGCACAGCAGGCAGAAGGTCCACCCCCGGAGCCGGCGAGAGAGCAGCTGAGACGTTTATGCAGTTGGGGCGAGGGCAGCTTCTAAGAATCAGGGCCATGTGTTTTTTCCCAAGAGACTTTTGAAAGCAAATCTTGCAGGGACCCTTCTCTTCGAGACAGGAGGTCATAGCCGAGGTATCTGGCCAGATGCAAACAACTTCCCTCTCTGTTCTTGTGAACGCTGATAAAAAGGCTTCCTTCCGCATTCTCAGGATCGGCTTTTCACCCCTTGCCTTGGCCGACTCAGCCACCAGTCCCCTTCGTGTCACACTATCCTCCCACTGCCCCCACCCTCTCGCCGCCCTCCACTTGACCTTGTCCTAGACCGTCCTTTTGGCAGGATTTGGGGGCCGCTCGGCTCTCTTCACCTCAGCTGCTTCCTTCTCTTCTTTCTGACACTGGTGGGTTTATGTTTCACTTCTCCACGGGGGCAAGGGGTGGAGGCCGGCATGGTGATACGCCGCCTTATTTCTGGCAGCTGTGGTGGGCCTTGGGGGCAGAAGATGTCTAGTTCTGGTTCTGCCGGCAGACACGCCTCTCCACCTGGCCAGCTCTGGTTTCCTCTTTTGCACCCTGGGGACGGCCTTGTCTGCCTCGTAGGGTTTGACGGTAGAAACCGGTGCTAATGACTAACACAAACTGAGCACCTACTATGTGCCAGGGACAGCACAGGATGGACGTCATGGAAACCTCAGGGTAACTCTATTGTACAGATAGACTTGCCCAGCATCATGTAGGGAGTGAGGAGTGGAAGCAGGATTTGGAGCCAGCTTTGGGTCTCCAGGGCATGAGCTCTTTACCTCATCACCCATTGCTTTCCTAAAAAGTAAGATCTGTATGATCCACCTGGAACTACTTACTATAAGCAGAAGCTGCAGATTTTACAAAGCATAAAATATCTCCTCCATTTGCATGCCCACCGTATGTGAGTGACAACTGTAGACAGGATCCCCCACCACCTTCTCTTACTAAGTAGAAAGAGAAGGCTCTATCCCATTGTACGGATGAGGGAAGCAGCAGCTCAGAGTGGTTAAGGGACTGAGCAAGGTCATATAGCTAGTTGGGGGGGCAGGGAGCAGCAGGGAGATGTGAAGCTCTCCTGATTCATTCATTCCATTATTGAGCTCTGACTGTATACCAGCCTGTGTGTCCAGTGCGGTTCCGAAGTGGGGTCCGCCATGGGGTTCCTGCTCTCTCAGGGCTTACACTTGAAGAGGTGGGTGGGTGATAATTTGGTGACAGATCTTGGCAGCTAGGCTGATACCACTCTGCAAGGCTGTTTCCCTTGCACTGTCCACATTGAAATCACCAACACTCAGCAGCCAGCTCACCATTCATTGCCGGAATGGACGGAGCCCCCCAAGCCACAGAACTCTGGAGCTAGACCCTGTGGCCCCAGGTCATCTGCAGCGAACTCGAAACGTCCTGCTGTGCCCCTGCTGCCTTGCTCTCTCCTGATAACATCCAGCAGCTGCCAGGCTGCAGGGGAGAGGCCCCCTGGGGCTGGCAGCCCGATGGGTGGGGCCTTGACTCTCTGCCACCAACTGTGCTCCGTAGGAACACTCCCCTTCTACCTCGCCAGAACACCCATTTGGAAACCAAGGTGAAAAGAGGGAGGAGCCCCGTCCGGGATTTGAGCCTAGGCATCTACATCTGTGTGGTCTTTCTCCGTCCCGTCTCCTCCTCCTTCCTTCTTTAGTATATGCACATTCATTCGAGCAAATCCAACCAGGCCCAGGCCGCTCTCCCAGCCTGAAGCTGCTGAAGGGTCACCTCGCATTTTTAAAACTCTCTGTCACCCCCTCTTCTTCCCTTCCCCCCTCAGCCTCCTCTCCTCTGGCCACCGACCGACTCACTCCCATTTAAGTTCCCTTCTCTCTTTCCCCTCTGCCGTGCATTACCCTTCCTTTTTGGCACACGTTGCAGGCGAGGAGGACTATTTTCTCCAACCCTATACATTTTCTCCTGGTTTGTTTGTTAAGAAAAAGTTGCCTCTGGGCACCTGGGTGCCTCAGTGGGTTAAGCTGCTGCCTTCGGCTTGGGTCATGATCCCAGGGTCCTGCTTCTCCCCCTTCTCTCTCTGCCTGCCTCTGCCTACTTGTGATCTCTGTCTGTCCAATAAATAAATAAAATCTTTAAAAAAAAAAAAAAAAGAAGTTGCCTCCCTCCCACCCCGTCTTCAAATATTCCAAGACTGCCTTCTCCCTTCAAAAGACATTCGTTTCATATACTTCGATCCCAGTCATTGGCGGGGCTGCTTTTGTGACACATGTCCTTTGGTCATCCTGCTCTTGCCGAACAGAAAGACACACTTGCCTGTCAGGCTGTTGGAAAGGAAGGCCTGAACCCAGACCAGCTTCCCCTTCTGCAGGCTGTCTGGTGAGAGGCTTCAGCCCCTCAGCGGCTTTTCCGACTAGGACTGAGGCACAGGCCGGGAGTGGGGAGGGAGTGGCATGTCCACCGGAGCCTGAGTCTCCCTGCTCCAGGCCCTCGGACCACTGTCCGCGGGCCTGTCGTCCGTCCTCAGCAGAGTGCACAGAAGGCACGGTGCCTGGCTGGTGGGGTTCCTACAAGCCATGACCAAAGCGGAGTTACTGAAAACATAGTCCTCCACCACAAAGTGTTTGTTTAGTCCTGGTTGGTAGGCACGCAGGAGAGCCAGAGGGAGCGGAAAAGCAAGAGGAGCAGGAGGGAGAGAGAAAGAAAGCAGAGACGTGGAAGGAGAGCAGAGACGGTGAGAAAGTCCAGCCAGAGAAGGAGTGTGAGAAAAACGGACAGAAACGCCATTTGGGAACAGGCACAGGAGACAGCAGTGACAGAGGGAGAAACAAGAAGGAGAAAAGACGCAGAGGGAGAGAGTGGGAGAGCCACGGGAACCAGCCAAAGAGTCGGAGAAGGGACAGGACAAAAGGAGGGAGAGCCCCGGGGGAGAAAGGAGAAACTAACAGGAAAAAAACCACAAAGAACCACAGATTTTTAGAGCTGAGAGGGGCCTTGAGAGTTGCTTCTGGATTTGGCCAACACAGAGTCTTCTAGACCCAGACTGCCTTGGTTGCCCACTTCCTAGCTGTGCAGTGGAGAGGGGTTACTAATGTGTCATGCCTCGGTGTCCTCAACTGCAAAATGCAGACAGTAGTCTCTACCTAAGGGTGCTTGGGAGGACTGCCGGAGTTAACACACTTAACAAATGGTCAAGAAGGCCAGTTCTGGCGGTTACCATTTGTGGAGCATTGATGTGGCAGGAAGTGTGTAGTGTGGGACCCAAAGATGCCCCAGACCCCTGCCCTATTGTTGGGGGCGGGTGGGAATGGGGTCGGGGGTGGGAGGGATGTATGCTCTGGTTTTTTCCTGGGCTGTCCAGTTGATTCGTGGTTATAAATAACATCCCCCTTTCACTCTCAAAAGTGCCCAGATCAAGAGGATAACTTATCTCACTGGATTTCTGGGGCAGAGGGTGTGAGCTAATTGGACTGGGTTGGGCCTGCCGCAGACAACAGCCGGAGCCTGCGGAAGGTGACACTGTGCAGGTGCCAGGTGCCGGCGATGATGGTGGCTTGGGTTAGCACAGTTACTAATTTTCCAAGAAAAGCTGCAGATCTAGGTTTTTATGTAAAATCATCCTATTTTTTTTCACAGGCTTTATTTTTTTAATATTTTTTTTCATAGCTTTTTAAAAGAATTGCCTCCCATTAAAGTGTTTCCAAATTCCCTTGCAGTCCACTTAAAGCACACCTGTGGTTTGGGCCAGCGAGCGGTCCATTTCCAACCTCTGCTAAAGGAAGTGACAGTCTATTGAGACCAGTAAACAGACCGTTACCACACAGGCGATAAGGGTGGTGACCGAGGTGAGTTCAGGGTGAGTCAGAACCCGGAGGAGGGGCAGCGACCTCAGCTGGCAGGTGGGAGTCAGGGAAGGCTTCCTGAAAGAGGTGACAACAGAGCTGATTCCTGAGAGGTGAGTAGGAACAGTTCCCAGAATTGATGATAATGATGACGGGAGCCTTTTGCCTTGCTGCTTTCTAGGTGTTTGGCACTGTTGCTAACAACCATACAGGAATCACCCCACTTAACCAGCACATATCACCCTGTAAATCAGGTACCTCTATTATTCTCATTTCCCAGAAGAGAATGAGGCACAGAAAGAGTTAAGTAACTTGCTGCAGGGCACAAGGTCAACACATGCCATGTGATCCACCATGCAGGCTGTGAAGCCGTACCCTAGAAGATTCCGTGGAGGAGCAGAAGGACATGCCCTAAGAACTGTCAGGCACGCTAATGAACCTGAAGGTGGGCCATTGCAGCTGAAGCTTGAGATGTGTTTATAACACGAGGCAAGGGAGTGGATGGCGGGCTGGGACACAGGAGGCTGCCAGGAGGAAAGCTTGCCCCTGCTTGGGAGCCTGGACTCTTTCTTGAAGACTAGAGTGAAATGCTAGAAGATTTAAAGATTGGCATGACGCACACCCCCACTTCCCTCCCTCCATTCTACAGAAGAGAAAACCGAGGCCTAGAGCACTTCCCTCACTTCCCCGAGGCCACACAGGCCAGCTCAGGGGCCAAACCTGGTCTCCCGACTCGAACCCGGACAGGGCCCCGCCTTAGGGAGTGCCGAGTGGGAAAGGAGAAGGCCCAGAACCGTGGCTTTCAAGACTTTATACCGAAGATTAAAGAGTTATCTGAACAGGAGAAGTTAATCTGCTCGGGTTCTGTTCCCTCGCACGCCCTGGGTGGACCCGGGTTGTTCTTTTGGCCTCACCCTCCCCACCCACCGGCCTTTCGTGAAGGGAGAGCCTTCTCGAGAACAGGACTCTTCCTTAGAAATCTTGGGTCTGGGCTTTCTCAGGGCCCCGCCACTAAGGAAAGGCGGTGATCAGATGGGCTGCAGCCAACCCTTTGAAACCACCCCTGGGTGGTAAATAAAGTCCTTGGAAACCGAAGCAGCCTGATCTGTGAGAGGCCTGCCAGGGTGTGGCTGGCCAGGCAGGCAGAAGACGGACAGCCCTGCAGAGACAATTCCTATCTCTGCTCCTGGGCCTAATGGCTGCTGCAGATAGATTGACTCGTGTGCAACTGGGAGGGCGACTGGGAGGGCAACCCAGCCTAGACGAGTCTGTCTGGTCCCAACTTGATTGCAGGGCGGAGCAGTCTCATTGCACTCTGCTGTCCTCTCGGGGCTGCTGAGCCTGGGCTAATTTGCATGGATGGATTCAAACCACCTGGCTGGCTCAGGGGGTCGGGGAGATCCTCCAGGGATATTGCAGAGGGCCATGCATGCTAGAGCTGTCCTAGGTGTCCTAGAGTGCCCAGCAGGCACTGTCCTAGGGCCCACGGGTAGGCAGCACCCCCCGGTCTCATGGGACTCACATTCTAGGAGAGGGGACAAAAACAATGAATGGACAAGTAATAAACAACGTCAGAGACAGTAGAGATGACTCTAGACCAGACTTCTGCAACGTTGGCACTACTGGCATTTTAGTCTGAATAATTCTTGGTTGTGAGGGGCTGTCCTATGTGTTGTAGAATATTTAATATCTCTGGCCTCTGCCTATTAGATGCGAGCAGCAACACCCACAGATATGACAACCGAAAATGTCTCCAGACATTGCCACATATCCCCTGGGGGGCAACATCGCCCCTGCCTGATTGGCAGCCCCTACTCTAGACCAGAGCTCTTCAATGAAAATATACTGCAGGCCACATGCACAATTTAAAATTTTCTAGGACTTGGGTGCCTGGGTGGCTCAGTGGGTTAAGCCTCTGCCTTCGGCTCAGGTCATGGTCTCTGGGTCCTGGGATCCAGCCCCGCATCGGGCTCTCTGCTCAGTGGGGAGCCTGCTTCCCCCTCTCTCTGCCTGCCTCTCTGCCTACCTGTGACCTCTCTCTCTCTCAAATAAATAAATAAAATCTTTAAAAAAATAAATAAAATAAATAAAATTTTCTAGGAGTCACATGAAAAAAGTAAGAAGATGCAGGTGAAATAAATTTTAGAATATATTTTATTTTACCCAGTATATCTAAAATACTATGATTTTAACATAATTCATACAAGAAGTTTGTAGAGAGATATCTTACATCACTTTAGTTTTACTAAATCTTCAAAATCTGGTGTATATTTTATACTCACAGTACATCTCAGTTCCTTTTTTTTTTTTTAAAGACTTATTTATTTATTTGAGAGAGAGAGAGAGGGTGCCTGGTGGGGGAGGAGCAGAGGGACAGGGAGAGAATCTCAAGCAGACTCCCAGCTGAGGGAACCTGATTGGGGTGGGGAGGGGCTCAATCTCAGGACCCTGAGCCTGTGACCGAAGCTGAAACCAACAGTCTGATGCTTAACCTACCGAGCCACCCAGGCGTCCTTTCACGGCACATCTCAGTTCCGAGAGCACAATGCTAGACCTCCCATCACTACTGCTTGGATGCTGAGCTTAAATGTACTCTCTCCCAGGCTCATGGGAAAGGCAGCCGCAGACAGAGCCTGGTTGCTCGGAGTGTGGTCCCAGACCAGCAGCAGTGGTGTCACCTGTCCTGTCAGAAATGCAGGATCTCAGGCCCCTCCCAGAACCTGCTGAATCAGAACCTGCATTTTAATGAGCTCCCTGGGTCATGTGTGTATACATTAAGGTATGAGAAGCACTGGTGAGGAAATTGTAGTGCCTGGTGTCGGGCATCGATCTTGAAGGGGACTGAAGTCCATGAAATAAATAGTTTGGTGAGCAGACACTGCATGTTCCTATTAGCTGACCTGGGGGTCTCAGTTTCCTCATCTATGAAATGGGGATTACAAATGCTCTGGGTTGAGGTGGCCCTAAGTGGGAGCTGTGCCAGACTGCCTTTCCTCAGCCCACAGCTCCCCTGCCCAAGGGCCTTCCCTGTAGGTTGGAGAGGAGTGAACAGGAAGTGATTTCTGCTGCTAGTGGTATTGCCCCAAGAGGGGAGACCCTGAACCCCACTGCAGGGCTCGCGTAGGTAGGGAACCCATGTGGAGGGACCTAAGGGGCTTGATCATGGGGGAGTTCCTCACTCCAAACAAGGTTTATGGCATGTGCAGGAAGACTTATACACTCTCACACCTCTCACGCACACTCTGTGAGCTGTCATGGGGGAGCCTGGGAGTGGTGGAGATTTTGAGGGTGCTGGGGGGAGACTCTGCCCACCGATGTGGACTTCCTGTCCCCAATGCCAGAACTCTATAAAATGATTATTAAGGAGCTAGTGGTTTACTGTTTTCCAAGTCCTTGTCCTTCCTCAGGAGGGCCATATTCTAGGGGTCAACCTGGCATCTACCTGGGAGACTCAGCCCCCCACCCCCAGCAGCCCAGGATCTGCTCTCTCTGCTGAATGTCAACTCCTCCTGATTTCTAGTTACAACATGTCCAAGTGAAAGGTGCTTATCTCAAAGCCCCAAGGCAGTCTTCGCCTGGTGCTCACTTCCTTTCCCTTTCATGAGGCCTCTGGGCGGACTCTGAGAGGTCAGGCAAAGGCCGAAGCCAAAACCAGTGAGAGAGGGTGTTCCTGCAAGTGCCAGACTTCAGTCAGGGTGGAGATCAGCCAGCACGGAGGCATGAGGTGGGCATCGAAGGAGGGCTCTCTGCCTTGCAGGATTTTCCCCTTCCCAGTGAACTACAGCTTGATCTTGGGCAAGTCAGAGTGCTGCACTGGGGTTCATGGCTGTGGGTTCCTTTGGGGTGCCATATTTGTGAGGATGAGTGCTGTAAAGAACCAATAAAGCCCCAGTGTTTACCCTGCCTCCATTGTGACTCGTAAATAGTGACCTGCATCGGGCCAGGACTTTAAAAAGAGTCTAGAGAGGGACACCTGGGTGGCTCAGTGGGTTAAGCAACTGTCTTCGGCTCAGGTCATGATCCCATATCCGGCTCCTTGCTCAGTTGGAGACTGCGTCTCCCTCTGCTTGTTGCTTCCCATGCTTGTGCTTTCTCTCTCTCTCTCTCCGACAAATAAATAAATAAAAATCAAAAAAAAAATAGAGAAGAAAAAAATGTTGGGGTTGGGGAGAAGGGAGAATGGAGAGCAGGAGGGAGGGAAGAAGGAAAAAACCAGGACCATATGAAGTAACCAAAAAAAGAAAGAGAAAGGGGGCACCTGGGTGGCTCAGTGGATCGAAGCCTCTGCCTTCTGCTCAGGTCATGATCCCAGGGTCTTGGGATGGAGCCCCGCATCGGGCTCTCTGTTCGGCAGGGAGCCTGCTTCCCCCTCTCTCTCTGCCTGCCTCTCTGTCTACTTGCGATCTCTGTCAAATAAATAAATAAAATCTTAAAAAAAAAAAAAAGAAAGAAAGAAAGAGAAAGGAAGCAAGGGAAAACAAGAGTGGAAGAAACGGACAAAGAGAACTAGATCTACTGCATACTTCATATTGTTATGGGCATTTTCCTATTGTTTCTCCTTTTCCTCTTCATCTTCCTTCTACCCCTTTCTTCTCCATCTCATACCCTTTTGCAGGCAAGGAGAGGGGGACCCAGAGAGCCCACTTTGAGCCAGACTGCCTTGGGCTGGAGTGACCCTTACTAGCTTAATGACCTTGGGTGGGTCACTTAATCCCTCTGGACCTCAGCTTCCTCATCTGTAAAATGGGACAATAATAACTACCTTGCAGATTTGTGGAGTAAACAAGATAACACACATAATGCCTAGCAACTGTCTCATGTTCAAAACATGGTAGTTGTTATTAGCCTGATTACTTTTAAGGAAATTGTCGGAGTCCAGAGAGCTAGTGAAAAGCCAGAGTTTTGACTTGGGTCTGCTGAGTCAAGAGCACAAATATTTCACCCCACCAGACTGACTCACTGACAAACTAGGAAAGTGGCACCTCAGTTGTAAACCCTCTCTCCCACAGGTGTACATTTATGCCAGGGGAGTATACACCTATTATTTTTGCCTGCCCAGCAACCATTACCTTTTATTATAGAAACAGCATCTACCTTTTTCTCAGTTTGTGAGGTTCTTAGTCTGTGAGATAATCTTATTGGGAAGGAAGATTTCTTTCTAATGAGATCTTAGACCTGTAGATATAAGCCCAGAGCTATTGGAAGATTTTTGGCTAACTGTGGGCTTATGAAGGCAGAGTTCAGAGTTCTAGATCAACAGATCCCTAACATTATCATTTGGGCACCTGGATACAACTGTGCCTGAAGCCATCATTTGGATTTTTCCCCCCTAAGTAATCTGAATGCATTTTTATGTCCCTTGCAACCTAGTGTCTCTGCCTGACTAATACAAGGCTTGTCTTATGCTAAGGTTCATGTACCTTAAACCATACCAGGTTGACTCAACAATATAGAGACCAAAGAGGAAAAAGACAAAAGAAATAAATCAAAAACTTTCTCTTTCTCACTCTCTTTCATTTTATATGCATGGTACCTCTGCTAATGGTTGCTAGATGAGTGTACAAACATGTCCAAGAAAGTCCCTTCACATTACCACTTATTAATAACCTAATTACCTGCATAATAAACATCATGGTTCTTTGTATTGATACCAAAACTGTCCACATGAAGCCTGTGTCTGTTCCACAAAAATATATCAAGCTCTAATTCTGATGCCTCTTTGAGAAAACCGGAGTTGGTAAAACCTAAAAATATATATGTTTTACTATGAGTTTGGGATTGTCCTTGTGGTTGAACTCCTCCAAAGTAAGAATCATTTACCAAATATTTACTGTCCTCTTCCATGTGCCACTGTCTCAGGGTGTCTTAATCAGGATAATCAAGATAAGTAAAACAATTCCATCATTTCTTAGATATTTAGCATTCCAGCAGAGAACAAGCTCTCTCCTCTCCCTTCCCAAGGATGTATGTCTCCCCTCTTTTGCTTATAGACCATGACTTGGCAGTCTAGGGTCTCGACCTCAGAGCTGGCTTTGGTTACCAGAGCCTTCGTGAACCCGTCTGCTGGGGTGTTGAGTCACAGAGTCATAAAGAGGAATGTTTCCCACTGAACATCACACCAGAGCAGCCAGACTTGGAACTAAGCTGGCTGTTGACTTAGCTGCCCCGGAGGGGAGAAGATGGGAGACGTGGGAGGTGGGGAGCCTGCTCGATTGCAGACGGTCACCCCATGATGACCTCACCTGCCAAACCAGTGACTCACCCCCAGTCCTCCCCCCTCCCTGCCAGATCTTGCTCATGTGGAATACCTGAGGGGAATACCAGGCTCCTGTAGTTATCGAAAAGGCACAACTGTGAGCTATTTTTAAAGGTGTGACGTTTTCTTACTTTCAAGTGGAGGCAACAACCCCTGCAAAGTCAAGAAATGGGTCTTAGGTTAAAGCCGTTTTAATACATGCAGCAGAATCTCCTTTTAAAAGATGGAGTAGAAAGGAACGGAGAGCACTGGGGTGGTTGGTTTTCTGTACATGGTTTTTCATTGTGGCAAAACAATACATAACAAAATTGATCATTGTAACCATCTTATATACACGTATACAAGTGTACATGTGAGTGACCTTCAGTACATTCACCATGTTAGGCAACTATCACCACCATCCATTTCTAGAACTAGTTCCCCCTCCTGAGCAGAAACTGTAGAGGCATTAAACAATAATCCCGTTTCCTCCACCCCCCACCCCCAATGCCAGCCCCTGATAACTTCCATTTATTCAACTTTCTGTCTCTATACATCTATCTGTGCTAGGTACCTCATAAAAGTGGAATCCTACAAAATGTGTCCTTTTGTGACTGGTTTATTTCACTTAGCATAATGTCTCCAAGTTATCCATGTTGTAGCATGTGTCAGAATTTGGGTTTTTTTTTAAGGCTGACTAATATTTCATTGTGTGCATATACCATATTTTATTTATTCATTCATGAATTGATGGATATTTGGATTGTGTCTACTTTTTGGCTATCATGTGTGGTTTAGCTTTGTGTCCTTGAAGTCCACTTTTTAAAAAGTGGTTAAAAGGTTTTCTGAAAAGAAAAATTTGCATGTAAATTGGGGCTAGGATGACCAGTTCTTACTACTCAGGAGTGTTGTGGAGAGTGTTCTGGGGAGCAAAGTACTTTCTAAACTCCAAAATGTACTATAAAAATATTCTCGCTTTGTTTCTAATATTTGCTTAGCAACTTCCCCCCACCACCATGGAGAAAAAAGGAACCCTACCCTAGCCCGTTTTCATATTATAAGAAATCTTGGGTGGAAGAGGCACAATTGAATGAGGTTTTGGGGATGCTTGCGTGCACTGCCCTCTTCCTGTTCTTTCTAAAGCGGAGTGCAATTGTATTGAATGCTTACTATGGACCAGAATATGATTTTATTAGTTACTAAGTATTAAACTACTAGCTGTAGACAAGTTACTTTACCTCTTTGTGCCACAGTTTCTTAGTCTGCAAAGTGTGAATCAAAACAATGAAACCCACCTCAGAGAATCGTGGATATCGAATGTGGTAAAATGACTATAGAGGATTTAGCCCAGTGCCTGACATTGGGTGGGCATTCAGTCACAGTTAGCTGCATTTATTTAGGTTATTATTGTAGATTTCTTATTCCTTCTTTAGGATTATTGTTGCCCTGATCTTCTCAATCATTACTAACACATAATTAAAGACTAAATGCCTGGTCTCTGTGCAGCAAAAAAAGAAAATAAAAAATAAAAATGCGTCAATTCAAGGCACAGACTAGATGCTTCATATTAAGCTAGCCCAGAGTGACTTAAAACAAACACTGTACCGAAGGTGGATGAAGCCAGGGAATATTCTAAAGAGAATCGTAAGAAACTGCTCCAAAAAGATTAAAAAAACAAAAACAAAACAAAACAAAAACCCCAAGAATTCAGAGTATTGAAAAGTCTGTTTTGCCAGGCACGTCCTGTCTTGGGGTTGTTCTTTGTGTTTCGATTTGCGGGGTGGGGGGAAATGTTTCTTAGCCAACGGTTGGGTGAGAGTGCTTTGAGTCCTGATAATCCTGCATAAAAAGAAAGGTGGCCCAGCAGGGCGTCCCCAGGGGAGCAGGCGGGACCTGCAGCCCCCCTCTCACTGGGCCGGCACCGAAGAGCCCGAAGAGCTCGCGGTTTCCCGCAGGAGGTCCGGGTCACTTCTGAGGCAGGTTGGCCTCACCAAGACTGCCAGGATGCTGTCGTCTCCATGACAACAGAGTGCGAACCGGAGACGCAGCTTGCCAGTGGTGTCATCCTCCGAAACCAAAAGCCCCCGCCCCCACACCGCCCCAGCCGCCGGCCGCAGGCAGTGGAATTCTTCTGGGAAGGCGGCTGACGTCGCTGGCGGCCGCTGCCCCAGCCCTGGTAGCGCTGATGCAAGCACAGCCCCGAGCCTGCAGGCAGGCAGCCCCCTGGGAGAGCTGGCGCAGCGCTCCGTCTTGTTCTCTTCCGGCCACCCCGCCCGGTTTTCCCTGCGAGGAGTCAACAGCTCCTGGGTGGTTCCTCACCGAAAGGTCCAGTGCGGGTGGGGGTGGGAAGGTGTCTCTGCCTAAACCAGTTCTTCCCCCTCTGTTCTTCCCAGACTTCCTTGGAGAGTCAGAGCATCCCAGCCTGACCACGTGTGGGTCAATATGAAGGGCTCTCTGGCTCCCAGCCGCTCCCGGGAGATGGCCCGGGTTGCCTGAGACACCTGGTACCAACTGGTGCCAAGGAAACCGCCCGGATCACGAGGGGATCTTATGTCTGAGTGGGGAGGTGGTGAAGGGCCGGTGAAGTGCAAGGTGTCCACCCAGGGCTGGTCTCCATCGCCCTCTGCTGGGCAAATGAGAGAGTTACGCTAAAGTTCCCGCTGGGACCTCCCACACACTTGGGTGGGGGTGGGGGTGAGGGTCTGGTGGGGGGTGGGGAACGGGGATGGGGCTGGAATATTAGAGATCACGCTCCTTATGAAACAGACCAGGAAACGGAGGCTGAGAGAGGGCACAGGACCTATCCATCGTCCCGCACCTAGGACCAATTTGGGACCAGGAGTCACATTGACATCCTCTCTGCCCAAACTCTATGTTGTTTCAAGTGAGTGAGAAGTCTTCCCACAGTCATCAGAGAGAACGTGTTTCACGTCCGACTTCCCTGTGAGGCATTTCTTCACCACGGCCTCACAGCACCGGTCCTAGCGGCCTGGGGACTCCGACCCTTCCAAGGTATGCAAAACCAAAACCAGTTTCATGACAGCGTTAAGCGGCTATTTGCCATTGTCCCTGTTTCTCTCCCCAGTGTGCAGTAGAGTTTTCCAAAGACCGCAAGACAGGCGGTTCAGCAACAGACTGCAGAAGCAAGTAGGAGAATCCAGCTGTCTTCTATGAAGGCAACATTTAAAGAGAGACGCAAACAAGCGCCGTTCTGCTCATTAATTTTTGTTTTGTTTTGTTTTAGAAAGCATAGCTACTCTCACAAAAAGTATCTTGGGGCATCTGGGTGGCTCAGTGGGTTAAACCTCTGCCTTCAGCTCAGGTCATGATCTCAGGGTGCTGAGCAGGGAGCCTGCTTCCCCCTCTCCCTCTGCTACTCCCCTTGCTTGTGCTCTCTCTCCTTCTCTCACTGTCAAATAAATAAATTCTTTTTTTAAAAAAGTATGTTAATATGTAATATTTACTATGTTTCAAGGAATTGACAATATTTAAAACATTTCTTTGTCCTAACTTCTAGAATGGCAAGTACAGATAGGTAGAGCTTCCATGAAAAAAAGCTCATTAGGGTCCTTTGGGATCATGAAGAGTATAAATAGCTCCTGAGACCGTAAACTTTCAGAGAACAGTTGGTGTCTGGAAAGTGGCCTCTTCCTAGTCACTGTCACATCCCCCTCTTTTATTTCCTTCACTGTCCTCTTCACTGAAGAAATGACCTCGTTTCTTATTTTATTTATTTATTTATTTATGAATCATGGCGGGGGGTGGGGGGTCTTGTTAAAATTCAAATTTGGATTCTGTAGGTCTGGGCTGGGGCTGAGGGGTTCCGCGTTTTCCAACGGGTTCCCAGGGACGACACTTTGAGAACTTCTGCTTTAGTCTTGCTCTGCCCTTTCAGGTGGTGCGGCGCCCGCCTCAAGACACAACAAATCAGATGGCTATTCAGTGTCATCAGTGAGACTGTTTACGCAGGTGGGACCAATTTGTGTCTGCTCCAGGGTAAGGACTGTTGGAAGAAATTGAGGGTCAGCTAATATGCAAATTGGGAGAGGGCAGTGAAGTCAGGCCTCAGAGGAGTTGGAGCTACTGTTGAAAACGCGTGGAGCTTTGAACAGTAAACTAAAGGGCAATTCAATTAATGAGCATTAAATCAAAGATGCTAGGGACTATGTTGCAGCAAGCTACTCATAAGACAGAAACGATGCTTCTTCAGCTACAATTCTAGAATCAGCTAGAATCATCCCCAAATCTCAAAGCACATGGTAGACAGTTGAATAATGGGAATTTTAGTTGTCATGAGGGAAAAAAAAAACCTTTACTGTGAGAGGGGGAAAGAATCTAAATATGCTGTATAACATTTTTGCATTGGGGTGGAAAATGTATTTAAAACCAAACTGCATGTAACTGTTTCTGCTATCTAATTTGGGGTGGTAGTATAATTTACATCAGTGGAAAAATGAATATCTCTATACTGGGTCTTTCCACTTACAGAAGGGAAGGAAGAGGACTGACGTAAAACTTGTGCCAGTTGGGTTATATCGCCAGAGAAGGGATTACAACTCAGATGCTTCCAGAGGCCAGACTTTTGAGTCACACAAACCCAGGGTTCTGGTGGATTCTGGTGAAGAGTAACAGTCTCGCCTGGCAGAAAGGGCAGCTTGCTGTTGCCACATTTGATCAGGGAGCCCCCCGCCCCCCGCCATGTTGTCACGTCCTCCCTAGGTTTTTGAAAGAAGCCGGAAACCAGGGTTTTAGGCGAAATGTGTCCATTTTTTTAATATCGGGGAAAAAAATAAAATTGAATACACCATTGAACAGGTTTTTGTGCTGAGCCAAACAGAGCAAATCCTCCAAACTCTGAGGCAAATGAAGTGGGGAGCCAGGTTTGGTGGGTCTTTCTTCGGCTGAGCGCTGACGTTCAAGGCAGATAATATCTGAGGGGAGTGTGTGTGTGTGTGTGTGTGTGTGTGTGTGATGGTAAAGTGTCTTGCCTAATCAGATGGGGAGATTTCAGTATTTATGTGGGAAAGGAGCAGCTCAGAGGGAGGGCAGTCTTGGGGAATAGAGGAGCAGCAAGTGTGAGGAAGAAGAGGGTGGGGGAGATGGTGAGCACGCAGGAACAGGGGTGGGCGTGGTGGTGGGACATATATACCTCTGTTAGGTGAGGGAGTTTTTGGAGGGGTTGGACAAAGGAAAGGAAGCTGTGTTCCACCTGCTGTTGGAGCTGAGCAGATAGAGGTTATGAACCGCCTGAGGTGAGATGCAACTGAGATAAAATAGTAGGAACAGGATTCAGCCTGGCTGAGAGAACACGGCGTTCCAGGAACTACCAGAAAAAGTCGGGCTTGCCTCCGGGGATGGATAGGGGCCTTTCAGTCACTTTTATGTCTAAGGAGCAGACGAGACCCAGCAGGTAGCCTCTGTAGGATGGTGAACTAAGGGATGGACCCTTCGAGCCACTGTTTGTCTCAGCTATAATTTGGGTAAAGTCATTTAACTTCTCTGGGTTTCGGCTTCCCTTTAAAATGAGTAATCATAACATCCGTGTCACCTCCCAATAAGGTTTCCATAGGAGCAGCTAAGGTACTATACAAGAAATGTTTGGTAGAAAAAGAGAACTAGGGACACGTGGGTGGCTCAGTTGGTAAGCATCCCCCTTAGGTTCAGGTCATGATCCCAGGGTCCTGGGATCGAGCCCTGCATCCGGCTCCCCGCTCAGTGGGAAGTCTGCTTCTCCCTCTCCCACTCCCCCTGCTTGTGTTCCCTCTCTCGCTGTGTCTCTCTCTGTCAAATAAATAAATAAAATCTTAAAAAAAGAAAAGAAAAGAAAAGAAAATGAATTAGAATAAATGTGAGGTGTTGGCTGACAGATGATACTCAGTTGGTCTGAGTGACAATGCTAGTGATTATGGACAGTCACTGAGCACCTACAGTGTGGGGCTCTGCCACACTAAGCACTTCCTGTGCATGGTCTGATTGAAACTTCCTAGCACTAGCAGAATATCTCTATAACCCCATTATACAGAGAAGAAAACAGACGTACAGAGAGATAAACTAACTTGCCCAAGGTTACTTAGCTGACAACTGGTAGAACCAGGTCTGAGTGACTCTGAATATGACATTTGTAACTGCTCCGTGACAGGCTGCCTTGACGTGCATTCCTAATTTTATGTTGGCCTGCATATTGGAGAATATCAATCCTATGTGCTTTCCAACACTACTATGTTGGTATATACACGTTCTTCCTCTTCTTCTTCTTCTTCTTCTTTTTTTTTTTTGGTATATACACATTCTTATTCACTAGGACTTTAAGATATCATTTTGGTCATTCATTCAAACATGGATCTAGTGAGTGCCTCCCCTGAGTCGGATGTGGTGTTACTAGTAAGAATACCTCCACAAACCAAGACAGTCTCTTGCCTTCCCGAAACTTAAAAAGTAACTACAGAGAACAGAATTCAATGATTACAGATACCAGGTGGGAAAGGCAAGTGCTTTGGTCTGAGGGAGGAGAGGACATCCTAGATAAGGCCTAAAGAATCAAGAGGAGTAAACCAAGGAAAGGTGTGGAGCAGAGACAGCGTCCCAGACAGAGAGAATCAAACAAGAGAGAAAGCCAGAAAGTGAGCAAGTGCTTGGGGCCATGGAGGGAAGGAAGGTCAGACTCTGTGCCCAGCATAGAGGGTTCAAGGGCAAGTGGTGAGTGATGATGCTGGGAGGCAGTCAGGGACCCTCAGATTACATAGGGCCTTGTGAGCCATGTGAAGGTATAGATAAATATATCTACATACATATGTCTTGTGTATATTTTCATTTTTTCCCTTAAAAACCAAACCAGAATCATGCCTAATACAGTATTTTTTTAAAGATTTTATTTATTATTTGAGAGAGAGAGAGAGAGCGCGCGTGCACATGAGCAGAGTCAGGGGCAGAGGGAGGGAAGCTGACTCCTTGCTAAACAGGGAGCCCAGGGTGGGACTCAATCCCAGGACCCTGAGATCATGATCTGAGCCAAAGGCAGATGCTTAATGGACTGAGCCACACAGGTGCTCCTAAGATTTTGTTTTTAAGTGATCTCTACACCCAATGTGGGACTCAAACTTAAAACACTGAGAGCAAAAGTCACACACTCCACCGACTGAGCTAACCAGGCACCCCATAGTTTTGACATTTCTGTACACCTGGGAAACCATCACCACAATCCAGAGAATCAAGAGAATGGTTACTTATGCCCTGATAATCTCCCTCCTGCCCCTTCCAGCCACTGGCAACTGCTGATTCGATTTCTGTTACTATCAGTCTGTGTTTTCTAGAATTTTATCAGTTGAATGTCTCAAGTCAATGGACTCAAACACTGTGTACATTTTTTTTAAGGATTTTTCTTTATTTATTCAACAAACAGAGATCACAAGTAGGCAGAGGCAGGCAGAGAGAGGGGGAAGCAGGCTCCCTGCTGTGCAGAGAGCCCGATGTAGGGCTCGATCCCAGGAAGCTGAGATCATGACCTGAGCCGAAGGCGGAGGCTTAACCTGCTGAGCCACCCAGGCGTCCCCACTGTGTACTTTTTTATCTCTCTTCTTTCACTCACATACTTATTATGAGACTCATCCCTGCTGTTGTGGGTAATATGCTTTGTTCCTTTTCATTCCTGAATTAAGTCCTCTCCTGTTTTAAAACCTGCTTTTTTCACCTAATACATCAAGATAGCTGGCTCTAGGTCAAATATCAGAATTCAAATATTAGCCGTGCCTTTAGCAAATGGACGAGCTTGGGCAGAGACCTCACTACGTTACCCAGTTTCCCCCAACCTCAATGACCATGTCTGCTACAAATGGATCTTAGCAGTACTACCTCGGTAGGCATGTTGAATGGTAAGTGAGAGGATGTGTGTCCCTGTGCCTAGCATGTGTTCAATAAAGTCATCAGGCGTAGTATTGCTACTATTACTGTTAGGGCTCACACCTGGTACTTTTTTTTTTATTTTGGGGGTTTTTGTTTGTTTGTTTGTTTTTAACTTTTGAGCTTCAATTTTTAAAATTTATCTATTTATTTATTTACGTTTTTATTTTTAGTTTTCTTAAGGAATCTCTGTACCCAATGTGGGGCTTGAACTCATGACCCGAGATCAAGAGTCCTGTGCTCTACCAGGCACTGACCCAGTCAGGCGTCCCTAAGGTACATTTTAAGAGAACATCAGACACAGCCATGGAATGCTGATGTGCCCCTGAAGCTAGAAAGCAGGGAGAAGAGACCGAGTTCCCTTCCTGGTGAAAGCATGAGCTCCAGGGTGGACAAAGCCAGTGCCTTCACCTCTCTGCTCCCCAGATTCTCTTCCTCAAGCTCGCTGGCATCCAGAGTGGGGTTCGTGATGTGAAAGAACTTAAAGGTTCTCTACGGGTGAGCAAAAAAGGGAAGCTGGGTTAACTACAATCCGTTTAGTCACGCAGACAGTCATGCCTATCGTTCCAACCCCAGAGCCCCACGTCTTCTTTGATTGCTTGCTCAAAGAGTACATTAAATCATCTCTAACATGCAGTAACTATGTTATGTTTAAACAGAAGTGTCTCCAAAAGACAAATACTGTATGATTTCATTCATATGTGGAATCTAAAAAACAAAACAAATGAGCAAACACAATACACGAGAAACAGACTCATAGATACAAGAGAACAAAGTGTTGGTTACCAGAGGGAAGGGGGGGTTGAGGAACAGGAGAAATAGGTGAAGGGGATTAAGAGATATAAACTTCTAGTTATAAAATAAACAAGTCGCTGGGATGTAAGGTATAGCATGGGGGATAGAGTCCTTAATTTTGTAATGACTTTATATGGTGACAGATGGTGGCTAGACTTACCGTGGGATCATTTCATTATGTATAAAAATATCAAATCATTTTGATGCACACCCAAGACTACTAGGATATCGTGTGTCAGTTATGCTTCAGTTAAAAACACAAATTAATGGGGCGCCTGGGTGGCTCAGTCTGCCTTTGTTAAGTGTCTGCCTTTGGCTCAGGTCATGATCCCAAGGTCCTGGGATGGAGCCCCACAGGGGGCTCCCTGCTCAGCTGGGAGCCTCCTCCCTCTCTCTCTCCCCTGGGTTGTGTTCCCTCTTTCACTGCCTCTCCCTCTGTATATAAATAAATAAATAAAATCTTTTTTTGAAACCACACACACACACACACAAATTAAAAAAGAGAATTTTCTCCAAGGCTTACCTGCAAAGGAGGTGTCTGCCTTGTGCCCTGACCACAGCGTTATAAATAAAGCCTGCAGAAATTTATCTACACTTTGCTATCCTTTCAGTGCCCCATTCTATCATCTCCCAGGGCTGGATGGCCAACAGCAAGGACAGCCATGTCTTCTAATAGAAATATACCTAAAACCCCGAGCTTTGGAGTAGGTAAGAGCGGAGTTCAAATCCCAGTCTTACCAAATATTGATTCTTAAACTTGAACCAGGTACTTTAACTCCTCTGGGCCTCATCTTTTAAGATAGAAGTCCTCCCCCAATTCATGGATGTGTTGGGAGGGCTGAAGAAGAAAGAGAAGGTGTGTACAGCCCTGTGCAGTGCCTGGCACAGGGAGAATGCCCACATGGCAAGTAATGGGGGTGCCATAAACCTGTGTGTGTGTGTGTGTGTGTGTGTGTGTGTTTCAATAAACACTTTCTCTAAGCCTTCTGTCTCTCTGTCCCTCCTTAAATCACACCTTGTACAACAGTCTGCCTATTTTAGGCATCTCACCAGCTGGACATGAGGTCCCACGAGGAACAGTCGGAAGGAACTAAGGCTGCATAAGCCAGGAACTAAGTGGGACATGAAAATTGTCTTTCAGGAAGGGCTGCCACAGGAAAGGTGTATTTAATTAGCCTGTTTCAGCCCGAAGGACTCAGACCCATGGGTGAGTGTTACCAGGAGGTGATGAGGAACCATGTTGCTATCAGAGAAGTCTGCAAAAGGAAGTGGACCGCCTCGAGTCGTCCTCAGCTGCCGGCTATGGATGTGTTCAGTGGCGGCTTGAGGACCAGGTGTCAAAGATGCGGTCAAGGTGATTCCTGATGTGGGAAGTTGGATCAGATGGTTGTTTTCAACTGGATGCAAGGGAGGTGGACAGAATCAGAGATGGCAGGCAGGGCTGAGGGGCCCCCATATTCTTGCAGCTACACTAGCACTTCCTCTTTCATTGGTTTTATGTATTTGGGTTCCTGAAGATTGAAAAGAAGATTTTGCTACTGAAACCAGAGCTTTTTTTTTTTTTTTCCTTTTGCTTGTTTGTTTGTCAATCTGCTGTCCTGGATGACCTTTTGAGGTCTCTTTAAACACATCTAAGTTGATGATTCATAATTGCCTGTGACCCTGGCAAAGAGACAACTTGTCAGAACTCTTTTGGTTGCAAGTGTCAAAACTCCTCTCAACTTTGCTAAAGCGAGGTGGGGATTTAGTGACTTGAGAAACTTGCAGCGCTGTTGAGGTAGTTCACAGAATTGATTTAAAAAAAAAAACAAACTAACCCAAAAACAAAAAGAGCTGTGACAACCGTGACCTCAGGGGCTAGACCCAACAATGTCGTGCTGCCCAGACTCCCTCTCTGTTCATCTGATTCTCAGATCTGCTTTTCTCATTTCTCCCAGGGCGTTGGCCTCTGGTGAACATGGCTGCCTGCGTCCTCAACTGTGAGGAAGGGACAGCGTTGTGCTCACAGCATCTATATGTGTTTCCCAGGCCATGATTATCATTGGCCATCTGGGAATCCATAACCCAGCCCTTGTTGGGGTTGGAGCACTATGGTTGGCCAGGTCTGGGTTACTCCCCATAGCCAGGGCAGGGATGAGCCTTAACGGACTAAGGAAGGCCCTCTGAAAAAACAAAACACAGTGGGGCCTTTCCTCTTGGCAGACAGTAAGAGAACATGTACAGAAAACGTTGGGAAAAACTGCTGAGTCCCCCTCAGTGAAGGGAGCTCCAATTAGAAGAGTTCCTATGTACTGAGTGTTGATTTTTAGGTCAAACACACTACATGCACCGTTTTAAAGGGTCACAAGGGTGATCTGAACTAGATTTTTATTTTCATTTTACAAATGAGAAACGGAGGCCCAGGGAGTTAATTAACTTTCTCAGGACCACACAGCTTAGAAGTAAGCGAGCTGGGGTGTTGCTCAGGCCGTCCCTGCGGGCCTGCCCTTCGAGCTCTCCTTCACTCTAACAACACAGAAGATGCAGACTTTCGTCAAGGGTTTGGACATACTCGGAATGAGGTTCCTCCAACACACATGCTAAGACCAGGGCTCACCACCCGGGCTGCTGAGAAAGAATGCCGGACGGGGAGCCGGAGACACTTGAATTCAAGGCCCGGCTCTGCCTGTGCTACTGATTAGCCAGAGGTCAAAAGAATCTTCTAAAAATGCAGATCTCTCTCTGGGTCATTGTGCTGTTTGGAATGCTGCTGTATCCTCAGGAGGACGGCCACGTGTCTCACGAAGGCCAGCGAGTTCCCGCACGCCTGCCTTCCCCCGCAGCTGCTCTGTATCCTTGTCCCAGCTTTCAGGCTTTTTTGCCAACACAGACCCTTGTGTTCGGAATTCTCTATTTCCTCCACCCGTTCTGAGCCTTTTTCTTTGTGGTCGAAGCTTTCACGCGTCCCCTTTAGATGAAGGCCTCCCCGATTGCCAGTAGGTCACACTCCTCCGGCAGACGCCATTTCAGTGGTCACAGGACTGTAAGCTCCGTGAGGGGCAGAGGCCATTGCTGCTCCTCTCCTCCACGCCCACAAACCCAGCCTGCTGCTCAGTGCACCAGGAGAGCCCAGCAAGTGTCTGCTGAAGGGCTCAATGAAAGTCTGAGCACCCACTTGGGCCCCCTCTTCCCAGTCGTGAATGTCATCTTGTGTAGGTGTCAAATTTTGTGACTTTAAGAGCACCTGGGTAAAGAGGGAGCTAGTGTCAGTGGGTGGAATTTGGTTAAAGCCCAGAGAGTGTTGCATTTTATTTGAAGCCTGTAAAAGAAAAGGCTAGCGGGGGGCCATCTGGTCTGGTAACAGGTGGACTCCAAAATGAAGAGGAGAAGTTCACTGAAAAAAGCAGCCTTGCCTGTAAAAAACTCACACTCCTTCCCAGAAGAAGGCTGTCACTTGGTTCCTCTCTCCGGCTCTGACATATGCTTCAATCCCTCGCTCCTAAATATGGTTGATATTCAGAGTTTGCTGCCATGTGAGGAGAGCCTCTGTGAGGACGGAAAACAGCTCCTCCAGGAGCCAGTTATCAGAAGGGAGAGCTCAGTGTTGCCTTCCGGCCCCAAGCCTTTGCACAGTGTCTCACTGGCTCAGATCTAGACCCTTGTGGCTCCGAGCAAGATAGCCAGATCTCCAGCTGTGTCGCTGAGGAACAGAGTCGTCTGAGGCTTTGGCTGTAACCAAGAGTCTAGGTCTACCGAACGGGAGGGCGTGTCTTGGCTTGTGTGCCAGACAGACTCCGGAGCCAAGCTGGATTCGAATCCTGTTCTGCCCCCTCAGTAGCTAAGTGATCTTGGGCCTCAGTTACTACATCTATAAAATGGGCATAGTAACTGTATCTCCTTAGTATTGTAGTGAGGATTAAATGAGTTACTTTGTGTGGAGTTGTTAGGGTTCCTGGCCCATATTAAGCATCACAGAAATGTTTCTAGCATTACATTTTATTTATTTATTTATTTGACAGACAGAGATCACAAGTAGGCAGAGAAGCAGGCAGAGAGAGAGAGGGAGAAGCAGGCTCCCCGCTGAGCAGAGAGCCGGATGCGGGGCTCGATCCCAGGACCCTGGGATCATGACCTGAGCCGAAGGCAGAGGCTCAACCCACTGAGCCACCCAGGCGTCCTCTAGCATTACATTTTTTAAAAATATCTTCTCAATGCCTGCTCTGGCATCAGGCAACTGGACTAATATTTCTCATGGAGCGGTCTGCAGGCCATCTGCATCAGAATCACTTAGGTCAGAGGTGGTATTCAAAACGTTTAACACCAGATAAGGCAAGGACTTCAGAATTGAGGCTCTTATGACCAGAGAGGGCCATCTGTGTCAGGCTTTAACCCCGTAATCTCTGAACCATGGCAGATCTGGGAAAGTTCAGGGTTAACTGGAGGGATAGGGGATACTCAGATGTGGTAAACAACTGTTGTGCTTTCCCCAGATGTCAGACTTTCACTGCCGAAACTGGAACATTCCCGGGCAAACCCGGGACAGTTGGTCACCTACACTCAGGGCATCTGGGAGCGATGTATGTTTACCGACCGGTTCGGAAATAACGTCAATATTTTAACATCCAGTGGGGCCATGCCAGTGCCTACTGGCTGAAAGTCAGTCCTGCCTGGGACCTTATGTAAACACAGATTTCGGGGCCTTACCCCCAGAATCAGAATCGCCAGAGCTAGGAAATCTGTCCTTTCAACATGCACTCCAGGCAATTCTGAACCTTACTCAGATCTGATTTGATTCTTTAGATTGTCAGGTTTTGGAAGACGAGGACTGTGTGTGTCTTGCTGGGTGTCCAGGGCCAGCTAAGGGCAGGTGCTCAGTCAATATTTGTTCAAAGGATGGATACAGCTCATAGTGTTGCAGGAGGCTTCGACTATGTTGATTAAGGGCATGGGCTCTGCGTCTGGACTGTACTCAAATCCTAGTTCTTTTATTTATTAGTTGGGTGATCTTGGGGGAGTTAATTGACCTCTCAAAGATTCAGTTTTCCTCATCCAGGAAAAGAGACAATAAGAGTACTGCTTTATATAGATGTGTGTTAACTAAAGTAACATACCTAAGGCAATTAGCCATAGTGCTTAGAGCAGAGTAAATGCTCGATAGAAAATAGCTATCGCCACTGCTGTGGTTGCTAGTGTTAATCATTCAGTTTCCTTTTTAAAAAAATTTAAATTCAATTAATTAACATTATGTATTATTGGTTTCAGAGGTAGAGGTCAGTGATTCAGCAGTCTCACACAATACCCAGTGCTCATTACATCACGTGCCCTCCTGAATGCCCAACACCCAGTCACCCCATTCCCCCCACCTCCTCCCCTCCAGCAACCCTCAGTTTGTTTCCTGTGATTAGGAATCTCTAATGGTTTGTCTCCCTCTCTGATTTCCTTTTGTTTTATTTTTTCGTCTCTTCCCCTACCATCGTCTGTTTTACAGTTTCTTAAATTCCACATATGAGTGAGATCACGATAATTGTTTTTCCCTGATTGACTTACTTCGCTTAGCATTATGCCCTCTGGTTCTATCCTAATTCAATTTCCTTTAATTCAGCAAGCAATTGCTGAACTGTGTGCCAGGCACACTGGTAGGCATTGGTGTTTCCAAGATGGATAAGAAATGCTGCGCACTCTAGAAACACATCTGAGAATGATGAGGGTATAATGCGCTAGGCACAGCAGTGGCGTGGTCTTCCTCTATTTATCTTGTAGGTGTCCCGAGAGGCCAGCCCAGGTGATAAAGCACCAGGCTGGGAATCAAGAAATCGGACAGGCGACATCTGAGGACTGGGAATCCCTGGCAGAATAGAAGAAGCACTTTGTTTAAAGATGTAGCCATGTGAAAGGTCATGCCTTATCAGGAAAGGGCCAGCCAATCAGGGTGGCTAGAACAAGGAGCTCATGGTTTACGGACAGTGAGCGGCAGGTTATGAAGCGCTGTGTATTTCTAGTTGGTAAAGGACACTTCGTGGAAACCAGCAGGCCTATCCTGGACTGTGGACACCGCAGTTGGGGGAAAATTAGAGCCAGCGTGAAGTCCACGGTAGCACTGGGTTGAGTGACTTGAAGTTCATCTGTTCTAAAACACTGCAGTGTTTAAAAATGCAGTGATAGGATTATTACATGGCAATATCTCCGAGATATGTTTTTGAGCAAAGAAAGCAAGATACGGAAGACTTTGATCCTATTTTTTGTGTTCAAATAATAAAAGACTATTTCATTCAACCAAGAACTGCCGTGTACTAGCTGTGTGATCCAGGACAAGTTCCTCAACTTTGTAGTGTCTCAGTTCCTCAAACTATAAAATCACGATAATGAAAGTCACTGCTCCACCGAATTAATGTGAGGATACAGGAAATAATGGTCCACAGACAGTGCTGAGCCTAATTTTAGCTTGGCTGAGACACTCAATCAATAATAGTCATTATTACCTGTGCAGAGAAAAAAGTCTGGGTCAGTGTACCCCACAATAGTAATAGTAACTCTTTGTATGGTTGAATGATACATAATTTTTGTTTATTTTCTTTGTGTCTGTATTTTCTAAATTGCTACAGTGAACATAAATTACCCATGTGAAAAAGAGAATGAATCTTGATGGCTTCCCTGGGAAGTGCACAGTAAATACTTCTAGAATAACTGAACGCACACTCATATTCCCAGGTTACACAGTGTAGGAGACTTTAGTCACATCAAAGCATAGTTCTTTAATTTGCCAAGGATTACCTCACTTAAAGTTTTAAAAATAAATGGTTCCCTAAATTCTTTCAGTATTGTTTCATAAATCACTTACAAAGAACTGAAACTTTCCAATTTTTAAGTCTTTTTCCTTTAAAGATTAAATTAAAAAATAAGGCTTTATGGGGCACCTGGATGGCTTAGTGGGTCAAAGCCTCTGCCTTCAGCCTGGGTCATGATCCCAGGGTCCTGGGATCGAGGCCCAGATCGGGCTCTCTGCTCAGCAGGGAGCCTGCTTCTCCCTTTCTCTCTGCCTGCCTCTCTGCCTTCTTGTGATCTCTATCTGTCAAATAAATAAATAAAATCTTTAAAAAAAAATAAGGCTTTACACTGATAACGGTCGTATTAGGGAGGGGGTGAGGGATAGGCAAAATAGGTGAAGGGGGTTAAGAAATACAAACTTAAAGTTATAAGATAAATAAGTACAGTTTAGGTAATATTGTCAATGATAAGTAATAATTGTATGGTGACAGGTGGTAAATACACTTCTTATGGTGAGCATTTTGTAATATATGTAATTGTCAAATCACTATGTTGTATACCTGAAACTAATATAATATTACATATCACCTATACTCTATTAAAAATTTAAAAGGACACCTGGGTGGTTCAATTAGTTAAGTGTCCAAGTCTTGATTTTAGCTCAGGTCATGATCTCAGTGTGGTGAGATGAAGCCGCACCGTCCCCCTCCCCCGCTCCCAACACCCTCCTGGCCCCACCTGCCCCAGCAAGCTCTGTGCTGGCATGGAGCCTGTTTGAGATTTTCTCTTCCTCTCCCTCTGCCCTTCTGCACCCCACTCTCTATCTTTCTTAAAAAAAAAATTAAGAAACAAAGACTCTTTTAGATACAAGTTGTAGATATTCAGATGAAACTGGTTTAAGCAAAATAGAAAAAGATTTATTTTGGCTCTTATGAATAAGTGTCTCTAGGTGTTTGGCTTTTTGAGGGGGTCCAGATGATCTCATTATGCTTCTCTCTCTCTCTCTCTTTTTTTAAAGAATTTTTTTTTTTTTTAATTTGAGAGAGAGAGAGAGAGAGAGAACGCGCACCAGTGAGAGGAGGGGCAGAGACATCTTCAGGCCTCAGTGAGTTCTTTGGTAAAATTAGAGAGTTGGCTTTGATGATTTATAGCTTTTTTTTTTTTTTTGAGGGTACTGCGATCCTAGACACCACTACATCAAAACAAATTCTGCCTAAATTTCAAAGTAACTCATTTGCACCATGTCATGTTTTCCCAAATGGTAATGACCTTCAATGAGGTCTTGAAAAGCAAAGAACATCATTTATTGATTACTCACAGTGCCAAACACAGTCCTAATCACTTTATATATATTATTTCATTTGGCCTTCACAATTCTGAGGGGTAATACAGTAGGCAAAACAATGATCCCGCCAACTTTTTCCACATCCTACTCCTTAGAACCTCTGAATATGTTAAGTTATATGGCAAAGAGGTGGTAAGGTTGCAGATGGAATTAAGGTTGCTAACCATCTGGCATTGAAATGGGAGTTTATCCTGGGTAATCCCACTATAGTCGCAAGGGTCCTTATATGGGACAGAGGGAGATGGGAGAGTCAGAGAAGGAGAGGTAATGACAAGAGCAGAGGTCCGGGACAATGCAGGGACTAGATTTAAAGATGAAAAGGTGTCATGCACCAAGGCACGCAGGTGTCCTCTCAAGGTGAGAAAACAGATTCTCCCTTAGAGCCCCCAGAAGGAACAGAGCCCTGCAGACACCTTGATTTGGGAGACTAACTTTGGACTTCCAACCTCCACAACTGGAAGGTAATGCATTTGTGTTGTTTAAGCCACTAAATGTGGAGTAACTGGTTGCAGCAGCCAGAGGAAACTAATGCAGACAGACACTATGAACCTACTATACTGAGGAGGACACAGTCATAGACAATTTCAGTGCCTTGCCTAAAGTTACCCAGCCACTACACGACAAAGTCACAATTTGAGCTTGAGGGTACTTAGCTTTAAAGTTGGTGCTCTAGGGGTGCCTGGGTGGCTCAGTGGGTTAAAGCCTCTGCCTTCGGCTCAGGTCATGATCTCAGGGTCCTGGGATCAAGCCCCACATCAGGCTCTCTGCTCAGTGGAGAGCCTGCTCCCCCCTCACCCCGCTCTGCCTGCCTCTCTCTCTACTTGTGATCTCTGTCTGTCAAATAAATAAATAAAATCTTTAAAAAAAAAAAAGCTGGTGCTCTAGGGGCACTTGGGTGTCTCAGTCAAGTGTCTCCCTTGGCTCAGGTCATGAATCTGGAATGCTGGGGTCGAGTCCTGTGTTGGGTTCCCTGCTCAGCAGAGAGTCTTCTCCCTCTGCCCCTCCCCACACTCATGCTCTCTATCTCTCTTTCTAATAAATAAATTTAATTTAATTTTTAAAAGCCCATGCTCTTACCCACTGCAGTGTATTTTTTGAGTGCCATGTATATGATACAATGTTGGACTGCAGAGGTCACAAAGAAGCACAAGAACATAGTGCCTGGCCTCGGGGAATTTATGAACCTGTAGAGGCTCACACAACCCAGCAGTACTAATAATTACCTTTTACTGGAATGACTGAGTGCCAGGCACCTGACATATATAATCTTTGAATTATTGCCGTTATTGTGGAAAGGAAAGACGCTTACCATCTCTTCTGGGCTGACTTGTGTCCACCCACCCCCAGCCCCTGAATTCGTAGGGTGAAGTCCCAACCCCTAGTAACTCAGAATATGACTGTATACGGAGACAGAGCCTTTAAAGAGGTGATTAAGGTAAAATGAGGTCGTATGGGTGGGCTGTCACCCAAAATGACTGATGGTCTTATAAGGAGAGGGGGTTACAGTACAGACAAACTCAGAGGGGAGACCGTGTCACCCACAGAGAGAAGGTGACCAACTACAAGCCAAAAAAAGAGGCCTCCCAATAAGCCAACCCTGCTAGCACATTGATCTTGCACTTTTAGGCTTCAGGACTCTGAGAAAATAAAGATCCATTGTTTAAGCCACCCAGACAGTAACATTTTGTTATGGCAGCCCTAGCAAACTGATACATTGTTTGTCAATGAAGGGACTTACTCTGAGCCAAACTTTATACACCATGACTGAGAAGATTTGTCTGCTTTGTGCTTAAGCGGCTAATTCTTTTTTTTTTTTCTTTTTTTAAGATTTTCTTATTTATTTATTTTTGTGTGAGATAGAGCTAGTGAGAGAGAGCATGAGCAGGGGGGAGGGGCAGGGGTCGATGCAGGTTCCCTGCTGAACAGGGAGCCTGATGTGGGACTCAGTCCCAGGACCCTGGGATCATGACCTGAGCCAAAGGCAGACGCTTAACCAATTGAGCCACCCAGGCGCCCTTGGATGGATAGTTCTAAGTGAGGACAGAAGAATTTAGGGGCAAGCTGTCTACTCTAGTCAACCCATGTCCAGCCACTTAAGTAGGTCTTGGGTCTCAACACTCCAGGAGCCCAAAGGGACCTCTCTGAAACTTTCCTTTTCTTATCTCCATCTTCTAGGCTCCCTACTTCCATTCCGGTCATGGCTCCCATGCTTCTCCCCACAGGGTCTATGGCCCTTTGTTTCATTTAGTCTCTAGTGTGGCTTCTCTATCTAGTTTCACTGAGCGATGAGGCACGATTCTTAAAGGCAATGTGGGCAGGGGATAAGACTTCTGTACAATAGTCTGCTCTTAGACTGAATTATTTAGAAACGAATCAGGCTTTTCACAGCACAAAGGTTAACCTTTCGTTGGTAAATCTGTATACCTCCTATCACCTTCTCTGTCAGAATCTCTACTCTTTTGTTTGAATGTATCAGTTTGTATCTGTTAGGAAAGCCTGGATTGGGTGGCAGCAACAAATAACCCCCACATCTCATTGTTTAATGCTATCAAGTCTATTTCTTGCTTATGTTATGTGTGTAATGTTTGCTGCAGGAACCTCTCTGTTCCTCATAGTCACTGGGGAACCCAAATTGGTGGAGGCTCCAACTATATTTCACCGATGGCCCAGGTAGGGCAAGAGTGTGGAAAATCATACTGGCACATATAAGCCTTTGCCTGGAAATGAGACATAGCACTTCCTCTAACTTTTCATTGACCAAAGCATACCAAATATGTATCCCTTATGTCAAAGGGGGTAGGTAGGGAAATGCAAACCTGTCATGTGCCTAGAAAGCGAAAATGCAAATAATTGCAAACAGCCGTGATAACCACGATAGAGGATACCTTTGACCACCAATAACTGTCCACAGGTGGCTAAAACAATGAGGAGATTTGTTACTTTATGTAACAAGGAACCCAAATGTCAGGGAGTTGCTGGCTTAATTCATTCACTGGGCAGCCATCATCATCCAACACCTATGTTCCTTTTGTTTTCTGCTCTGCTGTTCTCAGTTTGTTGACTTAACCTTGTAAGATGACTCTCCTCATGGTCTAAAGATGACTGTCTTTGGACGCCTGGGTGGCTCAGTTGATTAAGCATCTGCCCTCTGCTCAGGTCATGATCCCAGGGTTCTGCGATAGAGTCCTGCATCGGGCTCCTCGCTTGGTGGGGAGCCTGCTTCTCCACCTGCCTGTTGCTGCTCCCCTCACTTGTGCTCGCTCTTTCTCTGACCGATAGATGAAAAAAATCTTTAAAAAAAATAAAGATGGCTACCTTCTTTCAGTTACTGCGTACAGATGACAATGCTCAGAGGTAGAAAGGGACACATACCTGTCTTGTATGCCTTTCTTAAAAACAACGAAAACCGGGGCGCCTGGGTGGCTCAGTGGGTTAAAGCCGCTGCCTTCAGCTCAGGTCATGATCCCAGCGTCCTGGGATCGAGCCCCGCATCGGGCTCTCTGTTCAGCAGGGAGCCTGCTTCCTCCTCTCTCTCTGCCTGCCTCTCTGCCTACTTGTGGTCTCTGTCTGTCAAATAAATAAATGAAATCTTAAAAAAAACAAAAAACAAAAAACAAAAAACAACGAAAACCTTCCCAGAGGCTCCCGAGCAATATCTATTCCCCATTTCCTTGGCCAGAACTATATCATGCACTCTTATCTAAACTACCCGCTTGCCAGAAGGATCAGGACTGTCAGCACTGGCTTAAATGAAAGAAGATTCATTCCCTAAGAGTGCCTAGGGGGCCAGTCCTCCTGTCTCCCCAAATAAAGAACATTGGCCACTTAAAGGAGAGCGAGCCAAACTAGGATCTTGTTTCTGAGATAAAAGGAGTACAGAATCACAGATGAGTAGAAAACTAACAGTGCCTGCTGCCCTAGGCTCCAGGAAAGGAGACCTGAGTGTGAGGAGTTGAAAGAAAACTGTTCCGAATCTTCACATTAAACTTACGAGACAGGTTTTCTTGTCCTGTTTCAGAGATAAGAAATGGGGCATTAGGTGTACATCAGACTCCAAAGTCCAAACTGGGCCTGCCTGTTTATCCATCAAGTTCACTTACAGAGTGGAATGTCAGAATAAGTTTTTTAAAAAGTCCTTTGGGGAAAGCAGAAGTTCATCAACCATCAGCCCTGGTACAAATAGGATTTCCATGATCCAAATGGCTACTCACTGAATTCCTCACTGACGTCAACTAAAGATCCCTTTTTAACTAGGAAGAGTGCCCACTTTGTGGCAAGGAAAAAAGAGCAGGTGTGCTAATCTGCAACTATATCCAGGACTAAATTTACCTAGAAAAGGAGTGTGGCCAAGCTGTCTTTGAAGCAACTCTCCATTACTGTAGGGTCGAGGCAAAATGTCTTATGACTCTTAAACTACCAAAAATTTTTTTAGCCTCATCTCCCTAAAAAATAGTGGCATCAATTTAAAATTCAGCCCTTCCCTCAGCCTTTGCTGATAGCCACACTGATAAATGTCTTAAGAGCCCAAACTTAAGAATCCAGTTGGTGGGGTGGAAATACGGGGCAAGCAGGTCTTAGGAGGGCTTTCAGGGTAGAGCAGAGAAGTGTCCCCCGACATGCAGTACTTTCTGCCATGTTGGACCTTGTAGCCTGCTCCAGTCGCTGCCCAGCTCCTGCCTGGGCCATTCACTTCAAACCTGGGCGGATCATAAAGAAGGCCCAGGGTCTGGTCCTGCCTACATCTAATAGGTGGCACTACCTTTTTTGGAGACCTTCTTAAAGTGCCAAGCACTGAGTTAAAGACATTGCCGATACCATCACACATAATTCTTACTCCAACCCTTGGAAGTAGATAGCTTTCCCGGGAATGAAGCTCAGGGAAGCTAAGCCACCAACCCAAAGTCATAAGGAGGTGGTTGACTGGGATTTTATCTCGGGTCTGATTGCAGACTTAATGGCCTTCACTGCTCTACCCTACTTTCTCTGTTCACTTGAAATACTTGGGTATTTTTTAAACCCCCATGAGAAGTCTACCAGGTGGATATGGACACGACTATCTTATATCAGCTCAGAGAAATTAAAAAAGCTTGCCTTAAGTTTTCCAGCTAATAAGGAGGGGAGCCAGGATTTGGTCGCCACCCACAGTCCCCCATGCATGAATTGCTTCCCTCTGTACATGAGTTGCTGATCCTAGCATCCCCCCTTCCTGAGTGAACTACCACCTGGGTAACCAGCTTCTTTATAATTGAGAATTGCCATAGTTTAAAAAAAATAATGAAAGAAAGGATTTTGTTTGCCTTTACAAGCTGGTTTTGAGAGTCATATATATGTGTGTGTGTGTGTGTGTAAATTTTTTCTCTCTTTGAAGTCACTCCAGGTTTTCTAAAGGAGTCTTCTGCTATTAAACATGCCCCATCCACGTTCCCCAGGTCTCTTCAGGTCAGCATATTTAAAAAAAGAAAGATCTGAACTTGTCATTCAGCTCTCACTCTGTATGAATCATAACAGGACTGTACGTGGGAAAACAGCCTAGTTCTAGGAACTGGTAATAGAAGCTGGGGTTTGTCACCTTCATGGGTGCATCTCAGATCCCACATGGGTGCTTCTGGGGCCCATGTGATGGTACACCCTTGACCCAGGGGGAACTGAGCAACTGGGTCGTGGCCACCTCAACTGACAGATGGCCCGGTCACACACACACCTATCTCAGTGACCAGGCTCTGGGCAGAGGCCAAAGAGTAGAGAAGAATCTTCAGAGGAATGGCCTCTCCCTCCATTTAGGATGATATTTTTAAATCCAGGCTAATAATATAACGACAACAATAACAACAGCAGGTAACATACATTGAGCGCTCAGCTACCATTGTCCTCACTGGTACTGTTGCTACTGCTTGTCCATTCAGGAGCTAATTTAACCGTGGAAGTACTCAATAACTAACATTTATGAGTATAAGGAGTGATTATTCTTGCAATAATGTGTGGTGCTTAAGAGATCAGGCTGCAGGGACAAAGAGACCTGAGTTTGACACCTACTGTCCCTTCTCCCTGGTCATGTGGGTCTGGGAAGTTACCACTTGCCTCAGTTATCCTCATCTGTGAAATGGAGGCAATAAAAGTAACTGTTCCCGTAGAGCTGTTGGGAGGATTGGATAGGATCATGTAGGTGAAGCGTGCAATAGTTTAGTTGCTAGTTCAAAATGGGGTCTCAGTGACCAGAGGTGATAATTAGCGATTAGTGCCATTTCTGTGCCTTCCAGGAGAGCTGGACTTCCAGGGCCAAGTATTCTCGGCTTGTACCCTGTGAACACCTGCAAGGATCTGAGCTTCCCAACACTGATGATACAGGAGGAAAAACAAACACTGAAAAAAATCTCTAGAAATAAACTGATGTCTTGCCCATAAACCAGAAACTGGTGCTCAGGTGTCTGGTTTGGCGGGTGTTAGCTTGGCAGGGCTGGTTTGTGTGGTGGTGGTGGGGGGGAGGATAGTGGAGGATGTAAGGAGGTGGAGAGAAATCTATTTTTCAGCTTTCATTTCTGTCCGGAATTTCATACCAAATATGTTTTCTCACTAGCAGGATCAAAGGGATGGCCCACCTGACATCACTCACGGCCTCTTGCTGGACAGCGGGGAGGAGAGGGAAATAAATCTGAGTATTTGCGACCACAGTCATTTGCGTCTGAGAAGAGAGGATAACATAAATCTTCACTGTGAGCTAGGCCTTGAAATAGGGTGAGAAGTTGCTGCAAAATGAATATTCAGTCAGAAATGTTGGTGGCCTGCTTTTCTTAAGAGTGGAGTTAGTCTATGGATCTGATTATCTTTTAGGACAAACCTAGTAACCCAACTCTGAGTTTTGGGGTTCCTTCCCTCTTCCCATCCAATTTCTTTTCCACTGACATCTACTGAGGGCTAACCCCTTAGCAGGCACCGGGCTACCTAGCAGGGGATACGGGTAATGGGCTCCATGTCGCATCTACCCTGGCAGTGTCCCGTCTAGTGGGAGAGATGGACACCGAGCCAAATCCTATACCAACGCTAACTGTAATTGCATGAGATGTAAAGAGGCAAAAGGCCCGAACTGATAAGGGTGAGACGAAGTGGGAGAGCCCCGCACCTACCCTGGGAGTTCAGGGACAGCCTTTCTGAGGAAGTGATGTTTGAACCGAGACCTGAAGGGTGAGCAGCAATTAGCCAGGCAAGGAGTGGGTGGTGGGGATGTGGGTGGGGAAGCTTCAGATTTTCGAGAAACAAGGAAATGGCCAGTGCGGCTGGAGCCCAGAACATAAAGGGAAGAGTGACGTGATATGGAGCTGGTAAGGGAAAAGAGCCAGGGCTGGCCTACTTTCCTCTTACTTTGTATGGCTCCCGTTTCGTTTTGCTATGTCCAGTTCCTAGAGGGGAGAAGGCAGGCCCACCCTTCCTGTCGTGGGGCCACAGTCTGTAGGCCAGCAGAATACTCTCCCGGGTCTGGCTGAGGCCTCCTCCTCGTGCATCATGGTGCCCAGTGGCTGTCTAGCCCCTCGGTTCCCTTCCCACCGTGGTGGGCTGGTGTGGCTTTCTCCTATTTGTTCAACGGCCCCCAGGCACTGACACCAATGCCTTCCTTGCTCAGAGAGGTTGAAGGAGCCTCGCTACTAGGCTGATCTGGTTTCCTCTTGTGAATGGTACTGCTGCCTGTGATCTTGTGTCCCATGTAGAAACCAAGTCTCTACTTCCTACCCCAGCTCCGGTACCTGGTTCCTTTTCTCTATATCATCCTTGATAGTGAGAATGGTACCTTACAAGACCTTCCCCATCAGTGCATACAACTCGGGTGATCTGTGCCTGCTTAGCATCAAGCACTCTGGGGAGAAAGGGGAAAAACCTGGAGAGTCCTACTCTTGAGCAGCTCAAGGACCCCATCAGGCACTATGCTAAGCACCTTACCTATGATCTCATCTCATGCCCAGAACAACCCCGTGTGATAGAGACTATCAGTAGTGCCCATTTTATAGATGAGGAAACTGATCCAAAGGGAAATAATACAAATGGCCCAACGTCACACTTATCAGTGGAGGGGCTGGGATTTGAACGTGCGTAAACCCAAGGCCCAAATTCTTAACCAATACCCTCTGTCGTCTCTACTCGTCTCTCTGCCTCTCTCTGAATTTCTAGAAGTGTCCTCACACTGTGATTCTTCAACAGCTGGGCCATGTCTTGTGGGTGGAATCCTGCCATGCACCCCCATGTTTTCCTGTGGCTACAGCTCACCTTCCTGTTCTCGCACGCCCTGTTGTGTCTCACAGGGCCTCTCTGTCCGTGTCATGTGTTGGCCTAGTTTCCTGCTGTCACTATGTGTTTCCCCAGTACTGTGTGCTCTTTGGAGCTGGAGTTTCACCAGCTGCCTGAGGTTAAGCCTCAAAAGGGCAGAATTGTTCTTTTCTGAAGCTAATGCCATTTCTTCTGCTGCTACCCCTTGGATTCCCAGCTGGGTGGTAGAGTACAGGTAGAGACATTGCAGTAACCACCCCCCAAAATGGCTGAGAGACCTGAAGTTCTCCTAAGAGCTGCGACTTTAAGGAAGTGCTCCTCAAAGGGGATAGTACCATCCTTGGGGGGTGTTTCCTTGTGAGGGCACTTTTGGTTTTCATAGGGATTGCAGGGGTGTGGAGGTGGAGATGGGGAAGTCTCATGTCCTACTGCTTTGGCATGCGACTGCAAGACAGGCCTGTTGGGCAAGAGTTGTCCTGTGTCCCCTGAGGATCTGAAATGTCCCACTGAATTACACCTGGGGAACTCAGTCTGTTAAGCATTGGTCTTTGATTCAGGTCATGAGCCCAGGGTCCTGGGATTGAGATGAGCCCTGAGCCCTGGGTCGGGCTTCCTGCTCAGTGGGGAGTCTGCTTCTCCCTCTCCCTGTGCCCCTCCACCCCACTCGTGGGCTCGCTCTCTCTCTCTCTCTCAAATGAATAATAAACTCTTAAAAAAAAAAAAAGAAAGAAATGTCCCACCATACATTTACAACAGGTGAGAACTTTTTTTCATTACCTTACCATAGATCCTCACCCTTTTTCTCTCATATAAACATAAATACTGGTATCATTTTAATAGCTACCAAGTTTCCCAGAATACTACTGCATAAATGAATGCAAGTCTCTACCATTTTACTAAGAGTTGTCTGCCATTTTGGAAAATGATGTCATTAATGGCAGTACCATGCTTGGGATCTGAATCATTAGTGCCACACAATCGCATCAGGCTTTACTTATGGCTGAATCATGTGTGGAAATTTTATGTATGCTTCTTTAGCCCTTATTTGGAAATAGCACATACAAAGTAAAATGGTCAACAACTGTCTGTTGTGCATTAGTCTCACTCTTATCAAATCTTGATGTATTCATTAAAAGTAGGGGCAAACACCTGACTTCTCCTGTCTTCTTGAATCATCTGAGCACTTTCATATTGAAATGCATATTGTACTGTAAATCCTATCTTTTGTTTCTTCCTCACATGATGTTTAGAGCCATGTACTGATGTTTAGAAATGTTTTGTAGGTATTGTACTCTTTATGAATTTCAGTTCAGTACAGTAAAGACAATGTAAAGCCAACAAAAATGTCTTAAGTAAAAGGGGTTGTGATAGAACTAAAAACTCCAGTTTTAAGGAAATGAGAATGGCTTTTTTTTTTCTGCCAGAATTTATATACCCAATAAATGATAGTCTCATCCAAGCCTTTTTGGCGACCAAAGACTTATTTTATTGGCTATTTTTTCTCCAAAGGCTTTCGGTATTCTCTTGGAACAATCTTCAGAGGCAGGCAGGATTTTATTTGTCCCGCCCCTCCGAGAGAATTTTCTATGGTTTTGCTTGTTGAAAAAGATTTTGTTTTTTGAAAAGAGCCAACAGTTTTCAGAACAAATTGTTGAGACCAAGGTCAGTGATCAAGCTGACTGGTGATATTCTTGGGCGCAGACTGTGAGGTTTGGGGGCAGGAATTGTGTTTTATCCATCTCTGACCTCCCACAGCACTTGGTACGTGGTATACAGTGGATGCTCAGTATGAGGTTGAAACGGATTTTGTCAAATATGTGATATAAGCTTGGGGTAAGAGAATTGAATCAATGTTTCTGTATTGTACTGAATTTTAAATGATATAGAAGTGTGTAATATAACAAAGTAAAACTTCCTCTGGGTGTCAGTGAAAACATTCTAAAGATGGTATGGCATGAGCATAGTCCAGTAGGAGTGAACACTGGTTGTGACCAGTGGGTAAGCCCGCTTTGGTGCATTCCAGTTGAGTATTAACCCTGCTCCTTCCTCTTCCTGCCCCGGGAAATCCCACTCCCCAGAGGTAACTATTAGGACTAATGGCGGGTTTTGAAAGTTCTCATCTACTTACAGCAAACGCTACTAACAATTTAGTGAATCTCCCTCCAGACTTAAAATATAACCGTGGAAGGTGTATGTGTGTGTGTTGGGGCTATGTTCATGGAAAGTGAGAGATATTTTCACATATGCCTTTCATTTAAAGAAATTGGATTTTATCAATACTGTTCTAAAAGTGCTCTTTTCTTTTTTTTAATTTTTTTAAAGATTTTATTTATTTATTATTTGTCAGAGAGAGAGAGAGAGAGAGGCAGAGAGCACAAGTGGGCAGAGAGGCAGGCAGAGGGAGAAGCAGGCTCCCCACCGAGCAGGGAGCCTGATGCGGGGCTTGATCCCAGAACCCTGGGATCATGACCCAAGCCGAAGGCAGTGGCCCAACTGACTGAGCCACCCAGGCGCCCCAAATGTGCTCTTTTCCATTTCTGTATCACAGCCCATTTCAAACCATGTCATGGTCAAGTGTTTGAATAGCTTTGTTCTGAAGGAAATTCAGAGCAAGAATGCCAAAGGGGTTTTGAGGATAGGAAGACAAGAGGGCAACTTCAATGGAAAACTTGCTTTCATATATTTGAGTTCTTATGGATGCATTTTTTCCTTCTCTTTTGGAACTGGAACTTAGGAGTTGGTTTGATTTGAGTTCAAATTCCAGTGGTGAAGAAGAGCTTATGGTGTAGTGTGGGAGACCAATACCAAACTAGGAAACAAGTAAGGAAACAGCATCCGTGTCTTTTACAATTGGGGTACATGTTTTGAAGGATAGAAACAGTGTGATGGCTTGGGGACTGGAAGGAGAAAGCCACTTTAGATAAAGTCATCAGGGAAGACCTCTCTGTGCTGATAAACCCTGAATCAAGACCAGCGATCATGCAAAGGCCACGAAGTAGGAATGGGCTAGGGGTACTTGAGGAGCCCCATGAGGAACGACAGATCGGTGACCACAGAGGAGAGTTCTAGAAGGTGAAATCAGACAGGCAAGCAGGGACCACACCTTATAGGGGCTCGTAGGCCTACAAGAACTCCAGGAGTTTGAGTTTTATTCTGAAGGGAGTGACTCGGGACACCTGGGTAGGCTCAGTCAGTTAAGCGTCTGCCTTTGGCTCAGGTCATAATTCCAGGGTCCTAGGATCAAGTCCCGCATCCAGCTCCTTCCTCAACGGGGAGCCTGCTTCTCCCTCTGCCTGCCCCTCCCCCTTGCTTGTGCTTTCTCTCTCTGTCTGACAAATAAATCAATAAAATCTTAAAAAAGAAAAGAAACTCTAAGAATTTCCTTTAAATAAATAAATAATAAATGGAGTGACTTGTTCTAATTTGATTTTAGAGAAGGACAAAGGTCAAAGCACAGAGACCAGTTAAAAGCCATTGCAACCGCCCAGGCAAAAGAGGGTGACAGCTTGGATGAGGGAGGTGCTGTGGAGATGGACAGAAGTAAATGGACTTGAGATGCCCTTCACCAAGATTTGCTGACAGAGTGATGTGGTGTGCGTGTGTGTGTGTGTGTGTGTGCGTGCATGCCTGTGAGAAAGGGATCACGAAAGGGCCAACGCCTAGGGTTTGGGCCTGAATAACTGTGTGGGTGATGGTGCTATTTATAGAAATAGGGAAGCAGGCAAAGAACAAGTTTGGGAGGCAGAAGGGTCAAGGAAATGAGAATTTCTTTTCAGTCAAATTCATTTTGAAATGTCTCTTTGAAGCTCGAGTGTGGTATCAAGTTGACAGATAAATACAGAGAGGTTCTGGGATGGGTCTGTCTGGAGGTGTACATTTCAGAATTATCCACATGCGGGTATATTTAAAGCCAAGGGAGTTGACATTCAAAGGTAGCTCTCTGTATTTTCCAGTTTGTAAACATCTTTATTGCCAAGTTTCTAAGTGATAAGAAAAGGAATGTAAAGAGAGGGGGCAGGGAGGGGAGAAAGAGAAAGCATGCACAATTCCAATGGTGTCTATAAACTAGGTCTTGCTGCAAACTAAGTGTATGGTCACACACGTGTGTGCTCACACACACATACACACACACCACAGCTGCAAACTGCAAACTGCAAGCTGCAAACAAAAGTCATGTAGAAGATACACTCACTCTCAGTCCCGACCCCAAACAGACCCTGCCTCCTCCTCAGCTCCTGCTAAGTCCTGGACAGGCAACTTTTACCACATTTCCATCACCTATCCGTGCCTGAAAGGCAAAGACATGGGGGCTCCTCTGCCTTGGATGGATCCGACTCCAGAAACTCCTGGTCTCCCAGCTGGTCGCAGAGCGGGACTGGGATCAAATTCTGGACAAGGCTCAGAGGCTGCCATGGAAGAGGATTCAAGAGTCTCCACTGCTTCAGGCAGCCAAGGAAAATGACCTGTGTTTCCTGAAGAAACTTCTACTGGAATGAATCTGCAACTTGATACAGGAGGAGCCCTGGGGGAGATGGCACTGCACACAGCAGTCCTCTGGGACAGTCTCAGGGCAGCCACAGTGCTGACCGAGGCTGCCCGGGAGCTGGTCAAGGAGCCCACCATGGGTAAGGCGTCTGTAGGTCGGACTGCTGGGCACACAGCCATCGTGAACCAGAATGTGCCCTCGGGCCCTGGTTGCCCACAGGGCAGCGTCTCTGCAAGAGCTACAGGCACCACTTTCCACCATAGCCCCTGCAAGCTTATCTACTTTGGGGAGCACCCGTTGTCCTTGGCGGCCCGTGTGGGCAGTGAGGAGATTGTGAGGCTGCTCATGGAACATGGAGCCAGCGTGTGGGCCCAGGACTCCCTGGAAAACACCATCTTGCTCATCCTCCACCCCAACCAAACCTTTGCCTGCCAGATGTACACCCTGCTGTTGTCCTCCGATGGTGCAGTGACCACCCGCAGTCCTGGACCTCATGCATGCCCAATCACCAGGGTCTCACCCCCTTCAAGCTGGCCGGAGTGGAGGGCAACACTGCAATGTTCCGGCACCTGAGGCAGAAAACAAAGCACATCCGGTGGAATTATGGGCCACTGACCTCCACTCACGGTGACCTCACAGAGGTCAACTCCTGGGGAGAGAGCTCCTGTCTCCCCCCAGAAGCAGGAGGCTCACCAGATCCTGGGAGAGACCCCAGTGAAACAGCTAGTGAGCTTCAAGTGGAAGAAATATGGGCAGTGGCACTTCTATGTTCTGAGTGCCTTGTACCCACTCTGTATGATCTGCTATGTCTACCGCCCCATCAAGTTCCATATTGGTAATGGCACAGGTTCCTCAGGTAACACCAATTTCCAACAGCAACCCTCCAGAATGCCTATGTGACTTGCCGGGATAAAATCTGGCTGGTGAGGGATTTGGTGACCGTCCTTGGAACTGTGGTCATCCTGCTCCTAGAGATCCTGGGCATCTTCAGTGTTGGTGTCTCTTGCTGTTTGGGACAGTCCTCTGGGGGCTGTTCCATGCCATTGTCATCACCTATGCCTACATGGTGCTGGTGAACATGAGGATGGGGCTGTCTAACATGAAGGGAGAGATGGTGCCCATGTCTGTTGCCCTGGTGCTAGGCTGGTGCAGTGTTAGGTGCTTTGCTGGAGAATTCCAGACGCTCTGTCCTTTCACCATCATGATCCAGAAAGATGATTTTTGGTCTTATTTTGCTTTTTCTTTTCTCTTATTTCTTAAAGTAATCTCTACACCCAAGATGGGGCTTGGACTCATAACCCAGAGGTCAAGAGTTGCATGTTTTACAGACTGAACCAGCCAGGCAGTCTTTATCCTTAAAGATGATATTTGGAGACCTGAAGCCTTTCTGCCAGCTGGTGGCCTTGTTATTCTGGGATTTGCCTTAGCATTTATGTCCTTTTCCAGACACAGGACCCAGCCAATCTGGGACAATTCCAATGCTGCTCCTTTCAGCATTTCCTCACCATCATTGATGGGCCTGCCAACTATGAAGTGAACTTGCCCTTCACGTTTGGCATCGTCTACTTTGTCTTTGCCATCATCACCGCACTGCTTATGCTCCACCTGTTTATTGCCGTGAAGGATGACACACACGGGCAGGTGGCCCGTGAACGGGTAAGTTCGGGAAGGCCCAGGTCTGGCCACAATGGTGATGTTGGAGAGGAGGATTCTGCGCTTCCTGTGGTCTTGCTCTGGGATCTGTGGCTGCCAATATGGGCTGCAGGACTACGGATTCCTGCAAAACAAGAACCACCGTGATCAGAATCCTTTGTGGGTGCTTCACCATGTGGAAGTTTTCAAGAGCTCAGATAAGGAGCATGAACGAAAGCAACTTTCTGAGAAATAGTCCTCTGTTTCTGAGATTGAAAGTGGGATCCCAGCCAGAGCCTCCCTGGGCCTCACAACCCCTGCCTGTCCTGGATCACATCTCACAGCAAGAGCAATTACCAGGGCTGGGAGATCCTTTGTCACAACACTCTGGGACAGGTGAATCTCAGGCTGGATCTTGGCGAGGGGGATGGAGAGGAAAATATCATTGATGATGAGGACCGCTGTTACTGTGGACCTGACAAACAGGGAGCCCTGGGTGGGGAGGAGCATTAAATTTCGTGCCTATTAATCATGGGAGGCAGTAGACAGAATAATTCTTTTTTTTTTTTAAAGATTTTATTTATTTGAGAGAGGGAATGTGCACACAAGTGGGGCAAGAAGCAGACTCCCCACTGAAAAGGGAGCCCAATGCAAGCCTCGATCCCAGGATCCTGGGCTCATGACCTGAGCTGAAGGAAGATGCTTAACTGAGCCACCCAGGGGCCCCCAGAATAATTCTTAAAGACCATGTGTCACTGTTCACATCAGCATTTCTGGAGATGTGTGATGGACATCTGTGGTTCCAGGTATCTTCTGAGTTCCTGAAAGTCCACATCTTGGGAGAAGAAGGCATCTTTGCAAGCAAAGTTGGACTTGGCCATCAAAGGTGTGAGGTAGGGATGCTAGACTAATGTCTGCCCCATCTTTCTTTCTGCCTCATGCAGGCACTAGAAAGTAGGAAGCCTTCCCGGTTCAAAAGAGCTTAATGTGGGCAGAGCCAGACATGGCACTGAGGTTGAAGCCCTTCCCTCTTTTCTATACTCCTAGAGAATTTTCTCCCCACCTAGCAACCAAATGCCACGTAGAAAACTGCAAGAAGAAAGAAAGATCTTTGGGGTGCCTGGGTGGCTCAGTTAAGTGTTTGTCTCAGCTGAGGTCATGATCCCAGGCTCCTGGAATCAAGTCCTGCATTGGGCTCCCTGCTCAGCAGGGAATCTGCTTCTCCCTTTCTCTCTCTGTTCACATGCTCGCCCCCTCTCTCTCTTGAGTAAATAAATAAAATCTTAAAAAAGAAAGGTTCTTTGCCCTTTCATTCATTCATTCTTTCTTTCTTTATAAGATTTTATTTATTTACTCAAGAAAGAGAGATAGTCAAAGAGAGCACAGTCTGGGGGAGAAGGAAAAGCAGGCTCCCTGCTGAGCCTGGAGCCCAATGCAGGGCTCGATCCCAGGACCCTGAGATCATGACCTGAGCTGAAGGCAGATGCTTAACTGACTGAGCCACCCAGGAGCCCACCCTTGTTTTATTTTATTTTTTAATTTTATTGTGGGTAGATACACATAATATAAAATTTACCATTTTGGCCATTTCTAGGTATACAACTCAGTGCCATTAAGTACACTCACATGCTACTGTTCGTGCACAAGTCTTTTTCATCTTTCCAAACTGAAACTCTTGTACCCATTAAACATTAACTCTTCACTATTCCTTCCCCACAACCCCTGATAACTTTCTATGAATTTGACTACTCTAGGTACCTCCTGTAAATGGAATCATACAATATTAATCCTCTTGTATCTGGTTTATTTCATTTAATATGTTTTCAAGATTTATCCATATGGTAGCAGGTATCAGAATTTTATTCCTTTTAAAGGCCAAGTAATGTCTCTCCTTCTTTCTTTCTTTTCTTTCTTTCTTTCTTTCTTTCTTTCTTTCTTAGAGAGAGAGTGGGAGAGCATATGCACACACATACCCACACCCACACATGACAGGGGGAGGGGCAGAGGGAGAGGGAGAGAGAGAATCTCAAGCAGACTCCTCTCTCAGTGCAGAGTCCTATGTGAGGCTCCATCTCATGACCCTGAGATCATGACCTGAGTCGAAACTGAGGTGGATGCTCAACCGACTGAGCCACCCAGTGCCCCCAAATCATATTTCATTGTACGAATGTATCACATTTTATGTATCCATTCATCCATTGATTGACACTTGGGTTGTTTCTACTTTTTGGCTATTGTGATATCACTGTTAACCTTGGTGTACAATGATCTCTCCGAGTCCCTGCCTTCAATTCTTTCATGTATATCCCTCCACATAGAATCTGGATCTTATGGCAATTCTTGTTTAATTTTTTTGAGGAACTGCCACACTGTTTTCCACAGTGGCTGTGCTATTTTACATTTCTTCGAACAGGGCACAAGGGTTCCAGTTTCTTCACTTCCTTACCAACACTTGTTATTATTCTGCTTTGTTGTTTTTCTTTTCTTCTTTTTCTCTTTCACTCCTTCTTTCTATAGCCATCCTAACCAGTATGAACTGGTACCTCATTGTGGTTTTGATTTATATTTCCCCAAAGACTAATGACAATGAACATCTTTTCATATGCTTATTGGCCATTTGTTTATCTGTTTGGGGGGAAATATCTATACAAGTCCTCTGTCGAAACAAACAAATTCTTGGCTTTTTGCAAGCAGTGCCTTGCTAGCAGTGCCTTGAGATGGTCTAAGTTATGAGACATAGGACTCGCACACCACCTGCTGGCCATTTCTTAGAATTTCCCAACACACCCTTCAAGGCAAAAAAAAGTTTTTAGTTCGAGGAATTACCAAAGAAACCAGGGTCAATGTCGCGGCAGATCATAGATGCCGGGGGTGTGTTCTGATAGCGGGAAGAACTTGGACTTGGAGCAGAGAAAGCCGGATTTGAATCTTGCCTTTGATTAAGCAAAGGGCAGGTCTCTTTGCCTCTAAATCCTAGGGCAGTGTGTCCAGTAAAAGAACAAGTCACTTCACACCCAGGTCTTCATGACGATGAAAGTGTTCTAGATCTGTGTTGTGCAGTGGGGTAACCACTAGCCACATATGGCTGTTGAGCACTTGAAATGTGGCTATTGTAAATAAAGAACCGACTTTTAAAACTTAATTACAATATGGAGCGCCTGGGTGGCTCAGTCAGTGGTTAGTTGTCCTGCTCTTGATTTTGGCCCAAGTCATGATCTCAGGGTTGTGAGATCAAGCTCTATATCAGGCTCCATGCTGAGTAGGGGAGTTTGCTTGAGATTCTGTCCCTCCCTTTCCCTCTGCACCCCTCCTCTACCCTGGAGGCCCTGCTCTCTCTCTCTCTCTCAAATAAATAAATAAATCTTTAAAAAAGAAACTTTAATTACTTTAAATTTAAGTTTCAATAACCGTCTGTGGCTACTGACTACCGTATTGGACAATGCAATTCTAAAGACTCAGTTTCTTCATCTGTACAATGGGGATGGGAATAGCTCCCGGGGGGGGGGGGGTGTTATGCAAGCAAAATGAGATAATCTGGGACAACATCTAACACAGTGCATGCTTGTAACAGGCAGCTATAATGTGTGTTTAGATAAACACCCAATGGAATCAGTAGAACATTCCACCAGCACCTCTCCACCCCTCACTAAATTTTTCATTAATCTCCTGCTGTGAATTCAAAAGGAAAAACAGGGAATATTCATTAGTACCACAGGTCTGTCTCTCTTAAAAAACATTCTGTTTGAAATGAATCAGTAAATGTGGTGTTTTGTATTTTTCCCCCCTCTCTCCAAGACGGGAGACTGCATCAGCTTAGGGTAAGAAAGCCATTCCAGTCAATGAATAATCAGAGGCAAAGCCAAGCAGATGATAAATCTTGGCCTCCGTCCTGTGAAGCCACCCACTAAGCAACGTTGAATAAATCTGTTAAGCTTAGCATATTTTTCAGGGTAATTGGTTGCAGTTTTCACAGACTCTATGATTTTTAACCTTATCTTGGGCCTATTCCAAGCTAATGAAACAGAGAATGAAGTTAAGTTCTGATTTTGGCTTAAGTTTCAGGGAGGGGACCAAAGAATTAGCCTTGACAAGGCTGGGAGCAAAAAAGATGTTTGTTCATGCTTCTCTCCCCTGAGTGCAGGCAACATCGAGGCTTCTGGTTTTTTGTTTGTCCCCCCCTCCCCCCGCCCCCAAGATGATTCCCTTCTCCTTGGAGAAGGCTACAGGTGACTTAGAGAGAACATCAGAAAATACCATGTAATTAAGCTGATTATAGCTCTGTGGATGCAAGATGCTAGCAATTATTTAAATCATGGGGTTTGGAGGCCGTGAGGACAAACAACAGGTATGCTCTAGAAACGGTTGACTGTGTGTAGGCACAGGGTCAGGAAATCTAGGTTCAAGTTCCAGCTTCTCCATTTGTCCACTGTGTGACCTTGAGCAGGTACTCAAGATCTCTGAGTCCCTGCCTCCTTGCCAGTAAAACAGATAGAGTACTACCCCCGTCAGCCGATGGCTGTGAGGAGAAATAAGATTATGCCTGTGAAGTACCAGCACAGTACCTGGGGTGTCATGAGGACTCAGAACTCCTCCCTTCTTCAGTGGGACATAGCGGGGCTCTTGAGAGAAGAAAATCCATAACGTGGCTTTTTTGTGTTCCCGGCTGTTAGGGGTTGTGTCATACGCCCCTCCTCCCAAATGTGTGTGTGTAAGTCGTAATCCCCCCGTACCTCAGCATGTGACTACATCTGGAGATGGAGTCGTTCAAGAGGTAATTAAGGGAAAATGAGATCACGAGGATGGGTCCGAATCCAGTATGATGCTGTCTTTTTTTTTTTTTTTAAGATTTTATTTATTTATTATACATTTACTTATTTAAATGAGAGAGAAAGAGAGAAAGCATGAGCAGGGGGAGCAGCAGGCAGAGGGAGAAGCAGGCTCCCCACTAAGCAGAGAGTGCGATGCGGGGCTCCATCCTAGGACCCTGGGATCATGACCCGAGCCGAAGGCAGACACAACCGACTGAGCCACCCAGGTGCCCCTGGTGCCCTTCTAAAATGAGGAACTTTGGACACACATAAACAGACACAGAGGAAAGACCATGTGAAGACAGAAGGGGAAGACAGCAATTTGCAAACCCGGGAGGCAGGCCTCAGAAGAAACTAACCCTCCTGACACTTTGATTTCAGACTCCTAGCCTGCAGAACTGTGAGAAAATGCACTTCTGTGGTTGAAGCCCCCTGCTCTGTGATACTTTGCAGGAGCCTCAGCAAACCCATATTCCTACTCTGCCTGGGCCTCAGTTATTGATTTTTTTTTTTTAAGATTTTACTTATTTGGAGGGGGGGGGGCCGAGAGAGGGGGAGGGAAAGAATCCCCATGTGATCCCCTGACTCTGAGAATGACCTGAGCTGAAATCAAGAGTTGGACACATAACCAACTGAGCCACCGAGGTGCTTCCTCAGCTATTGATTAAATATTTTCGTGCCTATTGTGTTCCAGGCTCTGAGGACACAAAGATGAATGACACCAAGTCCCTACACTCATAGAGCATATATCCTAGTGTAGTGCACAAATAAGATAATTCCCATCAGCCGTGCAAAGGCCCCAGAGTAGCACAGAGCTCGGAGGGCTGAGAGAAGAGAACGGAGACCTGCACTGAAGTGGGTTCATGACGTAGAAAGGATATGGGATAAAGTGGGGAGACAAGCAGAGTGGATCCAGGTCAGCACCTATGAGTTTTTGTGTGACTGATTTATGGAAAGCCAGCCCTAGAACTCAGTCCTTCTGACTTTCTGGCCACTGTTGTCATCATAAACCCCATCACGATTCTTACTGAGTGGATCCACAAGCGTGGTGGGCTCTGTGAGGCACCACTCAGAGCTTCCTTCAGGAAAGAAGGGTTCTTCCCCCAGGAGTTGGGAATGAGGGTGGAAGACAGGCGTCTGTCACCACCCCACATCGGGGACTGCATTAACTGAGGAAAACAGCCTTGCCTTGTCATGCTTCCTTCCTAGGTCGTGCTTCCTTCTGGAGCGGCTGCAACTCGGGACAATTCAGAAGGACCAGAGCATCTTCAAGAGCTGCCTGTGACCTTTGTTGAGACCGCCTTGCAGGTCAGCGCTCCTTCTGTCCACTCCCACTTCTGTCCTTCCCTTTCACAAGGGTTGTCTCCACAATCACTATCTAACAAACACCCTGCTGCTGACCTCCGTCTCAAAATCCGCCCCTGAGCGCGCCTCCTGTGGCAGTGGCCCTACTGAAAATCAAGCATGGACGAACTAGCACATGTAGAAGGTCTTCAAGGCTGCCAAAGTGGAGGACGGATGTGCATTGGGCAACTGAGCATCGACGAGAGGTGGAAAATGACTTTGGGAGGGGACCGTGACTCCACTTGGAGTGCTCGTCATACTTGCACAGTCCCTTCTGAGGGGTCCCTCAGGCTTGGGCTACTGCCCTGCATCTGTGGCTCCAGGTGACTGGACCAGCGACAGGGGCCTGACTCAAAGGCAGCCTCCATAGGTCGGCTAGCTGCGGACAAGATGGTCTTCTGCAAGTGCTCTAACAGATGGCATCTGTCTCCCTCTCCAGACTCTTCCTGCAATGGGACCTTCTCCACCTCCCCTTTCCATTCATGCCGGCTTCCTGCAGCTTCTCCTTCCCTAAGACATTTCCCATGCTATCTCCTCTCCCCGAAGCAGGCTACATTCCTACACCAGCACCCCCCACCCCCATGCCTCTACCCCGCTTTTCCAGCAGATGACTACACATCCTTTTTATCTCCTAAAAGTCCCTTCATTTAGGAACCAATCCCTTAACACTCTCTAACTTGATACTCTGGGTAGCTTCCTTCATGATGCTAGTCCTGTAAATCAGTTTTAACAGATGCTGTTACACCTAGACTCCAGGTTGGGTGTCTGTACGCTGCACTAGGCTGTTGGTAACGCGTGCGTGCACTCTAGTTCTGTTTTGCTCACCTCTGTGAGCATGGTGCCAGGGAGCCCCCAGGAGTATTTGCTGAATAACTAACAGGGCTCTTCTTATTGAGTGGTGGCTGAATTAGCCAAACCAGCTCCCGCTTCTTTAGAAGTTTGTATTAGAAAAATACACAGAGAGTCAGAGTTGGTGAGGATTAGAAGGGAGCAGCGATTCTCAAAGTATGGTCCAGGGACCCCTGGACCTTTCAGAAAGTTCACAAAATCAAAAACTGTTTTCCTCCTAATTCTGAGGTAATTATTTTGACTTTTATCACTCCCATTCTCTCATGAGTATTCGGAATATGAAAAGTTCATTTTTACAGTTTCAGATTCCACATTGTCAACTTATCTTTAAGAAAGTACCCTTTGCCGGGGTGCCTGACTGCCTCAGTTGGTTAAGCATTTGACTCTTGGTTTTGGCTCAGGTCCTGATCTCATGGTCTGTGAGATAGAGTCCCATGTCAGGCTCTGTGCTCAGAGGGAGGCTTCTCAGGTATTTGGATATTCTCTCCCTCTGCCCTTTCTCTCTCCCTCTCTCTAATAAATAAATAATTTTGGGAGGGGGCCCACCTGGGTGGCTCAGTTGGTGAAACATCTGTTTTCAGCTCAGGTCATGATCTCAGAGTCCTGGGGTTGAGTCCCACATCAGGCTCCCTGCTCAAGGGGGAACCTGCTTCTCTCTCTACCTCTGTCCTTCACCCCCTGCTTGTGCTCACCCTCCCTCATGCTCTCTGTCCCTTTCTCTAAGTAAATAGATAAAATCTTTAAAAATAAATAAAAAATACTTTTTTTTTTTTAAAAAAGGATGTAACCCTTGGTAAGTTTGGGTGTGTATCAAATGAGAATATTCATAACTCCCCGAAAAGTTTATTAAAATATCCTTTTCTGGGGCACCTGGGTGGCTCAGTGGGTTAAAGCCGCTGCCTTCGGCTCAGGTCATGATCCCAGCGTCCTGGGATCGAGCCCCACATCGGGCTCTCTGCTCAGCAGGGAGCCTGCTTCCTCCCTTCTCTCTCTGCCTGCCTCTCTGCCTACTTGTGATCTGTCTGTCAAATAAATAAATAAAATCTTTAAAATATCCTTTTCTTTTCCAATGATACATAGCTCTGTGAGGTGTGTTTTCTTTACACACTTGAACCAAAACAACATATGGCAATATATTAATATAGAAGCATGTTTGAGAATTCAGCTATCTCCTAGTAAGCTGGACATTGCCCAAGAACTGAAAAAATGTAAAGCAGGCCACGTTTCTCACAAAAGATATTGTTTTGGAAAATATAGTTACTTTTCATAAAAATGTTATTTCTATTAACATACGAAGGGTTTATTAGTTTTACTTAGTACCAATTTTTCAAATTTCCCAATTTTAATTTCTAGTATGATAAATATCAATATAAATAATTGACATAAGTAAAAGTTATTTGGGGTCATTAATAAACTTTGAAAGTGCAAAGGGGTCTTGAAACCCCAAAATTTGAGACTTAACTGGGATCATGTATTTCTCAGAATTCTTTTGGATGCAAGAGAGATACTCAGCTTGAATACCCATAAGCCAAAACTTGTCTCTCTTCATCCCTTGTTCCTTCTTCTCTTCACGTTGTCTTCCTGCTCAGCAGGCTTTCCTCAGGAGGGGGTGACAATGACCATCACTGGCTCCTGTCATGTTTCCACACCAAGGCCAATCACCATGACTCTGGTCATGGGCTTCAGTTCATCCCTGGGGGAGTGAGCTGTGTGTGGTCAGTCCTGAATGAACCATGTGGACTGAGAAAGATACTTCATCAGAGGAAACTTGGAAAGTTTTTACCATGAGGAAGAAAAAATGGAGAGTGACAGATCAGCAAATAATATTTGTCAGTTTGGGAAGATATGAGGATAAGGCTGAAGTGGTCAGAAGAGTAAGTTCTGTATGAAGAGAATTAACAATGAACAAACTTTAAGGGGTTTAAGATCCTTAATAAATACATACCCTTTCTTTTCTTCTCCCTCAAATCTTTTCTCTCTACTAACATCTGCAACAGTTGTTGGAAGTAACATTCTAGAAAAAGAAGACAATAGACAGAGGTGAGAGGATCAAGGAAAGCTGGGCTCAGTGATACATGTTGGAACAGAATGTGTAGAGGGAGGTGTTCCTGGCTTCCTGGTCCTTTCCCAGCTGGGTGACCTTGGTGATGATGGAGTAGTTGCACTCCATGCTGATTGAACATACACATCTCCAGTATTTTGGGGTCTCTCTTGCTGCACTCCAACACAAAGTGAGTCACTTCTCATGCCCTCACCTCTAAACCTGGCTATCTTGAGTCCTGATCCCTCCAGACTATGCTCCACATAGAGACACACCAAAGACAATAAAAGAGGTCAGTCTGGGAGTTTAGAAGGAAGACTTGGGGCTGAGAGTCCTTTAGTATCCCCCAAATAAGAGCATGGATAAAGTTGCCTGTTACTGCACCAAAGAAGAAAACTGCCCATGGAGAACTAATCCTCCACAAAGACCACCCTCTCCCTCTGTCCCTGCATGGACAGGCCTTCATTGTGGATTTTTACATGTGAAAGCAAATTAGACTTGTTCTGTGTGGATCCAAACAGGGAAGAGGACCAGGGGTAGAAAAGAGAGGTGGATAGATTTTTGTCTCAGTGTAAAGGAAAATGTTCAACCGAGTGGTCCAGAGCTGAAATGAGCTGCCTCTGGTGTGTATTTTTTGGGGGGAAGGGTCACTTATGTGCTAATTCATGGCCTCATTTTCTTCAAGGGCATCAGTCTTGCAGGCACTAAAACCAGAATATAAGATAAGCACAAGATAAATTATTATTTACTCTGAAGAGTTCCTCCTCTTTCCCTTTGTTTCTTTCTCCCTCCCTCCCTTCCTCCTTCTCTCTTTTCCTTCCTTCCTTCCTTTGAGGGTCAATATTTTGGTGTCAAGACAGAAATCTGGAAAATACATTGTTCTGAAATTCTCTTGGTTCTCACTCACATTATGGAGACCCTTTCCCCATGCCCCAGTCCCATCAGAGCTAATCTGTCCAAATTCCAATACTTATAAATTACAACAGCAATACAAAAACAGAAGAAAAAGAAAATCAGATGGAGAAGTTAGCCTAAGCCAGCCTGAGTGGATGCCCGAGGTTTTGAATAGGAGCTTCTGTTCCTGTTTTTTCCTTTCTTTCCTCCTTTTTCTTCAAGGAATGGGTCTGAAGCAGATGGTGGGTCCAGGTTCAGGTTCCTGACGTCTGCTTCAATAGCCTGGCCCGAGGGATCTTGGAATTGGACAGAGACACGGTCTAAATGATCACTCTCCCCATCATCACTCCTGGGGGCAACAGGAACCAGGCTGTTCTCATCTTTCTTTGTAGTAGTTTTGGGCCAAACATCTGCTTTTGATTTTTCCAACCCTTGGCATCTAGGCAAAGGAAGGGAAGGGAGAGTCTTCTTTCAGACTCCTGATGCCAAACGAAGACTGCCCTGAGGCTACAGGGGACATGTGTGCTCTAGACTTCTGCTAGAAGGACAAAGGGAGAGGGCCCCAGGGCTCAGAGCAGAGCTGAAGAAGCAAGTACAGGAATTGAAGTCAGGAAACTTGAGACTTGATTCTTTTGATGACTTGCCCTGTCCTTTGTTCTTCTCCATGTTACTCCTGTGCACTTGGCAGAATTCCTCCCAAGCCTATTGGTGCTGGCACTTTCTCTTCTCAGTGTCACCCGAGAATATCTCTGGGGTTTCCATAGAAAGGGCCCCATTTCCTGAGGCTCTGTTGGAGAACAGCCCTGTGCTTAGAGACCCCCATGTCCTTACATCCCACACGACCTCACCTATACATCTTGGAAACAGCAGCTCCGTTTCCTCTGCACTGAAGGACCCTGGGCATTGCTAAGATGTACTAGTGCCCAGAGACCTTGATGTTTATTGCCTCTGAGTTCTTGGTGCCTGAGTCTGCTAGGATCAGTGATTCCAATTCCAAAACCCACAACCTGTTTTCTAAGGTCCTAGTATCTAATTTGGGAAGCCACTTGTATCCCTAAGTTCCACTGGCCCTCTGGATAGTGACTGATTACAACAAAAACTTGCAAATTGATCTCTCTAATATTACCACCAGCATAGGTAGGATGATCACTTGTAAGATGATGCCAGTAAGAATAGAAGTCTTCATCAACTATCATATGATCTCCCTGACATGAGGAAGGGGAGATGCAATGTGGGGGGTTTGGGGGGTAGGAAAAGAATAAACAAAACAAGATGGGATTGGGAGGGAGACAAACCATAAGAGATCTAAGAGACTCTTAATGTCACAAAACAAACTGAGGGTTGCCAGGGTGGGGGTGTAGGGAGAGGGTGGTGGGGTTATGGACATTGGGGAGGGTATGTGCTATGGTGAGTGCTGTGAAGTGTGTAAACCTGGCGATTCACAGACCTGTACCCCTGGGGCTCATAATACATTATACGTTAATAAAAAATAAAAAAATTAATAAAAAAAGAGAAGTCTTCATTTCTTGAATACTTAGCATCTTATAAGAATGAGCTCTTTTACTTCTCTCAACAACTTTATGCCTTAAGTACTATTATTATGCCCATTCTACAGATTAGGTAACCAGGGCCCTGAAAAAGTTAATTGAACATCCCAAGAGCACACAATGTAGCATTAAAAATGGAATTCAAGGGGCACCTGGGTGGCTCAGTGGGTTAAGCCTCTGCCTTCGGCTCAGGTCATGATCTTGGGGTCCTGGGATAGAGCCCCACATCGGGCTCTCTGCTCAGCAGGGAGCCTGCTTTCCCCTCTTTCTCTGCCTGCCTCTCTGTCTACTTGTGATCTCTCTCTCTGTCAAATAAATAAATAAATAATCTTTTAAAAAAATGGAATTCAAGCCCTAGTCTGCCTGATCCCAAGGTCCATCATCTTGACATTATACATACCCCTTCTGGATATTCCTACTTATCTCCCTATGAGTTGTAAAGAAAATTAAAGCATTAAACAGGGAGATGGACGTTGGCCTCTGTATTTGTTAGGGAAATGCTAGCTGCTATAAAGAGCAAACCCCCAATTTCAGTGGTTTAATCAGTGGAAATGTCTGTGTTATTCATTTAACAATCTGATAAAAGTGTTCCTGGTGGCCTTCCTCCATGTAGTGCTTCAGGGACCCAGGTTTATCTCACCTCATGGCTCTGACATTTCTTAGAGATTTGGAGACCTCCAAATCTAGAAGGAAGGGGAAAGAGAAGAAATGGCACACCCTGTTCTTAATTGCCTTGCCCGGAAGTGACACACATCACTTCTGCTCACGTTCTATTGGCCAATACTAGTCACATGGTCTTTCACAGATGAAAGGGCTTTGGGAAACGTATTAACTCCCTGAGTAGCCACTTTTTAGCTGCAACCCTGCACCGTGGAAGAGGGAGCATAAAATGTTTGGTCAAAAGTTAGCTATTTCTGGGGCGCCTGGGTGGCTCAGTGGGTTAAAGCCTCTGCCTTCGGCTCAGGTCATGATCTTGGGGTCCTGGGATTGAGCCCCGCATTGGGCTCTGCTCAGCAGGGAGCCTGCTTCCCCCTCTCTCTGCCTGCCTCTCTGCCTACTTGTGATCTCTGTCTGTCAAATAAATAAAAAGAAAAAAAAAAGAACATGTGGAAAAAATTTAAAAAAAGAGATATTTGACAGAAACATGAATAATTATAAATTAAAAAAAAAAAGTTAGCTATTTCTGCCCCAGCCTCGATGACCATAAGTTCATACTATCCCATAGGTCTATGGTTTCATAACTTCATTGGCCTGTGATGCATGGAAATTTGATGAAGACTTAAAAGTCTTATCAATATGATGGTATTTGTGTGAGAAATGATCAAGACAGAAAGTGTCTGTGTAAGTACACTCTGTGGCCTGATGTTTTCAGCATCTGAAAATGAGTACCTAGATCGTCTTCTCAGGCTCCAGGCAATGTGCTGCGTTACAGGAGGGCAGAATGGACTCTGGAGGCAGCAGCCTCACTTGGGCTCCATGACTCATTGGAGAGAGGGACTCAAAGACATGGTTTTTACATAATGTTTAGAAATAAGCATCTGAGAAGTGTGGAAACATGCCGTCCTGATTTACTCAGCTCTGTCGTTAAGTGCTGGCATTATCACCATCTGCCAAATGTAGAAGTTGTTTAAAAATGAGTCACCTGGCACCAAAAACCATTTTTGCACAGAACGTCCCCCCACTCTCACCCCATCTCTTAGTATCAACGCAAAGCCTCTTCTGCTTCTAAGTTCTAAGAAGGCTGAGAGCATGAGTTCCCCCAAGTGGCATTTGGTTATTGATCCTCCAATGCAAAGGTATCAATTTCCTTGAACTTTGTTGTACACTTGGTTTTCAAAGGATGCTGAATTATGTCACATGGACAATATTTCTAAGTTATTATTTCTAAGTTAAATGAGCACTAGCTGAGTCTCATTCCCATCTCATATTTATATTTTTGGTAGCTGGAAATTTAACCAATGAGAAATGTTACGGTTGAAACATAGTACAGTTTGCCTCATTGATCCAAAAACATGCCAAATCTCTCCTCAATAAAGTATCCAGAGTGCCTTTATCCACTTTTTGAGTGATCATTTATTTTCTAGGTAAATCACACTGAATCTTTGATATTCTGTAACTTAAATACTGAAATATAAGGTTTACTACTATTAATGTATCTTATGTTAGGTGACAGGGCAATGGAAGAGGGGAAAATTGGTTGGTATATAGTCACATCAAAATAAGGTAGAATGCTCATAACTGTCCCAGTCTTGGTTTTTGCAAATGATCACATGGTCATAGCTGATATTTCTAACTGCTGGTCTCTACCCATTCCATATTCCCTTTGCCTTTAGCAAGAATGTTGGTGTGGCCCCGTGGCAGACCCCAAAGCTTCATGCCTCACCCTTACTGTATAACCCTCAGATCTGTGTCAGTCTTATGCAGGGCCCAGAACATCAGAAGCCTGAGGCAGAGGCTGAGGCAGCCCATTGGATGGTGTTTGAAGTGTCTGCTGCAGAGAGATGTTTGGAACTGCTCCCCATGGGCCCCCATAGGTGATTCATAGCAGAGAATATTAGGATCCAAGGGCAGAGCTGTGTCATCCTCTGAAGATAACCATTCTCCTGTTAAGAGACTGTTTGGGTTTGTTACTGGTCCTCAGGGAAGACTGAATATTTCACTGTGATCCACAAAGTTACCTCGTGACCTGAACCAAGCATAGGAATGAGGTGTGGTTCCGGCCGGCTCTTCTTCAGCTGTGAAATACTAGAACACGTGCTAACCTCTCAGAGCTCCGCCAATTTTATCACAAGGATTTCTGGAAAAGTTTCCAGGCGACCCGAGTTATGATTGTAACAGGTGCTGCCAGCAGCTGTGGGACGTGAGCATCCACGTTCCTCATCCATAGAGTAAGGGCACGACACTCCCTGAGAAGGACCGAGCAAACCTGGTAGAGAGCAGGATTCAAAAACTGGGGCTGCACAGCAGTAGATTTGCTCGATACGGGTTTCTCCAAAAGAATTGCTAAGTCCGGTTATGCCGGTTGCTCTCGTATGATTTCTTAGTATCCGTGATATTCCAACGTGCGTGTGGTGAGTAAGTGAGTAGAACATCTGTGAGGAGAGCATATGGATTGTTTCCCAAACTTCCATATGTATTTTTACAAATAATATAAATGTAAGTATAAAAACTTAAAAAAAAAACATTTTTATTCTAGGCACCTAATAATATCAAAGACAGGCTTCCCTGGAATATAGGGTAGAAAATTCTGTTATTGAGGGGACTTGGGTGGCTCAGTCAGTTAGGTGTCTGATGCTTGATTTTGGCTCAGGTCATGATCTCAGGGTTGTGAGATCCAGCCCTGCGTCAGGCTCTGCGCTCTGCTTGTCCCTCTCCCTGTGCTCCTCCCCCCACTCCACTCTTGCATGCTCTCCCTCTCTTGCTCTCGAATAAATAAATAAAATCTTAAAAAGATATAATTCTGTTATTGAGTACTCTATAAAAATGACATGTGGCTGTTAAAATTGATAAATCCAATGTCTGGCTTTAGGGTTTTTCCATGGAATTTGAAGTCTTTTTAAAAATTTATAGGAATGTCATTGTACATTTGTCCAAATCCATAGAACGTCCAACACCAAGAGTGAACCCTAATGGAAACTATAGACTTGGGTGATAATGATGTGTCAAGGTAAGTGCATCAATTATAAGTAAGGCACCACTCTGGGGTTAGGACATTGATCACGGGAGAGTCTGTAGGTATGTGAGGGCAGGGAGGATATGGGAACCCTTTCCACTTTCCATTCCATTTTGCTGTGAGCCTAAAACTGCTTCAAAAAATAAAATCTATTAATTAAAAAAATTCCAGGGCACCTGGGCGGCTTCAGTGGGTTAAGCCTTTGCCTTCGGCTCAGGTCATGATCTCAGGGTCCTGGGGGCTTTCTGTTCAGCGGGGAGACTGCTTCCCTTCCTCTCTCTCTGCCTGCCTTTCCGCCTACTTGTGATCTCTCTTTCTCTGTCAAATAGATTAATAAAATCTTAAAAAATAAAATTCCAACCGAGTGTACTCTTTCCATGACTGCTGCATACCCACTGGGTATACGGTGAGTAACAATGGCATCATGAGAATAATGGAGATAAAGGAGGACACAGGCCTAGGTGGGAAAAACAAGATAGCCAATTATTGTCTCAGACAGTATTAGATTTGGGCATGAGACACAGAGCCCCAAAATAAGGGTGGCTTAAACAGGAGTAGTGCGTTTCTGTCTCACGTAAAATCCTCTCTGCTCTCATCTTTAAAGTGGAGATGATCATTGTGTTTGCTCATTTGGTATTTTGAAGATGCAATGAACTAATGCATGAGAACCTCCTGACCAAGGGGAAAATCCTGCTTTGGACTGAGTAGCACCAAGACTGATTGTGTTAAAAGAATTAGAATATTTCCTCCTGCAATCCATTATTGTTTCCCATTAAAGGGAAAAAAATAGAGACATTATACGAGACAATACCAAAAGTAAAAAAAAAAAAAAATCCCATTTTTTTTTAAAAAAAGAAAAGTTCTTAGCATGGTAGTTAGCATATAACAGATATTTCCTTTATCACAATTAACATTATCATCCTCTTTCCTTACCTCCCCACACCCCTTTGCCTCACTCATTGTTTTGATTCTGTTTCTATGGAAAATGAAGCCTTCCAGTGATGTGCTAATCCAGTTTGTGATTCTTTTTTTATTCCTAAATCTTTCGGTAGCTGTTTTTGAGGATGGAAACACTGGGCAACCAAAGAGAGATGAGTGATAAAAAGAAAGTGGTAGAATAGTAATGGTGAGCATCTGGTTAAATGCTTTGTGGGCCTAGCATTTCCCAGTATTTAAAGTGTCTAGGGGCACCTGGGTGTCGCAGTCAATGAAACGTCCAACTCTTGGCTTCCGCTCAGGTCATGATCTCAATCAGGGTCGTGGGATTGAGCCCCAAGTCAGGGCTCAAGACTCTGTCTCCCTCTCCCTATGCCCTCCCCACCCCTTTCAAATAAATAAATAAATGTTTTTTAAAAATGAAGCATCTATTGTCTATTTCGTTTTATTCTTTAATTGAAGCATAGATGACATGTAACATTATGTTAGTTTCAGCAGTTCAACATGGTGATTCCACAATGATATGCTTTACAATATGCTCACCACAATGAGAACATTTAGCTTCTGTCTAGCTAGAACATGCCTATGTCTTCCGTGTTGGTGAGCATGTACCCAGTGGTTGGCTGGAGTCTGGGGGTCGGGGGTCAGGGGCAGGGTGGAGGGAGGATGCTGCCAGGCCCTTCCATCAGACAGAATTCTTTTTTTTTTTTAATTTATTTATTTGATGGACAGAGATCACAAGTAGGCAGAGAGGCAGACAGAGAGAGGGGGAAGCAGGCTCCCCGCCGAGCAGAGAGCCCGATGTGGGGCTCGATCCCAGGACCCTGAGATCATGACCCGAGCCGAAGGCAGAGGCTTTAACCCACTGAGCCACCCAGGTGCCCCATCAGACAGAATTCTGATGGAATAAGTTAGATCATATTGGATGCCAGCATGCACCAGCCATGTCCCCAGGGCCATGATGCATTCTAAACTGCCTCTCTGTCTGGGAAGCAGAAAATATGGAGTGACTGGACTTAAATCTAAAATCACTGAGAAAACCTACAACTGATATGTTGCATTTTTCCAGGTAGCAGAACAAGGGCTGGGCAGAGATTTAGTGGAACTATGGACAAGTAAAGAAAGGGACACCTGAGGCTTGCAGGCTACTGTGGCTGTGAGAATTTGTACTCACCATATTGTGAGAGTTTTTAGGAACAATCACAATGTAAGCTGAAACACGAGGAACTCAGCTGTGTGCCTGGCCCCAGCTAAGTGCTTTAAGGAAGGGATTTCATGGAATCCTCCCTGTGCTCCTGGAGGCAAGTACCATGACTCATACTTTATAGGCCAGGGAAACTCTAATGGGTTCACAAAATGAAGTGATGGGCTCAAGGTCACAAAGCTGGAGAATGAGGAGCTGGTTTCAAATCCGAGACCACCTGATGTGGAGGTCCTATGTCCCTCTTGGTCATACCATTGCCTAAATCCACCACTTTTAACGTATCTTGCCTTCTGTGGTGGTTAGTTTCAGCATGCCTTACTTTTCCAACTAGATTATAATATATTTTAGGGCAGAAGCATATTTATTGGGCACCTGGATGGCTCAGTAGGTTAATCAATTGCCTTCGGCTCAGATCATGGTCCCAGGGTCCTGGGATTGAGTCCCGCATCAGGCTCCCTGCTCAGCAGAGGGTCTGTTTCTCCCTCTCCCTCTACCCCTCCTCCCCACTTATTCTCATTCTCTCTCTCTCTTTCTCAAAAACAAACAAAAAGAAGCCTATTTATCTTTTAAAACTTTTTATTGAGGTATAACTTACTACAAGAAATATCAAGTGTGTATAATCAAGATACTTAGAACATTCTGGCACCAAAGAAATATCCCCTGAGCTTCATCTCAGTCAAAATCATGACAAAGAAAACCACTATTCTTATTTCTATATCGTGTATTATGTTTGCCTGTTCTTGAATGTCATATAAATGGAATCACATAAATATATTAGTATTTTATTTCCTTACAAGACTTAGCATACAGCTATTTTGGTTTAGTTAATGTGCTTAGATGTTAAATAAATGTTTAAGAAATGCAGGAAGGGCTCTTAACACCTGGCAGCACACAAAAATTTCCACAAGCATAGGAATACCTGGGTGGCTCAGTGGATTAAACATCTGACTCTCGATTTCAGCTTGGGTCGTGATCTCAGAGTCCTGGGATTGAGTCCCATGTCATGCTCCACGCTGGGTGTGGAACCTGCTTAAGATTTTCTCTCTTCCTCTCCCTCTGCTCCTCCCCCCAGCCCCACCACTCGCATGGATGCTCTCTCTTTAAAAAAAAAAAAAGTGAAGTCTTTATTTTGAAAAAGAAGATAAATTATATATTGATCAGTGACTTTTCTCTGATTGTCGGTATAGTTCATCGAGGGCAACTTTTGCAGACAACTCAAGCTTGCTTATGTACTATCATCCTCAAACAAAGCTTATTAAAAAATAACTGGAAAGGTGTACTCATTTGAATTTATTTAGACAAGTGCCCTCAACTTTTTTGATCTTTTACCCTATTAGAAAAAAATTTTAAGTACATGATCCCAATGTATATACATTCATATATACATATATATATTCATTTATTTGTGAATTGTACACAGACTATTCTACTTATACTCTATAAAACCTAGTATCTACCTAAAATGGAATTTTAAAAGAATAAAATAAATATAAGCATATTTCAAATTATATATTTTATTATTAAGGCTAAAAATCTATTTCTTCTCTGTGTCTGATGGGGGAATTCATCCAGTAAGAGAAGACGCAGCTTTGCTATTTTCTTATTGTCACGGCTTTGCATTCTTGGTTTGTCCATAGTCAGTAGCTTTGCTGCAGGAATCTTTTAAAAAGCATTTACTCATTATGTGGAAGTTAATTTTATTAAAGTTGAAGGACAAAAATCTGTAAATCCCCATAATCAGGAACACAGTAAAATACTCCAGAAGCAGATGTCTTATTTGGATACCCCCAGAAATAGGGCCTGGTACAGTCTTGCTTGCAGCTAGTTCATTTAGGAATGGGGTGCCAGGGAGCAGTGATACAGGATGGGGAAGAGAAAAAGGAGGGAAAACCAGTACAAGAATCTTTTACCAAGTCGCTCCTCCCACTATGCCAGATAAGGGAGGTCGTACTTCATCTCACTGGGACCTTACAGGAAGGCTTATAGAGTTCACCTCAGAGCAGTGTGCCTATGAGACAAAAGAGAAGCAGACGTTTGGCCATTGGCTCCTGTTGTGCACTGGTCAAGAGTGGCTTTGTGGGCATAAACAACCATGCTTTTCTGGACTGTGGAGAGGAGTTTCCCAAGGAACAAGAGAGAAAGATCCATAGTGCAGGCAATGTCAGTGCTCGTCTGATCCTGGTTCCACAGAAGCTCACTCCTTACATCTCAGGGGGCCCAGGAGATCTGGAAGTAGTGCATAGGAAGTGTCCAATACAGCAGATGAAGCCCCAAAAGAGTGGCCTTTCCAATCTCTCAGCTCTGTGGAACTCTCTCAGAGTGCCTCCCAAACCATGTTTCCACATAGTCATTTGGATACTGAGTGAAGAGAAGCTTGACTGGTTGATTGATTCCCTCTTCCTCCCTCCTTCCCTGTCTACCTTCTTTCCCCTTCCCCCCTATACATAAATAGGGAGTTATAATGATTTATTGTCTCACCTCAGTGAACATTCTTTTGTACAATACCCATGTGATGAATTCACACTTTGAAGATCAGACAATTGAGACAACCAAGAAAAAGATAACAGAGGGAGTAAATTGTTACTGTTGGGAAAAAAATATTCAAGCAGTGTGATCTTGAGCCAAAAACACTAATTTAGATTTTCAAGTGATTTTTAATAAAAAACAAAGTCCAAAATTTGGAATGATTTATGTCCTTGCGAGGGTGATGGGAAATTGGCAGTATAGAATTTGAACATTTATCACATACACAAGATAATAACTGCTATTCCAAAAAAATATTTATAGATGTGAAACAATCCATCTCTTGTAAGTTTGGGCATCGAGCCAGACCATCAGAGAGCAGTTTTCTTGGATTATCTTGGTCCCTGAAAGAGCTCATTTATTAAATTATGCTTTGGCATAATGCTCATGGCTTGCATTGAAGGAAACCATTAAAAATGCTGAAAGTAAGTCACAGTTATATTTTCTTTTGAGTTGTTGTTGGAGTTATCTCCAATACTTCAGCTGGCATGCTCTGTAAGAGAACTCCTGAAGAAAGTTCTAGCACACATCACTGCCAGTAATTCTAACTTTCTCCTCAAAGTTGATATATATGTATATGTATATGTATATGTATATGTATATGTATATGTGGTGTGTGTGTCAGTTAAAATACAATTTAAGATTATGTTCATTGGGCAAAATCAGTCTTGAAAATAATCATACTTTCCTTTTTTCTTTGGCTACCTGGAAGTTTAGTGCTTAATTTGCTGCCTACCTTTAATAATTGTACAGCACTGGAGAACATGTACTAACACTTCATTAGCTTTATCTTGTTATTGAACTATGATTTTTCCCTAGTTTATTCTTAAGCATGAAATAAAATTTTGCACAATTGTATGTACTTTTTAAAGAAGTAGCCTCAAATCAGGGGTGCCCGGATGGTTTAGTGGTTTAAGCAACTACCTCTTGTTTTCGGCTCAGGTCATGATCTCAGGGTCCTTGGATCAAGCCCCCTGTAAGGGTCTCTCCTTCTAAAATAAATAAATAAATAAACCTAGAAGGAGGAGGAGGAAGAGGAGGAGAAGGTGGTGGCTCAGTCTGTTTTAGAGTTAGGCTGTGTGTAATTTTAAAAATAAAAATTCTATTTCAGTATCCTGAAATCTGCAGGAGTAACATAAATCATTCCAACTGATGGACTTTTAAAAATTTAATATCACTGGAAAATCTAAAGAATATTGACATTTATATCCCTCAGTATTTTCTCTTAACAAGAAGTAGTTTGAGAGACTTAAGTCTTGAAGCCAATAAAAACTATTCCTTGATTCCCTCCCCAGTTCAAAACAATTAGGAATTAACACACAAAAATTGGATAAATGGAGATTTTTTTTAAAAAGGTTTTATTTGTTTATTTGAGAAAGAGAATGAGCAAGAGAGAAAACACACCAAGGGGAGTGTCAGAGGCAGAAGGAGAAGCAGGCCCCCCACTGAGCAGGGAACCCAACAAAGGGCTGGATCCCAAGACCCTGGGATCATGACCTGAGCCGAAGGCAGATGCTTAAACAAGTGAGCCACCTAGATGTCCCATAAATGGATACTAAAATGTCATTTTTATTATTGATAAAGGTGACAACAGACCACGACTTCCAAACGGTGTTCCAAAGGTCTTGTTAACGCTCTGCTGGGATTAGCAAATTTTCCCACCCAGATTTTGATATGAATGGATTCCAGAACTTCTCACTGGGCCAGAACCTGCTGGACAGCCTACCACCCAGAGAAGAACAAGTCCAAATTCAAACTCTCTTCAGGATGGCAGATCCTCAAGAGAATAGACACCAGCAGGACCTGAGCCACACTGCTCAGTCCTCCTCCCAATACCACCCATAAGGGAAATCACTCCTTCCCTGGGGCTGGGATGGAGTGGGACAGAGAGGCAGGAATGTCACCTTTGTGAGGTGTTTCTTAATGATTACCACTGGTATGTTGGGCAGGACAGTTGTTGGTTAAATTGTCCTATACATTGTAAGATCCTCAATATCCTTGAATTATGGGTTACTTACTGAATAACCACAATAATGCCCATGTGCCCATTTGGACATCCAAGTGCACCTCTGTATCCCTCAGGGTTGACAACCTTGCTTGAGTGGAACATCCTTTGTAGAAACAGTAGGGCTATGTGTGTGTGTGTGTTTGGGGAGGGGAAAGGGGGTGAGAGGGAGAGGGCTGAAGTGGAAGTTCCTTGCTAACATTAATGCCTTTGTTATTATTAACTTTCTTTTTTAAAAAAGGTTGTATTTATTTAATTGTCAGAGAGAGAGAGAGAGACAACACAAGCAGGGGAAGTCGCAGGCAGAGGGAGAAACAAGAGTCCCTGCTGAGCAAGGAGCCCAATGTGGGACTTGATCCCAGGACCCAGAAACTCTGACCTGAGCTGAAGGCAGATGCTTAACTGACTTAGGCACCCAGGCATGCATCTTCTTCTTCTTTTTTAAAAAGATTTTATTTATTTCTCATTTGAGAGAGAGAGAGCGAGAGAGAGAGCGAGTGCACAAGCAGGAAGAGCAGGCTCCCCACTGAGCAGGAAGACTGATGTGGGGCTCAATCTCAGGACCAGGGGATCATGACTTGAGCCGAAGCCAGCTGCTTAACTTACTGAGCCATTCAGCAAAAAAACATTATTATTATATTTAAAAATTATTATTATATAAAAATTACTAAAAACTTCTCAGTTTTTAAATAACTTCTTACAATGATAATGATTCAAGCTGGCCTCATTTTGTTCCCTAAGTGGCATCCAGGACAAGGACTATCAGGAGTAGTAATGTGAGACAGTCAGCCAGCCTTCAGATATGCCTGTAATCCCTTTTAAGCCCTCCAAGTTGTAGTTCTCATGTGATAGTAGGATAGACACATGGGAAACTTGGTGGTTTGAATCCTGACGAGGTTCGGGAAAGCTAAAACCAAAGGAGAGGGCAGGTATGGAACACACCAACGGGAAACTTGGGGGGCAGGTGCAGGAAGGCTTTGTCTCTCCCATCACATACTCCAAACAAATATGAAAGTAAATACCTGCTCCATCATGTTCCCAATTTTAGCCACCCACAAGGGACTAAAGAGTTAACTTTTCCAACCAACATTCCTATCCTGAATCTATCACTCACTCCTAAAGATGATCATTTATCAAATCTTAATTTGGGCAGAAATCTCATGAGAATTGCCCAAGTTCTCAGGAGATTTGGACTGAGCTCTCATGAGATTTGGGAAGAAATCTTGTTAGATGTGCCTGACATCTCAGGAGTTTTGGGGCTGAGATATCAGGAGATTAAGACAGGGATCTCATGGGATTTTACTTAGAGCTCATGATATTTGGAAAGATTTCTCACAAGATTTGTGTAGAAATATTATGGGAAGTGCTTGAGTTCTCACAAGATCTGTTCTGAGGTCTCATGAGATTTGCACCAAGATCTCATGAGATGTGGACATAGATCCAGAGATTTCCCTGATATGTCATGATCTTTGAAATGAGTTCTCAGGAGATTTGGACTGAGATGTCTCAAGATTTGGACTGAGATCTCACAAGATATAGATTGAGATCTCACGAGGTTTGGACCATGATCTCAAGAGATTTGGATTGAGATCATGTGATTTCCCTGAGTTCTCTTGATATTTGAAATGAGTTCTTGTGAGATTTCTACCCAAATCTCTTGGGTAGAAATCTTGTGAGAATTGCCCAAGTTCTCATGAGATTTGGCTGCAAGCTGCACTGGCATGTCTCCAGGCAGCTTTCCAGTTCAACTCAGCACTGCCTCCAGTGACAGAATTCTGCACTGCCATGCCATCAAGCGGCTCTCATAATTCAGCTTTCCACCACTGGAGGCAGTGCTGAGCTCCAGTGCAACAGATGGTGAAAGTTGGGGCAGTTCAGCTTGCCGCCAAGGGAGGCAGTGCTGAGCTGCAGTGGACCAGAGGCTGGAAGATGTGCCAATGGAACTTCCCGGCAAGGGATGCAGTGGACAGATACAGTGCAAAGCGTGGGAAGGAGAGGCAGTGCGGATTTCCACCACTTGTGGCAGTGCGGAGTTGCAATCTGAGTGATGGTGGAAGACATGCCAGTGCGGCTTGAGACCAGTGGAGGCGGTTGTGAACTACACTACGAGAAGCTGGAAAGTCCCGCAGTGCAGGTTCATGCCACTGGAGGGAGTGGTGAGCTGCAGTGGGAGAGTCACTGGAAAGCATGGCTATGCCGCTTGCCACCACTGGAGGCAGTGACAAAAGATGTCAGTGTGAAAGATGCAGGAAGATGAGTCAGTGCAACCTGTCGCACCGAGGGTAGTGGTGAGGTGCTGGGTGAGACCCTGAAAGGCCACGCACTGCAGCTTGTTTCTATAGGAGGCAGTGGGGAGCTGTATAGTCTCTGTTTCCCCAAGCTCAAGAGTGCTGGTAACAACTCCTAAAGCCATCTGCCAACTCAGCATTGTGCCCCGTGTCCCCAGGTTTGGTGGTAATGGGAGGGGCCTCCCAGTGGGGGTCTGGAGTCTAGAGGAAGCCAGACCCGACTTAATATTGCATTTGGAACCGATGAGTTGAGCATGTTTTTGGAAAAGTAACTTCGCTTCTCTGAAAAGGACAATGGCATTCGTTGACTTTTGAATGAAGCTAATTGCTACTTAGGAAACAAGCGTGTGTCTCCCCTTCTCCTAGGAACTGGAGCAGGTGTGCAGGCCTTAGGTCAGAGGTGCCTTCTTCTCCCCACCTGACAACACTTCTCCACTCTGGCTCCATGAGACCTGAAGTTTTGAAATCAGCGTCTGAGTCAGTCCTGCAGCTTATCACGGGACGTCAGCGTTCAGAGACAGCAACAGGTACATTGCGCACAATGTTACATCCATGTCAGGACGGGAGGTAAAACTTCTCTTTAACCCCAAACCTCCTGGGCTTTTCTCTTGGCTGTAGTGGAGCCACAAAGTCAAACTGAAGCAGCTGTCAGCAATCTAGAGTGGGTGCGAGAGTTCCGTAGTTTCCCTGCAGGGAGCACATGGCAAGGGATCCCATTTTCTGTTAATTTATTGCTTGTGAAGGTATTTGGAACAACTCTTTCGTAGGAAATCACTTTAATTAGAAAGAGAAGATGAGATTTATTCTGTGTGTGTTTTTAACATGTAATTTGTTCTTTCATCTAGCCGTGTTTATTCTGTTGGGCCTAGGCTGTGGTGGAGTGACCAGCATCTAGAGTTAGGTGGCTTTTTGCAGTCAGATAGAGACTTGGATGATGTCTTATCATTTGTCAAAGGTGATGTTTCGTAATTGATTAGTCTTTTCATCAAAAAAGTTACAATGAGGGCAGAGGGAAAATTCAGAATGATTCCAAGGAGCCTTTTATGATTTAAAAGTGAAGCTTGACTTTCTCGTTTCACTAAATGGATCATCTAGATATGTGGACATGCCATGTTTTCTCTGTATTTTCATTTGTGGTGAAGTCAGAAGGAGAGTCTTTGGGAATTCTCCTGGATAGAGGCATGCTGGTGGTTCAAGGGGCTTGGCATCAGGAACCCTGGGGTGAATTTCTGGAACTACTTGCCTGACACTGGGTGACTTAGGTTATCCTACAGGTTTTCCATTTCCTCCTTAGGAAATTGCTGGCAGGTAAGGTTTTGCTTAAAGCAGAACCCTCCTACCCTGTTGGTGGGCATGTGGGCTGCTGCAGCCACTCCGGAAAATAGTATGGAGGTTCCTCCAAAAGCTAAGAATTGAACAACCCTGGGATCCAGCAATTGCACTCCTAGGTATTTACCCAAAGGACAAAAATGCACATTCAATGGGGTACAAGCACCGTGATGTTTACAGCAGCATTATCAACAATAGTGAAACTATGGAGGGAGTCCCAGTGTCCATTCACTGAGGAATGGAGAAAGAAGATGTGGGAGATACATAATCAATGGAATAGGACCCAGCTTCACAAAGAATGAAATCTTACCATCTTCAAGGATGCAGATGGATCTAGAATGGATTAAGCTAAGCAAAGTCTGCAAGGAAAGACAAATGACAAATGACTGACTTCACTCCTCTGGAATTTCAGAAAGAACACAGATAAACATAGTGCAGGGAGCAAGATAGGCAAATGAGGAAACAGACTCAGCCTTAGAGCACAAACCGAGTGTTGCTGGAGCACAGGTGCGTGGAGGGGGAGGGTTAAATGGGTGATGGCTATTAGGGAGGGCACTTGTTGTACAGGCTGTTGCATTCAGGCGAGGAATCACTAAATCCTACACCTGAAGCAAAGGAATTAACACTGCGTGGAAACTAACTGGAATTTAAGTCCATGAAGAAAAGAAAAAGACCATGTCCTGCTTCATGAAGAGTGAGGTTAAAATGCAGTGATTTTCACTCTCCTATTCTGTAGATGATAGCTTTCAAACACTGTGGTAGAATGCTCTAGTTTCCTATTACATAAGGGGTCCTTGGAAAGCTGCAATGAAAGATTCAGATCTCAGAGCATGTGCAGGTTCCATTGATATATTATGTACATTTTGCATGTAGGAAGGTAAGTGCAGAGGAATATGATAGAAAAGGAAAGAAGGTGTTAACATTTCAGGAGGTTGCCTTCTGTCTTTCTCATGAAAGGCGTGGGCCAGTGTAATTTTGGAAGGGGGTGGAGATCCTGGAGCTTTGCAGAAGACAAGGGAGTTCTAGGTCTGCGTAAAGCTCTCAGGGGTCCCAGAGGAGAGCCGAGCGCATTCTGCAGGAGGCTGTGGACAAGGCTGGCTCCAGGGGTGGCTGAGTGTCTCCCGTGTGACAGTTGTGACAGGTCAGGGCTGTGAGCAGGTTCCTGGTTGAGGACAGGTGAGGCCCAGATGGTGAACTGGCAGAGCACCTTCTTCTGTGCCACAAGCCTCAGCAACACACACAGCCTCATCGTCTCTCCTTGTCACTCCAATCCAGACTTCTCCACGTTACCAGGCAGAGACATTGGTTTGTGATTCTTTCTTTGTGTGTGGGTGAAGTTTCAGAAGTTAGATGGTAGAAATGATGGGTCATCAAACATCTGTTACTCTTTTATTTCCTGCTCTCCTTTCAATCACTGAAGTGAATCAGACCTGCTAGTGGATTCTTTTCATGAAACAATGGGAAAACAGGCTTCTGAAATTGTCAAAGAATCCTTTGTGGGGGTTCATGTTTTTCTCTTCCATGAACCATTTTCTGATATTAGAAATTATTTTTTAGGGGGGCCTGGGTGGATCAGTCATTAAGAATCTGCTTTCTGCTCAGGTCATGATCCCAGGACCCTGGGATCATGCCCTGCATTGGGCCCCCTGCTTGGCGAGAAACCTGCTCCTCCCTCTCCCACTCCCCCTGCTTATGTTCCCTTTCTTGCTGTGTCTCTCTCTGTCAAATAAATAAATAAAATCTTTTTTTAAAAGATTTTATTTATTTATTTGACAGGCAGAGATCACAAGTAGGCAGAGAGGCAGGCAGAGAGCAAGGAGGAAGCAGGCTCCCCGCTGAGCAGGGAGCCCGATGTGGGGCTCGATCCCAGGACCCTGGGATCATGACCTGAGCCGAATACAGAGGCTTTAACCCACTGAGCCACCCAGGTGCCCCAATAAAATCTTTTTTAAAAATAGAAATTAGTTTTTAAAGTAAAGCACAGCCTCAGAGCTGTAACTGGGTGCAGTGCCCTCTGTGAGAAATGGAGGAGGAGTGTAGGTTGTTTAGGAGCCTGTGGAGTGGCTCATTGTGCTCCCACTGGAGCTCAAGCCCCTGTTTGCCTTCCCTGACAGTGGCGGGGAGGGTACTGCTCACCGGGTGGCCCATCCTGGGCTCTGAAACCTGGCCCGGTGAATCACTTGTGACTTGAACTGGGGAATTTATGAAGAAAACAGAAGGAACCCTGGAGGGTGCCAGTATTCTTTGCACTTGGACAACTCCATGGAGCAAAGGAACTTGTCACCTGTGAGTCGTGTCAGGGTCTCCGAGGCTGTGGGCTTTGCTTCATGGGATGAAGTTGTGTCTTCATCTTTATCTGAACCAGAGCCATGTTGTCTGGTTATGGAGATCCAGACCTTTACATGACCATGTCATTATTATTCTTGTTATTTTAAGAAGGCAATCTAAACATTGACTTCGAGATACAAATATCCAAAGGAAAAAGTAAGGACAAATAGATATATATAAGGACTGAACTTGTGGTATCTCTCATTAGAATGGGTAATGCAGGGCTGCCCGTATGAGAAAGAACAAGGAATTCTATTTGGATAGAAGTGTGCTGTGCACATGTGGACTTTTATGCTATTCTTTCCCTTTCTTTTCTGAAGGGAAAATGGAGTGGTGACTGGAGCTTGGTTTCTGATTTGAAGGAATAGGAGACAAGATATTTGAAAGAGCAGTATTCATGCTGACATGGTGCTCCATGTCCAGGGAGTGAGGGTTTGAAGCTTGGACTTGGAAGCGTTGGTGTTCAGGGAAGATGTGGTCTGAGTTTCCTGCACACAGAGTTGTCTCTAGGCTGGTCTGCCTCATCGGACTAGTTCCTGCCTTTTGGCTTTTTTGATTGTTTGTTTGTTTGTTTTGTTTTTTTAAGATTTTATTTATTTATTTGACAGACAGAGATCACAAGTAGGCAGAGAGACAGGCAGAGAGAGAGGAGGAAGCAGGCTCGCCGCAGAGCAGAGAGCCCAATGCGGGGCTCGATCCCAGGACCCCGGGATCATGACCCAAGCCGAAGGCAGAGGTTCTAACCCACTGAGCCACCCAGGCGCCCTAGTTCCTGCCTTTTGAAGGGCAGCCTGAAAGTGGCTTAAAACCCTAGGGCACTTGAGGAATGATCTGGAAGGGCACCTGGTTGGGCCAGTGTAGACAAACCCAGGGAAATCCAGAACTAATGATCAACACGTTTCTGAGGCTGGAGTTTTCTTCTCTGTGAGCAGCATTGAGCTGGGGTGGAAAGCATCTCTGAGTCTTAGGAGTCACCACGTCAGCAGGTGTGAGCCTGGCAGAGCAGTCAGATCAGATAGCCGGGAGACTTCAAGGCCATGGTGGTGGGCCATCGCTCTGGATGGGCAGACCAGCTTGCTCCAGGGACAGGGCTCTGCTTCCTGGCCAGCCCCCCTGCTGCAAATGATATGAAAGTTGCTTCCTGTTGGGTTCTCCAGCCCTCGTCTCAGCAGGGGCTTGATGGGAAGCAGCCCACAGGCAGCATTATGGATTCTTGCCCAGTGCAGGTGTCCTCTGCCTGGTGTCTGTGAATTCAGCCAGCAGAAGCCCTTTTTCCAGAGCTTCAATCCTGAGAAATCCTCCACTTTCCTGTGCTGTGTGGAAGAGGCCAGTTTTTTTTTTTTTTTTAACTGAAATCTCATCTCCTGCCATTAGGTTCCAAGGCCATATATCACACCAGTCTCCTTGAAGCTCTAGTTCCACCTGGGGCCTGACGTGTGAGACTGAGACTGATCCTGGGCAGCCTGCTGGTGCTGCTGCAGGTTCCTTCCTGAAAAGTGTGCAGCAAAGCCTGGTTTGTGATGACATCCCAGAAAAGAGGGACAGGTGCACCATTCTGCCCCAGCACAGGAGGATGCCGGACGTCAATCACAGCTGGCTGGTGCAGAGAAGAGAGCTGTCTGTTTCCCAGGACCTCGGCCAGAGGGAGATTTGGACCCTGGGATGCTTCTCTGCTCAGCTTTCTCAGGTGAGCACATCAGGCAAGAGGAGGAAGTGTGTGTGCTTACCTGGAATCGAGGAAGGTGTCTGGTTTCAGGTTTCATGTGCAAGTGCATTCCTCTTAGCGCTCATTTTCCTGATGGTCTTCAGGGTGCAGTCGGTGGACCCCTTGTCCCTGGCATCCTGGCTGTGCAAGAGCTCTGGTCACCTTTTCACCTGGGGCTCTGGACTAGGAAATTGGAGGGAGTCAGTGGTGAAGCCATCTGAGTAGGCCCCCATTTCTCCCTTGCTGAGATGGACTGGTGACTGTGATAACTGCTCTGGAAATAGAAATCAGTAGACAGTGCTGGGTGCTGAAGGGGAGGTGGTGGTGGTGCTTGCTATTCAGATAGGGGCCAAGTGGGACATCACTAGGAAGGTGATGCTTAAGTCAAGTTCTTTTTTTTTTTCTTTCAGTGTTCCAATATTCATTGTTTATGCACCACACCCAGTGTTCCATGCAATATGTGTCGTCCTTAATATCCACCACCAGGCTCACCTAGCCCCCCACCCCCTCCCCTCCAAAACCCGCTGTTTGTTTCTCAGAGTCCACGGTCTCTCATGGTTTGTCTCCCCCTCCGATTTCCCCCAACTCACTTCTCTCCATCTCCCGATGTCCTCCATGTTATTCTTTATGCTCCACAAGTAAGTGAAACCATATGATAATTGACTCTCTCTGCTTGACTTATTTCACTCAGCATAATCTCCTCCAGTACTGTCCACGTTGATAAAAAAAAGTTGGGTATTCATCCTTTCTGATGGAGGCATAATATTCCATTGCATATATGGGCCATATCTTCTTTATCCATTCGTCTGTTGAAGGGCACCTTGGCTCTTTCCAAAGTTTGGCAATTGTGGCCATTGTTGCTATGAACATTGGGGTACTGATGGCCCTTCTTTTCACTCCATCTATTTCTTTGGGGTAAATACACAGTAGTGCAATTGCAGGGCTCCGTTTTTAGTTTCTTAAGGAATCTCCACACTGTTTTCCAAAGTGGCTGCACCAATTTGCATTCCCACCAACAATGTAAGAGGGTTCCCCTTTCTCCACATCCTTTCCAATGCTATTTTGTTTACTGGCTTGTTAATTTTGGCCATTCTAGCTGGTGTAAGGTGATATCTCAATGTGGTTTTGATTTGAATCTCCCTGATGGCTAATGATGATGAACATTTTTTCATGTGTCTGTTAGCCATTTGTAGGTCTTCTTTGGAGAAGTGTCTGTTCATGTCTTCTGCCCATTTTATCTGTTGTTTTGGGTGTTGAGTTTGAGGAATTCTTTATAGATCTTGGATATCAGCCCTTGGTCTGTAGTGTCATTTATGAATATCTTCTCCCATTCCGTGGGTTGCCTCTTTGTTTTGTTGACTGCTTCCTTTGCTGTGCAGAAACTTTTGATATTGATGAAGTCCCAAAAGTTCATTTTTGCTTTTGTTTCCTTTGCCTTTGGAGACATGTCTTGAAAGAAGTTGCTGTGGCCAATGTCAAAGAGGTTACTGCCTATGTTCTTCTCTAGGATTTTGATAGACCCTTTTATCCATTTCGAGGTCTTTTATCAATTTTGAGTTTATCTTTGTGTATGGTGTAAGAGAATGGTCAAGTTTCATTCTTCTATACATAGCTGTCCAATTTTTCCAGCACCATTTATTGAAGACACTGTCTTTTTTCCACTGTATATTTTCTCCTGCTTTGTCAAAGATTGTTTGACCATAGAGTTGAGGACCATATCTGGGCTCTCTACTCTGTTCCACTGGTCTATGTGTCTGTTTTTATGCCAGTACCATGCTGTCTGGTGATCACAGCTTTATAGTAAAGCTTGATATCAGGCAACGTGATGCCCCCGGTTTTGTTTTTCTTCTTCAACATTTCCTTAGTAATTCAGGGTCTTTTCTGGTCCCATACAAATTTTAGGATTGTTTGTTCCAGCACTTGAGAGGAGGGATGAGATGGTGGAGAAGTAGGAGACCCTATTTCAACCGGTCCCCTAAAGTGAGCCAAATACCTACCAGAACACTGAACACCATGAAAACAGCCTGAGATGTAAGATTATACACTTCTGGATCTCTACGGGGGCAGAAGACACCAGTGGAGAGGTAAACCATATTGGGAGCACTTGGACTGATATCGGAGGATAAACAGAAGGGGGAGGGAGCCACCAGAAGTGACCCATTAGAAAGTAATACCTCAATACAAAAGTGCCCTGTGATTGGGGACCAGCATTAACTTGGAGTCTGGTTAAAAGCACTCAAAAAGAACAAAAGATCTTCAGAGGCAACTAGTAGAATTGGGTGCTTGCAGGCATGGACCTAAGCCCATGTTCCCAGAACAGTCATTGCCAGAGACCATCTATGCCAGAGAGAGTCTGGTGGGGCCCTCATTCCATAGTCCCTGAGCCCGTTGCTTTCCACTGCTTACACCACTGTTTGGCTGGGCACACTCCCACCCATGCCTGAGAGAGCCTGGTGGGGGCACCAGCTGGTGGTCTTTAGGACCACAGCCTTCTGTTACTGGCCATGGTGACTGAACACTCCCAGCCTGTGCTTGAGAGAACCAGGCACAATCTCTGGTCGGGATCCCTCCGTGGGCAGCCTTCTGAAACCTGTGTGACTGCAGGGTCTGAGTGCACCCGGTCTGGGCCTGGACTCCACACAGCAGTCTTGGCAAAGGTAGCCACAGGAAATGGGCTCCCAGACCAGTATCACTTGCAGTTTTAGTGGCACGGGGTGCAGAGACAAGCAGGGGCCTCGGGTGACCACTGGAACTGTGGCTGGGGGTGTGCACTGCCTATGGGAGGTTGCGCTGTGCAGCAGAGTTTGCAGAGAGGGAGTCAGTGTGTTCTGGACCACCCAGAGGGGAACAGTCTGAGGCTTCTCTCTGGGGCGGAGGTCTGGGTGCAGACAGATTCTTTCTTTGCTCTAACCTTCTGAAAACCCACAAAGCTGCCAAAGAACAAAAATCTCCAGAGAACAAAAGCCTGAAAAACCAGTTTTCACAGAGCCCAGCCCCTTGATAGCCTGCAGGGTGACTCAACCCAAGCAAGATTGACAGGAGAGCAATTCAGCAGGCTCCTCCCCCTGGAGACAAGCCAAAAGAATGAGAGGACTACCACCACAGGGTCCCCATAAAACTGTAAAACCCCAATATCAGGGAAAATAATATATTAAGCTCCCGGTATTGCCCTAAAGCCTGTATATTTCATAGATACAACTTTTTTTTAAAACTCATTCTCATGATTCTTGTATTTTTAATTTTTTTAACCTACTCACCATTGAGTCAAGTTCTAAAGAAGGTGAGTGATATCACATCAAGAGCTTTCTAAATGAAAGGAAAGCATATGCAAAGACCCTGGGGCAAGAGCATACCAGGTATGTCCAGGAACAGAAAGAAGGCCCTGTGGCCACAGGAGACAGCTTAGGACATGACCTCAGGGAGGTGACAGTAGGGTGACAGAAAGCCATTGCAGGGCCGTGACCACATGGGACCCTGTTTCCATCAGTCATACACAACACACAGTGCTCACCACAACACTTACCCTCCCCAATGCCCATCTTCCAGCCACCCCATCCACCCACCCAACCCCCTCCAGCAACTCTCAGTTTGCTTCCTAGATAAAGTGTGTCTTATGGTTTGTCTCAGTCCCTGGTTTCATCTTGCTTCCTTTGTTCCTCTCTTCCCTTATGATCTTCTGTACTGTTTTTTAAATTCTGCGTATCAGTGAGATTATATGATAATTGTCCTTCTCTGATTAACTTATTTCGCTTAGCATAACACCCTCTAGGTCCACCCATGTCATTGCAAATGGCAAGATTTCATTTTTTGATGGATGTATATATATAAATATATAAAATGTTCTTTATCCATTCATGTGTCCTTGGATGTCTGGGCTCTTTCCATACTTTGGCTATTGTGGACATTGTTGATATAGGCATTGGGGTGCAGGTGCCCTTTCATATCATTACATTTATATCTTTGGGGTAAATACCCAGTAGTGTAATTCCTGGGTTGTAGAGCAGCTCTATTTTCAACTTTTTGAGGAACCTCCATACTGTTTTCCAGGGTGGCTTCACCAGCTTGTATTCCTACAACAGTGTAGGAGGGTTCCCCTTTCTCTGCATCCTCGCCAACATCTGTCATTTTCTGACTTGTTAATTTGAGCCATTCTGACTGGTATGAGGTGGTATCACACTGTGGTTTTGATTTGTAATTCCCTGATGCCAAGTGATGTGGAGCACTTTTTCATGTGTTTGTTGGCCATCTGTTGGATGTCTTCTTTGCAGAAATGTCTGTTCGTGTCATCTGCCCATTTCTTGACTGGATTATTTGTTATTTGGGTGTTGAGTTAGATAAGTTCTTTATAGATTTCGGATACTAGCCCTTAATCTGATATGTCTTTTGAGAATATCTTCTCCCATTCTGTCAGTTGTCTTTTGGTTTTGTTGACTGTCTCCTTTGCTGTGCAAAAGCTTTTGATCTTGATGAAGTCCCAATAGTTCATTTTTTCCCTTGCTTCCCTTGCCTTTGGTGGTGATCATTAGCATGATCAATTATTTTCCACCCCCTCACTTTCAATCTGGAGGTGTCTCTGGGTCTAAAACACATCTCTTGCAGACAGCATATCCAATGGGTCTTGCATATTGATCCAATCTGATACCTTGCGTCTTTTAGTTGGGTCATTCAGCCTATTTACATTCAGGACAACTGTGGAAAGGTATGAATTTAATGCCATTGTATTTGCCTGTAAGGTGACAATTACTGTATATGGTCTCTGTTCCTTTCTGGTCTATGTTCTTTTGGGCTCTCTCTTTGCTTAGAGGACCCCTTTCAATACTTCCTGGAGGGCTGATTTGGTGGCCACAAATTGTTTGAGTTTCTGTTTATCCTGGAAACTTTTGATCACTCCTTCTATTTTCAAGGACAGCCTAACTGCATTAAGTATTCTTGGTTGTATATTTTTCTTGTTGAGTACCCTGAATAGATCATACCAGTCCTTTCTGGCCTGTCAGATCTCTGTGGCTAAGTCTCCTGCCAATCTAATGTTTCTACTCTTGTAGGTTACCAACCTCATGTCCCAGCCTGCTTTGAGGATTTTCTTTTTCTCTGAGTTTTTTAAGTTTTCCTAGTAGATATTGGGGATTTGACCCATTTTGATTGATTTTGAGGGGCATTCTCTGTGTATTCTGGATTTTGATGCCTGTTTCCATCCCCAAAGTAGGGAAATTCTCTGCTATTATTTGCTCCAATATACCTTCTGCCCTTCTCTCTCTTTCTTCTTCTTCTGGGATCCCAATTATTCTAATATTGTTTCACTTTCTGGTATCAGGTCTCTCTCAAATTAGCCCGTCATGATCCAGTATTTGTTTATCTCTCTTTCTCTCAACTTCTTTATTCTCCACCATTGGGTCTTCTGGATCACTAATTCTCTCTTCTGCCTCATCTGTCTTAGCAGTTAGAGCCTCTGGTTTTTTTTAAAAAATATATTTTATTTATTTATTTGACAGAAAGAGAGAGAGCGTACAAGCAGAGGGAGCAGCAGAGGGAAAAGTAGGCTGTCTGCTGAGCAGGGAGCCCAATATAGGATCAATCCCAGGACCCTGGTATCATGACTGGAGCTGAAGGAAGATGGTTAGCTCACTGAGCCACCCAGGCACACCTAGAGACTCCATTTTGGATTGCACCTCATTAATAGCCATTTTGATTTTGACTTGGTTAGTGTTTAGTTCTTTTATTTCTCTAGAAAGGGATTCTCTAGTGTTTTCAAGCCCAGGTAGTGTCTTTATAGTTGTTATCCTGAACTCTCATTCTGACATCTTATGAATGTCCATATTGATTAGTAGTAAATTCTGCCTCTTGTTCTCTTTTTTAAGGTGAGTTTTTCCATCTTGTCATTCTGTCCAGAGAAGAAGAGATGAATAAGAGAACAAAAATACTCCAGTGGTAACAACAACCCCAGAGAAATACACAGTAAACAGAAGAGACCCAAAACCAAGGGGGGCGGTGGTGGAAATGAGTATATGATCAGGCAGGTGATTGGAACAAAGCCATACACTAGATTTGGGGAGTATTGGTGTGTTAGAAGAAATAGCATCCCAAAATTTTAAAGAAAGAAAGAAAGAAAGAACAAACGATATATGTATATATACATAAATATACACACACATACATGTATGCACACGTATACTTGTATATATGCACACATATACATGTATATATGCACACATATATGTGTGTATATGCATACATACAAAACAATACATATGTATACATATATACAAAATATGTCTATGTATATATACACAAAAATTATATGTATATATACAAAAATATATGTATGTGTATATATATACAAAAATAAGGTTAAATACAATGAAGGGATAGAATATGACAGTAAAAATGAAAATTAAAAGGGATTTGAAGAAAGGCATTGAGAAGCTGATTGAAAAAGGAAAGAGGAAAAATTTAAAAAAAAAGAAAATTAAAAAATTAAAGTTGAATCATCAAAGAATCATTGGAGGAAAAGCCATGAATTCTATGTGCTGTATTCCCTTAGTGCTGGCGTTTTGCAGTTCTCATTGATTGGTACACTTGGTCTTGTCTGGATATTCTTGCTGATCTTCTGGGGGAAGGCCTATTGCATTGACTCTGAAATGTTTTTGCCCAAGTCAGAATTGCACTGCCCTTGCCAGGGTCCAGGCTAAGTACTCTGCTCAGGTTTGCTCTCTGTAGTTTTTGTTCCCTGAAAGGCTTTCTGCACAGCCTTAGAGGAGGAGCATGAACATGGCAGCCTCCCAATCTCTGGCCCTGGAGCTGAGAGCTCAGGGCCCCACTCCTCAGTGCACCCTCAGAGAAAAGTGGTCAGTCATTTGTGTCTCCCTGGTCTCTGTTCACACTCCATGCTCACTGGGCCTGTGACCAAGCATTTATACCTGTGGCACAAAACCCAGTTGGAGTCTCCAAACCCAGCAGACTCCTGCAGCATGCCCCTGCACAGCTCCTCCTGGGGGAGGAAGGGACTCTCCCTGGTTCTGCCGCTTCTTGGTTCCCTTCTCAAAGAGCAGTGGCCACACTGTGCCATGGATCACACTTTATGGCAACCTCCAGCTTAGAGCCCACTTCTGGGCTCACTCTTTGCAGCCAGCTTCCCCACTCTGATACCTGGGAGCTCTGCTGCCCTCAAGAACCCTTGGTCTTCCTGGGACCCCCAAGGATCCCGAGACCACACTGTCCCATCAAACGTTCCACCTTCTGCTTAGCTGCCAGAGTGATGTCTCTCACCAGAGCAGACTTCTAAAAGTTCTGATTTGGTGCTCCGCTGCCACTAGCACTTGTCAGTAGCTGGCTGACAGAGGCTCCCTCCCCATGCAGTCTATCTTCCCATGTATTACCTGGGATTCACTTCTTTGCACCTCCTACCTTGCAGAAAGTGGTCGCTTTTCTGTTTGTAGAGATGCAGCTATTCTTTTCTTTGATCTCTGCTTGAGTTTGCAGGTGTTCAGAATGGTTTCATAGGTTTCTAGCTGAATTCCTCGGACCAGACGAAATTAAGTTCTCCTACTCTGCCACCATCTTGAAATCTCTCTTTCTTCTTTTTCCTCCAGATTGCTTTGGGTATTTGGGGTCTTTCATGATTCCATACGACTTTTAGGATTGTCTTCTATTTCTTTGAAAAATGTCATTGGGATTCAGATAGGGATTTCATCACATCTGTAGATTTGCTTTGGTACAGTGGACATGTTAACAGTATTAACTCTTCCAGATAATGAGCATGGAATATCCTTCCATTCATTTGTGTTCTTCCAAATATTTGGCCCATACAGTCACCCCTTCCCCAACACATACATATTTTTCCTTTCTTTTGCACCATGTATTCATGATACCAGGTATTTATCATTCTTGGTTACTTTTATTCCTAGATTCTTTTTTTCTTGGTGCAATTGTCAATGGCATTGCTTTCTTAAATTTTCTTTGTGAAACTTGGTAATCAGTATATGGAAATACAACAAGTTGGACTGCTTGGGTGGCTCAGTCAGTTAAGAGTCTGCCTTCAGGTCAGGTCATGATCCCAGGGTACAGGGACTGAGCCCAGCATTGGGCTCCTCACTCAGCATGGAGTCTGCATTTCTCTAACCCTCCAACTCTCCCCCTGCTTGTGCTCACGCTCTCTCTCTCTCTCTGTCAAGTAAATAAATAAAATCTTTAAAAAACAGAAATGCAACAGTTCTCTGTTTATTGACTTTGTATCCTGCAGCTTTACTGAGATTTGTTTATTCTAACAGTTATTTGGTAGACTCTTTTGGGATTTCTATACATAGTATCATGTCATCTGCAAAGAGTGACTGTTTTCTTTTCCTATTTAGATATCATATCTTTTGTTTTGTTTTGTTTTGTTTTGTTTTTGTCTAAATGGCTTGGCTGGGGCTTTCAATACTATGAGGAATGAAAGTGCTAAGAGTGGTCATCTTTATCTTGTTCTTGATCACAGCAGAAAAGTTTTCAGCATTTCACCCTTGAGTATGTCAGCCGAGGTTTCATATAGGGTCTTTGTTTGGTTGAGGTGTGTTCCCGCAATACCCAGATGGTTTGAAGTCTTTATCATAAATGCTGAATCTTGTCAAGTGTTCTTTCTGCATCTATAGTAACAATCCTAGGATTTTTATCTTTTGTTTTGTTAAGGTGATGTATCCCATTGGTTGATGTGCAGATGTGAACTCATCCTTGCATCCCTGGAATAAATCCCACTGGATCCTGTTGTGTGAGTCTCCTGAAGTATTGTTGAATTAATTTTGCCGATAATTTGTTGAGGATTTTTGCATCTCTGTCCATGAGGGATATTGGGCTTTTCTTTTCTCGTCGCATCCTTGTCTTGTTTTGGTAGTGGGGTAATGCTGCCTTCATAAAATGAGTTTGGATGTATGCTCTTCTCTCCTTTCTTAAAAACAGTTTGATAAGTGTTGGTATTAATTCTTCTACCGTCTGGTTGAACTCCTCAATGAAACTGTCTCGTCTTGGGCATTTGTTTTTTGGGAGGATTTGCTTATGGAATCAGTCTTTTCACTAATAATCAGTCTGTTCAGATTTTTTTTTCACAGTTCAGTCATTCTAGGTTGTTGCTAGGAACTTACCCATTCCTTCTAGGTTGTCCAAGGTGTTGGTGTCTATTTGCTCATAGTATTCTCTTACAACCCTTTCTATTTTTGTGGTATTCATTGTAATAGCTCATCTTTCTTTCTTTTTTTTTTAAGTTTTTCACATTTTTTAATTTAAATTCAGTTAGCCAAGGTATAGTTTTTGATGTAGTGGTCAATGATTCATTAGTTTCATATAATATTCAGTGCTCATCACCACATGTCCCCTCCTTTTTTTTAAATTTTTTTTTTTATTTGACAGACAGAGATCACAGGTAGGCAGAGAGTCAGGCAGAGAGAGAGGAGGAAGCAGGCTCCCAGCCGAGCAGAGAGCCTGATGCGGGGCTCGATCCCAGGACCCTGGGATCATGACCTGAGCCAAAAGCAGAGGCTTTAACCCACTGAGCCACCCAGGTGCCCCATGTCCCCTCCTTAATACCCATCACGCAGTTACCCCACTCCACAACCTAACTCTCTCCAGTTTGTTTTCTATGAGTAAGAGTCTCTCGTGGTTTGTCTCCCTCTCTGATTTCTTCCCATTCAGTTTTCCCTCCCTTCCTCTGTGGTACTCCACACTCTTTCTTGTGTTCCACTTATGAATGAAACCATATGATTATTGCCATTCTCTGCTTGACTTATTTCATTCAGCATAACCCCCTCCAGTTCCATCCATGTTGATGCAAATGGTGGACATTCATCCCTTCTGAGTAATATTCTATGGTACATATGTACCACAACTTCTTTATCTATTCCTCTGTTGAGGGACATCTCAACTCCTTCCACAGTTTGGCTCTTGTGGACATTGCTGCTATGAACATTGGGGAGCATGTGCCACTTCTTTTCACTGCATCTGTACCTTTGGAGTAAATATCTAAGAGTGCAATTGCTGGGTAATAGGGCAGCTCTATTTTTAACTCTTTGAGGAACCTCCATGCTCTTTTCCATAATGACTGCAACAGCTTGCATTCCCACCAACAGTGTTAGAGGGTTCCCCTTTCTCCACATCCTCACCAACACTTGTTTTTTCATATCTTGTTAATTTTAGCCATTCTAACTGCTGGAAGGTGTTATCTCATTGTGGTTTTGAATTCCCTGATGACAAGTGATGTGGAGCAGTTTTTTCATGGTCTGTTGGCCACTTGGATGTCTTCTTTGGAGAAGTGTCTCTTCCTGTCTTCTGCCCATTTCTTGAGTGGATTCTTTGTTTTTTGCATGTTGAGTTTGAGAAGTTCTTTGTAGATCTTGGATACCAGACCTTTATCTGTAATGCCATTTGCAAATATCTTCTACCATTCTGTAGGTTGCCTTTTAGTTTTGTTAGTTGTTTCCTTTGATGTGCAGAAGCTTTTTATCTTGATGAAGTTCCAATAGTTCATTTTTGCTTTTGTTTCCCTGGCCTTTAGAGATATGTCTTGCAAGAAGTTGCAGTGTCCAAGGTCAAAGAGGTTGCTGCATGTGTCCTCCTCTAGGAACTTGATGTGAGACAGGAATCAATTATCTTTCTTTCCCAATGTACTTGAGTCCTCTCTCTTTCTTGATGCGTCTAGCTAAAGGTTCATCAGTTTTGTTTATCTTTCCAAAAAGGGCAGATTGTATTTTCATTGATCTTTTGTCTTTTTTGTCTCCATTGGATTTATGTTACTTTTTTGTTACTTCCTTATTTCTACTGTTATGGGGCGTTCTTTCCCACTTCTTTCCCATGTGAAATTAGGTTGGTTATTGGAGAACATATGTATGGTATGTATGTATGATATTTCAGGATATTTGGAACAAGTTCTCACAAGATTTGTTTAGTAATCTGGTAGGAAGTCCCCAAGTTCTCACAAGACTTAGCCTTATTGTCTCAGGAGATTTTGACTAAGATCCCACAAGATTTGGAGTAAGATCTCAAGACTTTTGGACAGAAATCTCTTGAGATTTGCACTGAGTTCTCACAATATTGGGAATAAGTTCTCATGAGATTTGCATAGAAATCTTGTGAGAAGAGCCTGACTTCTCACCTGATTTGGACTGAGATCTCAGAAGATTTAGATTGAGATCTCATGGGATTTGCCTGAAATCTCATGAGATTTGGAGTGAGTTCTCACAAGACTGAACTGACATCTCACAAGATCTGGAATTAGTTCTCAGAGGTTTCGGTAGAAATCTCATGAAAAGTGTCTGAGTAATCATGATATTTGGTCTGAGATCTCATGAGATTTTCACCAAGATCTCTTGAGATTTGGACTGAGATCTCACAGGTTTTGACTGAGTTCTCATGCGATTTGGACAGAGATCTCATGAGATTTGGACAGAGCTCTCACGAGATTTGGGAAGAAATCTTGTTAGATGTGCGTGGGATCTCAGGAGTTTTTGGACTGAGATATCATGAGATTTTGACAGAGATCTCATGGGGTTTGATTTAGATCTCATGATATTTGGAATGATTTCTCATGAAATTTGTGTAGAAATCTTGTGGGATGTGCTCAAGTTCTCACGAGATTTGGTCTGAGATCTCACAAGATTTTCACCACAATCTCTGGCGATCTGGACTGAGATCTCATGGGATTTGACTGAAATCTCATGAGATTGGGACATGTATCACGAAATTTCCCTGAGATGTCACAGTATTTGAAATGAGTTCTCATGATATTTGGAAATCCTACAAGTAGTTAATATTTATTTCAAATAGTAAACTCTCATCCTGTTTCATCAGCTGGAGGTGGAATCTGTTGCCTTCACACCAGGAGTTATGAAGAACTCAGTGGGGCCTCTCTGTCGCCTATATATCCACCACTCTTTCTTCCCCTTAGGTGTTATTTTTAATTCTTACAGTGGTGATATTTATGACCTAAAATAATATAATTCAATCTCAGTTTATTTTTGAAATTTAGACAGTTACCTCTTGATACTCCCCAGTGAACAAAATGGAAATTAGCCCATTAACATTTTCATCCAATTCTTACCTCCACCATGCTCTCCAATTCTCATCTTTTTTATTTTTTTACTGACAAGATTATAATTCTTTTATTATTCCTCTAAAATTATAAACTGAAGAAAACGATTGCAGTCTTACCATAAGCAATTACCATTTATCACAGAATGAATCAGTCTGATCAGACCCATAGAGAAGGGAATGTAATTCTGTGCCCTTCAACTTCAGCTACTTGGCAGGTGTCCTGAGCACCAGTGCTCAGGGCTATTTCCCTTCGTTGTTTCTTGGGTTTCTCTTTTTCTGGGACTTAGTTAACTGCCACTGCTTCTTTTATCCTACCCTACCTTCTTTCCCAAATTTCTTTCTCACTGTGTTTGCATGTCTCATTTTCACTTATTTTGTTCTGTATTTTGGTTTATCTTATTGCATAGTAACCATCAAGGTGTCCTATAAACATGTGAGTACTTTAATCTCTCCAGCAAGTCACTTGGGCATAAACTATAGATGATTCACATTCCTATTTTGCTGGCTGAACTTCACCCCTTGATTTCCCATGAGCGATTATACACTGGAATGTAAGTATGTTAGAATGTTCTCATTATAGGAATAATCTAAAATTCACAATTGCTGACTTAAAGATACTAAAACATGCTATTTACAACTTTGGTAGCTAGTGGTGGTAAGGAATTACTTGCAACAGAATCCACCCTGCCATCCTGTGCTATTGACTAAGAACTCCAGCTCTCAGACCCTTGCTTATGGTCCTTTCATCTCTGTCTCAACTGACAACACCAAAGATTCCTGAGAATCATCTTCAAGTGACAAACTCAGCTCTCCCATCTCTTTCCCTTTTTACATCCAGTCTTTAAAACTAATGAATTTTTATCTCCTAATTTTTTTTTTCTTTTAACAGTTCTTTATGGAGGTATAGTTTACATACAGGAAAATGCAAAATCTTAAGTGTATATAGCTTATTAACTTTTTACATATGTACAGAACACCAAGATCAAGACATATAACATGCTCAGCGTGCCTGAGTGGCTGAGTTGGTTAAGTGTCTGACTCTCCATCTCCCCTCAGGTCTTGATCTCAGGGTTGTGAGTTCAAGCCCCCATGTTGCGCTCCACCCTGGGCATGGACTCAACTTTATACACACACACACACACACACACACACACACACACACACACACATTTTTTTTTCTTGTTTTTGCTCTACATCATAGGGGATTTATTCTAGCTTATCTTTTAGATTAGTGTCTCACCCCTCACCTCATCTGTTCTAGTATTCACTCAGTCCATTCAACATATGTATGTCTGTATGTCTGTATACATACATACATGCATACACACACACACACACACAACATTCTTACTGTTCTAGAGAACACCCTTGTGCTCCTTTCTAGTCAATTATGCTCCCTTCCCTTCCTGGTACCACTGTTTTGACTTAGTTCACCACAGTTTATTTTTGCCTTCTCCATTTAAATGGAGCCAGACCTATGTACTGTATTGTCTGGCTTCTTTTGCTCAACGTGTTTTAAAGATTTACCCATGTTGTTGAGAGTGTCTGTACTTCATTCTTTTCTACAAATGAATTGTATTTCATGAGTATATCAAAAAATTTTTTCTGTTCTTCTGTTGAGTTATTTATTTTTTAAAATTTTTCCTGGATTTTGACTATTAGGAATAAAGCTACTATAAACACTTGTGTACAAATCTTTTGGTGTACCTATGCTTTTATTTCTTTTTGTGTATGTACCTCGGAGTGCTGTTTGTTAGGTTATAGAGTAAGTGCATGTTGGAGTTTAGAAAAAGGTGCCATAGAGTTTTTCTCTTGTGGTGTACCATTTGGTACCCTCATTAGCAGTGTATGAGGTTTCCAACTGATCCATATCTTCACCAACACTGAGAGTTTGGTCTTTTTCATTGTAACCATTGTGGTATGTGTACAGTAGTATCTTATTGCAGATGAATACTTCTTTTATAATTTTACTTTTAAATTGGGAGAACAAGCATCTTAGCATATATGGATATATCTTCATGTTGTCTGATTCATGAGGGCTGTGTATAGAAATCTACGGTTGAAAACCTGTTCCTTTATAGTTAGAAAACATTACGGACTTCTAGAATTCACATTTGCTGTACAGAAGTTTAATGCCAGTGTGGTTCTTTGCTTTGTAGGTCACCTATTTAACCTTTCTGGTACAAAGAATATGGATGTTTCTTGAACAATTTTCTCTTTTTATTTTGTCCTCCAACTTCCGAAAGTTCAACAGTATAAAACCCATGTTTACTCATCCAATTTAGCACTCAGAGATCTTCTGGACTCCCAAAGGGTCACACCTTTCTTCACGTTGAAGACATGTTGAGGACATTTTCTTCTTTGTGGGGATGATTTCCTCTGCTCTGCTGTCTCTGCTTTCTGTTTCTGATCCTTTTACTACACACAAGTTGGGACCCAGTGGACTTACCTTGTATGTTACCTTTTTTTTTTTTCCCCACAGCCTCCTTCATTATCAACATCACTTACCAGACTGTAATTTCCTTTTTTAGAGTGAAAGAGCAGGGGGCGGGGCAGAGGGAGAGGGAGAAAGATAATTTTAAGCAGGCTTCACACCCTGTATGGAGCCCAACACAGGGCTCTATCTCATGACCCTGAGATCATGACCTGAGCTGAAATCAAGAGTCAGATGCTCAGCCAACCAAGCCACCCAGGTGCCTCATGGATATAGGCTTTTAACTCCTTTGGGTAAATCCCAATTTTAACTTTGAGAAAGTATTTTTTACCTCTTTGTTTTTGCTCTACATCATAGGGGATTTATTCCAGCTTATGTTTTAGATTAGTGTCTCAGCCCTCACCTCATCTGTTCTAGTGTTCACTCAGTCCATTCAATATTTAGTTTTGGCTATTTTGGTCAGATTCTTTTTTTTCTTTTTTGGTCCCCTTCTTTTATTCTGCTTATTTCTTTTCCATATCAACTTAATTATTTATGGATATAAAATACTCTCAAATAATTTTGATGATACTAATTTGTTCTTATTTAAAAATTGGATTTGTGTTCCTTGGACTTTTTTTTCCCTCAGGTCAATTGTATATCCATCTTGATCCTTCTCTTCACTGTTTTTGGTTTTCCCTAATTACCAGGTCCACCTGGTCTAAATATAATTTGTGGCAGTTTGTGTTATTCAGAGATGGCCATATAAATATATCCCATCTCATGTACTCTTCTCATCACATGATGCTGACACTATTCCATCAAGAGGTGGGATTTAGGGGTGCCTGGGTGGCATAGTCTATTAAGTGTCTGCCTTTGGCTCAGGTCATGATTCCAGAGTCCTGGAATCCAGTCCAGTGTTGGTCTCCCTGCTCTGTGGGGAGTCTGCTTCTCCCTCTGCTTCTCGTCTCTGTTCATGTGCAAGCTCTCTCTCTCTCTTTCTCTTGCGTACACATGGGAAAATAAATAAAATCTTTTTTTTTTTTTTTAAGTTCCATCTTGAGGAGCACCTGTGTTAAGCATTTGCCTTCACCTCAGGTCATGATCCCAGAGTCCTGGGATTGAGCCCAGCATTGGGCTTCCTGCTCAGTGGGGAGCCTGCTTCTCCCTCTCCCTCTGCCTCTTCCTGCCCCCCCACCATTTGTATTCTCTCTCGCTCTCTGTCAAATAAATAAATAAATAAAATCTTAAAAAACAACAACAACAAGTGGGATCTATGTTCCCTCTGCTTGAGTTGAGGCGGGCCTGTCTACAATGAGAGTGATGCCACATGGCTTCCGAAGCTAAATCATAAAGGCAATGCATTTTCTGTCTGGCTCTCTCTCAGGACATCCCCCTTTGGAGCCCTAAGCTGTTGTGTAATAAGCCTCGCTGTCCTGAAGCCACCACACTGGAGAGACCATCTAGGGATGGAGATGCCCAGTAAGACCTTGGGGGTCCAGTCCCCACAGTGAAACTGCTCTAGTGCTGAGAGGAGTAGACACAAGATGTCCCTGCTGAATTCTGCCTAAATAAGTAGTAATATTTTAAGTTTTTGGTAGTCTGTAACAATGAGTAGATAACCAGAACACTGTTCTTAATCCCAGTCATGGCCTTCAAACCATCTTTTCCTGCAGACTCCCACTCTCAAGCTTTCTCTCCTTCGCTTTGGGAAGGGTTGCTCTTTATTCAAGAGCTTTCCTTCCACTCTCCTCTCCATTCATCAAATTCCATTTCCCTTCTATCTTTTAGATTTGCCCCCAAATTTTTAATTCTGTTCCTGGCTCCCTTATTTTGTTTTCTTTCATGGTTATAGTTTCAGTGGTATAAAATAAATCTTTTTTGTCTTCTCAATAGAGCTTGGAAGACCAAATCCTATGCTCACTTGACTAGAAATCTTGAAAAAGTAACACACACACACACATTTTCAAAATGGAATAAAATCTGTGTGGAAGAAGGGGGATGAAATAATTGAATGAAGAGAATTTTTTGGTCAATCTCAAGTAATGAATTTTGAAGTTCTGGACTGAGAATTGAGGGAAGTGAACGATGAACATGATGGAATGCAATGTTCAGGTTTGAAAACCTTCTTTATTTTGATAAGAACACTTAACATGAATGCCTGGGTGGCTCAGTTGGTTAAGCATCTGCCTTCAGCTCATGTCATGACCCTAGAGTCCTGGGATCGAGCCCTGTGTCAGGCTCCTTGCTTGGTGGGGAGCCTTCTTTTCCCCCTCCTTCTGCCTGCTGGTCCCCCTGCTTGTTCTCTCTTTCTCTCTCTCTGACAAATAAATATATAAAATCTTAAAAAAAAAACACTTAACATAAGATCTATTCTTTTAACAAATATAAGTCAACAATGCATTATTGTTGACTATTGATACAATGTTGTACTATAGATTTTTAGAGTTTATTCATCTTAACTGAGACTTTATGACTATTTTTTTTAAAGATTTTATTTATTTATTTGTCAGAGAGATAGAGAGAGTACAGGCAGGCAGAGTGGCAGGCAGAGGCAGAGGGAGAAGCAGGCTCCATGAGGAAAAGGAGCCCGATGTGGGACTGGATCCCAGGACGCTGGGATCATGACCTGAGCCAAAGGCAGCCGCTTAACCGACTGAGCCACCCAGGCATCCCAGACTTTTTGACTATTGATAAATAACTCCCCATTTCCCTGTCCCCCACCCCCTGGGAATCACTATTCCAGCCTCTGATTTTCTGAATTTGACTGTTTTAGATACCTCATACGAGTGGGATCATGTAGTACTTGTCTGTCTGTGACTGGTTATTTCACTTAGTATAATGTCCTCCAGTTCATCCATGCTGTCACATGTGGCAGAATTTCCTTCTCAATAATGGTGAAATAGGGAACACCTGGCCGGCTCAGTTGGAAGAGCAAGTGACTCTTTATCTTAGGGTCATGAGTTCAAGCCCCATGTTGGGTGTAGAGATTACATACATACATACATACAGAAAAATAAAGGTCGAATAACATTCCATTGCATGTATATGCCATATGTCCCCAGTCAATGGGAGAATACATGGAGAAGTTAGGAGGCCTCCATGAACTTTCAAGAGACTGTCTTGTTCTTAGCTCCTTCTGAGGAAAATATTCCCATGAGAGGCTTTCTTCCAAGAACTGTCATGTTATTTGAAAAATCAACTCACATCTCAGCCCATGTCTCATTGGATCAGACATTGTGCCAAAACTGTCTGAAAATATGCAGCTCAACCCTCTGAGGCTGTATGGGGCATGAAACCATTCAGAAGAAGCATTCCACTTTGTGTGGTGGAGACAAATTATGACCTCTTTCATAAGAAATATATATACTAAATGAACAAACATAAGGATGGGTACTTGACTCAAGTTACCTCCTGAGCCTCAGGTCTCTATGGATATCCATCAAAGCAGCATGAGGTAGAGAGATTGTATGGCTGGGGAAATGTACCATGCTACTTCTAGTTCCATTGTACCCTTGCGCTAACTTCCAATTTCAAAGTAAATTTCTGGGCATATTTAGCACAGATGACTTAAAAGGAAACAGGCTAATAGAATGAAACATAAGAACCAAAGATGAAGTTTGTCATTTACTGCTCTGTTCAGCATTAGGGCTTTGGAAAGGGAAACACATCTGTTGCTTTGCAAAAAAAACAAAGTGATTTATAAACGGAGCTGAAGTCCTTGCTAATGACCCACTGGTATTTGTTTCTGTCTGCTGTCTGTATCACATCTACCACTCAATACCTAATTAACTAGAAACTCTGGGGATGTGGGAGAGAAATCCCTGGAAATCTACATTTTAAGTTTCCTCAAGTGTCCCTGTGTGCACTGAAGTTTGAGAACCCCTGTAATACAGGTAGCTTTCTTTGAATGGTGTGTGTGTGTGTTTGTGTGTGTGTGTGTGTGTGTGTAGGGCATATGCACAACCTGTGTGTCAAGGGCTTTTGTGGTGGGGCCAATGATATGGCCTAGAAAGGTGAGTAAAATCAGCAAATCCTTGCTGAGCCCACACAGAAGCAGCCCTTTTGAGAAGGGATTACCTTTTGAGGAGAATGTTTGTAAGAATTGTGTTCAAATATTACAGAGTGTAGTGAAGGGCTCCTTGGGTCAACGTAGGCATCAAAGGAAAAGAACAGGCATGATCTACCTTTCTTCAAAGGACCCACTGTCTAGGCCATGAAACTGGGCAAGGAAGAACCCACTCCCACAGTAAGCAGCCGCACTTAACAGACAAGCCGTGAGCAGGCTATTGAACTATATGCAAAGGTACAGTTATATGAGAAGTCAAAGCATTGAAATAGTTTTGTAATTGTTGTTCAGTAGCCATTGCCTCAACCCCCACCCCTTGATTGTTCCCTCTCTCTTACTGCTCTCAACCAGCTCCCTCCAGTGTCCATGATCCAGTGATCAAAAGCCAAGGCCAGGGGGCGCCAGGGCGGCTCATTGGGTTGGCTCTCTGCCTTTGACTCAAGTCATAATCCCAGGGTCGAGCCCCACATCAGGCTCTCTGCTCTGCCGGGAGCCTGTTTTCCCCTCTCTCTGCCTGCCTCTCTGCAACTTGTGATATCTCTCTCTCTCTCTCTCTCTCTCTCTCTCGTCAAATAAATAAATAAATAAATAAATCTTAAAAAAAAAAAAATAAAAGCAAATGCCAGGCATGGTGGGTTTCTGGCACCCTGAGCTGGCACTACAGCTGGCTTGTCTTCTCATTGGTTGGTGCCCATGTTCTATGGATGGTTTGATTATTTTAGGTTACATCTGTAGTGGGTGACTTGTTTCTGACAATAATATCAAATGGTAGTTTGGAACAGTAGCAGCCTGGGTAAACTCTGGACTGAGAATTCAGGATGCTACTTATTGGAATTCCAGCAGACCCCTTTCTTAAATTTTGAGGTCCCTTCTGGAATCCTGACATGCCAAGGTAGAGAGAACACCCCAAGAGACAGATACCAGACTCCCTTTTAATCTTGATATACAAGGCCATGAGCTGGTCCTAATTCAATTTCAAAAATAAAGACATAAAATCGCTACTAACCCAGGGATCATGAGGCAATTCATGTTGGTTAAATAAGCATAAGAAATGACTTTTTTAATTTAATTACTATGTATGCCGCAGATGGATTGTTGTGTTAATGAAAACAGATCATCAAGAACTGTGATTTTCCTAGCTATTTGAAATTCAGACCATGAGGATGGACACTCCAAGAAGCTTTTCTTTTCTTTTTTTTTTTTTTCTGTTTTGTTCACTGATGTCTCATTGCCCAGAACAGTGCCTAGAACACAGCAGATGCTCAAAAAATGTTTGTTGCATGAAACCACAATTTCAAAGGATTCTTGATTTGTTGTTTTATCTCAGCAGAGGTAAGAAGAAATTAGCAGGAGGTAACAAATATATTTCCTACATGGAAGCCACAGCATCCAGAATACCTACCCCTTGCAACAGTGGGAATCTCCATTGGAACTTAAAAATCAGTGATTGCGGTTTGCAATCCCTGATCAAGGCCAGCTGCAATTTCCTATTTCATGAAGGAACAGTATACTACAGATTGGACAAAAACATAAGCGTGTCCACATTATTCTAGATGGCATTTGAGCTCTGTGAGAGAGGCTCCAATTAAAGTTTCACTTGGTGATGGGCTCTGGGCAGAGTTCACCTAAACCCAAGAACTCATCTCAAGTGACCAGAGGGATTTATAGATGAAAGGAGACACTTTGGTCTTGATCTCCTGTTGTCAGAGTTTTTTCTCAGAATTTTGCTTGTTTTGCATTTTTCATTTGCTTCTCTGAGCCCGATTAGTTCCTTAAACATTCATTCCCAGATGTTTATTTTTTCCCTCTTTTCTTTCTGAGTCCATAACAACAAAACCCTCAAAGCAAAACACTCGGAGGGAACTAGCAGGTCATTTAAATTAAGTAGATTTTAGTTGCATTAGGAAGATCACATTAAATTAAAACAAACAGGGGCGCCTGGGTGGCTCAGTGGGTTAAAGCCGCTGCAGCGTCCTGGGATCAAGCCCCTGCATCGGGCTCTCTGCTCAGCAGGGAGCCTGCTTCCTCCCTTCTCTCTCTGCCTGCCTCTCTGCCTACTTGTGATCTGTCTGTCAAATAAATAAATAAAATCTTTAAAAAAAAAACAAACAAACAAACAAAAAACACCTCCTTTAATGGATGTCTGCCTGAACATTAACTAGTAATGTGAAACATTATATTTATAGTCGTAATTTCTTGTGCCAGCCAGGTATTATATATACATAGGTTAACTTTTGGGTTGGTAATAACAGGGAAACTGAGATTTAGAGAGACTGTCTTGCTCAGTGGAAGGAGGCAGTCATAAATCCTGATATAAAAGTGTCTATGAGGGTGCCTGGGTGGCTCAGTTTGTTAAGCATCTGCCTTCGGCTCAGGTCATGATCCCAAGGGCCTGGGATGGAGTCCCATATCAGACGCCTAGCTCAGTGGCTAAACTGCTTCTCCCTATCCCTCGGTCTGCCACTTCCCCTGCTTGTGCTCTCTCTCTCTCTGACAAATAAATAAATAAAATCTTTTTTTAAAAAAGGGGGGGTCTATATGTTCAATGCAAAAAGGCAAGGTTCAAAAAAGTATGTTATACTTAATCTCATTAATAGAAAATATACATAATAAGCCCATATATATGTACTCACATAATAGATGTTTGTAAACACATGCTAAAAATATGCAGAAAGCTGCATAACTTTGGGTAAGTTACCAATCTTCTCTAACCCTTGGTTCCTACATTTGTAAAGCAGGTGTACTAAGAGTATCTCTGACATAGAAAGGATGTAAAGATTAAATCAAACAGTCTATATGAAGCAGTTGGCTTGTGTCTGACACAGAAGTGAGTCCTTGATCCATTTTTGCTATTATTATTACTATTGATACTACTACCATTCCTAAAGAAAACTATTATTATTACTACTACAGATACTACTACTACTGTTACTAAGAAAACTAACCAAACTGTCAGGAGAAATTACCTCTAGGAAGTGAAGCTGGAGGGTGAGGAAGGGGATGGTGAGTGTATTTTCTACTTCACATCACACACATCTGAGCTGTTGGAAGTATTTTACACCAATCAGACCCTCGGGCTAATACAAATTATGTAAATTATTTTCTAGAAAATACCTCTTGTGCCAAAATTTATTTTCCCAGGTGCCTTTATCTTCCCCGACAAAATAACAACGAACTCTTAAAAACAACAGCAACAACAAAAAACTTAAACGTCTCTTTAAGTGCTTCTGTTTGGGGTGCCTGGGTGGCTCAGTCAGTTGAGCGGCTGCCTTTGGCTCAGCCGGGCTCTCTACTCAGCGGAGAGCCTGCTTCTCCCTCTCCCTCTGTCTGCTGCTCTGCCTGTTTGTGTTCACTATCTCTCTTTTAAATAAATAAATAATCTTTTAAAATAAATAAATAAATGCTTCTGTTCCATAGCATATTTTTGGCCCCAGAGCAGTATGCAGAGCCAGATGTTATTAACAGAGTTTTCTTTGGATGCCCTGATTCAGTCCTCCCCCAGAACATCGGCAGAGCAGACCACCTGCCTAGGCCTGGTCAACGCCTGGGGTATTTTAGACCGACGTGTCCATCCTGAAGGCTTGCAGGCCGCCTTTGAACTTGGTTTGGCAGCGGATGAAAACCTTCCCCAGCCTCCCGACGATCCCACTGCGCGTCAGAACGCGGCTCCAGCCTCTCGCAGCCAAGAGGAGCCCCTGCAGTGCGCCCTGCAGCCGCCAGCTGGAGCTAAAAGGCAGCGGCGTCGGCGCGGAGACCGTGGGAAGCCTCGCCGCGGGGGCTCATCCCTTCGGCCCCGCTGGCTGCCGGCGAAGCCAGCCAGCGGAAATGGGAGGGGTCCTTTCCGAAGCTGGGCAGAAGTGCACGTATATCTCCGTGTTCTACCCCTGTCTCTTTATTCCATTATCAAAGGTTGATTTAGGAGTTCAATCAAACCAAATGGAAACGCTGTCAAGGGAGAGACAGATCGCGCTGTTGAGAGGACCGGAAACCGGCTGTTACTTCCCTCATTGGGAAACACTTGCAGACCTTCCTAACCAGATGTCAGACCCAGAGCTGGACGCTGGGGTGCCAGGTTGAGCAAGATAATCCCGGCCTCAGTCTGGTCCATAATAATCGAGTACAAGATGGTTACGATGAAACCATTTTGTTCTGGTTTTGGCCGAAGTGCCAAAATAATAAGGTCACATCTCAACGTGAAACGTGAGGTCGCCTTGCAGTACTTGCAGAAGGGATGGCTTTGAGATGCCGAGCCCTTCGCCCCAGAGAGCGTGGAAAAGGGGCCCAGAGAGGGAAATTAAAGGAAAGGACAGTGTTTGGAGACAGCTGTTGGTGAGTTGAGCCCTTCCCCCACCCTCACCTCCAGTGAGGAGATTTGTGGGGGTACCTAATTGTCAGCTTAAAGCTGGGGAAAGGGGCTTTAAATGAACCCCTCGGAGAGGCTGAGCGATGCAGTGGACTCCTGCTTGTATAATCTAAAACATGTGGCATGAGGTTGGCTAGCTATTCTGATGAGAAGATACTACCACACTAGGGACAGTCTTTGTGCCCATGGTTTGTGAGGCCAAGTATGGTTGAGTGTGTTCAAGGGGTCCCCTGGGCTGTGGATCATCTGTGGAGGGAACTGGGGTGGGACTGTCTTCCGTTTCATCCTTGGAGGCTTCCTGGTAGTATGAGGAGACCTCAGCAGACCATGGACTCCTGGATCCTCCGATTCTAAAGGAAGGAATCCTCAAGTCACCTGCCTTAAATAGAGAGGCATTGGCCCCAATCCAGTGAACTGTTGAGATATTGCCAGTGGTCCATGAGAGTAAGAGTCGGCATGAAATATCTGCTGCACCCAGAAAGTGCCAGCATCTATCGGCAATGATGGTTGAGTCACCACTTTGTGGCTCACATACCCCACTCTCCACCTCTAAGGTGTGATACTTCGTGAGTGGGGAGAACCATGTGGCCAAGTTTGACCAGGACAGTTCTGATTTACATCTGAGGCCCTGGTATAAGTATCGACAGCACCCTCTTTCACTTCCAAAAGGGTCTCCTTTTGGATAACAAATTACATTTTTATACTACTTATGGAAGAATAGAGGTAGGCACTTAGGCAGGTGTTATGGATTGAATTCTGTCTGTTACATCCCCCTTCTACCAAATGACAGGTTAATGCTCTAATCTCCAATGCCGCAGAATGTAAGCATATTTGGAAATAAGATATTTACAGAAGTAATCAAATTAAGATGCAGTCATTAGGGTGGGGTCCTTATAAAAAGGGGGAATTTGGACATAGAGACAGACACACACACAGGGAGAATAAAGCCATGGGAAGACGAAAGCAAAGATGGGGTAGTGCATCTACAAGTCAAGCGACACCAAAAATGGCTAGCAAATCCCCCAGAAGCTGGGGTAGGGGCCTGGCACAGAGTGTCTCTCACAGCCCTCGGAAGGAACCCGCCTGTCAACACTTCCAGCCTCCAGGCTGTGAAACTTTACATTGCTTCAAAGCCATGCAGTCTGTGGTCCTTGCTTATAGCCGTTCTAGGAAGCAAATACACCAGGAAATAGAAGTAGCCAATCTTGCCAGATGTCCCTTCTCAAAGGTCTAGTCTGCAGCTGGTGCAAACTGAAATAATTTTTTTTTTCAATTTCTTAAGACTTGACATACTGGATCATATGCAGTGACTTAAAGGGACAGCAGGATGTTTTTTGTTACATAAGAGTAACAGGACCAGGGGAACACCAGGCACATAGAACAACGGCACACCAAGGGGACACTGGGTGCTGCAATAAAGGGGTGCATTGTCTATAAAGAAGGTAAACACAGTAGTAAACAATAGTTTATCTGCTTTTTATTATCCCCGTGCTGGCAAAATTGAACAATCAATGTTAGTGATAAAGCACTCCTTCTTCGGGAAGCTGGGGGACCACTCCCACCTCCTGGTATGCAGTTGCCTTGGGGTGGATTTAAAGGACAAGACAGCAAGAAATAGGGAAAATAAAACAATTTTTGAATTGTTGAATCCAGTGGTTTTCAGCTGGAGGGAATTTTGCCTCCTAGGATATCTGGTATCCTGGATATCTCCTGCATATCCCAGAGGAGACATTTTTAGTTGTCACAACTGGGGGCCAATGTGCACTACTGACCCCTAGTGGATGGAGGCCAGGGATGACCCAAGATCCTACAGAGCTCAGGATGGCTGCCGCAAACAGAATTTGTGGGTCCCGAATGCCAGTAGTCCTAGAGGCTGAGAAACCCTGGCCTTAACACAGCAGCCGCACGATGTCTGTGAGAACAGCCCAGCAAGGACTCCCAGGGCATATTGTTACATAATGTGAATTCTTGGAAGGAGGGGATTAGGTCAGTCATTTTCTGGGTAGCATGTCTGGAACAGGAACACCCAGGAGGGAATTTCCACATGAGGCATTGGAATCTTGAATGTGAGAAGCAAGAATAGTGGTACCCCACTCCCGGCAAAAGGAGCAAGCTATTGTGAACTGTTACACCAATATTCTTCAAACTGGCAAATTTATGAATAGACTTTATAATTTCTAGAAGCATACATTTCTTTCTTTTTTAAAGATTTGTTTGAGAGAGAGAGAGAGAGAGTGCATTGGGGAGGGGCAGAGGGAGAGAGAAACTCAAACCGACCCTGAGCTGAGCACAGAGCCCCACGTGGAGCTCCATCTTCCAACCCTGGGATCAGAACCTGAGCCAAAACCAAGAGTCGGACTCGTAACTCAACTGTGCCACCCAGGCGCCCCCGGAAGCATGTGCTTCTTCGTCGTACAGTCTTAACACATGGCCTGAGACACATTCACTAATAGAGTTGAATTCATCTTTAGTATCTGTGTAATAAAAGTAGTACATCTATGTTTAGTAATTCATGTTTGATTTGGAAGTGATCTAGATATTCAATGAACGTACGTCATTCAACTTAACTTAGCAAAACTCAAAGGTTTCAAGTTATCAGAATATAGAGGCCATGTTTAGGCAACAGGCTTGAGCACTGAAAACTGGAATAAGGAAGGTAAAAGGACCTGCGGTGGCACTGAGCTGAATGCAGGGTCAGTAAGTGACCTATCTCAAAATAGCCATAGGCCCTAACTGACCAGTTACAACCAGGCACCTTAGGTGGCTCTGAGATTCCTAAGATTACCGAAAAAGGGACAATTCCATAGGTTCCCGAACGGGCTCACTGCCCTGTGACTGCGGCCCCTCACCCGCACCTGGCAGCAGTCTCTCCTTTGCTGCCCACCTTGCTCCCTTGTGGTGTAATCAACAAACTTCAGTCTCCTTTGTTCTGCCTTGAGTGAATTCTTTCACTGCCCATGCCACCGACGTCTATTTTTAAGGTTAACAGACTTTTAGTAAGCCTACATAGAATAAAAGTACTCTATTTAATGCTAACTCTAAAGACACGCCTGTTTTGGGGTGCCTGGCTGGCTCAGTTGAAAAAGGTATGACTCTTGATCTCAGGGTCGTGAGTTTGAGCCCCACATTAGGTATAGTGACTATCTAAATAAATATTTTTTATTTTTCATTTTTCTTTTTTCTAAAGAAGATTTGATTGATTGATTGATTGATTGATGAAAGAGAGAGAGAGAGAGAACAAGCAGGGGGAATGGAAAGGAGAGGGAGAAGCAGGCTCCCCACTGAGCAAGGAGCACAATACAGGTGGACCCTGGGGCCCTAGGATCATGACCTGAGCCAAAGGCAGACACTTAACTAACTGAGCCACCTAGGTGTTCCTAAATAAATAAATATTTTTTAAAAAGACATACCTGTTTTAATTAAACCAATAAAACAGAACTAGCTTTAATATTGAATATTTTCCCAGATCACATGAATCTGAAATTCATTAGGGTTAGTTTCTATCATATTTTTGACAATTTGATTTATATAAGCACTTCATTTTCTTTAAGCCAACTAAATACAGCTCTTTTACAAATTAATTTTGACAATACCATCTGGAGGTAGAAAATACCATATATCTACAACACATACATACGTAGATACCCACAAACAGATATAAACAGGGGCCTTTTAGTTTCCATTGCAAAATTACTGCCTAGAATTAAGTACAATAATACAGAACTCACTAGTTAAAAAAGAAGTCGGATCTAAGTTGTTTTTCTGGTAGATAGACTAGATTAAGTTTATCTGCTCAGATGATTAAAGCTTTTTGTATTAGTATTTGTGGAGAAGACACTTAACATTTGTCCTCAACAAGTTCAGTTCCAAATGACCTTTCTCCCTTTTGTTTTTTTCTTTTAGTAAGAATAATCTCCCAGAAGTTTGGGTATCAAAGAGATGGTCTAGATAAGAGTTCTGGATAAGCTCCCAGGGAAACATTTACATCACAAAAGCACAGAAAAAAAAGTTCCTACACAACTTTTGAGATAAGTAGGGGAGTTTTGGGGGTTGGTAAAAAGGACTGATAAACTTTGAATTGTTTCTAGAGCTGTTATCTCTGGTCCTGTAAAGACTAGATTTGTAAAAACAAAAAGCAAACAAACAAACAAAAGACACGGGTATTTAATTCCTCAAAGAATTGTGTTGGCATGGGGCACTTGGGTGGCTCAGTGTGTTAGGGCCTCTGCCTTCGGCTCAGGTCATGATCCCGGGGTCCTGGGATCGAGCCCCACGTCGGGCTCTCTGCTCGGTGGGGAGCTGTTTCCCCCTCTCGCTCTCTGCCTCTCTGCCTAGTTGTGATCTCTGTCTGTCAAATAAATAAATAAAATCTTAAAAAAAAAATTGTGTTGGCACCTAACAGATATCAAGGACTAACATACCCACTCACCAATGTTAGAATGTTTTCCTTGCCTGCTGGATGCACTTAGCTTAGGGGAGAAGGCCTTAAAAAAATTCCTATCAGGTTCCGTTATTAGCTTCCAATTTGGCCACATTTGTGATCATACAGTTATTAAATCCCTCCAAATATCATCTCAGTTTTCAGCCAACACAGTCAATATTTCTGGCAGCATTGCACAGCCATTAATTTTATTTTTCCTCTTGGCTGTTTAAGGAAATAAGGTTATCAGACCAGAAAAATCCCTCAGAGTCCCATCAACTTTGGGACGTACCCTCCTTCCAGCATAGACATGTGGGTATTGAAGTGGATGTTCAAGAATTTGCATAGGACCTTTGAGATAATCTCTGTTCCAGTGCCCCAGCTGATTACAACTGAGATATTGATCCTTGGACCAGCATTTTGATGGACCCTTAGGAGGGTGCAATGGGGGAGGACCAGGTGTTATTCTAAGTGCCTTGTGATGTGGGAAGCAATGGAAGAAGAAAAATTATTAAAGTTCCTTACTATCTACAGTCCATCGACAAGCCCTTGAAACAGGCAGAGTGACATTTCTCTAGGGACCCAAGTGCCTCGATGTTAAACTTTGCTAAGGGCAAAAGGCAATCCTAGCCCAACCCCTATGATCCTGTGTAAGTCTACTTTAACATATAAAAAATCTTTTGGAATCTTCTTTATCTCTACCCCACGAGATACATGTTGGCAAGCATCCTCCCAAGCATGTGACCCACTGATATACATCTGAAGGGTCTCATGACTCTGGCTTTATGAGGCAATAATAAATGACCTTTTCCCAACAGTAGCTAGCCCCCTCCCGGTCCTGGAAACCTTGCTTCCAAAATTCCTTAGAGACTTACACTGTCCCTAACCCCCTCCCAACTTCAAAGTATATAAAGGCCACTCCTCATGTCCCCAGTGCAGTACTTTCTGCCCAAGGGTCCTGTACCTATGCTTTAATAAAATGACATTTTTTTTTGCACCAAAGACGTCTCAGGAATTCTTGCTTGGCCCTCGGCTTCGAACCCTAACGTCTTCCCTATGTCAGCTTGGAGGTAGCGCAGCTCTGAAGCAAAGAGCTAGCAGACCTTTGTTTACATTGTTGTTCCAAAGTCCTTTCAAAGTATTCCACTGTGGCCATGAGTTGAGTCAGTCTGGTAGCCTCCCAACTCATTTTCTGCCCTTTTACCGATCCACTAATCTCAGGAGATAATCCATTTACAAGTAGGGCAGCTAGAGCAGGTTGGGTGACTTCCTTATTGTATGGAACCCAGAAGATTCATCTTTCTTTTGTTTGCATGTGTAGATATTGGATCAATCAATGCAGTCAGGGAAGACCCTCTGAATGGCTTCTAGAAGATCAGTTGCTCTTTTGCCAGCTTTTGCGGGTCCATGAAGGAAACCTATTAAAGACCAAGGATCTCAAATATCATCCTGGAGGGTTTGCCATTTTTGCTTCCTCCATCCATTTTTGGGCCTCACCAGGTCCTATCAACAGGTACAAGTGCTGATAAAGATCCAGCAGCCTGGAAGCATCAGTCCTGATAATGACTCAAAATTTCTTCCAGAAACTTCTGGGATCCTCCCTGGGTTTAGAAAATGTTTCGCCTATAGCCCTAAGTTTCACCTTTGACCAAGGAGTGAAAATTGCTAAGGAGGATCTCCTGTAATCTCAGGTGGTTTTATTTTAGAGGGTAACCTTAATAGCCTCTTGAGTGTGGAAAGGCAATTGGGAGGGAGGATTAGGGGACTGGGAGCACCCTGGTAAAGAATAGAGGGAGTAGGAGGGGTCGCATGAGTCTCAGTTTTCTGTCTTAGGGATCTCGTGTCTTTAATTTTTCATTAGCCTTTGTGATGACTCTTTCAACGAAGCAATTTTGAAATCTGGAAGCCTGTTGGATCTTAAAAACAGGTATCCCATTCAGTTTAAATCAGGAACTCTTCCTTTCAAGTGCACTTCTCAATCTTGTCCAATTGGCATGTTCCCCCATAATGGCCATTGTAATTCTAGGTTTTTAAATAATATTTTGCCACTTTTGTAGGTATCTATAGCTTTCTGGGACTATCATTTTTAGACATAAAATGAACAGGTATGCTGGAAGTAGTGTGCTTAACTATTTTATCTATCTATCTATCTATCTATCTATCATCTATCTATCTATCATCTATCTGAGACAGCACATACATGAGCAGGCAGAGGGGCAGAGGGAAAGAGAGAGAGAAGCATATTCCCCACTGAGCAGGGGAGCCTGATGCAGAGCTTGATCCCAGGACCCTAGGATCATGACCTGAGCCGAAGACCAACACTCAACTAGCTGAACCACCTAGGTGTCCTGTGCTTAACTCTTTAGATTTAAAAAATCCCATTTCTTTTAGCTAAGACTTTCTGTGTCTCTTGAAGCCAGATTAATGCTTAAAATGTACGTGCCTTTGGGTCAGGGGTTGTGTGGTGTTTCAGTGTACCTCACTGCACAGAAATTTTCTGGAGGTTGGCGGGTGACCTAGTATCAATCTAACCCATTCTATGACCAACTTATCATAACACAGGTCTGTTTGGGTTAGGTGGCCAGCACTCATGACCACCAATTTTATGGCTATTTTGGCTTCTGAGATTCCCATTAGCAATAGCCTATACTCACTGGACCCAGCACAAGTCAGACTCAGGCTGATCCCAAACCCAGTCTGGCTCTGGTACCCGTGTCGGACTTAGTCCATCTTTGGCTAGTAACCACCAAATTCTCCATGTCTGGAGGCTGGGAAAAGAACTGAACCAGCACACTCCAAAGAATGAAGACCATCGTCTGACTTAAACAACAACAACAAAAACAAATGCGGAACCGCAGAGGCCACCAGCAGTATCTGATGTGAAATCTGGGCACCTGGGGACAAAAGCAAGGGCTGGAATTTCCAACCAAATAGGGAACAGTGGAAAGCCAACGAGACAGGCAGCAGAGCTGAGAACCGAGAGAAGTTACCCTGAGAAACAGTGAGACAGAGAACTACAGTATTCCTCTGGGACTATGCCTGTGTTTCTTGTTGTTTCCAAACGCCATCAGAAGTTGACCTTAGATCCTACTGCTGCCACCAAAAGTATTAACACCAAAACCCAACTAAGTAAATTTAAGGATCTATTTGGCTTTATTCAAGAACTTATGAATCTGGACGCTTCCCCATCTAGCAAGTAGAAAGGAGCTTTGAGGAGCTATGCAAAATGGAAGACTTTTATAGGCAGCGATAGGGGCAGGACAAGGAAGTTATTAGTGAAAGCAAAGAAAAGATTGTTCCAGGTAAGGTCACCTTCCTTTGGGCCAGGCCCAGGGTCTACGTCACTAGTGCTGGTCAAGAAATTCCAGATTGACCAGTTAAAGGTCTCATTTCTGCAGTTAAGTCTTGGTTTGCCAAAATGGAGGCAAGGGATTCCGTTTTAGGCCTATTGTCTCCCTCACCATCCCCCTTTTAAAAACAATCTTAATTACCCTATGGACTTGATAAAGTTTCAATATTCGTTCATCAATTGTTAACTACTGTAATAAATTTTACAAATGCAATTGGTGAAGGTATGAAGGGGGAAGAGGGTTATGGGAACTTTTCATATTATTTGCTCAATTCTCTGTAAGCCAAAAACTTTTCCCTGACAGAAGTAAAAGTTGTTAAAAAAAAAAAAAAGAAAGAAAAAATTATTTCCTCTTTCATGTAGAATCCCTTCCTGAACATTTAAATTAGGCTGCTTTGAAATAGTAAGATTTTAGAGGTTAGAGGTTCTTAAGTTTTATCTTACCCCAAACCTTCACCTTCATACAAGCGGAAGTCCAGAAAGGAGAGGTGACTGGCCCGAGATCACACAGTTATTTATATTTAAAGCCAAAATAAGAACTTTTTATTCAACATAAGCCTTTTTCTTTGTAGCAGAGAGCTCTTTGCACCATCCCACACCGCATTAAGTATGTTTTTTATGTATGGAATTCTCATCTAATTGGATTTTCTTAAACTGGGGTTGACTAGCTCAGTTTTAGAATAGTGAAGAACGTTCCTTTTGTAAGGATGAGGGCAGACTCCCCCAGGATGCTCCACTTTGGCATGGTGATTATTCTGAGCTGAAGACAACTGTGATTCCACAGGCTCAAGAGAAACTTTTGCCCCGCCTTTACCTACCTAGAAGAAACTAAATTGGAGGTCTTTCCCAGAATAAGGATTATTAGCAGAGATAAATTTTTTTTTAGATTTTTTTTTATTATTTATTCACTTGATAGACAGAGATCATGAGTAGGCAGAGAGGCAGGCAGAGAGAGAGAGGAGGAAGCAGGCTCCCCGCAGAGCAGAGAGCCCGATGTGGGGCTCGATCCCAGGACCCCGAGATCACGACCTGAGCCGAAGGCAGAGGCTTAACCCACTGAGCCACCCAGGTGCCCCAGCAGAGATAAATTTTATTTGAGTGACCCATCTGTATCACAGGGCTAACATCTAATTACCAAACTTCTAGGATGCCTGATTGGCTCCGTAGGTGTTGGTCTTGGAGTTGTGAGTTTGAGCCCCAAGTTGGGTGTAGAAATTAGTTTAAAAAATGAAATCTTTGAAAAAAAAATTAACAAACATCTGCTCTTCGTATCACCCTGTGAAGTGCATTCCTTTACTCTGAAGTCCCAGACCCCTGTCCTCTTCTCCTTAGTTCAGGATGACATAAACACCTCACTCTGCCTGTCTTTGGAATTTCCATGTCTGTGTGGATTCCCTGTATGTACACTATTAAATTTTCTTTTTCTCCTGTGAATCTGTCTCACGTCAATTTATTTCTGAGTCCAGCTAGAAGGACTCATGAGAGAATCGGAATTCTTCCTCCCTGACACCCCTAAAGAGAACTCCCCGTTTCTTGCTTCCCTTTACCTGAGGTCAACAGTCTCCTTTGAAAAGGCAGAGCTGACCTTCTGCCCCTTGCAGATTTGGGGGGCTATCTATATGACCTGAGGTGATATCCATGGGTAATGAAAAATCCTGGCTCCTTGACAGACTTGGCCGACATGCAGAAATGTCCTGTGGAGGAGGCCCAGCTGCCGTCATTTTAAGATGCTCTGAGGCTGATAATGAGGCCAGTGGGAACATATGGAATGTGAAACACCCATTTTATTCTTTGGCCAAAACTATTATCCCGTTAGACAAGTGTGAAGCTAATATAACAGATGCCTAAGAGACTAGACTTCAGAATCCCCATAGTGACTGCCTCACTTGCTCAAAATGAATTTATTGATATAAGTAGAAATGGTTCCCTGTCCTTAAGGAGATTACAGTTTAAAATCCTGTCCCTAACTGTGATACTACCTCATCTGTGCCTCAGTTTTCTGATAGCTAAAACAAGAATGGACTTCAAGGATGCATCCAGCTCTGTTGGCATAGAATTTTATGTTTCTTATTACAACAGCCATGAGGTAAACATATCAGTCCATCTTCTTTCTTACCCCGCACCATCCACACTCACGGGACACTGACCTTTGCACATGACTTTTGAATGTGTCTGAACACGTGATCCTGCATTCCCATTCTTTTAACTTAATTGGAGACGAAGTTCAAAGGCAAGAGTGGACCCATGGGATTTAGTGCAATACTAGACTGAGTTCAGCAGAAAATGCCTCCTCAATTAAAACCACAAATAAGGGTGGTATCTTTAAAAACTAGCCCCTGAATTGATAACAATATGTCCCAAGATACCATGTCCTAGAAATAATAACTATCATTTGGGGCGCCTGGGTGGCTCAGTGGGTTAAAGCCTCTGCCTTGGGCTCAGGTCATGATCCTAGGGTCCTGGGATCCAGCCCCGCATCGGGCTCTCTGCTTGGCAGGGAGCCTGCTTCCTCCTCTCTCTCTGCTTGCCTCTGTGCCTACTTGTGATCTCTGTCTGTCAAATAAATAAATAAAATCTTTGAAAAATAACTATCATTTAGTGAATGTTAATAAATAGAGGCACAGAGAGGTTAAACAGCTTTGACAGTTTACACAGCTGATGGGTAGAGGAGCTGATAATCACAATCAGCCATTCTAACTACGTAGGCTATGTATAATAAGTACATCATCCTGCCTTTTACTACCTTACTTAGTTTAACTTAATATTATTTTAATCCTCATTCTAATGCTATGATTTAGGTATTATCAACAGTGTGCTGGTAAATGTCTAACAACTGGTTTTGTTAGGAAGGGTGGAATCCTGATTTGTCGTGTTTCCTAATTTTCATGGTGTTTCTATTCCTACTATGGCTAATTTCAAGCTATCACTATAACATGAATGAACTCAGAATTGAAAATACATGTTTAGTAATTTTCTACTATATGATATTTTCATTTATGGATAGAATACATGTAAATAGCTTCAGGAAATAGATAACAGTGGGGCACCTCTCTGCCTACTTGTGATCTCTCTCTCTCTCTCTCTCTCTGTCAAATAAAATCTTAAATAAATAAATAAAATAAATAAAAATAAGAACCTCTTAAGTCTACCTTTAAAAAAAACTGGAGGGGCATCTGGGTGGCTCAGTGGGTTAAAGCCTCTGCCTTTGGCTCAGGTCATGATCCCAGGGTCCTGGGATCAAGCCCCATATCGGGCTCTCTACTCAGTGGGGAGCCTGCTTCCCCTCTCTCTCTCTGCCTGCCTCTCTGCCTACTTGTGATCTCTGTCAAATAAATAAATAAAATCTTAAAAAAAGAAGAAATAGATAATAGTAAACCATAGTAAAATACTAGGAAACATTTGTTTTGAGTATTTATTGCCTTTATTTATTTATTTTTTAAAATATTTTATTTATTTATTTGACAGACAGATCACAAGTAGACAGAGAGGCAGGCAGAGAGAGAGAGAGGAAGCAGGCTCCCGGCTGAGCAGAGAGCCCGACGCGGGGCTCGATCCCAGCACCCTGGGATCGTGACCTGAGCCGAAGGCAGAGGCTTTAATCCACTGAGCCACCCAGGTGCCCCTATTGCCTTTATTTTTAATAAAATGCACTTAACTGTAAGTGAACAGAAGAGGCTATAGAGTAACATCTACATGTTTCCATTTTTGTATATAAGAGAAAACTATCACACATATGTGTATATGTGTTTATTTGATAAAAAGAGTAAACTGTTAAAATGGGTTACTTCAAAGATGAGGGAATTGAGGATGTCAAGATAGAGTAACTTTTTCTTGTCATATATCTGTGTTAGATATTTTACAACCATAATATTATGCTTATATGACAAAAACTATTCCAGTTTTTTTTAAAAAAAGATTTTATTTATTTATTTGACAGAGATCACAAGTAGGCAGAGAGGCAGGTAGAGAGAGAGAGGGGGAAGCAGGCTCCCTGCTGAGCAGAGAGCCCGATGTGGGGCTTGATCCCAGGACCCTGAGATCATAAACCAAGCGGAAGGCAGAGGCTTAACCCACTGAGCCACCCAGGCGCCCCTCCAGTTTTTTTTTTAAAGATAGACTTAAGAGGTTCTTATTTTTAATATTTATTTATTTATTTTTTTAAGATTTTAGTTATTTGACAGAGAGAGAGAGAGATCACAAGTAGGCAGAGAGGCAGGGGGAGCTGAGCAGAGAGCCCAATGCGGAACTCGATCCCAGGACCCTGAGATGATGACCTGAGCGGAAGGCAGAGGATTAACCCACTGAGCTACCCAGGCACCCAATAATCCAGTTTTGTTTTTTTTTTTTTTAAGGGAAACTAGAATTAGAGGGTAAGAATGACTTTTTCATTGAATAGTATTAGAGGTGAAGAGAATTAAAATAATTGTAAAGGTTGAAAAATGTTCAATTTCTCATTTTAAAATTAGTGTTTATTGGTTCATTGTCCTTCCCACCAGAATGAAAGCTCTGTGATGGCCAGCATGTAAGTACCTACTACAACGTCATGGTTCCAGCCACCATCATCGCTCCCTTAAACTAATAGAAGAGCTTCCTAACCATCTCACTGCTTCTACTCTTTCTCTCTGCGTTAGCTTGCTAGGGCTGCGGTAGGAATGAACCACAAACTGGATGGCTAAAAATCACAGTTTGTCTCACAGTTCTGGAGGCTACAAGTCCAAGACCAAGATATTGGCCAGGTTGGTTCTTTCCAAAGCTGTAAGAGAGTGTCTGCCCTGTGCCTCTCCCCTTGTGATGTGGTTTTGGAATATAGGTGAGGTTTGGTGCGGTGAGGTTCGGAACCCACCACCAAGAAAGAACTGAGACGTCTTTGGTGCAAAACGGTGGTTTTATTAAAGCACAGGACAGAAACTCTCAGCAGAAAGCGGGGCGGCCCCAGGGGTCTTGAGAAGTGGCTGGTTATATACTCCCGACTTGGGGGAAGTAGGGAAAAGGGAGGTTTCAAAAGTACTTTCATATGCTAAAGGGGCCCAACTTGCAAGATACCTACAAGATACCAGCGGTCTTGTCATTGTCAAGTTAAGGTTGTTTTCCCCTCTAGCGAGGTATATTAGCATTTAGTTGGGAGGTTGCTGGAAGAATATCATACAAGTCCCACCCAGGAGTGGGCGGGTGGGGGGAGGTTGCAGGTGTCAGCTTGTGCTTGGCCTTCTGCTCCCTCATCACTAGCTCTCAGTGGCTTGCTGGCTGGTCCTCGGTATTCCGTGGCTTGCAGCTGCAACACTTTAGTGTCTGCCTCTATTGTCACATGGTCTTCTCTCCCGTGACTGTGTATCTTCTGCTATTCTTATAAGGACACCAGTTGTTTTGGATTAAAAGCCCACTCTACTCCAGTATGACCATCTTCACTGATTATGTCTGCAACAGCCTTATTTCCAAACAAGGTCACATTCGGAGGTATTGGGGGCTAGGATTCCAACATATCTTCTGGAGGGACACAATTCAACCCATAATGCCTTTCCATAGCTAATTCTCCATGGAACTACCAAAGTTCACTTAAAAAATTTAAAAAAAAATTTATTTATTTGTGGGGTGCCTGGGTGGCTCAGTGGGTCAGAGCCTCTGCCTTCGACTCAGGTCATGATCCTGGGGTCCTGGGATTGAGCCCGGCATTGGGCTCTCTGCTCAGCAAGGAGCCTGCTTCCCTTCCTCTCTCTCTGCCTGCCTCTCTGCCTACTTGTGCTCTCTGTCTGTCAAATAAATAAATAAAATCTTTAAAAAACATATTTTATTTATTTGCGAGAAAAACACAGCACAAAGAGCATGAGCAGAGGGAGGAGCAGAGGGAGAGGAAGAAGCAGACTGCCTGCTGAGCAGGGAGCCTGACATGGGGCTCAATCCCAGATTCCAGAAACTGAAGGCAGATGCTTAACCAACTGAGCCAGCCAGGTGCCCCTAGAGTTCACTTTTAATAATATAAATTGGTTCACTCACCAAGAATAAAATCTGAAATAGGGGACACCATGTTCTGTTTCCTCTGGTCCATGCCTCTTTCTCCTTCCACATCTCTTTCTACTCCCTGCTTTATTAATGAGCTAGCCATGCTGATTGTCTTTCTGATTCCAGAGCATTCCATGCTCCTTTCCCATTCAGGGTCTTTGTTATTCCTTCTGTCTCAAATGTGCTCCCATCAGATCTGTGCCTGGCTCTCTTTCTCACTTCCTCCAAGTCTTCCCATCCAGGGCTGCCTCCTCTGAGAGATCTACTCCAATCCTGAGTAGAACACTGCTACTCTTGTGTCCTCTTGTTCAGTTTTCTTTATAATGCTCAGTACTACATGGCATTATATCTCATATTTATTTATTACATTATATTATTATATGTCTCCTCACTAGAATATAAGCTCCATGAGGGCAAGGACTTTTTTTTTTTTTAGTATGAAAGCCTTGCATATATTTAAATTTATTTTTAAATTAAGCTAAACTTTTGAACAGGCAACTCATTTCCATGATTGAAAGTCAATATGGTACAAAAAGATACCTAGAGGGGCACCTGGGTGGCTCAATGGGTTAAGCCTCTGCCTTCGGCTCAGGTCATGGTCTCAGGGTTCTGGAATCCAGCCTGGCATCGGGCTCTCTGCTCAGTGGGCAGCCAGCTTACCCCTCTCTCTTTGCCTGCCTCTCTGCCTACTTGTGATCTCTCTGTCAAATAAATAAATAAAATCTTTAAAAAATAAACAAACAAACAAAAAGATACCTAGAGAAGTCTCAGTCCCATTCCTGTCTCTGGCCATCCAGTTTCTTCTAGCCCATAAGAAACCGTTTTCATTGGTCTTCTAGGATTTCTTTTTGCAAATACAATACATACTTGTATATATGTACATAGCGTTAACAGTCCTTGAAAACATTTCCAGGACATCATTTCATATCAGTTCATAGAGAATTTCCTTATTTGTTTTTATAGCTGCATAGTATTCCCTTTTGGGGCCACACTGATTTTTTTAAATCAGTTTCCTCTTGATAAACATTTGTGGCTCCCCCGCTTTTGCTATTACCAAAAATGTAGGAAGGGATTTTTATTCCGTGATCAATCTCCCAGAGTCTTGAAGATTTTCCGCATAGAGCCGACTGTCAATAAACAATTGTAGAAAGAACGATGAGCTAGTTAATCAACGTTAATGAGTAAGGGAGGGGTGGTAGGGAGCCCAAGGGCAGCTCCCCAGCCCCGGTGCTGCAGGGAGGCTCCAGCAGGTGGCGCTGCAGGCGGCAGACGCGCCTGGCCAGACAGGCCAGGTCGCTCTTGCCGTGGGTGCCGGTGGTGGCGCGCGGACGAGCGTGTGGGGTAGGGCGAGTCATATGACCCGCTCGGCTTCCTGGCTTCGGCCGCCGCCGCCCGCCTGTGTCCGCCAGTGGTGCGCCGCGGCCCCAAGGAGCCGTTGAGGGGTCGGGGCTGAGGCCCGCTAGTGTGGGTGCCGTGCGCTGCTGCCGTCCTCCCGCCCGCCCGTCCGTTCTCCCTCCCGGCCGCCATCATGTTGGCGCTCATCTCCCGCCTGCTGGACTGGTTTCGCTCGCTCTTCTGGAAGGAGGAGATGGAGCTGACGCTGGTGGGGCTGCAGTACTCCGGCAAGACCACCTTCGTCAATGTCATCGCGGTGAGTGCCGCCCGCTCACCCGCCCGGGGCGCCGCAGCCCGCGAGTCCCGCCCGGCTCTTGCCCGAAGGCCCGGGCCGGGGCTGCCCTCAGCGCGATGGGGCTAATGAGAGTGGGACGAGGGGAGGAGGCAAGCCGTTCCTGTCACCTCCGCGGGGGCCGAGGTTTGGAGTTCCCGCGTGTTGGTGACCGAGGGGTAGCGCTGGATCGGCAGTCGAAGGGTTAATTCTATTTAGTCACCTTCTACAGAAAGCTAGGTCCTCAGCGCGGCCGGAGCTTGGAAGGGGTAAAATCGGCCTTGTCGCGTTTTTAAGGATTGGGTTTCCTTCGGGTTTGGTCTGTGGGGGCACCTGCAGGGTTAACTCCTGTCAGTTCCCCGAAGGGTGGGATTTGGCGAGCTGTCCGTCGGTCCCGTGAGGACGCGTGAGACTCCAGAGCGTCCCTCAAGTAGCCACTCCGGACGGAGAGCCCCATCGTGAAGAAAGCAGGAGACCCGTGTGGGCTCCTTCCCGAATTCCGTGGGCAGTATGTTCCCCGTAATTTAGTTACTAGGTTTCAGTCGTTCCCCTGTGGGGGGCGGGGAATCAAGTTTATTGCTGCTGGTCTCGCTGGTAGAAACTGGAGAGAAACCCTTCTAGCCAGCCCAGTTCACTGTAGCCCGCAGCATTTATTTAGCCAGGCAGTTAGGGGTTTCTGCTTTTTCAGAGCCAGTAGTCGGAAAAGATGGATCTGTAGTCACTCAACTTCCTTGAAAAAGGAAGGGTTGATCTTTTATGAGGGTGATTCTTACTTGAAAGGGAGGGTGGGGAAGAGACTGGGCAGGAACATAGTCTGTTCTAGGCCCAGGACATAGGTGTCTAGCAGGGAAATTGCCCTGGGAACCTGTATACAATGTGGTGTTTATTCAGCAGTGATTGAGGGGAAGGATGATTATTAAATTTTGCTTGGGTGGTTAGTTGGGGAAGGAATAAGAGAGGAAAAGATTCTCTTCAATTTTAGTTTAGAGGCGGGGAGTTGATGTGACTCACTTTTAGCTGATAGGTGCTTGTACTTGTCAGGGATAAGCTTTAGAACTATTCTAAGAGAGATGGCAGCAGTTCTTCCATCTTTTAGGTAATGGTTGGAATCCTTATTTAATAGACTAGTTGCCCAACTGGTTTGATTACAAGAATGATTCAAACACAGCTCCCTTGTGGGAGAAAATAGGTAACGTGTGACTCTTAGTCCTGCAGTAATGGAGCAGCAGAGTGAGTAAGACTTGAAGAAAAAGATTAGCAGAGATCCAGACTTCCTTTGAGGAACATTGCATATAAGTATAGAAGAAAATTTATCTACTTGTTTGGCTGCTTTTGTGATATGTTTCTGTTTGTTTTTGGCTTAAGATAACTTTCTTTGCAACAGGTTGAGTGGAAAGTATATGATAGCACTAAAATTAATTTAAAAAATTTTAGCTAAATACCCATGCTAGAGCTTTTATTTATTTTAAATAGTTATTTGAGAGCATGGGAGAGAGAGCGATCGCAAGCAGGGGGTAGAGGTAGAGGTAGGGGGAGAGGGAGAAGCAGACTCTGGATGAGCAGGGAGCCTGATGTGGGACTCAATTCCAAGACCCTTGGATCATGACCTGAGCCTAAGGCAGATGCTTAACTGTCTGAGCCACCCAGGTGCCCCTGTACTAGAGTTTTTATACAATATGGAAAAGATAAGATCTCAGTTAATTGTAAATTTTCTGGTTTTCCCTTCAGATAAGTATTGAAGTCTGCTGGGGCGCCTGGGTGGCTCAGTGGGTTAAAGCCTCTGCCTTCAGCTCAGGTCATGATTGGGATTGAGCTCCACATTGGGCTCTCTGCTCGGCAGGGAGCCTGCTTCCCTTCCTCTCTCTCTGCCTGCCACTCTGCCTGCTTGTGCTCTCTCTCAGTCAAATAAATAAATAAAATCTTAAAAAAAAAAAAAAAGAATTGGAATCTCCTTACAACCCTATCCTTTTGACGAGACTGAATTAATATATAGTGTACATGTAGGTGTATTACTACAATTAATTGTTGTATTTGTTGCAGAGTAGTTATGCTTGGGAAACCTGAAAAAGTTCAGTAAATCTTTGAAGAGCTTGTAAAGACATAAGCCTGAAAATCATGCTTACTGTGTTTTTCATAGATGGTGTAGCTTAATGTGAACAAGAACTTTCAAGTCATGGAACTGTGGGTTTGCATTCTGGCTCTGCCACTTAGCAGCTTTGTATCCTCTTTCAGTCTTTGCTTTCTCATCTATTAAATAGAGATGATAATAGGTTTGTTAAAGAGTTGTTCTGGGGAGTAAATGAAATGACGGATGTTAAGTGACTGGCACCATGCTCCCCATAGAAGGGACTAGGTAAGTGGTAGCTGTTATTTGTAGCAGATACACTTCTTTAATGCAGACACCGTGTTTTGAACAATATTCAGAAGGTCATTAGCGGGGGTCATTTCCTTCCTTGAAACTGATTTATCTAAATGTGGCTTCTAGTAATGGATTTGTGGATTGTAGCAAATAATCACATCATGCACACCCCCCCCATTAAAAAATATTGTATTAGATTATTTTAACTGCGGAGCTTCTGGAAACCTTTTGACTTCAAAGTGAACTAACTGGTGGTTCCATTATTTTTTTAAATTAAACAATTCATTTTGAATTATGATGTGGGTAGGTTTGGCTTAGAAAGAAATCTGGACTGTAGTTGGTTGTAGCATTTAAGATGCTGAGAAAAAAGAGACCTCCGTAAATTTCATACCTTTTTAAAAAAAATATTTTATTTATTTATTTGACAGGCAGAGATCACAAGTAGGCAGAGAGGCAGGCAGAGAGAGGGGAGGAAGCAGGCTCCCTGCTGAGCAGAGAGCCCAGTGCTGCTCGATCCCAGGACCCTGGGATCATGACCTGAGCCGAAGGCAGAGGCTTTAACCCATTGAGCCACCCAGGCGCCCCAAGAATGATACTTGATTTTATCTAATATTTTTACATAGACACCTTGAACATACAGAGTGTTGTCTTTGTTTTGAACATTAAAAAACTCTAGTCTTTAATTTTGTCATTAACGTTAGGGAATGAAATATTATTGCTCCTTGCTAAGTATTATGGCAGTTATTGCGTAATAAATCATGTGTCCTATATGTGTAATGTATGTTGAGTAATCTTTAGCAGAGACTCTTACATGGGTTACAGGAATTTCTAAGAAATGTTTAATAGGATTTACCAAAGTGTTACAGGCTAACTTTTATAGATATAGTATATTTTAGAAATGAGTAGTATAAAAGTTCACATTTTTGTGAAGTATTGATACAAAATTAGTTAATCCAAGGAAAAGTTTATTACTGCTGAGAATTAGGAAAAGGAGATATTTGGAACGATTGTAGAAATTTGAACCTAGAATCTTTTTTTTTTTTTTTAAGATCATTTATTTGATCTTAAATAATAAATAAATAAATAAGGGAGAGGTAGGGAGAAAGCACAGGCTCTTTAGCATGTGCACGGGGGAGGGGCAAAGGAAGAGAATTTAAAGCGGACTCCCTGTTGAGTGTGAAGCTCCCCTGGGGTTGGGTCCCAGGACCCTGAGATTATGACTTTAGGCAAAACCTAGAGTCAGATGCTCAACTGATTGAGCCACCTAGGTGCCCCAGAATCAGTTTTTCAGAGTTTGTAGAAACTTTAATTAAAGCGGTCTAATTTTACTCCCTTTTAATAGGTGTAGCTGGAGAATCCCAAAAAGTAAGTGAAATTTTTAAGACAGCTAACTAGTAGCAGAGATAAAATTAGAACCTAGGGCTAGTTCACTTTCTGATTTTCTGGTCTACCTCTGTGAAGTTTAGCTGAGATTAGGATCATAGAGCTGTGGATTAGGAGATTTTAATCTTTTAAAAAAAACTTTTTAAAAAATACGTTTATCCATAAATATACTCTTGTTATGAATCTGGATAACATTTTAAACCCGGGCATCTTAAGCATGTTGATTAACATTTGAGGAGTATTTGTGTGTGTGTTTCTGTGTGTGTGTGTGTTTGTATGTGTGTGTTTGTATGTGTATATCTTTCTATGTATATATGAGGACATGAATTAAGGGGAAAGAATGATTATATAAAGTATAAAGATGTATATATAAATTATATTATGTTTGGACATTTAAATAACTGGCTAACAGGCATTGTTGAGTTATTGAGTTATGTTTATTTTCTTTAAAAAGCAGAAATAATTCTGGGTTTGGTCAGAGTGTTTATTACTTAATTACTCTGGAGTAAGAATGGGGAAAATAGTTTTTAAAGAAACTGTAATGTGGCTCAAGTCTACAGGTTAGTACATTTGTAATTTTATTGTAGAAACTAGCCTTCAAGTGAGGTGGTCTTCAAATTCACGTTAGGAATTGTAGCACATGAGGCATCCTGCCAAGGAGCTTCTCTTCCAGGTTCTTTACCCTCTTCCCCATTCCCATTATTTTTTCCATGCAGACCTAGAATATTGAAAGTCAAATGTTCTCATTAAGAAGTTGTTAGAGTGCAATAATCCATTTTAAATTACTTACTTAGCTATCTCACAACTTAAAGAGCTTTTTAACCTTCTCGAAGATAAAGTGGATTATCACTGAACATGGATACAAAATGCATTGCTCCTATAAAAACTAGTTACTTAAATATTATTTTTAGATTTTTTTCCTGATTATCAGAATAAGACAGGGTCATTAGTAGAAATTTGAAAAGGATAGTATAAAGTAGAGGAAACTTTCTTTTTAAAAAGATTTTATTTATTTATTTGACAGAGAGAGACACAGCGAGAGAGGTAACACAAGCAGGGGGAGTGAGAGGGAGAAGCAGGCTTCTGCCAAGCAGGGAGCTGGATTCGGGGCTCATCCCAGGATCATGGGATCATGCCCTGAGCTGAAGGTAGACGTTTAACGACTGAGCCACCTAGGCATCCCTAAAGTAGAAGAAACCTATCTTCACCATCCAGTGTTACCTATTGTCAATATTTCAGAGTGTTTCCTTTTTGTCTTTATTATTATTTTTTTAAAAAATTTTATTTATACATTTATTTTGAGAGAGAGCAGGAGTGGCGGGGGGGGGGCGGGGGGGGGGGGGAGAAAGCAGAGGCCAAGGGAGAAGCATCCAGGAGGCTCAAGCCTAGGATCCTGACATCGTGAGCTGAGCCAAAGACAGACACTTAACCAACTGAGCCACCCAGGCGCCGCCCCTATTTATTTATTTATTTATTTATCTTCTTTTTTTTTTAATGGATATATCCAAACACCTTTTTAAAAGTTTTGAGATGATATCTAGTTTGTTTTAATTATGGTGTATGTATTTTTCTGTGTGTAAAACCATTTTAATGCCTTTATAATTTATTGTTATGGCATATCTTGTGGCTGTACCATAATATATTTGATCATTTCCTCATTATTGGACATTTGAGTAATTTTGAGTTTTGCTGTTGAACATCAGTGTGTTCTGTATTTCCAGAGTTACATCACTAGGTCAGAAGATAGGAACATATTTCATGTCAAACAGCCAAACTGCTTTTCAGAAAAGTAAAGTATGCACTTTTACCTGAGAATGTCCTCTTAACAGATTTCATATATAAAGTTGGACGTCAGCTAAGCACTTGCCCCTTGTTATTTTTAGGGCAAAACATATTTAGTTTTGTTGATAAGTAAAGTAAACCAGCAGTATTTTTAAACTGTTCTATTAGGTAATTGCTCTGCCTCTGTTTAATGTTTAAAGACATATCTATGTTTCAGCAACTACTAAGACTGGGACTATAGAGAACATAATGTCTTTCTCAATTCTCTTTTTTATTGGATTTTGCAGGCAAGTCATATAAATGCAGCTTATCCTCTTTAGCTATCTGAATCTGATTTGTTTTAAACTTAATGGTGGATTGCATTAAGATTTGTATTCCAGGAATCTGGCATATTTCAATGGAGTCCTTACCTAATCTTGTCCTTTTATAGTGTGATGCTGCTTTTCTTCCAGGGGTGGGGGTGGTGTATTAGAAAATATTCTTTTCTATATCAGAATCTCAGAATCTCAAGTAAGGATGCCTGAATAGCTCAGTTGGTTAAACGTCCGACTTTTGATTTTGACTCAGGTCATGATCTCAGGGTCATGAGACCCAGTCCTTATTGGCTCTGTGCTGGGTTTGGAGCCTGTTTAAGATTTTCTCTCTCTCTCCCCTCTGCCCTTCCATTCTACCACCTATCTCTCTCTTAGAAAGGGAAAGGAATGTTTGCCAAGTAGGCCATTTTTGAGGCTATAGCATATGAATTTTTGAAATTCATAACTTGAATATCAGTTATAATTATAAAAGTTGATTCTTGTCTTTTGTGCTAATATAGGAAAAAACTAAGAAGAAATTATTAACCTATTTGCTGAATGGTCAAAATTAAATGATAATTTAAGGCATTTAGTTTTTCTGGGATGTGACAAACAAATTAGAATCTCTAATGGGATAATTTGAGATAATTTCTTTCTTCAAAGTCAAAACTACAAGGCTTACATTCTGTTGTGCTTTTTTTTTTTTTTTTAAAGGTTACACCGTTTCTTAAATTAGACATTGGGTCTTGTATTTGGATCCGATTTCATAGTTTGTCTAGTTTCATACAGTAGAATAATATTCTTATTTCATATTCCAAAAGGAAATTTCTTTTACATTTAAAAATATCACAGCTTTAGGGTTCATTTTAAAATCATCTTTAAGAATACTGTATTTTTAAAAAATTGTAATACTGACAAAATAATTTTAGGTTTCAGGTATCTAAGTAGTGACATTTCTACTTGAAAATTGAACCTTTTCCATCTAAGCTGAGTTAGAAAAACAATCATTTGTTATTTAAAAAAAAAAAAACTTGGTTGATATTGGCAAAATGATCCTAAAAATGTCTTTTTACAAATTTACTTGATAATAATTACTTTAGCTCTACCTAGGTAGTATTACTCTAAGAATATATTTTGAGCCTAAATTTGTTGGCGTATGAACATGGTATGAATGAGTTTATTTGAAATATGTGTAAGTGGCTGCATGAGGTAAATGGCATAGAGGTTAGGAACTGAGAGCCAGACTATTGAGGTTCAAATCTTGACTCTTCTTCTTTGACTTGTCTTATTTCTGGCAAGTTTTTAACTCCTTAGTGTCTGTTTCCTTGCATGTAAAATGGAAATAATAGTAGTTTCTACCTCAAAGAGTTGTTTTGAGTTAATACTGGTAAAACATTCTGAACAGTGTTCAAAACAAGGCAAGTAATATGGAAGTGCTTCATAAATGTTAGCTGCTAGATTACTGTAGTGTGCTCTTCTTGAGGGCAAGGTTTTTTGTTGCTTTATTCACTGATACATTCCCTTATGAATGTATCATACATTCATGATGTATGATACTGTGCCTGACACATACTAGGTCTGAAACAGTGCCTGACACATACTAGGTGCTCAAATATATTTCCGAATAGACTTATTTTCACAATATAAAATTAAGAAAAATGTCTTTATGAACCCATGTAACCATTTTCATATTTCAGGATGCAAAGCGTACATAGTGTTAAGGATGAGAGTTAAGAATGTTGCTTCACTGTAAAAGGTAGAAAGGTAGACTGATCTCTACAAGAAGAAAAGAGTGGCCCTTGGCAGCACTACCTGCCCTCTAGAATTTTAAGTGACCTATACAAGTGTATGCTTAGATTGTAATTTTAAATTTGGATAAGACCAAAATTTTGGTGTCCATTTTCCTGTTTGTTTTAGTTTTTAAACCAAGACTTAAGATTAGAGTAGGTTTAATCACTGTTGACAGCCATAAATTTGCAAGCCCCAACAGGCAGTATACTGTGTTTGTAGTAGCCCATCCTCTCTGAGAGGAGAAGTGGGCTCTTGAGACTGTATGCAGGCTAGACCAGAAAGAGCTTTTGTCAGAGTTCCTATGTGAAGGTGGGTTAAGGTCTGGTTTAGACATTGATCACTAGACCTACTTTTTCTTGACAGCACGTTTTCTATGGAGAAAGTTTGAATACAAGTATATGGACTTCATTATTTTTAAATAATTCTTATCAGAGGAGAAACTAGAAAATGGAAGAAACCCAGTTTTTCTGCCTCCAAAATCTAGCTGTTTCACTCCTGGCTTTTGGTTTCTTTATTTTGATCTTACTATTTTCTTCATTCAGTGGCTGAATTTAAAAACTTAAAACATTTGTTTCTTAAAAAGAATAAGCATAATCCATATTGTTTTAAAAAAGAGTATATCCCCCCTGCCTGCCTCTCTGCCTACTTGTGATCTCTGTCAAATAGATAAAAAAAATATAGATATGCAAACAAAAAATCATTTTTAATACCATTTGGATTTAATGACTATTAATATTAAGCTGTATATCCTTCCCATTTTCTCTCTGTTGTTTGAAATAGACACAAATATATGCTTTTTTTTGTTAGTGAGATATAATTAACGTATGATACTAATTTTAGGTGTATAACATAATGACTCCATATTTGTATATATTGCAAAATGATCATCACAGTAAGTCTAGTTAACATCCATCACCATGCGTAGTTATAATTTTTTTTAATCTCGCAATGAGAACTATTAAGATTTAGTTCTTAGCAACTTGGAAATATACAGTATAGTATTATTAACTAAAGTCACCATGCTGTACATTACCTCTTATTTATTTTGTAATTGGAAGGTTGTACCTTTTGGTACCCTTTACCTATTTCTTGTACCACCATCCTGTACGTCCTGCCTCTGGCAGCTATCAATCTGTTCTCTTAGTACTACTTTTTTTGTTTTTTTAAAGATTTCACATGTAAGTGTTTTTCTCTCTCTGACTTTTTTCACTTAGCATAATGTACAGTATATGCAGCCATGACAGGATCATGTTGTACCTTCTGAGTGATTTCATGTAGTCTGTTTGACTTACCTACTTTGTTCGCTAAAAGGCAACTCAAGTTCAGTAAGTTCAAGATGGAACTTTTATTTACTTTTTAAATTTTATTTATTAAGATTTTATTCATCTGAGAGAGAGAGCAAGCATGAGCAGGGAGCAGGGAGGAGCAGAGAAGCAGACTCTCTGCTGCGAATATGGGGCTTCAATCCCAGGACCCTGGGATTTTGACCCAAGCTGAAGGCAGACGCTTAACCTACTGAGCCATCCAGGAGCCTCAAGATGGAACTTTTGATCCCCTTCTTCCTCAATCCAGGGACCCAACCTCTATTCTTTTCCAAAAAAAGTTAAATGAAATGCATGATAGTAGGCTTTAATTAATCAGCATATGTATATTTTGGTTGCAGGCATTATTTTCCATTACTGAGTGATTAAAATGTTTGTGCCCAAAACTTTGTTTATGTAATTTTCTTTCTTTCTTTCTTTCTTTCTTTCTTTTTGGGATTCCAGCTTTTTTTATTTTTCCCCTTTTACACAAAACAAAGTAGAAGAAATAATACAAGATTAAAACTGCAAAAGTAGTTAATTGGTAGATCACATATACACAAAAATATCCAGAGAGCAAGATAGGCTTATCTACAGTGAGGAAACACATGTAAAAATTAAGGTAGTTTGTAGTTTTCATATGAAACATTAAAAAAAAAAACAAATCAAACATATGCTAAAAGAGGATTTTTTTTTTTAAGATTTTATTTATTTATTTGAGAGAGAGAGACAGTTGGAGAGAACATGAGAGGGGAGAAGGTCAGAGGGAGAAGCAGACTCCTCATGGAGCTGGGAGCCCAATCGGGACTCGATCCCAGGACTCCAGGATCATGATGTTTTTGTAATTTTCTTCAGCGTGTCTGAATGTGGGCCAGTTTGACCAGTTTTAACCTTTACATAGTTCTTTCATCCTGTCTCTTGCATGTGTCTTCCCAAGTTAGGATTGATCATACTACCTCTACTGTAATTTTCACTGTACTTGCTACCTTAAGAAATTCGCTTGTTTATTACCTTTGTTTTTTTTATGAATGTAAGTTCCATAGGGGCTTTGTCCTTTTTTCAATACTGTATTTTAGTGCAAAACACTATGCGCCGCATATAATAAGCTCTGTAAATATTGAGTGAGTGAAGAATATAACAACAAAGTGTATTTACGTATATTTAAACTGTGTACAAGCTGTTGTGATAGATGGTTCATAAATGTATCAGACAAGGTTATTTGTGGTAGAATATGTGCCTCATATTAGCCATGTATGTATAGGATACAAATACTAAGTGCCTTAAGGTTGGCACAAAATGCTACCCTCACTTAACTAAGACATTGCAGGTATTTTAGAAAGGCGGTTTAGTGGGACCTTGGTGGGAATGGCCACTGAAGTGAACTACTTTTTTTTTTTCTTTTTTAAAGATTTTATTTATTTGAGAGAGAAAGAGAAAGCACAAAGGGAAAGTGAGAGGGAGAAACAGACTCCCTTCTGAGCAAAGAGCCCTATGTGGCGCTTGATCCCAGGAACCTGAGATCATGACCCAAAGGCAGATGCTTAACCAACTGAGCCACCCAGGTGCCCTTAAGTGAACTTTGAGAGTAGAGTGGTTTTCATTTATTCAGTGAGTATTTGATATAGTGTTCTAGGTGGCATAAATACAGTGAGGAACAAAACACACATGGTTCCTTCCCTTGTGCAGCTTCCAGTATTATGGAGGGAAGAAAAGATGTTCAAGAAGGAACAGTGGGAGTAGGAAGGACACAATTGAGGGAAAGAAATTTGTTGTATTACATATAACTTGCATGAGGGAGAAAACAAAAGACTGCAAAAGTAAATCAGTATGCATGGGGAGCCATTGAAGATTTTTGTTTGAGGGAATGAAGTTAAGACCTGTTTTTCAGAGGATGAATTTAGTATCAATAAAGAGACCAGTGAAAAGGAGCTTGGTCACAAGGCTATTACAAAGATCTGATTGAGAAATACTGAGTTAAGGAGTAAGGAAAAGATAGCTTTATTATGGAAGTAGAATGGGTGCAATTAGAAAAATTTTTAAAAGATTTTATTTATTTATTTGATAGAGGGAGACACAGCGAGAGAGGGAACACAAGCAGGGGGAGTGGGAGGAGAGAAGCAAGCTTCCCACTGAGCAGGGAGCCCAGTGCAGGGCTTGATCCCTCTACCCTGGGACTGTGACCCGAGCCCAAGGTAGACGCTTAACTACTGAGCCACCCAGGAGCTGCCAGTGGGTACAATTTAGTGGTTGAACCAGATGTGTAGGGCAAAGGGGGATTTGTTGTCAGAGACTTTTTTAAGGAGTTCAGGGAATGTTGGGAAATATGGTTGTTTGATCAAGTAGTGAATATGGGGAGGAGAAGGGGGAATGAGTTTAGAAGAGATAGGTATGAGTTGAGTATAAAATGTATTATATGATTATGATATAAAGGGAATTTATATATGGGAAGTGCATTCATGCTATTATTTTTAGATATGGTGGGACTAAAACTGAGAATTAAAATTTCAATTTGTATCTTTATCTTAGTAGTAGGAAACTTAGGAAGTAGTTGAGAATCCAATTCTGGTTTCTCTTCAAAATAATCTTGTAGAATACTTTTTCCTGTGATTTGTGTCAGTTATCCTACCCTGCTGATTACTTACTTTGCAAACATTACAAATGTTCTCCACTCCTCCAGAACTGCATTTGGGCTGTCTTGATTTGTTTATGGTGCCTGTGTACATGAGTCTGTGCCCAGATTGCAGGCCCTCTAGAAGAGGGCCTAATCCACGGGCCCTCCAAGCAGCTGAATGAAGGCTGTATATTCAAAGTGGCTCAGGCTCTTGTAGGCTTGGAAGCCTTCACTATTTAATTTGGAGGGGAATGTTTCTATCCCTGGAAAGTGTCTGGTTTAGTTTCGCATACTCTCTTTCTACTGAAGAGAAAAGTTGGTATGTGTAATTTGTTGTGCTTTAAACATAAAGGATATCTGATCTCTTGGGATTTAAGTTGTGATTTTTCTTAGGTACTGGGTAAACACGTGGATAGTATTAGAATATTTTTCTCTCTTACTGGTTTCCATTACTGATTATTTTACTGTGTGATTGGAAGAAATTGTGATCCCCAATCTCCTTATCCCACTTAGGTTGTTTGATATTTGCTAAGAGATTCGTTTAGGAGCAGAGGGAAAGGGACAAGCTGACTCCATGCCAAGTGCACAGTCTGACATGGGCCTTGATCTCACAACCCTGAGATCATAATCCAAGCTGAAATCAGCAGTCAGATGCTTAACCAACTGAACCATCCAGGAGCCTCTATACTATGTTATACTTAAGGATAGTTATTATAATGTTGCTATACATCCTACTATTTCTTTTTTTTTTTTAAAGATTTATTTATTCATTTGACAGACAGAGAGCACAAGTAGGCAGAGAGGCAGGCAGAGAGAGCTGGGGAAGCAGGCTCCCCGCTGAGCAGAGAGCCCGATGTGGGGCTCGATCCCAGGACTCTGAGACCATGACCTGAGCCGAAGGCAGAGTCTTTAACCCACTGAGCCACCCAGGTGCCCCATCGTACTATTTCTTAGTCATCCTTTTCTACTATCTCCAACACACGAGGGATATTCAGTGAAAATCTTTTCTTTTTTTTTTTTTAGTGGAACAGTTGACTATTTTATGAAGTGCATTCATACACAAAGCATTATGTGATTCTTTTAGCCCCCTTGTTAAGTAGATACTCACTGGCTTATAAAAGGAAAAAGAGGTTAAGTAACACAGTTTTGAGATAGGTCTGGGATGCAACTATAACTCGGCCTGAATATTCTATTCCATTAAAAAGTGAGCTATGATGAATCCTTGTTTACAGACAAATCCTTTAGGACCTTGTTTTGCCACTTGATACAGTACAGCTCTTCCAAGTCTTGTGACTGAGACCAGTTTGGAAATGGGACATCACCTCTTGTGGTGTTCCTTAGCCATTTTTAGCTTTCTTCTGCAATTTGTTGCCAAATACTTTAAGTCTGTTTTACTGAGTGTTTTAATATTTCTCTATATTATTCTTCCTAGGAACATTTGAAAATTTTAGTGTGTGTGTGTGTGTGTGTGTGTGTGTATAGTTTTTGTTTTGTTTTGTTTTTGTTTTTTTGGCAGGCTTTGGAGTTGGGCTTAAATTTGCCAATGAAAATTAGCAAGATGGTTATGGGGAGAAGGAAAAATCAGGCTGTGAAATAAATGTTAGATAGATTGTTAATGATGGAAAATAAGACACCCAAGATACCAAGCCATTTTTCTTTTGTCTACAATACATTATCTCCTGGTGCTCCTTTTCCCTTAGATGGCACTGCCTTAAATATTGTTTAGATCTCAGATCTGTGGAGTCTTCTTTTTTTTTTTTTTTTTAAGATTTTTGTTTATTTATTTGACAGATCACAAGTAGGCAGAGAGGCAGACGGGGGCGGGGTGGGGGGAGAAGCAGGCTCCCTGCTGAGCAGAGAGCCTGATGTGGGGCTTGATCCCAGGACCCTGAGATCATGACCTGAGCTGAAGGCAGAGGCTTAACCCACTGAGCCACCCAGGCGCCCCAGATCTGTGGAGTCTTGCCTTAACTCTTCTCTAAGGCAAAGTTAATTGCCCTCTGTTCTCTTTTCATAGCACTTTGTTCAAAATTGTATATATTTGGGTCTGTTATCATCTTATCTGTCTTCACTTTAAGACTGCAGACTTTCTTATTTGTATCCCTTAAGCATAACTCTGTGCCTGACTCAGGAGGTGCTCATAATTATTGGCTTAATAGAGTGAAGCAGTGTAGGGTAATGTTTAAGTATATTGGGTCAGACATGCCTAAAATTGAATTCTAGACCTGTTGAGCTTTGTGACCCCCTCAAAGTTTCAGTTATTTCATTGGTGATTCGGGAGTGAGAATAGTTGTCCCATGGGCTCATGGTGTGAGGTAAGATAAATCAGCAAAATAGTGCCTGGCATAAATGCTCCATAGTTGATAATTACCAGTGTGGTTGATGTAATATTTGGGGATTAGGGCAGGAGCATATGTACCAGTTAGATGACAGATGAAATGGATCTTCTCTCAGCCCTCAAGTAAGTATTGAGTAGGGATTCAGTGTCAGAGGGGGATGAAAGGTTTCTGAGTTCGAGGATGGAGGTATGCTGGCCATTAGGGACCAATTTCTTATTCTTGATGAGAGTTCTGTCATTGTGAGAGAGAAGCTGAAATTCTAGACTATCCTTTGCTATAATCCATTATAGATGTGCTAGGATGTTTGGGGCAAATACTGAAAAATTTGCTGGTCTATTTGGTTTGTCTTCCTTTTGGTAAATTTGGTTGTAGTTACTAGTTTTGGTTTGGTGGAAGAGATTGTGATTGGCCTAAATTGGTATTTTACTATGTATTCTTAGTATAGTATCAATTTATAATCTTTCAGTTGATGATTGAGTTCGTATTTTGTTGTTCCTGTGGTTGAACAACCTAACATAGACCTCAAGCGTCTGTACGAGTAATGGCCTTGGCTTATTTATTGACAGATAACTTTCAAATGCCTGAAGAATTATGCTCAAGTAGAAAGTAACATTAGGGTTTTGAAATTCAGACCTGGGTTCAAATCCCAGTTTTGCTGCTCTGTTTGTGACCTTGTGATCTTGATACCAAGTTTCCTTTTCTGTAAAATGAGGCAGGTAAGGTGAATGGTATCATGTTGCTATTATCTTTATTACTGTTGTTATTAATGGTGTTAAGTCAGTGACATATGGCTTAACTAAAAACAATGATGTATTCTTGATGCAGGAACCACATTATAGCTGGAAAACATCCTTGTCACTCCAGCCTCTTCCTGTACTTCTAACTCCTTGCCAAGCTCCCCACCTGATGGTAGTAAGTGGGTTTATAAACAGCTACTGAATAAAAAATGATGGTAGCATTTAGAGGACACAGCAATTTGGAACCTGAGCACTGTACAATGACTCAGTATTTCATGACTGCCCACCATTTAAGAGCTGTGTTTCAATATGAAGCAGTGCTGGTAACATTGACTGGGCTAATGGAGTAGCTTTACAATGTTTGTGTTTCTTCAGGGACGCCCAGAGAGAGCCAGAGGGTGAAAAACAGCTTCTGAAAGAGAAAATGTATTCAGACTATGCTGTACTGCCAAACTGATAACTGTAGAAGCAAAGATGTCTCTGTTGATACATAAGTAGACAGATAGCTACAAGACTTGATGCATTCTGGTTTAAAATGTTTTTAGCAAATTAGTAACTTTAATATTTTAAAACATAAGCAGTGTTACTGAAGGTTTTACAGTGGGGAAAAGCACTAAGCAGTCCACATGATGTTATTAGTGGAGGAGATAAGGTTGCAGATAAACGAGAGGCAGGAAAAGGTTCCATGTGGGAGATAAAGGACGAAGAAATTAAAATCTAGATTTTAGTGTATTCTAATGATAGGTGCCAAAGTTAGTTTTCTCCAGAGTCTGATGTCAGAATTGTATTTATAAACATTTTCTTGCTTCCACTACTTCTCTCAGGGATGCCTGGGCTAGTCTTTTTTTAAAAGATAAGGAAGAGAGTATTGCTGTTTTATGATAGACCTGTGGAGCAGGGTTTCAACAACTTCATTTATCTTCTAGTTAGGAAAGAGATCTGATAAGAGGTCCTGAATACACTGTAGTCTGGCATGATATGCTGTAATCCTTGGGTATTACATTATTACATTTAGAGGCCTTTTCTTTTTTTTTTTTTTTAAAAGATTTTATTTATTTATTTATTTGTCAGAGAGAGAGAGAGTACACACAAGCAGGCAGAGAGGTAGGCAGAGGCAGCGAGAGAAGCAGGCTCCCCGCCGAGCAAGGATCCCGATTCGGGACTCGATCCCAGGACCCTGGGATCACGACCTGAGCCGAAGGCAGCAGCTCAACCAACTGAGCCACCCAGGTGTCCCTAGAGGCCTTTTCATTCTAATATTTAAAAGTTCTTAGTAGCAGTAAAAGTTACGGGTTAAATTCTAAACTAGGAGACGCTTTTCTGGTAACTTCTCAGTAATGTCTCTGACATTTGTTTAATTGGAGATCTAAATAGCCACTAATGTATCTTACAGTTTCAGTGAGCAGTGAAGTTTATTGTCTCGGAAGTAGAATGAAATAGACTCAGAAAATTATATAAAATGTTCATCACCAGTTAGATTTCCTAATAGCCCAGAAAAACCTCTGTATAAATTCTCTTAAAGAAATGGAGCTGAACGGGAAGCAGAAGTAGTTAATGGATGATGTTGGACCTGGGAATTCTGAATGAGTCAGTTCAAGTCCTGCAGGGTGTCCTCTGTCTCAAAGAAATTAGGGCAATATGTGATACAAAGCTTGCAGGGCTCCCAGTGGACCTCCTAGTTGTATTTTTTTCAGAGATAGCAGTGGTCATGGCATCTTCCCATACAAGATGTGATTAGCTTGTTTTCTTCACTTTAGGGACTAGGCACAGCAGTTTTAAAAATAATGTTCTCTGGTTGGTTCATCAGGAAGGAACTAAGAGTCATGGCTAAATTCTAACACAGACTGATCTTCTAATCTTGTCCTTAATTCTCTATTTAGTGAGTGTTAGAGCAGGTTTCCGGACTTCTTAAAACTAATCCAAGGGTACAGTAAGAAAAGACAGAGTGAGGGATGCAGCTGTATGTGTGGAAATGTGGTGCATTGTATTCTGAAAATTTTAGGTTAGAATAAATGATTCCTGGGTTATGAGAGAACATTGGTGGGTTTACCACCAGTAATCTCCTGATGAGGGTGTGGGTTAGTATGCCCCCACTACCCTGCCTTCTACACACCAGCATTTGGTTGAACAAAATTGATGACCTAGATCATTCAGCAAATGATAGATCTCCCTTAGTCAAGGGTTATTGTCCCCAAATCACAAACAAATCCTTGAGTTTATAGAACTTCGTGTAGATTGGTGTTTATTTTCTAGCTATCCATACTCTTGCTACCTGTTACTGTCCTATGTCATTATACTTGTTTAGGAGTTTATCCACATTTTTGAATATTGTAAACTACTTTTTGGTATCAGGATAATACTAGACTCATAAAATTGGTTGGGAAATATTCTTGCCTCTTCTCTTGTATGTTTGGGGAAGAGATTATGTAGAACTGGTGTTATTTTTTATTTAAATGTTTGGTAGGGGACACCTGGGTGGCTCAGTGGGTTAAATCATCTGCCTTCGGTTCAGGACCAAGTTTTGCATTGGGCTCCTTGCTCTTCAGGGATCCTGCTTCTCCCCCCCCCACCCCCCCACCCCGTCTTTCACTTTCCCTGTTTGTGCGCGTGCTCGCTCTCTCTGACAAATAAATAAAATCTTTAGAAGTAAAATGTTTGGTAGAATTCACCACTAACACCATTTGGGTCTGGAGATTTTTTTTTTTTTTTTAGATTTATTTATTTATTTACTTACTTGGCAGAGAGATCACAAGTAGACAGAGAGGCATGTGTGTGGGGTGGGGAACACAGGCTCCCTGCTGAGCAGGGAGCCCTATGTGGGGCTTGATCCCAGGACCCTGAGATTATGACCTTGAGCCGAAGGCAGAGGCTTAACCACTGAGCCGCCCAGGCACCCCTGGGTCTGGAGATTGTTTAAAGAGATATTAAAATCGTGGTGCCTGACTGGCTCAGTTGGTGGAGCATGTGACTATTGATCTCAGGGTTATGAGTGAGCCCCACATTGACGGTAGTGATTACATAAAAAATTTAAAAAAAAAAATCTCCCCCCCCCCCCCTTTAATTGACAGAGGACTGTTCAGTTTTTTTCTTCCTGCTTAGTTTTGATAGGTTATGACTTTCAAGGAATTGGTCCATTTCAGTGGGGCTGTTGAATTTGTATGCATAGAGTTTATAGTATTTCCTATAATACTTTTAATATCTGTAGAGTTTAGTGATATCCCTTCCTTCATTATTGATACTGGTAATTTTTGTATCCCCTGTTTTCTTCTGTTCGTTTATCAGTTTTAGTTGTCTTTAGAGAATCAGCTCTTGGTTCCATTGATTTACTTCTCTGGATTTCGTGTTTGATATTAATGATTGCTACTCTTACTATTTGCTTCTGTTTGTTTTGGATTTATTTTGTTCTCCCCCACCCAGTTTTATTGATGTAAAATTGAAATGTGGCACTGTGTAGTTTAAGGTACATCATGTAATGACTTGACTTTCACATATTGTGAAATGATTATCACAGTAAGTTTAGTCAGTGTCTGTCATCTACGGATACCAAGAAAAATTCCTGATGGAACTCTTAAGATTTATTTTTTTTAACAGCTTTCAAAATAGCGTATAACAGTGTTAGTTATAGTAATACTGTTGTATATATTTGCTCTTTTGTAATTCTTTTAAGTTTTTGAGAATTTTCTTTGCTAAGATACACATTTGAGTATCTTAGTTTCCTTCTAAGCACTACTTTAGCCACATCTCACAAATTTAATGTGTTTTTCATTTAGTCTAAAATACTACCTAATTTTCCGTAAGACTTCTTTTTTTGGCCCATAGATTAATATATAACCAATTATTTGGTTATTTTCAGATAGTGTTATTAATTATTTCTAGCTTAATTCCCTTATAGTCAGAAAACATATTTGTATGACTCAGATCTTTATAAATTTCTTAAGCTTCGCTTTATGGTCAGGATATGGTTTATCTTGAATGAATGTTCCATGTTCACTTGAAGAAAATGTGTGTTCTCTTTTTGAATGAAGCGTTTTTAAAAATTTCTACAAATGTCAATTAGATCTACTTGATTGTTAGTGATGTTATTAAATTCTGTATGTTTGCTGGTTTTCTTGCTATTTTGTCAATATGAGAGGGATGCTGAGTCTGACTGTGGGTTTACTTCGCATTTCAATTTCATCAGTTTTAATTTTATGTATTTTAAAGCTCTGTTGTTAGGTCCATATACATTTAGGATGTTATATGCTCTTGGGAAATTGGTTCTGTCATTTTGTAGAGTACTTCTTTAGACTTGGTAATTTTTTTTTGCTCTCAAGTCTAGTTTGTTTGATAGTAGTAGAGCTACTCCATCTTTCTTTCGGTTAGTGACAGTATGGTGATACTCTTTGCATCCTTTTACTTTTAACCTTTCTCTGTCATTATACTTAAAGTAGGTGTCTTATAGACAGCATATAGTTGGGTCTTTTTATTAAAAAAAATTTCTGATAATGTGTCCTTTAATTGGTGTTTATATAGCATTTACTTTTGCTATAATTGACATGTTTGGATTTAGTTCTACCATTTATTTGTTTTCTGTTTGTGTCCTTTGTTTTTTATTCCTTTGTTTCTTCCTTTTTGCTTTCTTTTTTTTTTTTAAATGTGAAAGCATTTTTTTTTAAAGATTTTATTTATTTATTTGACAGACAGAGATCACAAGTAGGCAGAGAGGCAGGCAGAGAGAGAGGGAGGGAAGCAGGCTCCCCGCTGAGCAGAGAGCCCGATGTGGGGTTCGATCCCAGGACCCTGGGATAATGACCGGAGCCAAAGGCAGAAGTTTTAACCCACTGAGCCACCCAGGTGCCCCTTGCTTTCTTTTCAGTTGGACTGTTTTTCACTAATTTGTTGCAGTTTTGACTATTCTCTTTGTATGGCTTCTTTAGTGGTTCTGAGGATTACAGTATACATACTTAGAATTAATATGTTACTACTTTATGTGGAATGTAGAAACCTTACTACCATATAGGTCCCTTTACCTTCTTCCCTGTGTGGTGCTATAGTCATATACCTACATACATTGAAAACAGTACCAGCTAAGATACAATTTTTGCCTTTAACATCAAACATTTTAAGTATTCAAGAGGGAGACAATAGTTATTTTACATTTACCCAAATATTACCATTTCTGTGGCTTTCCCTTAATTCCTGAAGTTCTAGGTTTCCCTATTAGTTTCTCTTATGCCTGCAGAACTTCTTTTAGCTTTCTTTTTAGAGTATATCTGCTAGCACAAATTATTTTAGTTTTCCTTCATTCAAGAATGTCTTTATCATCTTCATTCTTAAAGAATGTTTTGTTGGATATAGAATTCTAAGTTGATCGTCCTCCCTCCCTCCCCCCAGCACTTTTGTAAAGGCTTTTATTGTTCCTGATGAGAAATGCATAGTTATTCAAGTTGTTATTCTTATAGGTCACATATTGTTTCTGGCTGCTTTCAAGATTTTTTTTTGTTTTTGTTTTCAGCAGTTTAATGATGATGTACCCAGGTGTGGATTTCTTTGAGCTTATACTGCTTGGGTTTATTTCTTGAATCTAAGTTTGTCTTTCACCAAATTTTGGACATTATGTTATTCTCCGCTTTTAAATTGAAGTATAATTCTCATATAACAGTTTCAGGTGTACAATCTAATGTATGTATGATATTTGCATAATGTATGATATTTGCATACGTTATGAAATAATTACAATAAATCTAGTTAACATCTGTCACATGAGTACATAGTTAACAAAAAATTTCTTTTTCTTGTAATGAGGTTTACTTCCTTAGCTTTCACTGATGAAATATAGTATTATTAACTATAGTCACCATGCGGCACATTATATCCAATGACTTATTTTAAAACTGAAAATTTGTACCCTTTGACTCCCTTTACCCATTTCTTACCCATTTCTCTTAACTACCTTCCCACCGGATCCCCTGCCTCTGGAACCACTAGTCTGTTTTCTCTATGAGCTTGGTTTTTTGTTTTGTTTCGTTTTTAGATTTCACATGTGAAAGCCTATGGTTGTCTTTCTCTGACTTATTTTACCAAGTGTAATGCTATTGAGGTCCATCCATATTGTCACAAATGGCAAGATTTTATTATCTTTTAAAGATTTTATCTATATATTTGTCTGAGAGAGCGAGCGCACACAAGTAGGGGGAGTGGCAGGCAGAGGGAGAAGCAGGCTCCCCACCAAGCAAGGAGCTCAACGCAGGGCTGGATCCCCAGACTGGATCGTATGACCTGAGCCAAAGGCAGAAGCTTAACTGAACCACCCAGGTGTCCCAATTTCATTACTTTTTATTGGTTGAATAATACATATATGAATGAATATACATGTGAGCTGATATGAATATACATATATATCACATTTTTTTAATTCATCCATTTTTGGTCACTTAGGTGTTTTCTTACCTTGACTATTGTAAATAATGTTACAATGAAAGTGGGATGTGTATATTTTTAGTATTTTCAGTTTCTTCAGGTATACCCAAAAGTGGAATTGCTGGATCATTTAGTAGTTCTGTCTTTAATTCTGAGGAACTTCCATACTGTTTTCCATAGAGGCCAGTAGTACCAATTTACATTCCAATCAGTAAGGAAGAGATCCCTTTTCTCCGTTTCTTTGCCCACATTTATTATGTCTTATCTTTTTGATAATAGCCATTCCAACAAGTGTGAGATTTTGATTTACACTTGGTTTTGCTTTACATTTCCCTGATGATTAAGGATGTTGAACTCCTTTTCATGTTTCTGATGGCCATCTGCATATCTTCTTTGGAAAAATCTTTTCGGGTCTTTGGCCTTTTTAAAAAAAAAGTAGATTGTTATTGTATAAGTTCTTTATATTTTGGATACCACCCCTTTATTGCATATATGATTTGCAAATATTTTCTTGCATTCAGTAAGTTGTCTTTTCATCTTGGTGTTGGTTTCCTCTGCTGTGCAGAAGCTTTTTAGTTTCATGTACTCTCAGTTTTTATTTTTGATTTTGGTGTCAAGATTCAAAAAAAATTCTCAAGACCTGTGTCAAGGAGCTTACCACCTGTATATTTTCTTCTAGGAGGTTTATGGTTATGGGTCTTAGTTCAAGTCTTTATTTTGAGTTAATTTTGTATGTGGTGTAAGATAGTGGCAGTTTCCCCAACACCATTTATTGAAGAAACTGTCATTTCCCCATTGTACATTCTAGGGTCCTTTATCATAAATTAATTGACCACATATGCATGGGTTTATTTCTGGTTGCTCTTCTGTTTCATTGATTGGTGGGTCTTTTTTTATGCCAATATCATACTGTTTTGACTATAGGTTGTACTAGAATTTGAAGGCAGGGAGTATAAAGCCTTTTTCCTCAAGATTGCTTTGACTTTTCTGGTATTTTGTGATTTAATTCTCTTTCTCTTATTCTGGGATTTCAATGACATGAATATTAGACTTTTTTTTTTTTAAAGATTTTATTTATTTATTTGACTGACAGATATCACAAGTAGGCAGAGAGGCAGGTAGAGAGAGAGAGAGAGAGAGGAGGAGGAAGCACGCTCCCTGCCTAGCAGAGAGCCCGATGCGGGACTCGATCCCAGGACCCTGAGACCATGACCTGAGCTGAAGGCAGAGGCTTAACCCACTGAGCCACCCAGGCGCCCCGAATATTAGACCTTTTTAAATCTTTTTTTTTTTAAAGCTTTATTTATTTATTTATTCATTTGACAGACAGATCACAAGTAGGCAGAGAGGCAGGCAGAGAGAGAGAGGGAAGCAGGCTCCTGGCCAAGCAGAGAGCCCGATGTGGGGCTCGATCCCAGGACCCTGGGATCGTGACCTGAGCCAAACGCAGAAGCTTTAACCCACTGAGCCACCCAGACGCTCCATGGACCTTTTTAAATTGTCTTAAAAATCCTTGAGGCTTGGCTCTTTCTTTTTCCTGTCTTTTTTTCTCCTTTTTTTCCAGGTTGGATAATTCTTATTTATCTTCAGGTTCATTGACTTTTTCCTCTGTTATCTTCATTCTTCTGTTGAGCCCATCTAATGAGGTTTGTTTTGTTATTGTATTTTTTAGTTCTAAGATTTTCATTTGGTTCTATTTTATAGCTTTTATTTACCTGCTGAAAATTCCTATTACATTCATTTCATCCTTGGAGCACGATGATGATAGTCTTTGTCTCATATTTCCAACATTGGGGTCATCTTGATGTTGGCATCTTATTCAGTGACTTTTTCCGTTGGTAGTTGTTGAATTTTCTTGATTATTCATATGTTCAGTTATTTTGGACACTTTGAATATTATGAGCCTCTGGGTTTTGTTTACATCCTGTGTAAAATGACTTGTTTTGTTTTAGTGTGCATTTGACCCAGTTAGGTTCAGGCCAAAAGATCCAGCCTGCCTTCTTTTGTGGGCTTTGTTTCTAATGTCAGTCTGGTTTTCAGAACCTCAATAGTACTGTTTGGATCATTCCTGGCTACATACTTTGTAGGGCGTTAACCAGAAACCTGGCAAGTTGTCTACTTTGTAGCTTAGTTCTCAAGGCCCTCAGTGTATTCTTTAGGATCAGATCCACATATCACAGTTTAGGGATGAGCCCAGGAGTTCCCGTACAACTTTATGGGGTCTGTTTCTCTAGATGTTTCCTTTGCAAATTTCCCCCTACTCTCGCTCACGGCCCTTTTCCCACTTTGCTGATCCTCTGTCTACAAACCTGGGGCTTTATTATCCCTCCTTTGCTGTGTCCTTCCCTCAACTGAATCTATCTCAGAGGCCTAGAGAATAGACAAAAAAATAATCAACAGAGATTCCTCCCTCTATCCATGGCCCTCCCACCCCCACCAAGCATTTTTGGACCAGGATTGCTACAGTTAGAGAGGATCTTGCCTGCTCATAGGTGCCATAGATGCTCATAGCTTGCAGGCTTGGTTTTGCCTGGAGGCTATGGCAGGAGAAAGGGGAAAAAACCCAGGGGACTTTTCCTACTCTCTTGTCTTTTCCTCCTGCCATGTCCCCTTGCCCTTCCCCCCCCCAATACACACACACACACACACACACACACACACAGACTCCTCAGACTCAGAGGAGAAGGTGCTTCTTTTGGAGCCTTTTCTGGAGCCTTTTCTGTTCATGCTTGGTATATATTTCTGGCAGTTGGGTTGCCTTTGATCCAGCCAGGGAGATTGGGAGGAAAGAAAACAACCAGGAAATAGCACCAGATTGCTTGTGCTTTGAGTTCTGATTTCCTTTTCTAATCTACCCGCTTCAACTTACTTTTTAAAGCCCCAGCTGCTGCATGCATTTTTTCCAGGGGTGTGTTTTTTTTTTTTTTAATTGTTTTGGTTCTTTTTTTTTTTTTAAGATTTTATTTTTTTATTTGAGAGAGAGCACGAGAAGGGGAGGGTCAGAGGGAGAAGCAGACTCCCTGCTGAGAAGAGAGCCAGATGCAGGACTCAGTCCCAGGACTGCAGGATCATGACCTGAGCCGAAGGTGGTCACCTAATCAACTGAGGCACCCATGAGCCCTTGTCCAGGGTTTTTGGTTACATTCAGTGGATAGGGTAGAGTGTGCGTACCTATTCTTACCCAGAACCCTGTGCATTGGTTTTCAGCATTATATCACATTTAATGGACTCTCTGTAATGATGATGGTAGCAGATATTAAATGCTTTCCCTGTACCTGTTTCTAAAGAAGGCATTTTTGTAAATGCTGTATGTGTTTTAATTGATTTAATTTTTAAAATTGATAAAATTTTTAAACAGCTCTGTGAGATAGAGACTGTTATCTCCATTTTATATTTGGGAAAAGTGAGTTATTGCAGAATTAAGGAATGTGTGAGGGGGATGTACAGCTAAGCAAGTGGTAAGACGAGAGTTAAAACCTGGTATAACTGTCTCCAGAGTCTCGTCATGACAACCAGACTAACACTACTTCTATTTCATTGTGTTTTGACATTCATTATGTGAGAAAATGAATGGGACCTCTTATAATAACTTGACTGAACTGTACTGAAATGATTGTTAGCCATTTTACTTCTGTAGGATGGGTTTTATTAATTACATTAAAATTTTAATTTTTCTTCTGATTCTGGCTTTAATAGATTTTGATAAAGGGTTGGCCTGTTACTTTGCTTTAAAGAGTATGAAATTCAGTATACTGTTTGCAGGTTAAAATTTTGTTACATATGATGAAGCCTTTCCCTAAATCAGTTTTTCTTATGACTAAAGGACTTTTGTTACACATACAACATTGATTTATAACATTTGGATAGTTCTAGGAATTCCCCTTTTAATTTAGTCATAGAAGCCTGTTTTGGGATTTGAAGGAAACTTTTTGTAATTTCTTTTTAAATAAGTTAAACATGCACATAAAGCAGGGCACATGAGTTCTCCTTCTCATTCTGTTTCGTAAATACCCAATTTTTCCCAGAAGGAGGGAAAGAAACTTCTAAATATAGAAAATCACTTTCTTTATGAAAAAGTATTTAAGAGAGAAAAGTAAAAATAAAAAAAAAAAGTAGTTGAAATGCCTAGAGACCAATCAGTTCAATAGTATTAAGGCCTGAAAATGTGACAGTATGCTAATTTTTCCTGCTTTAGCTCATATGTGAAGATTAGTATTAGTTTTTTTATATGAAGACACAGATGTTTATTCAACATTTATGGTGGACCCTTGATGCTTATGGGAAATACATCCAGGCATATTAGTGACTTGACAGGTTAGCAAAACTATATTTGCTAAAGGTTTGTAGCACTGACTTCTTTTGGGGTCCATCTTCACATTATTACTGCATTGTTATGATGTCTGTATATCTTTGTGAAAATGCATTGTGATGTGGTCTCTGAGTTGTGGTCTGTGTGTTTGATTAGGGATGTTTACTAGCAAATTGTTTCACAGACAAGCAAGTTGAGTTTTCCTTCAGCAGTTCTTTGGATATAGATTTAGTAAAACCATTATTAAAGTACTGTTAATGAAAAGGTATATTGAACATAGGAAATAGTCATTAGAGACCTTTTGAAATGAATTTTTTTCAGGAATAGAGGTTAGCAGAGATGAGAGTTTTCAGACTCCTAATTGAAACTGTGGTTTTGAGAACATTTGAATCCTCAAGAGTTATCTTTGTGAAGTAGATTGCCTCAAAGTAGCCCTATTGGTATTAGCAAGAAGTAAGGATTAATTAGTTGTTTAAAATGAGTTGAATTGGAATGACAGGCATTTAATTAGTAGTTAGAGAGTTCCCTTTCCCATTATGCTTTTAAAAAGTTCTTATTTGGAGAATTTTTCTCCGTTATATTTAGTTTTCATACCCTAGTGTCAAAGAAAACATGTCTTCCGCTCAGTTTTATTGTTGCCACCCAAAAAGAGCTATTTTAAAATCCATGTTGCTACTGTTCGGGATGTTTTTTATATATATATCCTAACAATGTAAAAACCTACCAGTAGTTCACTTGAAAAATAAGCTATTCACCCCCAGTCCTCCCAAGGCAAACTTGATTGCTTGCCAAATTACCATAAATTTAACAACATTAATAAAGGACAAAACAAACCAGATACTGGCAATTTTAACAGGAAAACCTAGAGACTTGCCTTTCTGGACCCTGAGATTCAGGTGTTGTTCCTTGGTGGAGAGGTCTATCAAGAGCGCCTCCGTGGGCAGAGAGGCAATGCTTGAGTGGTTTGTGAGGACCAGGACAGCAGTTAGGAGTTAAATATTACATCTTATGGGTCTGTTTGCCTCAGAGATGAAAGGAATGCCGTTGTTATTAAAGGCCTGCGATTTGGCAGCAGAAACTATCTACAGTAGCTTTTGAGACTCAGGAAAGAAGAAAGGCGAAGAGAAGGGAGTAGTTAGCACTTGAGGAAATGGAGGAAGTGAAGTAGCTATACACCCTTAGGAGCAGCAGCTGTAAGGAGAGAGGAGGTGGAACCTTTGCATTCTGAGCAAGTCTTGTTCAAAGTTGTATGTATCTGTATGCATTCAAAAGTGGCATAGCTGGAACTGAAATTTGTTTCCTTACTGATACTCAAGAAGCACAGCAGGTAGGTTATCTGCAGAAGCTGGCCTATTATCCTATGTAGATTTTAAATTATCTTTGGATGCTTAAATGTCACTACTTCACACAGTTCTTCCTGGATACCCAGTCATCCCATATTATCTCCTTTGTTTTAAATGACATATGTTTACTGTGGGATATTTTTATATTTATTTCCTAGTTTCTTTTCTTTCTGTTGTTTGAATAAGTGAATGAATAAATAAATGAATGAGTAAAAGCAGAGGCAAAGTAGCTTTGTGGGTTTATGACCATAGAGGAAAGGGTGAACAGTATAGGTGTTTGTGAATTGGTATAATACACATTCATTGTTGATATATGCTGCTGATGATTGGGTCATGTGTGAAACAGGCTTTTATAATTGTCTTGCCTACCGCAGAACCTCTAGGCCAGAGTTCATAAATGCTAAGCCGGAGAGCTGTAACCACTTTCCCCTCATCTGTGTAGATAACACAGGTGGAAGAGCACATCCTCACTGAGCCCAGGTGGAAACCCCTGCCAGTTGATCTGAATTGCCAGAGCAGATGAAAAACATTGGCATCCAGACCACGATCTACACAGGGGGCCTGTCTATGCAAGAGCCTAAGAATGTTGTTACTTCTTTAGCTAGTGTTTCTTGAAGAGTTAAAAGTTTTTTTGGAGTCAGTGTTGAAAGTTGCATCATTTTTTTTGAAGGATAATCTTGAAATTTTATGATTTTGTGGAAAGTTATTATTTATTTACTTGAGAAAAATAATTTCTAAGCTTAGTTTATTTAGAACAGTGGCCCATTTTGAGAATTTGGGCCATTTGAAGAAAAGAGGCCTTATATGATTATGCCCCTGAGGAACCTGGAATTTAAAATTTTTAGGATGGTTCTTAATTCTCTGTGGTAAGTACTAAAGAGACTCTCTCCTTCCCCGAACAAACCAACCCACAAACAAGCCCACTGGAATTTTGAGAGAAGTTCTTTGCTTAATAAGATTCAATTGCCCAAACAATGTTTTTAAAGATTTATTTATTTGAGAGAGAGAGAGAGGGAGAGAGAGAACGGGCAGGAGGAGCTGAGGGGAAGAGAGAGAAGCAGACTCCCTGTCAAGCAGGGAGCCCGATGTGGGACTCGATTTCAGGACCTGGAGATCATTACCTGAGTGGAAGGCAGTTGCCTAACTGAGCCAACAAATTTTTTAACGTGTGCTTTCAAACTGACTGTCTTTGGGAATGAGTTACATCTATAGTTGGAAGTAAGTCCAGATTTGCACATAAAACTGAGAACAGATTGTTGTCTTTTGAGAAATTATTAAAGATATTGTCCATAGAGTTCTAAAATTGGGAGAAAATGGAACATTATATTCCTAATTTTTGAAGTGCTACTATAGTGAATGATAATCTTTTCTAGCCCCTTAAAAAGAGATTGCCTCAGATATAATGTTTGTCTTCACAGTGGTAATTCTGAAGTGGTTAGAAAGAAACGGAAAATATGTTTGGTTCTAAAAACTAAGAGAAGCCTAGATGTAGAACACAGTATCTTAATTCATTTCCCAGGTTGTAAATAAATATTGAAACATTGGAGTAGATTTTAAAATGCCAGTTTCAAAGCCCAGAGGATTTTACTTTATACCAAAACTATGAAATATAAAACATGGATTTTTCTATTAGAAGGCATCTGTAAATGAGTGTCCTTTTAGAATATTAAAGGATAGAACAAGGTTAGCAATGACTTGTTCCTGAACTTGTTGGAATTCCTTATGATTGAGTGTATTCATGAATTTTACTGTTGTAGTAAATAGGTAATAGTGGCATGGCTGATTTATCTTCTAATTTCAGTTGTCATTGCTGTAATGTAGGAGATGGTGATATTTGATTATCCCAATTTAAAAATTGGCATTTTTGTTTGAAAATAATTTCAGATTTACAAAAATGTTGTAGGAATAAAAGCATTTCAAAGAACATTGTGTACCCTTTATACTGAGATCAGACTATTAACATTAACTTTTACTTCATTTGCTTTATGATTTGTGTATTCTGTGTGTCACTTTACATAGGTAAGCTATTATGTACCATGGCCCTTTATTTCCAAATGTGTATTTTTCAAGATTGGGAATATTTTCTTACATGGCTATTTTTGTTACCAACTTTATGACATTAAAAAATGATTTTATCTGTTGCTACTTAGTTGGCCCAATAATGTTTATAGCGTATATACCCACCAGGGTAGGATCCAGTCTAGAGTCAGGATTTGCCTTTAGTTAGGTCTCTTGAGCCCTCTGTAGTCTGAAGCATTTTCACAGCCTTCCTTTGTCTTTTATCATACTGACATTTGACAGAAATATTCCCTCTCCCATTTAATAGAATGTCTCTCATTTTGGCTTTGTCTGAAGTTTCCTCAAGATTAGATTTAGTTTATGCATTCTCAGCTGAAATAGTACTATATGGGGGATATTGTTTCCTTTTCAGGGTATTACTTCTGTAGGCACATGATGTCCATCTGAGCTTCATCTGTTGATTTTGATCACTCAGTCAAGATGTTGTCTGATTTCTCAATTGTGTCATTACTAGTTTTTTTCCTCAAAGAGCAGTTTGTGGTGATATACCTTAAGCTTGCTCCTCATCAAGATTTCCCCAAAATCTACCTTTCATTTTAAATACTTCACCAGCAAAAAATAGGTTGTCATTCTTTTTTCTTACTAATGTAAATTGAAATAAAACAGTGATATTATTACCAATAATTCCACTTAGTAGTGAAATACATAATGATGCTAAAAATTACTAATGGTAATAATAATTTTATGTTATGTTAAAGGTTTTTGGAGAGAAAAATGACTAACTTGTATATTTATTGGCCATATATTTTCACTTAGCAAATGTGTGAATTTTGGCAGTTACACAGTCGAGTTGTAGTGTATGTTTAAGAAAACGAGACTCAAAAACAAAACAAAACAAGAGACTTGTCTGTTTAGCAGGTAAAAGTAGTCTCTTCTCGCCAGGAAAAGAAATTTATATGAGGCATTTGTCATGCTTCTTACTGCATTCTGTCTTTCCAAAGTGGCTTGATAACCAGGTCTTCTGTTTGAGAATACTCTGAGATATTTGTCAAAGCTGGTATTTTTCCATTTATCTTTTCAAGTATATTAGACTGGATTGGATTGCTACGGTAGATGGACAGATGAAGCAAAGAGAAGCTTATTTTTTCATGGGGTAATACTTGATTTCTGCATATCTGTGCATTTAAAAGAGCAACTGTAAAATCTAACCTAATTAATTTAGAATCCCTGCTTTAAAGCACTATAGTGTATGAATATTTTCACTCTATTCTCCCCAGCTCTACATGTGAGTTAGCACTAAAGGAAAATTTTCTGGGACAAGGTTTGCTTTAGCCTTTCATATACCAACGAATTTTGGGAAGAGAGAGCCACATTATTCTAGTGTTGTAGGCATTTATCTCTTGCTTAACTATATTTTAAATGAGAGGCCTGTGAATAATACATAAAACCGTAAATGGTAGAGCTGGAAGTCACTTTAGACATACTCCAATTCCTTCCTCTTCTAGATAAGGTAGCTTCATTCCAAAGGTAAAATGATTTGCATGTGGTTAGTAAGTGGCAAAACTGGTAATAAGATTCTCAGACTGAAAGGATAGTCTTCTTTTTACCACCTGTTTTGCTTCAGATTTATTTTGCCCAAATAAACAAATTCTGGGAATATTGCCTTGAGACTTTGGCTTATAGGGTATGTGTAGATGACTACAGTTCTGTCCATCGTCACAAAATCACTGAGTGCTAAGACCAATGTTTGGTGTTATTTAAGTGTTAAATTTGTTTAAGACGATACACAATTAAGTAGTATTTTTTTAAGTATCTGTTTGCTTCCTAAGTTGCTTGTCTCAGTGTAGCGGCATTTTGACAGCATAGAAATAAATTCTGAGTTACCTAAAGAACAATTGCCAACTTAGTGGTTTAATCATTCAGCACAAGCTTTGAAAAGTGAAGATTAAGATTTGACACTAGGGAGAAAAAGTAGAAATACTTTCAGGTCTATCAAGTAGTTGCACCACAAAATCCATGCATCACAGTTAAATATTTATTAAATATTTATTAAACGTATTTCTGTACTCAAGATGTTTTTGGATTAAAAACCCAAGGACTGGGGCACCTGGGTGCCTCAGTGGGTTAAGCCGCTGCCTTCGGCTAAGGTCGTGATCTCAGAGTTCTGGGATCAAGCCCAGCATCGGGCTCTCTGCTCAGTAGGGAGCCTACTTCCCCCCCTCTCTCTCCCTGCCTCTCTGCCTACTTGTGATCTCTATCAAATAAATAAATAAAATCTTCATATATATATATATATGTATGTATGTATATACGCGTGCGCACACACACACACACACACACAAAAACCCAAGGACTTGATTACCTAATTTTCAGCCATTGCAGATGAGTACTAGCAACAATTAGAGAAAGTTATAGTTAGCTTCTGCCACCAATAAGAAGTATTGGTAAAGGAGATGAAGGAATATCTAAGTTGAGGATCTGCAGGCCTCTACTTATTTTATCATGGAATGGCACTATAATTGATGTTTACAATCGTTAAATTTTATTGCCAGAGGGCCCTTAAGAATTATCTTCATTTTCTTATTTTACAATTGATGAAGTAACTTGAAATACCAAGAACACATTGAATTATGTTCCATAAATTATGTGTGAGAAGTTAGCTAAGTATGTATTGCATTTTACTATTTTTCAATTTATTTATTTGAGAAAGAGAGAGCCACCCAGATGCCCTAAGTAAGTAATGCATTTTAGAAAGCTTCCTGTGGAAGCTAGTTCAAAAGTTTTGGCATTTGAAAAGCTTAGCAACCATTTTGTAAAACACCTATTTCCTAATGATACCAAACAAATAAGGCATATCTCACATGGACCTCACTTCAGAAATAATTAAAACTTACTATAATAATACAATTACAGAGGAAATCTTATTTTTTAAAGATTTTATTTATTTATTTATTTGTCAGAGAGAGAGGGAGCACAAGTGAGTGCACAAGCAGGCAAGAGTGGCGGGCAGAGGCAGAGGCAGAGAGAGAAGTAGGCTCCCTGTCGAGCAAGGAGCCTGCTGCAGGACTCCATCCCAGGATCCTGGGATTATGACCTGAGCTGAAGGCAGCGGTTTAACTGCCTGAGCCACCCAGGCATTCCTACAGTGGAAATCTTTAAGAAAAACAGAATCAGCCACTATTGAGCTATGTGACTTTGGGAATTTATTTCCTGTTCTCTAAATGATAGTAATAATCACCTCTTCTTAGAGCATATTAGTCTTTAAATTTGTGCTAGAGTACACAAAACATAAAATTTAACATCTTAACTTTTTTTAATTTTTAATTTTTATTTATTTATTTCTAAAGATTTCATTCATTTATTTGACAGAGAGATAGAGAGTACAAGTAGGCAGAGTGGCAGGGAGAGGGAGAAGCAGGCTCCCCGCCAAGCAGGGAGCCTGACATGGGACTCAGTACCAGGACCCTGGGATTACGACCAGAGCTGAAGGCAGATGTCCAACCAGCTGAGCCACCCAATGCCCCAACTTTCTAAAAAATTAATTTATTTTTATTTAAATTCAGTTAACATATAATGTAATATTGGTTTCAGGGTAGAGGTCATTGATTCATCAGTCTTTTTTTTTTAAGATTTTATTTATTTATTTGACAGAGAGAGAGATCACAAGTAGGCAGAGAGGCAGGCAGAGAGAGAGGGAAGCAGGCTCCCTGCTGAGCAGAGAGCCCGATGCGGGGCTCAATCCCCGGACCCCGAGATCATGACCTGAGCCGAAGGCAAAGGATTAACCCACTGAGCCACCCAGGCGCCCCCATCAGTCTTATATAATACCCAGTGCTCAGACATCATGTGCCCTCCTTAATGTCCATCACCTAGCTATCCCATCCCCCTACCCTTCTACCTTCCAGCAACCGTCGGTTTGTTTTCTGTGCTTAAGAGTCTCTCATAGTTTGTCTTCCTCTCTGATTTCAACTTGTTTTATTTTTTCCTCTCTTCCCCATGATCCGCTGTTTTGTTTCTTAAATTCCACATATCAGCGAGATCATATAATAATTGTCTTTCTCTGATTGACTGACTACTTAGCATAACACCCTCTAGTTCCATCCACTTTGCTGCAAATGGCAAGATTTTTTTTGATGGCTGATTAGTATTCCACGTATTAACTGTTCTTAAGTGTACAATTAGTTCAGTAGTATTAAGTACATCACCACCATACATCTATGGAACTTTTTTTTTTTTAAGATTTTATTCATTCATCTAGAAAGAGAGCGAGCCAGCAGGAGGACGAACAGAGGGAGAGGGAGAGAATCTCAAGCAGACTCTACAGCAAGCAGAGCGCAGAGCGAGACACAGTGCTGCATCCCACAAACCTGAGATCATGACCTGAGCCAAAACCAAGAAGGCTTAACTGACAGCTACCCAGGCGCCCCTAGAACTTGTAATCATTTCAAACAGATTCCATACCCACTAAGCAGTTATTCCCTATTTCCCCCTTATCCCTAGCCTTTGGCAAACACCATTCTATTTCTGTCTTTATGAATTTAACTATTTTATGTTAGGTTTCTCACATGAGTAGAATTATATAGTATTTGTCTTTTTGTATCTGGCTTATTTATATCATTATAGTATGTCTTCAAAAGGTTCATCTGTGTTTTAGCATAAGTAAGGTTTTTTTTGTTTTTAAAGGCTGAATAGTATTACATTGCAGGAATAAACCACATCTTGTTTATCCATTCATCTGCCAGTTGCCTTTGGGTGTCTTCCACCTTTTGGCTGTTATGGATAAGGCTGCTGTGAACGTGATATACAGGTATCTCTTTGAGTCTTGTTTTCAATGCTTTTGGGTTTATAATGGGATGCAGAATTGCTGGGTCATGTGGTAATTCTATTTTTAACCTTTTCAGGAACTTCTATACTATTTTTCTTAGCAGCTGCACTATTTGACATTCCTGCAACAGTGCACCGGGGTTACAATTTCTCCATATCCTCACTATAACTTGTTATTTTTGGCTTTTTTGTTTTGTTTTGTTTTTGATAATAGCCATCCTGATGGGTATGAGGGTAATATCTTTTGTAGTTTTGATTTTGTAGCATTTCCCTAATGATTAGTGATGTTGAGCATCTTTTCATGTTCTTATTAGCTATTTGTTTATTTCCTTTGGAGAAAAGTCTTTTCAAGTCCTTTGCCCATTTAAAAAAAGTTATTGTTAAGATTTTTTTTTAGAGCAGGGCACCTGGGTGGCTGAGTTGGTTAATCAGGTGCCTTCGGCTCAGGTCATGATCCCAGTGTCCTGGGATCGAGCCTCACATTAGGCTCCCTGTTCATTGGGGAGCCTGCTTCTCTCTCTTTTTTTAAAAGAGCAGTTTTAGGTTCACAACGTAATCAAGGAGGGAAAGGTACAAAGTTTACCAAATACTTCCTGACCTTACATTCATAGATTCCCCCATTATCAGCATCCCACACCAGAGTGGTACATTTGTTACAATCGATGCACATGGCATTGACATATCATAATCACCCAAAGTCCATAGTTTACATTATTTTTTCCCTCTTTGTGTTGTACATTCTGTAAGTTTGGACAAATGTGTAATGATATATATCCATCATTATGGTATCATACGGAGGTTTTTTTTTTTTTTTAACTGCCTTAAAATCCTCTGTGCTCTGCCTGTTCATTTCCTCTCCACCCCTTCAAGTCCTATTGACCACTGATTTTCTTAACTGTTTCCCTAGTTTTGCCTTTGTTAGACTATTGCTGGAGTCATGTTTTCAGTCATTTTGTTGGAATCACAGAGTATGTAGTTCTTTCAGATTGAGTCTTTCATTTAGATATGTTTTTAAGATTCCTTCATGGATTTTTGTGGTTTGGTAGCTTCATTTCTTTCTAGTATTGAATAATATTCCATTTCCTTGATATGACAGTCTACGTATTTACTTACGTTTTGGCTGCTTCCAAGTTTTAGCAGTTACACATAAAGATGCTGTAAGCATTAATGTGTAGTTTTTTGTGTGGACTTAAGTTTTCAACATCTTTGGATAAATATGAAGGAGCATGATTGCTGGATTGAATGGTAAGAGTATATTTGGTTTCATAAGAAACCACCAAACTGTCTCTGATAGTGGCTATACCGTTTTGCATTCCCACCAGTAACAAGTGAGAATTGCTGTTGTTCCACATCCTTATCAGCATTTGGTATTATTGGTGCACCAGATTTTGGCTACTCTAATGTACCAGTGGTATCTCATTTTAATTTACATTTTCCTAATAACATATAATGTGCAGTATCTTTTTGTATGCTTATTTGCCATCTCTGTATCTTCTTTGGTGAAGTATCGGTTGAAGTCTGTGGCTCATTTTTTTTTTTTTTTTTTTTTTTTTTTTTTTTTTTGTTTGTTTATTTTTTTTTATTTTATTTTATTTTATTTTTTTTATTTTAATAAACATATAATGTATTTTTATCCCCAGGGGTACAGGTCTGTGAATCGTCTGGTTTACACATTTCACAGCACTCATCATAGCACATACCCTCCCCAATGTCCATTTCCCCACCACCCTCTCCCATCCCCCTTCCCCCCCGCAACCCTCAGTCTGTTTCTTGAGATTGAGTCTTTTATGGTTTGTCTCCCTCCCAATCCCATCTTTTCATTTTTTCTTCTCCTACCTCCCCCCAAACCCCCCCACCTTGCATCTCCACTTCCTCATATCAAAGAGATCATATGATAGTTATATTTCTCCGATTGACTTATTTCGCTAAGCATGATACCCTCTAGTTCCATCCACATCGTCGCAAATGGCAAGATTTCATGTCTTTTGATGGCTGCATAGTATTCCATTGTGTATATATACCACATCTTCTTTATCCATTCATCTGTTGATGGACATCTAGGCGCTTTCCACAGTTTGGCTATTGTGGACATTGCTGCTATAAACATTCGGGTGCACGTGCCCCTTCGGAGCACCACGTTTGTATCTTTAGGATATATACCCAGGAGTGCAATTGCTGGGTCGTAGGGTAGCTCTATTTTCAGTTTTTTGAGGAACCTCCACACTGTTTTCCAGAGTGGTTGCACCAGCTTGCATTCCCACCAACAGTGTAGGAGGGTTCCCCTCTCTCCGCATCCTCGCCAGCATCTGTCATTTCTTGACTTGTTAATTTTAGCCATTCTGACTGGTGTGAGGTGGTATCTCATTGTGGTTTTGATTTGTATTTCCCTGATGCCGAGTGATGTGGAGCATTTTTTCATGTGTCTGTTGGCCATCTGGATGTCTTCCTTGCAGAAATGTCTGTTCATGTCCTCTGCCCATTTCTTGACTGGATTATTTGTTCTTTGGGTATTGAGTTTGATAAGCTCTTTATAGATTCTGGATACGAGCCCTTTATCTGATATGTCGTTTGCAAATATCTTCTCCCATTCTGTCAGTTGTCTTTTGGTTTTGTTAACTGTTTCCTTTGCTGTGCAAAAGCTTTTGATCTTGATGAAATCCCAATAGTTCATTTTTGCCCTTGCTTCTGTCGCCTTTGGCGATGTTCCTAGGAAGAAGTTGCTGCGGTGGAGGTCAAAGAGGTTGCTGCCTGCATTCTCCTCAAGGATTTTGATAGATTCCTTTCGCACATTGAGGTCCTTCATCCACTTTGAGTCTATTTTCGTGTGTGGTGTAAGGAAATAGTCCAATTTCATTTTTCTGCATGTGGCTGTCCAATTTTCCCAGCACCATTTGTTGAAGAGGCTGTCTTTTTTCCATTGGATATTCTTTCCTGCTTTGTCGAAGATTAGTTGACCATAGAGTTGAGGGTCTATTTCTGGGCTCTCTATTCTGTTCCATTGGTCTATATGTCTGTTTTTGTGCCAGTACCATACCGTCTTGATGATGACAGCTTTGTAATAGAGCTTGAAGTCTGGAATTGTGATACCACCGACTTTGGCTTTCTTTTTCAATATTCCTTTGGCTATTCGAGGTCTTTTCTGGTTCCATATAAATTTTAGGATTATTTGTTCTATTTCTTTAAAAAAAATAGATGGGATTTTGATAGGGATTGCATTAAATGTGTAGATTGCTTTAGGTAAAATAGACATTTTCACAATATTTGTTCTTCCAATCCATGAGCATGGAATATTTTTCCATTTCTTTGTGTCTTCCTCAATTTCTTTCATGAGTACTTTATAGTTTTCTGAGTATAGATTCTTTGCCTCTTTGGTTAGATTTATTCCTAGGTATCTTATGGTTTTGGGTACGATGGTAAATGGGACTGACTCCTCAATTTCTCTTTCTTCTGTCTTGTTGTTAGTGTAAAGAAATGCGACTGATTTCTGTGCATTGACTTTATATCCTGACACTTTACTGAATTCCTGTATAAGTTCTAGCAGTTTTGGAGTGGAGCCTTTTGGGTTTTCCACATATAGTATCATATCATCTGCAAAGAGTGATAGTTTGACTTCTTCTTTGCCGATTTGGATGCCTTTAATTTCTTTTTGTTGTCTGATTGCTGAGGCTAGGACTTCTAGTACTATATTGAACAGCAGTGGTGATAACGGACATCCCTGCCGTGTTCCTGACCTTAGCGGAAAAGCTTTCAGTTTTTCTCCATTGAGAATGATATTTGCGGTGGGTTTTTCATAGATGGCTTTGATAATGTTGAGGTATGTGCCTTCTATCCCTACACTTTGAAGAGTTTTAATCAGGAAGGGATGCTGCACTTTGTCAAACGCTTTTTCAGCATCTATTGAGAGTATCATATGGTTCTTACTCTTTCTTTTATTAATGTATTGTATCACATTGATGGATTTGCGGATGTTGAACCAACCTTGCAGCCCTGGAATAAATCCCACTTGGTCGTGGTGAATAATCCTTTTAATGTACTGTTGGATCCTATTGGCCAGTATTTTGGTGAGAATTTTCGCATCTGTGTTCATCAAGGATATTGGTCTGTAATTCTCTTTTTTGGTGGGATCCTTGTCTGCTTTTGGGATCAAGGTGATGCTGGCCTCATAGAATGAGTTTGGAAGTTTTCCTTCCATTTCTATTTTTTGGAACAGTTTCAGGAGAATAGGAATTAATTCTTCTTTAAATGTTTGGTAGAATTCCCCTGGGAAGCCGTCTGGTCCTGGACTTTTGTTTGTTTGGAGATTTTTGATGACTGTTTCAATCTCCTTACTGGTTATGGGTCTGTTCAGGTTATCTATTTCTTCCTGGTTCAGTTGTGGTAGTTTATACATCTCTAGAAATGTATCCATTTCTTCCAGGTTGTCAAATTTGTTGCCATAGAGTTGCTCGTAGTATGTTCTTATAATTGTTTGTATTTCTTTGGTGTTGGTTGTGATCTCTCCTCTTTCATTCATGATTTTATTTATTTGCGTCCTTTCTCTTTTCTTTTTGATAAGTCTGGCCAGGGGCTTATCAATCTTATTAATTCTTTCAAAGAACCAGCTCCTAGTTTTGTTGATTTGTTCTATTGTTTTTTTAGTTTCTATTTCATTGATTTCTGCTCTGATCTTTATGATTTCTCTTCTCCTGCTGGGTTTGGGCTTTCTTTGTTGTTCTCTCTCCAGCTCCTTTAGGTGTAGGGTTAGGTTGTGTATTTGAGACCTTTCTTGTTTCTTGAGAAAGGCTTGCACTGCTATATATTTTCCTCTCAGGACTGCCTTTGTTGTGTCCCACAGATTTTGAACTGTTGTGTTTTCATTATCATTTGTTTCCATGAATTTTTTCAATTCTTCTTTAATTTCCTGGTTGACCCATTCATTTTTTAGAAGGATGCTGTTTAGTCTCCATGTATTTGCGTTCTTTCCAAATTTCCTCTTGTGATTGAGTTCGAGCTTCAGAGCATTGTGGTCTGAAAATATGCAGGGAATGATCTCGATCTTTTGGTACCGATTGAGACCTGATTTATGACCCAGGATGTGGTCTATTCTGGAGAATGTTCCATGTGCACTAGAGAAGAATGTATATTCTGTTGCTTTGGGATGGAATGTTCTGAATATATCTGTGATGTCCATTTGGTCCAGTGTGTCATTTAAGGCCTTTATTTCCTTGTTGATCTTTTGCTTAGATGATCTGTCCATTTCAGTGAGGGGAGTGTTAAAGTCCCCTGCTATTATTGTATTACTGTCGATGTATTTCTTTGATTTTGTTATTAATTGGTTTATATAGTTGGCTGCTCCCATGTTAGGGGCATAGATATTTAAGATTGTTAGATCTTCTTGTTGGACAGACCCTTTGAGTATGATATAGTGTCCTTCCTCATCTCTTATTATAGTCTTTGGCTTAAAATCTAATTGATCTGATATAAGGATTGCCACCCCAGCTTTCTTCTGATGTCCATTAGCATGGTACATTGTTTTCCACCCCCTCACTTTAAATCTGGAGGTGTCTTCGGGTCTAAAATGAGTTTCTTGTAGGCAGCATATGGATGGGTTTTGTTTTTTTATCCATTCTGATACCCTGTGTCTTTTGATTGGGGCATTTAGCCCATTAACATTCAGGGTAACTATTGAGAGATATGAATTGAGTGCCATTGTATTGCCTGTAAGATGATTGTTACTGTATATTGTTTCTGTTTCTTTCTGATCTACTACTTTTAGGGTCTCTCTTTGCTTAGAGGACCCCTTTCAATATTTCCTGTAGAGCTGGTTTGGTGTTTGCAAATTCTTTCAGCTTTTGTTTGTCCTGGAAGCTCTTTATCTCTCCTTCTATTTTCAATGATAGCCTAGCCGGATATAGTATTCTTGGCTGCATGTTTTTCTCGTTTAGTGCTCTGAATATATCATGCCAGTTCTTTCTGGCCTGCCAGGTCTCTGTGGATAGGTCCGCTGCCAATCTAATGTTTTTACCCTTGTATGTTACAGACTTCTTTTCCCGGGCTGCTTTCAGGATTTTCTCTTTGTCGCTAAGACTTGTAAATTTTACTATCAGGTGACGAGGTGTGGACCTATTTTTATTGATTTTGAGGGGCGTTCTTAGCATCTCCTGGATTTTGATGTTTGTTCCCTTTGCCATATTAGGGAAATTCTCTCCAATAATTGTCTCCAATATACCTTCTGCTCCCCTCTCTCTTTCTTCTTCTTCTGGAATCCCAATTATTCTAATGTTGTGTCGTCTTATGGTGTCACTTATCTCTCGAATCCTCTCCTCGTGTTCCAGTAGTTGTTTGTCTCTCTTTTGCTCAGCTTCTTTATTCTCTGTCATTTGGTCTTCTATGTCACTAATTCTTTCTTCTGCCTCATTTATCCTGGCAGTGAGAGCTTCCATTTTTGATTGCACCTCATGAATAGCTTTTTTGATTTCAACTTGGTTAGATTTTAGTTCTTTTATTTCTCCAGAAAGGGCTTTTATCTCTCCGGAGAGGGTTTCTCTAATATCTTCTATGCCTTTTTCGAGCCCGGCTAGAACCTTGAGAATTGTCATTCTGAACTCTAGATCTGTCATGCTACCTATGTCTGTATTGATTAGGTCTCCAGCCTTCGGTACGGCCTCTTGTTCTTTTTTTTGAGGTGAGTTTTTCCGCCTTGTCATTTTGTCCAGGTAGGATTTGCTTTCTCCTGCTGTGGAATTCCGCTGTTCTTGGTGACTGAAGTTGGTTTTGGATGGTTTCTTGTTGATCTTCTGGGGGAGGGGCCTGTTGTAGTGATTCTCAAGTGTCTTTGCCGCAGGTGGAATTGCACTGCCCTTGCCAGGGGCCGGGCTAAGTAATCCGCTCGGGTTCGCTTTCGGGAGCTTTTGTTCCCTGAGCGCTTTCCGTAGAGTTCCGGAGGACGGGAATGAAGATGGGGGCCTCCCAATCTCTCGGCCCGGAGGAGCCGAGAGCTTGGGGTTCCGCTCCTCAGTGCGCTCTCAGAGCAAAGCGCCCAATAGCCCCGCCTCCCTGGCTTGCGGTCGCGCCTCGAGGAAAGCAGTCAATTGTTGGAGCTGGAGAAAAGCGCTGGGTCGCTTTTGTCTCCGCGGCCTGCGGCCGCGCTCCGAGCCCACCCAGCCTGCGACCGGCACAAGGTAACCCCGGGCTTAGAGCTCACTCCTCGGCTTTGTCGCTATAGCCGGCTTCCCCGCTCTAATACCTGCGAGCTCTGCGGCACTCAGACACCCCCAGTCCTTCTGTGACCCCGCGGGTCCTGGGGTTATGCTGACCCCGCCTGGGTTTCCCCCCAGTTTAGCCTCTGGAGCGATGTCTCCCAGTGGAGCCGACTTTTAAAAGTCCCGGTTTTTTGCTCCGTCGCTCCGCCGCTTGCCTGGTGCCGGCCCCTCCCCCCGGGGTCTATCTTCCCGTCGCTTTGGATTCACTTCTCCGCAGGTCCTACCTTTCAGAAAGTGATCGATTTTCTGTTTCTGGGATTGTTGCTCTTCTTCTCTTCGATTTCCCGTTGGATTTGTAGGTGTTCACAATGGTTAGATAAGCTATCTAGCTGATCTCCTGCTACCCGATGTCGTCTCAGCCTGCTACTTCTCCGCCATCTTGACTTTTGTGGCTCATTTTTTAATTAGGTTTTTTTTTTTCATATTGTTGAGGTTTTAAGAGTTCTTTGTATATTTTGGATAATAGCCCTTTATTGGATGTATTTTTTTAGAAATATTTTCTCTTACTCTGTGCCTCTTTTCTAACTCTGTAACTCTTCTAAATCTTGTTTGCATAGCAGTTTTTAATTTTAAGGAAGTCCACCATATTGTTGCTTTCATTGATAGTGCCTTTGGTGTTGCCTTTGGTTCCCTTTTAATCAGGTTATATTTTTGTTGTATCATTGCTAGTTTTGATATATGCAGTTTTGATGTCATGACTAGATTTTCACATATAAATCATATGTGAAAGTTCTGAGAATGATAACATTTAATATAAGTGAAAATAGTGATTGTGGTTAACATCTTTTTTCTGAAATCAGCCTGAATTCCACTGAATGGGGCGGGATTAGGGAATGTAGAACTTTGGAGTTATTTAGAGGAAATTAATTTGTGCTCAGGACTTGTAGACAGTTTTAGAATCATGTGTGGCTAGCATAAGGTCACAACAAACAATCAACCAGTGTTAGGGCCTTGAAAATAGTCCTGTTTGTTTAACCATTCCTTTGTTGAGAGATTTCCTAATCCTGGGCTGTTTACCTAAAAAGAGTCAGGTCAACTGAGAAATTAATATTTGGTAAATACAATTTATAAATATGTAAATGTATAAAGTCAGTATTAGCTGTGATTCATTAGATGTAGTTTGTAATTGTAGTCAAAACTAAGAATATGAGGGACATCTGGGTGACACAGCAGGTTGGGGATCTGACTGAGGTTTCTGCTCAGGTCATGATCTCAGGGTGATGACATTGAGCCCTGCACTGGATTCTGTGCTCAGCGAGGAGTCTTCTTGAGATTCTCTCCCTAGCCCCCCTCTCCACACCTTCTACTTGTGCTCTTTTTCTCTCTCTCAAATAAATAAAATCTTTAAAAAAATAAGAAATGTGAAAGCTATTATGAGGATTATGATACTTTATAGTGAAGGATAAAAGATTTGAATGTTTAAATGAACAAACCATGTGCCTGGATGGAGAAACTTGATCCTGGTTAAATATCAAGAATCGATATAGGGCAATCCTCAAATTAATAGTTAATATACTTCTAGTCAATATTTTAACTGAAATATGAATTTCTAAAGTTTATTTGGAACGTGAGTGATGAACCAAGACAGTTTTAAAAGCATTCCAAATTTTTGATCTTCTATATAGAATCAGAAATTGTACAAGATGAAATAATTCATTTAATCCTAATTTAGGAATAAACAGACTAGTGGAAAAGTATTGACTCAGATATAGAAGTATCTCTGTATGACATTTGGCATATCACTTCAAATTAGGGATGTGGATTTTTAAATGAGGAGTGAGATGATTGAAAAAAGGAACTTTCTCCAGATGGATGAACATTTTAAATTTTAAAAGGGCATTTAATTACTATTAGAAATATTTTAATCTTATGATAAGGTCATAAGCCAAAAAGAGAATAGAATTGATTACATAAAAGGAAAACCTATACAATGGCAAAATATTTTATAAGCCTTGTTTAAAAGACAGACTTGGAAAAACTAGTTAGCATTGAGTTGTAAATTGTCAAAATAATTTAAGTGCTAAAAATGGAGAACTTTGACGTTTCACTTCTGATTTCCTACTTTGTTAACACTTATGTATAGGTGGGAAATGAATAAATTTTCATTTATAGTTGTAATATATAATATTTCTTTTTTAAACTTAAGGAAATACGTAAGAAGTTATAATCCTATTTAAAGTATCTTTTTTTTAAAGGGAATATGCGTTTGTATGAATGAAATAATGTATCTCTTCAAGAATTGTGGTTAAAAGGAATGTTTTCTTTTCTTTCTTTTTTGTTTTTTTAAAGGAGAGTGAGTAGGAGCAAGGGGAGAGGGAGAGAGAGAATGTTTAAGCAGGCTCCACGCCCACTGAAGAGGGGCTTGATCTCACAACCCTGAGATCATCACCTGAGCTGAAATCAAGAGTTGGACACTTAACTGACTGAGCCACCCAGGCATATGTATAAAGAATGTTTTCTTAAGACAGTTTGTTAACCACCACTAAAAAATTAGTTATATACTGAAATGGTTATAGAAGCATTGTTGATTTCTGAAGCTTATTGCCATGTTATATGTCTTAATAAATGTTGATTAACTTCAGATGTTTTCTTTTGTTCAGTCAGGTCAGTTCAGTGAAGATATGATACCCACAGTGGGCTTTAACATGAGGAAAGTAACTAAAGGTAACGTCACAATAAAGGTACGTGACCTTCTTGCCATACTTGATTTAAATTGTCAGCATACACAGCTACAGATTTTTCTGTTCCTTTGTTTTTTACATGCTTATTCGTACTTCTTAACTCATGAATGGGTACATTCCAAACAAATGTAAATCAGTTGTTTTTTTCTTTCATATATCAGAATGTGTAAGTTGAAATGTTAAGAGCCATAAAAAAACTTAACATATGGCTTGGCAGAATTATATTTGGGATGTAGATGTTCCTAGGAAATAAAAATCCCATGTTTGAGATCCTGTATTTGGAATTACATTTGTATTGGTATTATATTATTTCATGGACAGTATTTTATATTGAAAGATAATTTATTATTTATAATATTGGTAATTTAATATTATATTTATGGTACATATATGGTAACCCAGCTTTCTCTTTCTTTGCTACTAAGCGCTGAAATTAAAACTGTAAAATAAGAAAGCTAACTAGGTAAACATAATTTTGTTTTGAGAATGAGTTTGACAGGTTTAATTAAATCCTGGGCTGTTGGATTGTTTACCAGGGGCTATATTTTAGGTTTTTTTGGGTGTGTTCTATAGTTCATGGGAGTCTACTTGTAATTGTCTGAGCCCTTACAGTCATTTCACCCAATTTCTATGGCTCACAGAAGCTGCTTACTAAATTCTTTCTGGAGCTCATCTAATGAAGCTTCTTATTTTTCATGTATAGGTTTTTTAATGCATATTACAGGTGTCTGTACTTAAAGTGGAAGCCTCTTGAAGACAAATGTTATGACTTAAGACGTTTAGGTAGCCCAGTGTCCAGAATAGTACCTACGGAGTAGGCTAACTATGGAATTATTGTGGGTAGTAGCTTTCGTATAGATACAATAAATTTGTAAATGGTTAGGCATTAATGCATACCCAGTCAAACAATTAAATCTTAATAGATTCTGGATGATGCGTGGTTCGGTACATGCTGAAAGTGTCCTCTTAAAGATACATTTTCTTTCTTTTTTTAAAAAATATTTTATTTATTTGACAGAGATCACAAGTAGGCAGAGAGGCAGAGAGAGAGAGGGGGGGAAGCAGGCTCCCTGCTGAGCAGAGAACCCTATGGGGGGCTTGATCCCAGGACCCTGAGATCATGACCTGAGCCGAAGGCAGAGGCTTAACCCACTGAGCCACCCAGGCGCCCCTTTAAATATACATTTTCAATACAGAAATTTATTGGTTAGCAAGCAAAGAAGGTATTGCACAAAATTTTCTTCAGTAGAACCTATTAGATCCCGTGTAAACTTATGAAATATGAACTTCAAGTTTAGAGGTGGACTCGAGCTTCTAGATTAAGAACTTGTTTCAGCTTAAGTTTTTCAGGAGTAATTTGGCTCTGACATTGTGGAAATGGGCGTATCTGCCTGATGTTCTCTCCTTCTTCAGCTACTTTTTCTTTCAAATTATTACTTAAAATATCTTTATTAAGAATTGTCTCTCTTGATTTAAAGATTTGGGACATAGGAGGACAACCCCGATTCCGAAGCATGTGGGAACGATACTGCAGAGGAGTCAATGCCATTGTGTAAGCGCTTCTTAAAAAGGTCAATTTAGGTTTCTGGGAAAAAACTTGTTTTTAATACTTGCAAAGACTCAATTTTTATTTCATGAAGTAATAGTCTTTATTAGTGTAATCCTGTTAATATGAAACTTTAACAAATATCATAAATGAGAGTTTTAGTTGTTTTTTTTTTTTTTTTGTTTATGCTGCTAAGAGCTAAGGGTTATAAATGTTTTACTGTCATATGTTAGCATCTAAATATAGTCTGTTTAAAAGTATTTTTGAGTACTGAGCTTTTCTTTATCTGAGTCTTTATTATTAACAATTTCAGTGATGTGAATCTTTTTTAAAGTAAGTTTGTTTATTTATTTATTTATTTAAGTAATCTCTACACCCTCTATGGGGCCCAAACTCAGAATCCCAAGATCAAAAGTCGCATTCTATTCTGACTGAGCCAGCCAGGTGCCCCTTAGTAGTGTAAATTTGAAAATTAAAAATCTTCATCCCCAATTGTGACCATCAGAGAATTTGGAGACTAGAGATACTGAAGTCACTTTTTCTTTTAAGTTATATGATAGATGCTGCTGATCGTGAAAAGATAGAAGCCTCTCGAAATGAACTACATAATCTTCTAGATAAGCCACAGTTACAAGGAATTCCAGTAAGTATGGAGTTCTTGTTATTTTATATGATTATAAGAGTTATTATTTTTAAAATTATGATTTATTATGTTAAATGTCTTAAAATCTTAAAAGACTTATTAACTGAATATTAGCCATATACTGGGTACTGTGCTTTTTATTAATTTCTTAACCAGCTAGTTATTAAACTATATACAATAGGAGCAATGCTCAGTCCTGGGGATACAGTGATGAACAGAAGTGAACAGAAGCATGCTTCCTGCCATCATGGAGCTTATGGTTTAGTAGGAAAGGTAGATGCCATGAAATCACTTGAATAATACAGCTCTGATAAGTGCTATGAGGGAGAGGTACCAGGGGCCATGAGAGTTATAAATTAGAGGGGATATTTGATTTAGACTGGGGGAAGAAAGAAGGATTCTCTGAGGAAGTGATGATTGAGCTGAATGGTGAGGATATGTAGACATGTGAGGAAAAAAGAGTTGTAGCCAAAGCCTTTTGGTAGGAGGAAGCAAGGCACTGAGAGGAGGCCAGTCTCCCTAGAGCAAAAGCAGAGTGAGAGGGTGGGGAGAGTGTGGTGAGCCATGTGGCAGCTAGGGTACTAAAGGGAGGCTGGGCTGGACTATGTGGGAAACTGTTGCTAGTTTTAAAGCTTTTTTCTGAAGTGTTTCTTTTTTCTTTCCTTTTTTTTTTTTTAAAGATTTAATTTATTAGAGAGCACATGTGGGTGGGGGGAGGGGGAGGAGCAGAGGGGGAAGGAGAAGTAGAGTGCTCTGAGTACAGAGCTGGTGGGAGGGTGTCTGACCCCATGACCCTGAGCCAAAAATCAGGAATAAGACGCTCAACTGCTCCACTGACGGGCCAACCGAGCCACCCAGGCACTCACTGTTGTAGTATTTTAAATGTCAGATTTATTACTTAAGTCATTGTGATTTCATTTTAAGAATGGGTTAAAGTGGCAAGGGGGACTATAAGGAGGGCAGTTTTGGGAAGCTGTTGAAGTTGTCTTGGCAAATTACAGTACCATGGGTTAGGGTGGTGGTAGACAAGATGATGAGAAGGAAACAGATTTTAGGGATATTTAGGAACGCCGTCTACCCGACTTCTTAATGGATTGGAAGAGGAGATGGAAAGAATAATTCCTAGTTGTTTCTGGTTCATGAAGTTAGATGGAAGGTGGTGCCATTTGTTGAGCTGAAGAATGTTGGCAAAGGACCATGCTTTAGCCTCATGACAAGTTCATGAATGTCAAATACTTGAGGTATATTATCTCAGGTAATCCTAGCAACATAATGAAGTTTGTGGTTATCCCTCCTTTAGAACAGTTGTTCTTCATGGTTACATGGCAACATTACCTGTTGTGCAACCAGGTTTTGAATCCATGTCTATCTGACTTCAAAGCCTATTCTTTTTCTCCTGTGTTAAAACTTAGTTCTGTATACCTACCAGAAGTAAAAATCAGTCTTCCCTTAAGGTCACCATAAGCCTTCTTAGTTGCAGGCAGTAAAAAGCTGACTTAACGTAGAAAGGAATTCATTGAAAGGATATTGGGTAGCTCACAGAGTCTCTGAGAAGGCTACACATAAGCAGGTTCAGGAAATAAGCTGGAACAAGGAAGCTAACCAGCTGCCAGAATCATATCCAAACTCACACCACAGAGTAAGTCTGTTGACCACATGCAGTTTCTGAACACTAGACACAATTGTTCTGATTGGAAAGTCATTTAGCTCTTTCCCTTTCCCTATCAGAATGGTTCTCTATTGCGCTTTCTTGCATCACTGCTTCTGCATGGAAAGGTTTGGTTCATCCTAGATTATGCATCCATGCTCTAGCAGAGAGGAAAGCTGGGGGAAAAATTATCCATAGAAGCAAGTAGTTTTATCAGGAGGCAGGTTCATAAGGTAGGAGGAGAGTTCTTAAATGTAGTAAGAGGGTCAAAATGCCAGGTAACCCTGAAACTGACAGCTGATCACAAATGGCCATGATACTATTTTTAGAAATTCAGTCAGGTCTAGCCTGAGAACCTAGTGTGACTTAAATAAGAATATGGAGAGGGGTGAAAGTTGGGGAAGGGGAGACAGGCTGTGGTTTAACATTGTCCTGTGAGCTCCCAGTGTCCCCGACTCTCTCTGCCTTTGTCCTTGTCTCTTTGTCCTTTGTGCAGAGTAAGTATCTTGGTCCTATGAATAGAAATGGTCAAAGTGTATGGAGTAGGGTGGGGATGGGGGTGTATTAAGTGAAAGAAATAGGTATGGTTAGGTAGACATGGCATGTATATTGTTGAGATGGGTCAAAGATTACATGTTCTTAGAGAACACTGATTTAGAGTTTGGATATTCTCAAATATGTTATATGTACTCATATTCTTTGCCTTCTCTAAGGCAGAAAGGACTTATCTGAGAAAGTTAGAGTGGTGGTTGGGAAGCCTCTCTGCTTTCCTTTCTTTTCAAAGCACATCTAGCAACCAGATGATACCATTTATTCCTAGAGCTTATGACTGCTATATTTATCCTAATTTCCAGACTTAACCATCATCTTAGAATATTTATACATGATATTCTGTAGGATGGATCGGGAATTTTAAGCATATTTATGTGTTTGTGTGATTGATGGCTAACAAAAATGGTTAAAAAATTGTTCCCCCATTCTTGGTTGTGTTAAGATCATATTCACATTATGGTAGAGATTTATGGAGAAATTGCAGAATTCATACCATAGAATTGTAACATTTTAGTAGAAGTTGGCAGCCATGTATTGAATTAGGGGCATTGATGCAGTAGAAGTTGAAATGAATGCTAATTTGAATGACTAAGTAAATGAGATAGGCCACCAGTTGAACAAATATGCCTCAATATTATGGCATGTGGTAGCATTCCAATTTTAATGTCTACAGATATGACTATCACATGTTTCTGTGACCTTTTCTTACATAAAAGTTTATTGTTAAAATCTTTTCTTTTTAAAGGTGCTAGTACTTGGAAACAAGAGAGATCTTCCTAATGCCTTGGATGAGAAACAGCTAATTGAAAAAATGTATGTTTTAAGAATGAATGATGGTGTTTTTAAAAAAACTGGTTCTAAATTACACTGTTTTGCCTACTACTTTGTTTAGCATCATTATATTATTAACATTTTTTAAAGATTTTATTTTTAAGTAATCTCTACATACAGCATGGAGCTTGAACTTAAAACCCTGAGATCAAGAGTCATTTATACGCTCTTCTGAGCCAGCCAGGCCCTCCTATTATTTAGTAGTTATTATAGCCATGTTTTTAGGCAAACATGGTAAATTTGGCCTACCAGACAAGTGAATTTCTAAAATTTTCATAGTAGTAAAGTCATTTCTTCAGTATAAAAAGATAAGAAAATTGAACAAAGAATGATAGGTATGATAGTTATTTTAAGGACAGACTTATTGTCTTAATTCTGCTTCTTATAGGAACCTGTCTGCTATTCAGGATAGAGAAATTTGCTGCTATTCAATTTCTTGCAAAGAAAAGGATAATATAGGTAAGAAATGACTGTGGAAGAAGTGGATATCATGGGAAGGGATGTCTTAATGCTCCTTACTCTTTATTATTCCCAGTTCTGTTTAAGTGACTTCTTTTATAGAGGACTATTGTTTTTACCTAAGGAAAAGCAATAGACATTATATCTTTTGACAGCAAATACAACATCCTGAATGTGCTCTATGCTATTTAAAGAAGTAAATGAAATAGACATGAAGTTAAACATTATGTGTTACCTATTTATTGTATTAATTTTGGCAGAGCTAGTATCCAGCTATGCTTTGTAACACAATGTTTTTGAAATAAGACTATAAAAATTTGTCCATAGGCACTAAAACAATTGTTCATTTATTGAACCAGTATATTACTGTAATGTTAGTACTCAGTTGGAAATATAAGCCAAAAGTACTCTTTATGTATTTAATGTCTGTATTAATTTCCTAGAACTATCATAGCAAAGTACCACAAACTGGGTGGTTTAAAACAGCAGAACTTGATTTTCTCAAGTTCAGGTGGTTAGGTGTCCAAAATCAAGGTGTCAGCAGGGCCATGAAGGCTGTTGGGGAATGTCCTTCCTTGCCTTTTCTTAGCTTGTGGTTGCCAGCTGCCTTTGACATTCTTTGACATATTGATGCTTCCCTCCATTTTCTGCCTCTGGCTTCATATAGCCTTCTTCTCTGTGCATGTCTGTGTGTGTATTTCCTCTTCTTATAAAGATAGATATCATTGGATTAAGGCCTACCTTCATTCAGTATGATCTCATGTATCTGTAAAGACAATTTTTGAATAAATTCTGAGGTTCTAGTTAGGTGTGAATTTTTAGGGGAACAGTATTCAATCCAATACAGGATCCTTAAAGAATTTAAGTATCTGGTTGAACTTTAGTTTCTTAACTGATTTGTGAAAGGTTATTTAATAAAAGTGGATTGGAATGGGTGAGAAGGATCAAAAGGTAAAAAGGAAAGATGAAACGTTTGACAAGATGAATGGCTATTCAACCTGTTAGCTATTTGAGTGAAAAGACCTATAACGGTGCAATAAAATATCCTCACAGGTAAAGTGTACCTTCATGACAAAAAGCTACTAAGGCTAAGTCACACAGTTCTTGTCTGGCATGACAGGTTCAGCCAAAGTGTGAGAGGAGAGTTTAGTGCATGTACCTTGAAGCAGCTGGGTAGGAGCCTAGAGATTTTCATGGCACCTTCACCTCTCCCAGTTTGGTGGTCACTGGTGAAAAAATCGCTTTGTGGGCCACTACAGAAAAATGAGGCTATCCATCATTGCCACATAATCGGCTTAACAAACAGCATGGGCTTTGGAGTGAGGCAGCCTCAGGCGAGAACACTTGGTCCTAAGTTACTTTCTGACTGGTTTTAGATAAAGCACTTAACCTCCCTGATCTCCAGTCTTTACTCATCTATAAATGGTGATAATGGCAGCAATTTAAAAATTCTCTAGTGAGAGGGAATGTGAAAATGCATGGCAGCATTTGACATATGGTGGATGTCATGTGGGTGTATTAGTTTTCTATTGCTGCTGTCAGTTAGAAGCCTGTCATAGTTCTCACGGAGCTAGAAATCAAGGACTGAAATGACAGGTTGTGTTCTTTTTGGAGACTCTAGGAGAGACTCCATTTCCTTGTCTTTTCCAGCTTTTAGATACTGCCTGCATTTTTGGCTCATGGCTCCTTCCTCCAACTTCAAAGTCAAAAATACGGTATCTCTGACCATTCTACCATAGTCACACCTCCAATTAAAAAAAAAAACAAAAAACACAGCGAAAAACTTGTATTGGAGTAGAATGTAATATGTAGTGCCAGCACATATGTTTAGAAGAAGGTATTGTTATTTTTTTCCCTTAAGCCTTCATTCAGTATGTATTGATTCTCATCATAGTTAACTTTTTTCCAAGTCATTTCCAGTCTATCAACTCTTTCCTCACCCCTCCTCAGACATGCTCTGATGAGCTCAAAGTGTTGATAGTTTTCTGGCTAATTCTTAGCTTCCTTTATTTATTTATTTTTAATGATTTTATTTTTAAGTAGCTGTACAACCAGTGTGGGGCTTGAACTGAATAACCCTGAGATCAGGAGTCACATGCTCTGCCCACTGAACCAGCCAGGCACCCATGGGCTTCCTTTAAAGAGCACCCAGAAGGAATCTGAACCTAATACTTTGCTGATGGACACAAACTGTCCTCTATTAAATGGGTAGAATAAGTGACTTGCTATATTGTGAGCATTTAGTTAATTTGAGAACAGACTCTTAAAGCACTTAGGGTTACTTAGTGTTATTATTTAAAAAAAAAAAAAAAATTCTCCCCCTCCCTCCATGTTAGGAGGAATTCTTGTTAAGTTTTAAGTTGTGTCCCTAAGAGAGCATTTACTTATACACCACTGGTTCTCACTGAAGGATTTTCCCCCAGGGTACATTTGGCAATGTTTGGAGACACTTGGTTGTCATAACGAAAGTGTGATGCTGGTACTTAGTGGGTAGAGACCAGGGATGTTATAAAGATGCTACAGTCCCCACAGCTAATTGTCCAGTCTAAAAGGTCAGTAGTAGTGAGGATGAAAAACCGTGTTCTGCATATGCTAACCATAATCTTAGGGTGTTGTGCTATTCTGTAAATCCATTTTACTCCTTTATACTCTCTCTAGTATTTCATAAAGTAGGGGGGAAAAATTATTGAAAGGAGAAAAAAAAGTCCTTTGTTTTACTACCTTGACAAACCAGCTGGATACTTTCCTGAAAAAATCTTGTGAGCTTGTTTAGGAAGTAAATCAGAGAGTTGGTGAGAACTTCTTTTGTTATTTGAGGCTGACCTCATAGTTTGTCATAGAGCTCCATAGTCACCAGTTTGTGATTGTAGAACTCCTGCTTCACTTAGTAGTATCCAAGCCCAAGGAAATGGATCCACTCTTACTGGATTCAGAACAAGTAGATTGTAAATCAGAATGCCTGTTTATTTGGAGCAAGAAATATAACAGCCAAGTAGATTAGACTTTTTGGATAGTCAAATCAGAACATCCTCCCTATTTTCACCTTTTACAAAGTATTTCAGAACCAAATTTATGAATTTACTAAATTTTTTCAGAAGTATCTCAGTGCACACAGGTGGCACAGGTGGTATATTCTCCTTCCAGCTTTCCAGTGTGGTGTATGAGATACTTCAGTAATGTGTCCTTAAACCACACATAGAACAGAGTACTTCTGTGAACATGATCTTTGCAAAGATGACTCCTTCATATGAGTATCATCTTTCTTTTGTTTTGTTTTTTTTTTTTTTTAATTTCGTTTGTTTATTAGAGAGCATGAGAAGGGGGGAGGGTCAAAGAGAGAAGCAGACTCTCTGCTGAGCAAGGAACCCCATGTGGGACTCGATTATGGGACTTCGGGATCATGACCTGAGCGGAAGGTAGTTGCTTAACCAACTGAGCCACCCCGGCACCCTAAGTATCTTCTTTATTTTCTGCTTTTTTAATCTAGTCTTAAGGATCCATTTGTCTTTAGGATATAACTTCGTCTGGTGTCCACAAGCTTTGTTTTAAGTGACTTTCTTAAATATTTAAACCTAGGCATTTCACCCTCAGATTTACTTTTCTCCCCATTCAATTCTAGTGAATGTGGCTTTGCTCTTGACTACACACTGCGGTCCTCCTTTTAAAGTGCACATGATCTGGTTCAACAATCAGGTTAAATCATTGTTTCCACAACTCTGAACAGGTTGTGTTCAGATCTCAGCTCTAGGGTATTCTTTACATGTGTGTGGCTTACAGTTTCTATAACACATAGTAGCTTGGAAACTGAATTTGCATTCATCTTGCAGGTTTGGAGAATTGAGTGCTGCTTCTGATAGATGCTCACATACCCTTTATATGGATGACATATTTTTAAAGAATTCAATGATAGTAACTCACTGTTTTGACTTAGCTGCCATCTCTTGTCAGTCTAAGTGCTTTTTTGGGGGGCTAATCTCAGCTGTGATAGCTGCAGCTGCCACCTCTGGTGACCTCTTACCAGTTCCCATCCCTTTCTGAGATCAGTATAGCTAAAACTATCTGCTGGACATCTCCATGCCTGTTACCTTCTGCACCTAAAATCTGATGTGCTCTGTTGCTAACTTATCTTTTATTTTTCTCAAGTCTATTCTTTAACCACTGTGTTTGTCAACAGCTCCATGACAAACACAACTCACTGAGGCTGGAAGATTCTTTCTCTGTTCGTATGTTGGTCAGCTCCACATTTTCCTTCTTCCATTCCTGCAGCGCTTGTTTGCTTCAGGTGGTTGCAATCCCTACTCCTGTTGTGATAGTCGCTGTCTATACTGACAACTCCAAGTTGTCCTCTTTTGCCATTGATCATCCTAAAATAAGCAAATATAATTTCCTGGCTTAAAATTCCCCAGTAATTTCCAGTTGACTTGAGAATAAAACCCAAACTTAGTAGCATCTTAGAGTGGTATACAAGGTTATCTAGCTCCCTCTAGCCCGTGGTTCTCAGTTGAGGACAGAAGACATTTTTGCTCCTCAGGGGACATTTGGCAGTCCCTGGAAGATATTATTGGTTGTCACAATTGCGGGTGTGTAGGGAGGTAGATAATGGCATCTAGAGGTAGAGGTCATGGATGCTGCAAAATAGTCTGCCATGCACTGGAAGGCCTTCATCCCATCCCAGCAAAGAATTACCCAGTCCAGAAGGTCAAAAGGGTGAAGTTGAGACCTCTGCTGTAGCCTTAGTGTTGAGTGGCAGCCTCTTCCCCTATACTATGCTTCATCTACATCATACCACATATAATCCATCTAGATCTCCACCCTGTTCATACTTTTGTTTATTCTTTTGCTTTTGTTGTTTCCTTTGCCTGGAATTCTGTGGGACAGCCCTCCTCCCAGTCCCAAATGAGTTCGTCTATGTTTACCAACTTTGATACTAAAAGCTCCTTGAGGGGAGAGAGGGGTTCTCCCATATCTTTGCATTCCTGGCACTTCATATACAGTACTTATCTTAACAGGCAGTCAGTAAATTTTTGAATGAATAAAAGATGGCACAAGCTGTCCTGAGTATAATTTAACTTTTAAATCAGAGACTGCTGAGTCTCTCATAATTCCTTAGAATGTCCTCTTGAAGTTTAGGTAATGGAGAATAGTATAGATGAAAAAGCAGGAGAGGACAGGCCCAGCATGTACTTTGAATTAGCTGCATTTTAAATACTGTCTCTCATGTTCAGTGTCTTAACTTTGATCTTAACACCTTCAATTTTTTTCCCTTCCATCTTTAGATATCACACTTCAGTGGCTTATTCAACATTCAAAATCTAGAAGAAGCTGAAGCATCTCCTGAAGTCTTCCAGTCCTTCCTGGCTATAATCCTAGAATTACTGTCCGTTCCTCTGAAGTACTTCCCAGAATACGGTCCTTCCTAAACCCAAGAAATTGCCTTTTTCAGAGTTTATTTCTCTTGTGCACTGCTGAAGATGTGTATCCCTAATCCTTCATAAAGAATCAGCTAGAGTTGTCATGATAAAGTCAGCACACACAGAAAAGCTTCTTATACATACTTGTCTTAAACAGTGTGTAGAGCCATTTTTTTTTTAAACAAAAACAGAAACACTTGACCATCTTAAATCAAGAAAATTGCATATTTCTGTTCTGGTCTTTCTGGGCCAGATTTTTATATTGGTTTTCAGTAAATGTCTATGGTATTTCATTGTAGAATCCATTCGCTTAATACTGATACTGACTTGATACAGCATGAAGTTTCTAGTGCCACACAGTATTTAGAAAACCTTTAGCTTGACTCATGTGGGATATAAACATAATGTTTACATATCTCACAAATGCATGTGAAATGTATAATTACACCTTAGGAATTTAAAAAAATGGTCTGCAAAGAGTGAGCTGAGGCACCAGATCAGTGTTGTTATGGTTTTTTACACTGGTGAGATCATATATGAATTTTTAAAACATCTGCTGAGAATTCTTCATCACAGATAGCATTTGGGGATATGAGAGGAACTAAGGCATGCTGTTGTGTATCTGTCCAGATCATTACTTCTCTATTTTTTCTTCTTTTTCTTTTTCTCTTTTTTGGGGTTGGGGGGGCTCAACACACTTTTTTAAAAGGTTGGGAATTGAAGATTTTCTCAAAGGCTTTCATGGATTTAGAGCATTCCAGCCAATGTAATAAAATGTGTTAAGAATGTCAGACTTTGTTCAAACACCTGTTTGTTCTTTCTATCTCTAGTCATTAAATCAGTGCTGCTGCATGACACTCTAACTCTTGACTTTTTATATCCAGTCATAGACTTTCAGCACAATAGATACTTAGAAACAAGTAAAAATTCGTATTTTTCTCTCTTATTGAGGTAAGGTTTGGCACTCTTTTGTCTGGTGCCATTAGACATCTTGATTATTGTGACAACTCTAGACCTGCCTGCTCTCTCTAATGTAATCATGCACAACGTCTACAGGTTGTTTAATAATCAGTCACACAGAGAACTGAGGAACTGATGCTGTGTATTGTTTGCTTCTACTATACGGAGATGTATAAAAACTTAAAACGAACATGTTTTGTAGTTTAGTGATGTCCGTATACATAAAGGGACACATTAATAACTGGTTCACTTGTAAATTGTTATTCACATAAACCACTGTAGTAGATAAAACTTTATGCTACACCCGCTTATGTGTTGCCTCACACTGTGTGTGATTTTGTTTCTTTTGTTAAGCAGCACTCATGTAGACAGTGCATTTCCATAGATGTTGAGCACTCAAAAGTGCAGTCAACAGTTGTTTTAATGAATACCAGTTTTAATTTATAGACTGCCATGGCCTTAACAATATTCTGTACAAAATACTGCACTGTGTTGCACAGATACTACTTGTTTTTCTCCATTCACATTTTTATGAGTAGAATCTCAGCTTTTAAAATTCTGCTCTTATTCTTTGAAGCGTGTTGCATACTTCCCTGATGGGATGGATGGTTCTGTAAATGAAGGGATATTTAAACTTGCTACTGTAGCTCAACACCGTTAATGGTTACTGTGAACCATTACAAAGAATGTGGCAATTTGCTTGTGCCTAAAAGGAGGAATTGGAACTAAAGTGTGTGGGGACCGCATAGGTTCGTTAATTGACCTATAGCTAAAACTTAATGTTTATGTGTCTGTTCATTGCTTTCAGCATTTCAAGACATCCAAACTCTACTACCAACATTTTCCTGTGCATTAACTTCTGCATGTGAAAACTTAACAGTTACTGAACTTTGTAAATATGTGAATTTTTTTATTTAGGTGATGCATTTTTTGTCTGTTTACTGCTCTTCTCAGCTTTATTCAATAAACTTGCATTTTGAGGGTTGTATTGACAATTTTAACTTAAAGTGTGCATTGTAATGGAAGGTGCTGATTTTTTTGGAAGGGGTTGGGAAGAAAGTTATGATGAGCAAGGTCCATAGACGGTGCGCTAGAAAGAAATCAGCTCATTTCTCAAAGAATTGAGTCTGTGAGTTAGTTAAAATAGAAATAAACTTTTAAAATAACCACAGGGTTGATAGTGCGATTTTTTGGGGCGGACATGGTGGAGGAGATGCTGTTACTTGTAAACTGTCCTGATACACCAAACTTAGGACTTCTGGAAGTGGCAAGAGCTAGTTGTTTAGGCATTTTATAATTTATTTGTTTCAAAAATTATAATAAAAATCGAATAAACTGAAATTGCAAGGCAGGCCTACTTACTTCTGTTCCAGAATGAAAAGATGTTAAATATCAAACATGGTGATTTTCCCACAGAAGCATATTTTTAAGGTAAAGCCATTTGGCCTACTTCCCTAGTGTGGTATATCTTTTGCATTATAAAAGTGAACATTTATCTCATCAAAGCTATTGCAGAAATGATCTTACTAGTTTTACTCAAGAAAAGTTAGCTTGGCTCTTCTCTATAGCCATACTGTTACTCTTTACAGCCAAACCTTGTTGGCCATTTGGATGTGTGATTTAGCATGTCTGGACAGAAGTCCCTAGGATATCTGGTTTCATTTCTTGTATGGACTAGGTGGAGGCATTTCGTCAGCAGTTAACGTGGTCCTCTTCTCATCACCCTCCTACCAAAGCGATTTTTTTTTTTTTAAGATTTTATTTTTTTGAGAGAGAGAGTGGGCGCGTGAGCATGAGAAGGGGGAGGGTCAGAGGGAGAAGCAGACTCCCTGCTGAGCAGAGAGCCTGATTCGGGACTGCATACCTGGGATTCCAGGATCAGGACCGGAGCAGAAGGCAGTTGCTTAACCAACTGAGCCACCCAGGCGCCCCCAAAGTGATTTTTGAAGGAGGAATGTGATGTGTGGGGAAGGAGTGGGAAGGATAGGTTAGTTTTATCCTTGATTTTAAGCTTTTAACTGCTTTCAAAAATTGAGACTTCTAAAATTGGTTCCTTTGATTCAGTCAGAGGAAGAGAATTCTCTATGTGTTGGACCGTGGCTACTTTAGTATTCATTGTTTTGACTGAGGAACTAATTGCTTTGTGTAGTTCTAGACATACAGGATCCAGTTACACTGAAATCCTGTTTTGGTAATTCCAGCCTCCTCATCTGGTAGATGGAGAACTGGAGTGGAAGTCTGAATTTACTGTAGCCAGCATTATAAAGTAACATCCACTTGGCCAAATACTTTAAAAATGCCATCGTGGGGAAACCACCATATTGAGTGATGAAAAAATTTTATTCTCTTACAAACTTAACTGTTGTGCCCTCAACAATGTATATATACCTGTGAAGATGATTGAAAAGAAAATAATGCAAACACTAGCCTTGCCAACTTCCCTTAAGCTTGTAGTTCTACAATGTGTGGCCTGCTGCAGGTGTTTCCTGTTGATTAGTAAATAGCCTCCGCACAATTTCTGTTTAAAACTCAGCTATTACTAAAAATGGGTGCTTTTGTAATTGCTGCTTCTTGACTGTTCTTAGGGAAACAGAAGCAATTCATTGACATGCCAGATAGATTGCAGTGGGAAGTTTCTTAATCTGAGCAATTGCAGTAGTCATTCATTATTCCATTTCATTAACAAGCCCTCTCTTCAGTAAGGTAATTTCTATTTTAAAACTGCAAGGCAGCTGGTAACTTTGGTAATGCAGATTTCCTAGCAGGAATCAGAGGGGAAAAAAATACTTTAACTTCATTTTATTGGGGCTTGCAGGTCATGAATTTATAAGAGGAAAGGATGGGTAGGAAAATAATTTGTCAAGTTTAAAATGCTAATGTAGTTTGGCTCTGACAGGAGTGCTGGATTGACATCTGAGAAAATGGGTTCCTTTCTTTGTTATTAACTGATTTGTGTGGTGAGTTGCTGAACTGCCTCTGGCTCTGTAGTTTTCCCATCTGTAAAATGAAGAGAGGATTTCTAGTATAATTTCTCCTAACAGGCTGCCACCGTTTTAGCAGCCAAGAGATGTGGATGATGTTAAAACAGCAGAGTAGATGAAAAGACCCACTTGGCCTAGTGAATATGTTAACTTCGCATGTTTTTCATCTTGGAAATAATCCAAAAGTACAAATATTTACATGTTATCACTTTAACACAGTTAAGAGCTGGAGATCACAGACATTTTACAGAATGATACAATAACTTAGATTTTATTTGAAGGACATGCTATAAAACATACAGGCTTATAACCTGAAGGCCATTTAAAAAATTTAAAGTATTTCTCCCAGACTGCAGGAAATTGTTTATTCTGGTATACAGTGTGGAAAACACATACCTACTACCAATTTGGGGGCAAACTATTTTAGAGCTAATGTTTAACACTTTATAACTGCTGTGTTACTGGGTTCTGTTAGAATTGATTTGGAGCTTGGAGAAAACTGCAGCAGTTAGAAAATACTTCTTTTCATAGTATTGAGAGGGGGAAAAAATACCCTGGGGCCCCTGGGGGGCTCAGTTGTTAAGTGTCTGCCTTCGGTTCAGGTCATGATCCCGGGGTTCTGGGATCAAGCCCGGCATCGGGCTCCCTGTTCAGCGGGAAGCCTGCTTCTCCCTTTCCCACTCCCCCTGCTTGTTTTCCCCTCTCACTGTCTTTCTGTCAAATAAATCTTAAAAAAAAAAAAAAACAAGAAAATCAATATAATCCCTTTTGAACATGGGAAATAGAACATAAATAGATTGCCGATTATGGTGTCTTCTCTAGCCAGCTTTTATACACAGCTTTGGCCTACCCTCAGTTTTGTACTGTCTTTATCACACAATGTGCCGTCTTGTTCCTGTATATGAAAAGTCCACCATTTCTATCTACCAGTTACCCAGTATTTTTCTAAGGAAAAAGAAATTCGTATTTATCATACCACTGACTGACTTAATGAAAGCACAAGCTCTCCTCACCCTTCAAAGAAGGTTAAGAATTTTTATGATAACTACTTTCTCTGGAAACATCAGTGACCTAAAGGGTGGGGCAGGCCTATGAATGGTGAATATCAGTTCTTGATGGATAACCACTGCATAGTGGTTTAGTAGTTAGAACAGGTGGGGAAAAGAAGGTAACCTCTTTTTTCCCTAGATGCCATTTATTTTTTGAATGATTTTTAACAGGTAAGTCACATGACTCAAAAATTGAAAATACCCTAAGAAACATGATGGTCTGACCCATGAATGAGTATCCACCCTTCTACCACCAGTCTGGTATTACAGGTAATCCTTATAACACTTTCTATCACTATTTATTTTTCTAGTGTTTTTTTAATACAAAATACAAAAAACAAATAGGAATATATATATACCTATATATATATGTCTCACTTTCTTATATAGAAAGCATACTGATTTGAACATGAATTTATCCAATTACTCTGTCCTAGCGATCTTTCTATATCAGTGTATAGAGAGTTCCTCATTTTTCATAGCAGCATGGTTCCCATGTCATTGTCTATGTGTTTTTCACTGTTCCAGATTCCACAGTTTACCTAACTGGTCCCTTGTTGATAGATACTTGGGTTGTTACAACCTTTTGCTTTTGTGACCAGTACTGCAGTGAATCATGTATGTGTGCAGCAATTCACAGAAGCTTATTTGTGTCAAAGGGTAAGTGGGTTTATACTTTGGCTAGGAGTTGCCAAACTGCCCTTCACAGAGGATATGCCAGTTTTTATTTCTACCAGTTCCTATTCCCTGTGTCTTGTCAGCAGAGCGTGTTGAGAGACTTCTGGATTCTGCCCATCAAATAAAGTGGGAATGATAATTATATACAATACAGTTTTAAGCATGTGAAATTTAGCTTTTCTTACCCAGCTGAGGAGACAATATTACCTTAATTCTGGTGTTGTATCTCTACCAAATTAATGTGATTGTAGGTAATTTCCTCCTTGTCCCTACCCCTTTTTCTTAAGTCACCCCACACCCTGCCTTTTAGAAAGTATATATTGCTTCAGAAAGAAGCAGTACTCTTTTTTTGTTTTGTTTTTAAGATTTTTATTTATTTGACAGATCACAAGTAGGCAGAGAGGCAGGCAGAGAGAGAGAGGAGGAAGCAGGCTCCCTGTGGAGCAGAGATCCCAGGACCCTGGAATCATAACCTGAGCTGAAGGCTGAGGCTTTAACCATTGAGCCACCCAGGCGTCCCACAGTACTCTGTTTTAAAAGTCATCATTATACCACTTGTTTTATATTATTGCTTTGGATGATAAATCCCTTATAATTTCTTAGAGCAGAGAAATCCTCCTTGCAAGAGACTATTTTAACGCTTATATTTAACATAGGCATCTCTGGAAGTATCCTTGTACCCTTTGAGGTTATTATAGGGCCAGGGCTGTTTTCTGGCTTTACAGTTTTAGGAACCTAGTGCGCTGATTGACTTAGACTCACAAGATTGATTCTGAAAACTGGAATGTCTGCTGATTTATTTACAATGGAGGATATCTTTAAAGGCACCAAAATATACCTCCTAGGTCACTTCCTTCACCTGTCAAAGTAAGAGGGAGATTGAATTTGGATCACCTTGTAGGATAGAATTCCAAATCACAGAGATTTAGGACCATGAGGTATAGAAGCTGGAACAGGTTAATTAGAACTGGAATTAGATGTGAGGTTCCAAAGCTCTTTCTGCCCATGCTGGACTGGTGAGTTTTAGTCCTTGTCCAGTCCCATATTTGGTTTCCTTAGACACAGTTTTCTCCTAAAACAGTGCTTTGAAAATAGGAGGAGCTTACTTCTTTAATTCATCCAACAGACCTCAGATTCATATGTACCAGGTACTTTTACTAAATGAGTAGTAATAGTGCTCACCGTGGAACACCGTTGTAGTACACTGTATACATTCAGTACTTTAGTTCTTACCACTGCCATATGCTCTGAGTACTGCTCTTATTACCCTCATTTTACAGATGGGAAACCAGGTTCAGAAAAGTTAAGTAACTTTCCAGGGTCAGAGGCCAAAGCAATGATTTGAACATCTGGCAATCAGGCTTCTGAGTCTGGATTTTTAGCTGTCATCTCTTCTGCGTCCCCCAGAGTGAAGCCATTTTTACCATAGTACATTTCATTCTTTTTTTTTTTATCAGTCCCCTGATCATCTCGTGAGACTGTGCAGAAAAGCCTTTCATAAAGTTGATTTTTAAGGTTGAGGTTTTCTGATTACATAAGGGTGTTGTCCCAGTCTTAACAGCCACATTTACCTTGAGGGGAGACCTAGGCTAATTTAAAAGGCTAGCAGGAGATACATCGTGTTCTTTTGGCTCAGTTTAATTCAAGACAAAACATTTTTTGAACCTGGCGCCCAAATCTTCTGCTGTGCCTTGTAGGGCGCTAATGTCAACAATGTTGCCAAGCCAATGGTGGCTTAGGAAGAATAGAAAAAGCAGTCTTCATTTGCTTTGAGGGCCAGCTAGTTTTGGTAAATTACGTAAAGGTCAGGAAACCTGGGTGGTAGCTATTTTTCTGCCCACAGTAAGTAGCTCAGAGAACTTGAACCTTCCAACCTGATTTCTTCCCTTAGGCCTTGTGGAATAGGCCTAAACAATGCTTTCTGTGAAGATTAAATGGATCACATTTTGAAAACCATAAGATACATACCACTGGCAGCCAGCTACTGTTAGTTTTACCAGGACAAGCATCTTTCAAAGTTGGATGGTTTTCTCTTTGTTTTTGTTAGAGCTTTTCTCCAAATGTGAGGACAGGAGCTGTCATTAATGTGGACTGCACTTAACCAGGGAGCAAGAGCAAATTTAAAACTTTTAAAATTTGCAGTAAAATAGCTTACGAAGGGAACAACATATACCTTCATGTTCACATTCGGTTTTTAGGTTCTGGGAAGGCAGACCTGAAAGTCCAGGATCAAGCGCTAAGATTGGATTTCTAGCAGGGTTCCCAGCTGCCTTGCACAGAGGAGTAAAAGAATCTCAGTAGGCAAAAGACCTTGGTTCAATCTCTCTTTATACTCTTTGATGCTTGGGCAGGCGTGTCTCTCAGAATTTGGGGAGAGGGATAAGGCTCAGCCAAAAAAAAAAAAAAAAGCCGGCCTTAACTAGGTGCCAGTTACTTTGTGTTGTAATAAAATGTTTCTTTGGGCTCCCTCTGAGTCTCCATTACTTACACCTCTGTGTTGCAAAAAGTCCCCTGAGAATGTGATGATTGTACCCCATAACTTTATCATCCTCTTAATCACTGCTTTGGTCACTCAGCCAATCCCTGATTTGGTCCATCCATCAGTCTTTGCTTCCTATGCTTTTCAGAAACCTTGGTGTAACAGGCATATGGTCTAACTTTGAGGGAACACCTTAACAGGTATCTACAAATGTAGCAAACAAAACAAAACCCCTACATTATTGAATCGTTACATGAGAGCCATAGCCCTTCAGAGCTGATATTTGCAACCTTTTTAATTATAGGAAGTAGATACAGAATGGGTAAAGTGATTTGACCAGGAATCTATCCTACAACCGAAAGGTTAGGTCGCTACTGTCGTGCCCAGGAGAGATGGTGGGAGTAGCAGAGGTGGGAGGGGACTTGGTTAAATGGATTTGGCAAAAATAAGTCGGTGGTAGCGGTGGCCTTGACTCTTCCCCTTTTTCCTAAAGCTCCTATTTCCGAGACAAAGGCAGTATAGCCTAATTCAGCATTTCCTGAAATTGCCAGATGCTAAGAATTGTCCAAGAGCTCTTGGTATACAAACGTTTCCAGGACCCTCCACTGGTATTTGCTAGGTCTACTACAAGATCTGGGAATACGTGTTTTACAATCACAGTGGGTGGTTCTTACAAATTAGAGTGTTCTGATAAAAAGTAGAATTCAGGATACCTTTTTGTGCGGTCCGGAGCTACCAGGTAGTATCCCACCCCCCACCGTAAACGACGGTCCCGTTAAAAACCCTGCCCTTGCAATGCAAAAGTAGCTCTTTTTACGAGGAAATGCCCCTTTCCCTCCTTTTCCTTACGTCTTTTAACTGGCACCATTCCTAACCTGGAGCTGGAGTGGCTTTCTCCGGTACCGGCTAGGAGGGAGACACGCTCTACCCGAAGACAGCTGGTAGGGGGCCACGTCTCCGTCCGGCGTCCCTCTGGAGCTCCCGTGCCGCGCTCCCATTGGCTGGAAGTTTCCTCGCCAGTAGCCGGAGCGGCCCTTACTCGCCACGCCAGCCCATCTGGACTCCGACCGCCCAAGGGGCGGGGCGAGCTGATGGGGCGGGGCCCCGAGGGCGGGGCGGGGGTGGGGCGGGGCCTCGCGGCGCTGCGGAAGTCCGGGCGGCCTATGGCGCGGGAGGGAGTCCCCGGCCGCGCCCCCACGAGGTTGGACCGGGCCGGGCCAATCCCGGGCGACTGGGCGGGCGAACGCGGAGCCTGGCCGGGCGGCCCGAGGGACTGGGGGTGGGGGACAATGGGCCGGTTCCTGGTGCGTCACGGGGGAGTTCCTTAAAGGGGAAGTGAGCGGGGCTACGGGGCGGGTGCGGGGTGCGGTGGTCCGCGGGGCAGGTCCCCCGCGCTTTAAAATAATGCCCGCGGCGCCCGCGCGACCATGCAATGGCGAGCGCTCGTCCTGGGGCTGGTGCTCCTCCGGCTTGGCCTCCATGGAGTGCTGTGGCTCGTCTTCGGGCTGGGGCCCAGCATGGGCTTCTACCAGCGTTTTCCGCTCAGCTTCGGCTTCCAGCGCCTGAGGGCCCCCGACGGCCCCGAGTCTCCTGCCTTGGGGCCCGCGGGCCGGCCCGGGCCGTCTGGGGGGCCGTCGGGACCGTCGTGGCTGCAGCCGCCCGTCACTGGGGCGGCGGCGGCGGGACGGCGGCGGGCTCCGCGGCGGCCGGAGCCGGGAGTGTGCGGGCCGGCCCACTGGGGCTACGTGCTGGGCGGTCGGGGCCGCGGCCGGGACGAGTACGAGAAGCGCTACAGCGGCGCCTTCCCGCCGCAGCTGCGCGCCCAGATGCGCGACCTGGCGCGGGGCATGTTCGTCTTCGGCTACGACAACTACATGGCGCACGCCTTTCCCCAGGACGAGCTCAACCCCATCCACTGCCGCGGCCGAGGGCCTGACCGCGGGGACCCGTGAGTAGTAGGCGCTGGTCCGATGCCCGGGCCGCGCGCCCCACGCGCTTTCTTCCGTCCTCCCGGTCAGGGTGCAGCCTTCAGACCTCCGGGTCCCCCAAGGGATGCCAGGGCATTTGGGGGCCTGGAGCCACACCCTCCCGCTCTGTGCTTTGGCCCGACACTCCCCTCGGGGGGTCCCCCTGGGCTTGGGCGGGGGGTGTGGATGGGCCGGTGGCTGTCCTCTTTCTTGATTCTCTCGGGATTTCTGAGTTACAGGACAGCTGTCCAACGCAGTCTCTTTTACAGATGGGGAAACTGAGGCTCAGAGACCGGAAGGGACGGTAGCAGTACCAAGGGTTAGCTTCAGAGGCTTTAGATTCTCGTCTCCAACAACCCCTTCTCCAGATGATCATGTATATAATCAAAATGAAATCCCTTGTAAACGCAGCTTTCAAAACAAGCCTTCATCTCCCTTCCACCCATCCCCACATAAAAATTCAGGAGTTGGTTCCAGGAAAGGACTTCTCCAAAGCCCGCCAGTGATCGGGAGGCAGAGCAGGGCTACAACCTTTCTCCTTCATTTACAGGGGCTGCTTCATAGGCTGAGGGAACTTACAGGAAAGAGGGGCGGGGGTGGGGGGGTGGGGAGAGAGACAGAGACAGAGGCCATCTAGCTCAGATTTGGGGTCTTGATATTCAGGGTTTGATTCTTTGGCCACTGCATTGCTTGTCACCTTTATCTGTTCCATAAATTCCTCCACTCTGGTGGTTGGACTGTCCAGTAAGGTCAGCCAGCCCTCCCCTCCCACCAGCCTTTGGAGGTCAAGCTTCCAGGGTCACCCCTGTTGACATCAGAGTCCAAGAGGACAGCATACCCAGCTGAGGACCTTCCAGCTGGAGGGAATGGGTGTGCTTTGCCATGGATCCTGTTAGACCAGATAGGTGACTACCTTCCTCTGGGTGGTGGGAGTGGAGGAGTTGGGCTGCCCCTTGCCTTGACCCCACGTTCTGTGGGTGCCTTTGGACTTTTAGGGGGATGTATCTTCCTTCACCTGGTAAAAGGAAGAGTACAGTCCTTAAATTCTGAAAAGAAAGCCCATATACTAAAGGGCCTTGAAGAATTTTAAAAAATGGTTTGGTTATCTACGAAGTCATATCTTAGATGACAGTTTGAGGAGCATCAGTTTTAGTGAAGCGAGGGGCACAGTCCAAGCTATTTCAAAGGATTGGGCCTTTTAAAGATTGTAGGAAACTGATGAGTTATTTTTCTTGTGTCACTTTATCGGGCTTTATGCATATAAACACTTTCTCAATTTTTTTTTTGAGAAAAATTCTTATTAATTTTTGATAAAAATTACAGGGGCCTTTCCAGATATTAGGAAATTAATGAGTTAATTGTTAGTCCTTAACTGTACCAGACTTTATACCTATGTATTTTCTTTGGATCTCATTTTTTGTTGCTTGTTGTTGGAGGAAAAAAAAGAAGATTAAAATTTGAAAAAATAAAAAAGCCTAAAACCCCACCAGACAGTTATTTTTAATTATTTTTCCTGCCAGCTCCCAGCCATATGCCTACACATATTTTACATACTTGAAACCAAAGTGTGTGTACATATTTTGGATCTTACTTGTATTTTCCCCCTAATGCTCATGGTATTACAAGGCGGGAGAGGATACTTTGAGTAAGTGCCCTTATTCTCTCTCACAGACTTTTTCCTCAGATTTCCTTTTATGGTGTGGACCTAAGGAAAACAGTTTAATGAGGACTTGTGATAACGCTTTCAGTTGGGAATACCATGGTCAGGAGAGTGAGTTGATGACATTTTGATGCTTTTCTTAATGAACCGTAGAAACCCTTTGGAGAGTTGGAGCCCCTCTCCAGCCAGGTGACGTGGCAGTTGATTAACTTGCTGGTCCCTGTGGTAGTTCCGGGTGGCATAGGCTTTTGTTTCAGGATGAAGTGTGCTGAGGAGTGTCTTGGTTTGATTGTACAGAGGCAGTGTGGGTAAACTGAGGTCAGCTTGCTTTGAGACAGCTGAATGGCTGTTGGAAAGGTGGGAGTTTGAACTACTGAGGGGTGGCATTTGGGAGGAGTTGTGCCCAGAGGTTAATAAACCTTTCAGTTGATAAACCTTTGATGTCTTTGAGGAGGTGAAAGAACTCTGGGGTTATGGTGACCCTGAGTAGACCCTCACACTGGCTGCTTCCAAAAGAGTGAAAAGGTTAATTTTTTTACTCTCCTTTCTTTAGCTTAACTCCTTTCATACCAGCATTTTCAAGGAGAAGTTTAGAACCAGAGCTTTGTCATTCTGGCTCTGAAACAATAGGATACATTTACATCCCCAAGATAGATCACCTGCAGTAAAAACTTCCCAGATTTTATTTTATTTAGTTTTTTAATATCTTTTTTTTTGGGGGGGGTAAAGATTTTATTTACTTAAGGGAGAGCAAGAGTGAGAGTGAGAGAGCACAGAAGGAGAAGGAGCTGAGCAGGGTGCCTGACGTGGGTTCCATCTCATGACCCCGAGATTATGACCTGAGCTGAAGACAGACGCTTAACCAACTGAGCCACCCAAGTGCCCCCAGATTTTTCAGATTTAAAAAAATTAAATGTATTCTGATGATAGTTGTTAAGTTTATTCTAATGATATATTTAAAATATAGAGTGACATAACCATTAGAATATTATGTAGGAAGTACAGAAACAAACCATGGGTGTTCTACCTGTGTCTCTTTTCTTTTTAGTCACATGTGCTTGAGGCTTGTCTTGCCTGTCTTCTTTGACTGTAGGTAGGGTGAGGAGTTACCGTGAAGTAAATGAAACCTGAACACTTTAAAATAGCAAATCTTTTGGCCCAGTTATAGATTACCGTGCAAAGTCAGTTACTCTCATATCCCCAATTTGGGCTGGAGGGTCCAAATTCAAAAGTTTCTTCAAATAAATTTGGATATTCTATTTTTTGTAATCTTGTGAATGCTAACAGTAGTTCAGGCCTTGGGCACGTGATCCTTCTTTGCTTCCTCCTCAGCCGTATTGCTGTTCAGTAAAAAAGCAAATCTGTGAAGAACCCCCACTGATACTGGCCCCCACACCGAGCCATTCCTAGGCACCCCTGGCGTAAGATGGCTTCCCATGCATTCTTCCTTCTTTCTAAACTCCTGTCCCACTTCAGAGTCAGACCTAAGTCATTTTCTATGATGCCATTGAACTTTTGAAGACGATTTTTCTCGCTTTACTTGGTTCTCCTTTCAGTTCCTTTCGTTGGTTCTTTGGGCTGCTGTTCCACATTTCAACATCACTTGAGAACTGAGTGCTGTTGTGTATTCACCTTCCTTTCCCTTTGTCGTGTCTCCCCAGATTGTCAGTCCCTCGACACAGAGACCGTTTCTTATATTACCTCTGTGCCTACCCAGCACCAGGTGGATTTCTGAACAGCTGGTACAGGTTAAGTGTATGTGGGAGACTGTTTTTTTTTAACCATATGTTTGATTTTCTTAGTTACTTAAGAAAAAATTGCCCGTCAGAGGTTGTAGTTTCTTCCAGCTCTGTTTTGGAGTGATACGAACCTTACAAATGCACACTGGGGCGAATGAACAGTCGCACATGGTAAAATTAAGTGGAGAGTTTAATTCTGGGTCATCATAGTTCCGCCAGCTGGTGATGTGGAAAGATGTGTACTTGTGGGCCTAGCCTTATACTGAAAGATTGAGTTCTTGGCTTGAGGCGCTTAGCAGATAAGTCAGGCTGGCCATCGATCAAGAGTATCTCCAGAGAACAAGGCCACAGTCGTACACCTGCATTGTGGGCTGGCATAAATGGAATCACAGTGTAATGGTGCTGTTAGGCCAAGAGGGTTTTATGGAATCTACATTTCCCTTCACACCCCTTTTTTTTTCTTCTTTCTATTTTGGTACATTTTGAAAGACTGTATAGCAGTTACTTGGTAGAAAATAATTAAAAGTGCTTTAACGCACACCTTAGGTTTTTCAGGGGATTTGTCTTGAGTGGAGAGAAGGACCCCACCCACTTATTCCAATTTTTTTTTTTTTTTTACCATAGCATTGCTTGTAACTGTTCATTGTGAGTGACTACTTAGGCACTATATCGAGAGGTATTGTAAAATTGGGTCCTTTTTAGTTATAGCCTACAGGAAAAATACTATAAATCATGTGAAGGAGTACAGCGATCAAAAGTCATACTACCTTCCATGGGCCTGTGCAGATGGAGAGGGTGACCTTGGCCCAGACGAGGGTACAGCTCAGGAGAGGGCAGTTGGGGTATTTTACACATCGTCCAGCTTGGATGCTAAGTGGCGAGAGAGCCATTTTCTAATGAGGTGGGTCGTGGGAACCCACTCATTGTTTCTGAGCCACAGAGCAAAGCATTTAAATATTTAAACCCAACAGAATATTCTAGAGTTGACAGAATCGAGCAGGAGGAGCTCCCTGTCTACTCTGACCTTCTCCAACTTTCGGCATTTCCTGTATCCTTTCTGGCTGGCACTGCCCTTGAAGTGCTTATTTTAACCCCCAGCTCTCCTCTTTAGAGGACCTTTTGCAATTATATAATTCCATTTAGGAAGAATCTACACATAGAAGAAGCCGGGGCAGTTTTCAGCCGTTCGCTGTGCTGGCCTGATGGTTTGTGAGGGGCGAGATAATCCTAGTTCCCAGATAGCCCCTTCTCTATAGCTTGTTTGAAACAATGTATCTACCTTAGCTCTGAGTTCTTTGTCCTAGATTCAGTGGGGTAACACAGCACACAACAAAGCAACAGGAAGGCTCCTTTAAGATCAGCTGTGACCTGTGGCCGTGGGTTCACCCGGCCCAGGCACATGGGAGGGTGCACTTTCAGCGAGCAGAGCAGGCCATCCAGAACTGGAGGAGGGAGACCAGGCCCCATTCGAGTGACTCAAGGACTAGCTACCGTGGTCTGGGACTGTGCTGGGAGGTGCCATAATTTCAGCGAATCTGCTGTTGAAGATAGAGCTAGGGCTTTTCACTTTGGTCTTCAATAAAAGTAAACAGGTGTCCTATTTCTCTCCTTACATCTTTTCAGGCTTTTGCCATTTCCTTCCTGGCCTTGTGGGAATGAGACAGTGGAATAACTGAATTCCCAGGGATTTGTCAAGCTGCATGATTTCTCCATCCCCACCCTTCCCCGACCTATTTCTCGTCCTCGTCATTGTTTTTTAGCATTATGAGGAGCTGTCCGAGTGACTGGGGAGTTTTACCCTCACTGCAGGCCTGAAGTTGGTGGCTTAAGATTGCTTCAGAAAGGGGAATCGGTGTGGACCGTGGGGGCAGGAGATGTGGGCAGAAACATGCGTGTAGCTCCAGTGCAGAGAAGTCCTGTCTTGGCTCAGCTCCTCAGAGTTGGTGGAGGTGATGGGGATTCTTTGATTGAGATGTGAATGAGAAAATGAGATCAAGAGGTTAATTTACTCCCCCAGCCAAAGCACAGGGGAGTGGTAATCAGGCCATCATGGAAGGTATTTGGTTCTTTTTGTGTGGAACCTGCTGGAGGAGCTGGTTTCTGTATTAAAGTGTCGGGGTGGGGGGGTGCATCTGGGTGGCTCAGTCAGTTAAGTGTCTGCCTTTGGCTTGGGTCATGATCTCAGGGTCCTGAGATCGAGTCCTGCTTAGTGGGGAGCCTGCTTCTCCCTCTCGCCCTACCCCCTGCTCGTGCACACTCTCTCAAACAAATAAATAAGTAAAATCTTAAAAAATAAAATAAAGGGGCGTGGGCAGGTCACATGACAGGGTTTTTCTTTTATCATTCCTAATAATTTTGAAATAAGATCTCTTTGAAACTGGCCAGGGAGGTGACTTGTGGTTATAAAATGGTATGTCAGGGAGGGCACATGACTCTAGTTCACCATCACCCGACTTCCTGTTGCATGTTCTTCCCACAATAGCGACATCAGTGTGTCTCTGTTGTTGTGTGACTTGAGTCTGTTTGCAGACGCTCTAGAAATGGTCACTTAGGAGATAGAAGGACCACTGCCATACTCACCCACATATAATTGTCCCTGAATCAATAAGAGTCCAACAGTTTTAGTTTCTGATGGGTGTTTAATTTTATTGTCCCTTTTCTCATTTGAAATAAAGCACCTTTCTTTAATTGTATTTCTTTTTCAGTTCAAATCTGAACATCAATGATGTCCTAGGGAATTACTCATTGACTCTTGTGGATGCACTGGATACACTTGCAGTAAGTCTTTAGCCTTATTTTTTTTCCCATTAATTAAGATATTTTGGAGTTGATCTCTAGTTCCCACCAGGGATGGGAATTCCAGGAAAACTGGTATTCAAAATGTATTCATAACTTTGATAGCCATTGTTTATTTTAATGACCTTAATGGTGAGGGCGAGAAAGGCATTCAAGGTTAAAGGAGTGGAGATGTGATTCCCCTAAAAAAAGTGGAGAAGAAAGTATGACTTTTGGGGGGGAGCCTGTTTTTCTCCCAGTTTCCCACTATTTTATTCCATAAAGGAGTCAGTAGAGCATTCCATTCAAGTTGACAGCTACTGTAGTTAAGATCTGAGAAGTAAAAGACAAGCTCCAGGTCAGTGGGCCCCTGGAATAACATCTGACTAGTGCTCCCCAAAAGTGTGTCCCGAGCCCTGGTCCCGGCCCCCATGCAGGGCCTTCTCTAGAAACACTCCTTTCTGCATGCCACTCTGTGTTTTGTCCACACTGGGGCTGCCAACTTGGGTGCTGCCTTTTTCCCCCCAGCGTCCCAGGAGAGCTATGAAGGACCAAGTGTGGCGTGGTACTTACCATCACGCTGTGCGTGCCCTGTGTACCATCTGCCCCTTGCACTGTGCTTCCAAGGGACTGTATTTCAGCATAGCCTGTTAAATCCTCCTCCGTGAGCGCGACCGCACAACCTCTTTGCTCTGCTTCATTGTCCAGCACGCCTTTACCATGAGAGAATTCTTCCCATATTTGAAGCCGAATCCTGTATTTAACAACGTACCCTTGTCTGTTTTAACTTCCCTGAGAAGAGTTTAGAGCTGTCAGGAGTTGCAAGTGGGTAGTGCTAGCTAAGTCAGTTTTACAGCTGCCCCAGAGTTTGCTGGCGGAAGACTCACGAGGCCTTGGAAGGAGCTTGAGCGACCTCCCTGTGTGCTCTTGGCCCAGGTCTGTGGGGCCTCTGGGCTTTCATTTGGCCAGCCTGTGGTTGCACAGCGTTTTAGTGGCCCAGTTGCTCTTTCTGTAGTTCTTGCTGCCCCACTTCAGTCATTCGTCATCGGCGATCACAATGTGCCCAGACAAGTCTGCTCAGCCTAATTAGAGTTAACTTGTTGAAGATCCCGGAGGCTGACTCAGCCTTATACGTGTTGCTTAAACAGTCTTCCGGAACTCATACACATTATGAAGGAGCACCTCTCGTCCCTGACCTCTCTTTATGGCCCTCATTGTGTCTTTTTATCCCTCCGCCATGCTCATTAAGTACAGAGACCTCATCTCTATTATTCCCAGCACTCTCCACCTAATGGTGTCTGATGTATAGTAGGAGTGCAAATATGTGTTCAGAAAATGAATTTCTACAAATTCAGCACTTCCCAACACCATTTCCAAGGGTATATCCCCTAAAAGAAGAATTCTATTCCCAAATGAACCTTGAGAAGTTCTGTATGCCTCTCCCATTATCGGAGAGCTACAGTGTACACCAGCATTTTAAAGGCTCTGAGAAGTTCTGCAATAAAGAAACCAATTTAACTCTTGTTCAGTCCAGGTTTTCT